>NW_024062563.1:652612-1305225 GCF_006381635.1 Hibiscus syriacus | reverse complement strand
GAGTCGGGTTGAATCGGATTTTTTAGAGTGAGGTCGGGTCGAGTTGAACAGAATTTTTAAGGTGTGAGGTTAGGTCGGATTCAGGTGGGGGTGAAAAATTCTGACTCAAGTCAAGCCGAGCCGAGGATAATATTATAATTTTGTTAAAAGGTTCATTATTTTTTAATTAAATTCTTATTTTATACCTAATCGGGTCGGATAGAATTTATACTCTAAAAATCAAGTCGGAGTCGGGCGAATGATATATATTTTCCAAGTCGAATTATGATGTATATAAAATATAAAATTTTCAAATCAATAATATTCAGATAAAAAATATATATTTTCAAATCAAATTGACAAAAAATTCGACCCTAATCAAATGGGTTGGCATCCCAGAAGTAACATCTAATTTTGGTCGTGCATCTCCGTCAGCATGGACTAATGAAAGAAAAACTTTGCACAGTAGGAAGTAAAGAAAATAATGTGATTAGGCTACTGTTGATAATGACCTATAAATTAATTTAATCCTAACCAACAAAAGTATTAAAGTGCCAATGGATAGGAAAGTTTATTTCTCAAAATGATGCACTCAGTCGATTAATTCCTCATCTATGATATTTTCTATTGTGTTGTATGGCTGCATGGGATATCTTGGCGTCTTCAAGGGAAAATTTTCCCATGCAAACCATCCTTTAAAAATCAGTTGGAAATCTCGGCGTCTGGTAAAAATCCCAGCGTCTTTAGGATTTTAATGTTGAAAAAAAAATTGGCATATTTACACAAATATCACCTTAACAGAATTTAATTACTTGCTAGATCCGTAAAATTTTCTGAAAAAGTGCCTAACAAATAATTAATTTCTTTTATAAAGATATTTGTGTAAAAACGCCAATTTTTTTCCTTCATTAAAATCTTTAAATATGTTTTTACAAATTATTTTATAACTCGACAAATTTTAGTTTTTGCATGAAATTACACAATACAATTATATATACATGTAGATGCTCGATTTCGTCTGGGGACTTCGTTCGAGTTCTAGATCCAGTACGAGTTACAGTGTGGATCAGTGAGAGCCCAAATGAGTCCAAACCAGTTGGAGGCCCATCTCAAGCCCAATGGAAAAACTAAATGAGGGAATTAACCATGGGAATCTATCAACTAAGGAGGGGAAACACATAACAGAAGAGAGGACGGAGCCAAAGAAAAAAGGAAAGAAAAGAGGGAACCAGCCGAGAGACATCAATAATTAATCGAGAGAACTAGAAGAACCGGAGATTAAAGACCAGAAACAAAGAAAGCAACATTTAGAGATTACCAATCAAAACTCTATTAGTCATCAACAGTTCCACATTGTAGAGGAATACAAAGAGAGACAACAGTGTAACCTCATAATTCAAAACCAGATAAAGCAATAAAATACGAGGAATTTCGAGGTACTTTTATTGGGTGTCATTTTTGGTTTTTCTATATATATATATTTTGTGTGTTCGTGTTATTTTACAATTAGAGGAAATTAAGCAATACCCTTTCAAAAAACAGAATCCATGTGAAGCAGTGCAAACATTAAAAGTTTCCTAAATTTCTTTATTTTCTTTTGAACCACAAGTAGTTTTCTTTGAAACCCAGGCAGTGATAGAGAATATGAGTTAGTTTATATACCTTGCTCGGTCTTGTTTTTTACTCGTATCGGAGATACCTTAGGACAGTTAGTTGGGCGTCGGCGAGAAGTTGTTTTCGTGGACCATTCATAAGAGTAGAAGTGAGGTCTTGAGAATTTTAAAAATAAAATAAAAAGGAAAAGAGAACTTACCTTAAATTTAGAGCACCATGTCATCGTCGACGGGCTGAGTTTAGCGTTGAATGGGAGGCTCGGTTTTGGGTTCGACTGAAGCAGTGAAAAGCCGTGGAGAAGCCATGGAGAAACCTTGGGTTCTGTGAGAGGGAGTTTGAGTGTGAGGCGAGAAAGAGAGAGAGATTTGGGTAATTGATATCAGGTTTAGTTTTTTTACCCTACATATAAATTCATTAAAACGACAGTGTTTAGCCTTAATATGTGTGTAGTGAGTTGAATAATTACCTGTGAATTCCATTAACTTTGAACCTTTGTGTTAGATTATTTTAAAATTTCTTCAAATATTATATATATATGCGTGTGTGTAAGTCTATATTTCATGAATGCGTGTTGTATGCATGGCTTTCTATATTCTACCTATATATACGTGTGATGTATAAAATAATATCGATATATATATATATATATATATATACGTACTGACATGTAAGTAGTTATTTTGCATCTCGTGTATGTCATATGAGTATCTTTCATAATAGGTAATAGTCATTTGTACATAATGTGTGTATGTCCTCTAATTACATTGATTGATTTAATATGTGTAAAATATAGTGAATTTATTTGATTGTTAACACGTAGATTTAATTACATGTATCTTTAATTTCTAATGTATGGCATTTTTTTTGCACAATTTGCATGGTAACCTCATTTGCATAACTCGACATATTACATAATTGGATTAAGGGTAATACACTTTTAATTTAAAATTATTTTAAGTGGGCTGTCATAACGCATATGAGGTCCATTTTTAATGATTTTAAAATAAAAGTGTATCCCATTAGTGATGCCTAAAAATTGATCCATCACTTTAAAATTTGGGAATGGAAGAAAAAGAAATGTTCGGCAATTTAAATTTATCGAGAAAAGGTTGTTATAGCTTTTAAGATATGGTCTCGATATTTGTAAATAATCGAACATTCTTTATCTTTCTAAAACGACTTAGTAATTTTAATTTAATTTATTTGAGTGCTTTTGAATGTTTTTAAATTTACATCTTTGTTTTATGGGATCAAAAATCAAATTAAGTTCGAATTTGTAAAGTTCATTCCAAAGACGTTAATTAATCGACTAGGTATCGATTTAGGGCGTTATGGGGGTGTTAATCCTTCCCAACACGTAACTGACTCCCGAACTCATTTTTTTGTAACGCATACCTCAATTTGTTGTTTTAATTAAAATTAATTTTTATTTAAAATGACAAAGCATTTTTGGGTGCCCAATCACATCCTAATCAAAGATTGGTGACGACTCTTCAAACCGTATTTTTTTATCGTAAAGGAAATCCAAAATTTTTCGACGAGAGGTCTTTTAAATCGCATTTGTTTTTGAATTAAGAAGAGGATAATTAAGAATAAATGTGGTTTTCAAAATCTCGCTTTTTCACCTTTAAAAAAATCGTTTCGACTGCTTGGCGACTTTGCTGGGGATTTTTTTTAGAGAGTCAGGCCGATAGTCGATTAATTAATTGTCTTTGCAATTGAAAATTATAAATTCATTTTAATTTGGTTTTTGATCCCTTGTTTGGTTTTTTATAAGTTTTGTTTGTATTTTGATTTTTTTAATTTAATTTGATTAACTAATAAATAGTTGTACTGATTTGTTTGCTAATGGTTTCATATTAATTGTGTGAATTTAGGAAATTTTGAGTGTCTTTATTGTGTGTTTTTTCGCTTTTCCTCACATACTACACAGCTGCATTTTCATGACATGAGCTAAAACCCCGCTCCGTCCAATTTAAGTAGGAGTGAGAGACTATGCCCTCGTGTGGTTTTCACCTCCGCATGGGATAGTGGATCGCTCCTGGAGCTCACGCCTTATGGTCCTCGTGATGGTAATCACCTCCGCATGGACATAAGGAGGTGTGTTCCCTCGAAATTGAACTCAATCCCCTAAAGTCTATGATGGGCCAGGATTGAGGGTTCGGTAGCCCAAGGGGGCACCAACAAGGACAATTCGAGAAGAACCTATTACTTTAGAACCGAACCCAACATATAGTGAATATAAAGCCTGAACTTAGGTTGAGTCTAACCCGAACCTTAAGAATCCCAAGAGGAGGGTACATAAGAAAAAGCTTTTTTGAGTCATTTATTTTTGTTTTTCGAATAAATGGCTGCGAACTAGATATCATGCAGTTAGGATTTCTTTTTGTGAATAACAAAGCATGGGGGTAAATATCATGTTGGGTAGGATCTGATAAAGCATGATTGGGTAGCCAACATGTGGGTAGGATTCTTTAACAAATTATTATCCCGACTTAATTACTTTATGTTTACTAACCGATATTTTGTTGTTTTTGCCTTGTTTATTTTCTGTTTTGCATTGCACTATACATTACATGGTGTTGATTTGGGATCGATGTCCATATAGAAGGCCAGTAATATGGAACGAATGGTTCAGAAAGTGGTTGAGGACAATGCAGATGTTCTGAGGTGGTTAGAACAATCCTAACTGACCAACGGGGACAGTGTGATGCCTGGATACGTGTCGGAGTTATTTGGTTACACTCACATCAATGTATGTCAGAATGATCTAAATGAGCTAAAGGAGATATGGGGAAGATGGGCAGCAGCCCGATAAGGAGATGTTTTATCAGTTGTACGGTGATATTCCTTATCTTCTGGATGTTCCTATTGACCGAAATCTGTTTAGAGCATTGGCGCAGTTCTGGAATCCAGCTTATAGCTGTTTCACATTTGGTAGGGTGGATCTGACACCAACAATAGAGGAGTATCAAGATTTGGTCCGTTTTCCGAGGTCCCAAATGGATAGAGTATATACCAAGCTGCCATTCACTTCTTCATTTAAGCAAAAATTACTATTGATGACCGGAATGAGTGAAGATTGGGTAGTTAGAAACATTAAGAAGAAGGGAGACAATGAGTGTGTCTCTTGGGTTGCTTTGAAAGAAGTAATTGCTCATCACCCTGATAAGAGAAAGAAGCTTGACTTGTTTGCTTTAGGGATTTATGGGCTCGTTATTTTTTCTAAAGGTGCTAGGATATGTAGACGTATCAGTCGTTGACCTGTTTAAAAGATTAGACAAGCGCGTGGATCCTTTTCCAACCATTCTAGCTAAGACGTTCTGGTCTTTGAGTTCTTGTAGGCACGGGGGAGAAGGACACTTTATATGGTGTCTGCTATTGTTGCTACTGTGGATTCTAAGTCATTTTAAACATGCTGAAAGGGCACCAAGACGAGTATTTCTAGATGGATTTTCGCCTTTGAAGGATTTTTTTTCTAAAGAATGGCCTGACGGCTTCAACGAAGAAAAATGGATGGTCATCTTTAAGGATATCAAGGATGGTGATATTTTATGGCGAGCTTCGTGGAATGTCTATTCGGATATACTTTACAGATGTGGATAGCGAGATTGGGTTCCTTTGCCAGGTATATGGGGTTCTGTCGGGTATGCACCGCTACTAGTTTCCAGACAGTATGGGTCAAGATAGTTCATTCCAGCCACATGGGACTTGGTAGGGTCAGATTTTACATTCAGAGGAGATCAGCATAAGGGTAAAGTTAAAGGGTTACTGAGGCCTGAAAGCAAACTCGTCATGTGAATCTGTTCACTTATGATCTCGAGTTATCTCAAGAGTACGAGCAGTGGAGAAGCGGTCGAGTAAATGATAACATCCGATAGTGAATCCTGAAAACATTCACCTATGGAAGAACAGTTGAGAATGGTGCCATCTCCATTAGAGTAAGCTAAGCATGATTTCGAAGCAGAACAGAGACAATGGAGAATGACTTTGCAGAAGCTAGAAGATGAAGTATATCAAAAGGGATTGGAGATTGACATTCAGAAGAGTAGAGCATATCGAATTGAAAAAGTGGAGAAGAAACTTCGGCTAGACTTTGACGATCTTCAGTCAACTTATCAACGAATGGTAAAAGCTCAGACAGGTTCTAGCTCGAGTAAGTCATCTGTCAAATGGAGGCAAGAAGTGGCGAGCCTCAAGAGAGTAGCCCGAAGAGAGTCAAGAAGAGCTCAAACAAAGCAAGCACCAAGTGAAGATTTTATCGAAAGAAAAAGATTCTTTAGAGCAGCGGTTACAAGAGACTCAGGCCCAGAAGGAGAAGTTGAAGGGGAATATTTACAGTTTAGAGACTGCATTACGACGATACCAAAGCAGGGAAGGTAGCTCGAGCCATGGGGAGGTTGAGAGTTTGAAAAAACAAGTGAGTGAGCTTGAAGCCATGGTTCAAGATTTTCATATGTGAGCAAGTGAGCTATCGATAATTCCTTATGAGGGGGATGTACAGTGGCATTTTCGATGGGAGCAAGCTCAGGCGATAGTTAAGCAAAGAGAGGACCTTATTGCATGTTATCTAGGACACGCGCGGAGAATAACTCAATATTTTTTCATTTTATATGAGGAAACTACTGATGTGACTGAAAAACTAGATCCCGAGGCTGAAGAAAACCAGAAGATTGTGGAGTTGCTAGCACATGTACAACAAATAGGAGAGATGGTGAAGATTTATTTGTGATATGTTCCAACTTTGTAATTGAACGTCGTTCTAATATAAAGAGTTGTTCTAAGGATTCGTTCCAGGATCAACACCCTACATTTTGCATATACATTTTTTAATCCATTTAAATGTTTGCATCGCATTTTATTCATTCATAATCATATATTTCAATATTCATTAATAAACATCAACATTAATAAAAGGACTGTGTGAGAAAGTAATACTGGGAACTTTCAACCATCCCTATAATACCCGGAAGAAGGTCATGGATGATAAAATTGCTCAACTTGAGAAAACTCAGCTGGAGTTACAAGAGAATATGAAGAAAATGCAAGAATATATGATGAATTCCTAAAAGGAGATGTTTGCCAAGTTTGCGAGTCTGTTGGAAGGAAGAAACCAGGAACATGGGAAAAACCCTGTGCCAGGAGTAACTGAGGACCCACTTTATCCTCTAGGGTTCACCCGAGAACAATCTCAGAACGTTCAAGTGACTCCTGTTCATGTCGGGAAGGTGCACATTAATCCAGTTGGTGCTTCTATTAACGTACAGCCTGGATCTAGTTTGTATCAAGAAGAACATCAATATCATCAAGTTCTTGACCTTGATGAAGAAGCCAAGAAGAACAAAAACAATCCGTTGGAAGAGAAATGGAAATAGTTAGAAAGAGAAGTCAGAGCCATGAAGGAAGATACCAGTGTCTATAGATTCGACGCAAAGGAATTAAGTCTAGTTCCTGATTTGGTTTTGTCTCCAAAGTTCAAGGTTCCCGACTTTGAGAAGTTTGATGATACCAGGTGTCCCTCTGCACATATCACGATGTTTTGTAGGAAGATGACCGGATACATAGGGGACGATCAATTATTGATACACTGCTTTCAGGAAAGCTTAATTGGTTCAGCAATCCAGTGGTATAACCAGCTGAGTAGAGCTAATATTAAATCATGGAAAGACTTGGCTAAGTCCTTTCTTGAGCAATACAACATGTAAAAGATGTTAGGCCCAACAGGATGATGTTGCAAGGAATGGAAAAGAAGTCTAACGAGAGTTTTAGACAATATGCTCAAAGATAGAGAGATATAGCGGTGCAAGTCCATCCACCATTGGAAGATGAGGAAACAAATATACTTTTTGTCAATACCTTAAGGGTTCTTTTTTTCTCGCATCTTATCGGTAATCCTTATCGAAGTTTTTCTGATGTAGTTACAGTGAGGGAAATGATTGAAATAGCGGTTAAGAGTGGAAAGCTCGAGGGGGAGAGTCTAGTAAGAGGCCACCAACGAGGAAAAAGGAAAACGAAGTCAGTAACGTGAGGTAATATGATTATAATAATATCACTGTTTCCCGACCTCAAGGAGTAGGGTCGTCAACACAAAATGACAATAGACAAGGGGCAAGGGACCAGAGGAGAGAGAGGCCTCAATTTGACCCTATCCCGATGACTTATAAGGACTTGTTTCAGATTTTGTATGATCGGCATGTGGTTTCGCCGTATCACCTGACACCAATGCAACCTCTTTTTCCCAAATGGCATGATGCTAGTACTCAGTGTGACTACCATACGAGGAATCCCAAGCATTCCATTGATAATTGTACTGCGTTTAAGAAGGTTTTTCAAGCTTTGAGAACGAGGAATGTCATCAACTTTGGTGACAGTGAACAACCGAATATAGCTCAGAATCCGTTGCCGAGCCATGCAGGGGTAGGACTTAACACAATTACTGAAGAAAAAAGAAAGATAATTATAAGGAAGGTTAGTGAGGTGGTATCACCCATGAGTTGGGTGTGGTGTCAAATGGTTAAGGTAGGATTGTTGAAGCCCAGTTTGATGGGTGAACAGGTTAACAGTGGAGAGGTTTGCCAGTATCATAACAGTGAAGAACACACAGTATTAAGCAATGTCCTGACTTCCTATCTTTGGTACAAGACATGATGGACAGTAAAGAAATTGAGTTCTTTAAAGATATTGCTGAAGAAGAGGAAGCGGAAGTTTATGCTTCAGAAGGATCGTCTAAAGGGGTTTACAATGCTAGTTGTCCCCTACTCATTACTCCCAATAATCGATTGCCTGAAAAGGTAGCTCCGAAAGTGGTTATTACACCTCCATCTCCATTCCCATATCAGGATAATAAACAGGTACCTTGGAAATATGATTGCCAGATAGGAAATGTAACAAAAGAGAATAAGGAAGTAGATGAGTTGGGACACTTTACCAGAAATTGTAGGTGTTATTCTCTTAATACACCTAAAGAGTCTGAGAAGAACGTTGCGGTTGATAAGGGTGAAAAAGTTGATGTGCAGATAGAAGAAGATAAGCATGTTATCAACGAACCTATAACTGAGAGTGAAGCAAAGGAATTTTTGAAGTTTCTGAAGATCAGTGAGTACAGTGTTGTTGAACAGTTACACAAGTTGTCTACCCGTATTTCTGATTTATCATTACTTTTGAGTTCAGAGGCCCATAAGAATACTCTGTTAAAGGTTTTGAACCAGACTTTTGTTCCGAAAGAGTTGCCCATTGAAAAGTTGGACCGGTTAGTTTCCAATATACAAGTTGATAATTTTTGATCTTTTTCTGAATATGAGATCCCTTCTGGGATGATTGGTAGTCAGAAGGCTTTGCATATCACAGTTAAGTGTAAAGGGCATGTGTTGTCCCGGGTTTTGGTTGATAATGGTTCGGCTTTGAATGTGATGCCCTTAGTGACTCTGAAGAAGCTTCCATTAGTAGTACACGTATGAGAACCTACTAAAATATGGTTCGAGCTTTTGATGGGACTAAAAGAGAAGTATTGGGCAAGATTGATGTTCCTCTGACTATTGGTCCAGCAACTTATGAAGTGTAATTTCTCGTAATGAACATTATGCCTACGTACAATTGTTTGTTGGGAAGGCCTTGGATTCATCAGGCCGGTGCAGTTCCGTCCACATTGCACCAGAGACTGAAATTTTTGATTGATTGAAGGTTGGTATGATTTCACACTGAAGAGGACATTTTGCTTTGTTTCTACTACTGCTCTGTATATTGAAGTTGATGAGCAAGCAGTCGAGTGTTCTTTCAGATCGCTGGAGTTTGCCAATACCACGTTTATGGCTGAAGGCATGAAGATACCAAAGCCTTAATTGTTAAACTGACTAAGATGGGGCTTAAATTGACTCTTGGAAGAGGAGCGAAAGTTGGAAAAGGGTTAGGTCGACAGTTGCAATGACCGATGAATCCAATATGCCCTGTTACTAAAAGAGATCGATTTGGTTTGAGGTATCATCTACCTTTAAGGGATAAGCTAAGAGGAATTAAGAAGGGTTAGGAAATGAGAAAGGCCAGATTGGCTGGTGAAGACCTTAGCTGGGAACCCATGACCTTCCCGCCGTTGAGCAGCATTTTCATATCTAGGGGGCATATATTTCAAGGGAATTCAAGGAATAATGAAGTGATGGTTGAGAAGTCCTTAGAAGATATAGGCATTAATGTTATAACTAATAGTGAGTTTGAGGAAATGAGAGCTATGGGCATTTATCCTGCACCGTCGGGCTTCGTGTTGAACAATTGAACCGCGTAATAACTGCCTGTAGTTTACAAATATTTTACAGAGTAATGCATTGGAACTTTCTCCCTGTTGTTCATACCCTAGGGCAATAGATGATTTTATGTAAAGGGTTAAGCTGTTTGTTTTTGCTCGCTTTCAATAAAAGATGCATTCTGTTAGTTCAAAATGGCAAACATTCTCCTATGCATTTTTTCATTATTTGTTGTATATATCTATGTGTTATTTCTTTCTATTTATTTATATGGGAAAAGATCCTCCTATATGTATATATGTATATATATCTTATCTTTCGTTTTTCTTTCAGGAGCTCAGATATCAATAATATGAATGCTATGACTCTGACCCGAATATTGATTTTGAGAAGCCTTTATGTCAAGGGGAAATCGAGGACTGTGATGATGATGAGGGATGTGAACTACCTTCTGAATTGCTAAAAATGGTGGAGAATGAAGATAAGCAGATTTTGCCTCATAAAGAGTCTATTGAGATTTTGAATTTGGGGACAGATGAGGATAAGAGAGAAGTAAAGATTGGTACCCCTCTGTCAGTTGGAGGTCAATAAGATTTGATAGAATTTCTTCGAGAATACAAGGATGTGTTTGCTTGGTCATACGAAGATATGCCGGGTTTAGATACAGAGTTGGTTGTCCACAAACTACCAATAAAGCCTGAATATAAGCCGGTACAACAAAAACTGAGAAGAATGAGACTTGATATGCTGCTCAAGATTAAAGAGGAAGTAAAGAAACAATTTGATGTCGAGTTTCTTAAAGTGGCTAAATATCCTGAATGGGTGGCAAATATCATCCCAGTACCGAAGAAGGATGGGAAATTTCGAATGTGTGTCGACTATAGAGATCTCAACCGAGCTAGTCCAAAAGATAATTTTCCTTTGCCACATATAAACACTCTAGTGGATAATACTGCTAGAAATTCTTTGTTCTCTTTTATGAATGGTTTCTATGGCTATAATCAAATTAAGATGAACCCTGAAGATATGGAAAAAAACATTCACTACCATGTGGGGAACATTTTTTTATAAAGTAATGCCGTTTGGATTGAAGAAGGCAGGGGCAACATATCAAAGGGCCATGGTGACGTTATTTCACGACATGATGCAAAAAGAAATAGAAGTTTATGTCGATGATATGATTGTCAAAGCCAAGACAGAGGAAGAACATATTGGGAATTTGAGAAAACTCTTTAAAAGACTAAGAAGATACCAGCTAAAATTCAACCCAAATAAATGTACTTTTGGGGTAACATCTGGGCAGCTGTTGGAATTTGTAGTAAGCCAAAAACAAATTGAAATAGACCCAAATAAAGTAAAAGTTATTCAAGACTTGCCAGCCCTACGAACACAAAAAGAAGTCAGAGGATTTTTGGGGAGATTGAATTATATAGCTCGGTTTATTTCACAGCTGATGAAAAAGTGTGATCCCATATTCCGCCTTCTTCGCAAGAATAACTCAGGGGAATTGAGTGAGGATTGTCAAGGAGCTTTTGAAGAAGTGAAAAGATATTTGTCGAGCACTCCAATCTTGGTGCCACCCATCTCAGGCAAACCATTGATTATGTATTTGTCAGTTTATGAAATTTAAATGGGGTGTGTGCTGGGGCAACGTGACCAAACTGAGAAGAAAGAAAGGGCTATCTATTATCTCAGCAAGAAGTTCACTGAATGTGAGACTAGATACTCACCCATTGAAAAGTTGTGCTGCGCTTTAGTATGGGCTACCCGAAGGCTTAGGCAATATATGTTGTATCATACTACTTGGCTTATATCCAAGCTTGATCCCTTGAATATGAGTCATTGATCTTTGATTTCCCAGATGAGGATTTAATGTCTATTTTGGTAGAAGAAGCAGTGGCATCCACTAGTAAATATTGGAAGTTGAACTTCGATGGTGCTTCAAATGCTATGGGACATAGAATCGACGCAATTTTGGTGTCACTAGAGGGAGAACATTATCCTTTCACCAGTCGGCTTAATTTTGAGTATACAAACAATATGACAGAGTATGAAGCTTGTGTTATGGGTCTTAGAGCTTCTGTTGAACGCAAAGTAAAAATGCTCAAGGTGTATGAGGATTCAGCTTTGGTAATTTACCAGCTCAGAGGAGAATGGGAGACAAAAGATCCTAAGCTTGTAGAATACCGTAAGTTGGTTATGGAACTTGTTGAAGAATTTGAAGAAGTAACTTTCAATTATCTCCCCAGAGAAGAGAATCAAATGGCAGATGCCTTGGCCACACTGACAGCGGCATTTAAGATGAACGAGCATTCAAATATGATGCCCATTAAAATGAAAGCTTATGAGTATCAAACCCATTGTTTTAATATTGAAGAGGAAGAAGATGGAAACCCCTGGTATTATGATATCTTGCAATATATAAGGTATCAGAGTTATCCGGAACAAGCCATTGAGAATGATAAAAGAACTATTAGAAGAATGTCATCAGGGTATGTGCTTGATGGTGAGACTCTATACAAGAAAAGTTTGGATCAGGTCTTGTTAAGGTGTGTTGACACGAAAGAAGCCAAGTTGATTCTTGAAGAAGTGCATGAGGGAATATGTGGTACCCATGCTAATGGGAATGCTATGACTAGGCAGATTATGAGCTTTGGGTATTATTGGTCAACTATGGAAACATATTGTATCAATTATGCCCGAAAATGTCACAAATGTCATATTTATGGAGATAAGATATATACTCCTCCTCATCCGTTGCATGTAATGACAAACGCCGTGACCATTCTCAATGTGGGGGCATGGATGTTATTGGATAAATTTCACCCAAAGCTTCAAATGGTCATCGCTTCATCCTGGTAGCCATAGATTACTTCACCAAGTGGGTAGAAGCAACTTCTTATGCAAATGTTACCCAGTTGACAATATGCAAATTCTTAAAGAAATAGATTATTTGTAGATACGGTTTGCCAGAGAGGATTATCTCTGATAATGCATTGAATTTAAACAATAAGATGATGGATTCAGTCTGTAAGCAGTTCAAAATAAAGCATCATAATTCCACCACTTATTGTTCAAAGATGAATGGGGCAGTAGAGGCGGCTAATAAGAACATCAAAAGGCTCATAGAGAAGGTGACTGAGACCTATAAGGATTGGCATGAGAAGTTGCCATTTTATCTGTTTGCCTATCGAACTGCAGTACGGACGTCAACTGGGGCAACTCCATTTTCTCAGGTATATGGGATGGAAGTTGTCTTACCTATTGAGGTGGAAATTCCCTTACTTCGGATTTTGTCAGACGTGAAGCTCAATGAGGCATAATGGTACAGGCTAGGTATGACCAGTTGAACTTGATTGAAGAAAAGAGATTAAAAGTAATTTGTCACGGTCAGATGTACCAAAAATGTATGATACAGGCACATGGTAAGAAAGTTCGCCTTCGAGAATTCCATGAGGGAGATTTGGTGCTTAAAAGGATGATGCCTACTCAGAAAGATTTTCGAGGAAAGTGGATGCCCAACTGGGAAGGACTGTATGTTGTCAAGAAAGCCTTTTCTGGGAGAGCTCTAGTCTTAACCGAAATGGACGGATCGGAATTACCCTATCCAATGAATTTGATGCTGTTAAAAGATATTTCGCTTGAAGAAGAAATAAAAAAAATGAAAAAATGAAAAGGAAAAATGAGAAAAAATGAAAAATGGTGAAAGAAAAAAATGAAAAAAAGAAGAAAAAATAAAAGAGAAAATGAAAATGAAAAAATAAAAAAAAAAGAAAAAAGAAAGAGAAAAATGAAAAATGAAAAAATAGAGAAAAATAAAAGGGGATTCAAGATGAAAACCCGAAAAATGCGTCTTGAAACCAAATGAGGTCTCAAGTTGAAAACCCGCAAAGAGCGACTTGAGTTTTGTTTAAATTCAGAATTCGTGCATGGTGGAGGTTCTGAATTGATTTTGGAAGTGGAAAAAGCTCCTGATATAGATAGTAACAATGACAGTTGGTGATCAGGGTTGAGACTAAAGATTAATGAGTCTCGATTGAAACAACCAAGAGAGAAATTAAATGCACATGAGATTCAATATTGGTTTAGGGCATCCAATGATGGAGATTTGGGAGTTTAGAAGTAGCTTCACACTCTTAAGCATCATCACAATTTTGGAGATCCTTTCGACAGAAGCTACACTCGAGTCATTCTTACGGCGTTCCAGTTCAAAAGCATTTGAATTATTGATATTTGAAGATGCCTACTCTTTTGTTCTTTTGATTTTCCCAGTTAAAAATTTTCCATGTAGTTACCTAAAAACTCTCTGCATTATATAAATAAAGAGATGTCTTTTCTTGTTAATTTCCCTTTTGCAAACATCTTATTTTGAAAAGTTAAAACATATAGCTTAACTTGAAGTACATAAGATCATCTTGTATTATTATGCAAAAGGTTTTAGAAAATGCAGGTATTCTAAAGCTGACAATGGTTTAAACATGTAAACTTGTGTGGCTACGGCAAACTAAAATCTTGAAATTCGGAGAAAATCTCAGCCATTAGAAGATGATCCAAAGAGATTGTCATTGATCAAGAAGTTGGTCATGAGTACTGGTGGGTTTCAAAAAAGAAAGGAGTCAAGGTCCTGGTAAGTCGAGAGATATGAATTGAGATTGTTAGCTGGGGTGAACTAGTCAAATGTTCTGTGCCCAAGATGAAACCGAGTTCCATTGAGATCAAGAGAGATTGTGTTCCTTCGAAGAAGAAAATGCATTAAATTGTATAATTGCATGCATTTTAGGCATGAATAGATCATGGCATCCATAATTGCATGATGACTTAAATATCTACAGGTTTCACAGGGATAGTTGAAGATTAAGATATTGAAGTATCGAGATGAAGATAATTGGTTTTGAGATCTTGACAAGAATGATGTTTATACGAAAACTGAGCCAAAGCAGATTCACGTATCCAATGGCTTCCAGACAAGTTTTCACGATGGAGATGGATTTTTAGAAATTTTCTCAAATTCTAAATTTTTGAATATAATTTTTTCAAGTATATGTTCATGATTGATAATGTTTGATTTTGAGGTTTGACATTCGAAACAATTTAATCTTAAGCCTTCGCGGAAGAGTAGTGAAGCAAATCATATATAAGCCTTCACGGAATAGTAGTGAAGCAAACTCATTTTATGAAGATCGAGTCCTATACTCTCAGATAGAATAGGGAGCGGATCCGTTTGTTGAAGATTGTTTGAGTTCTATACTCTCTGATAGAATAGGGTGCGAACCCATTTATTGAAGATTTTTTGAGTTCTATACTCTCTGATAGAATAGGGAGCGGGCCCGTTTGTTGAAGATTGTTCGAGTTCTATACTCTCTGAAGGAATAGAGAGCGGACCCGTTTTATAAAGATTTTTCGAGTTCTATACTCCCTGAATGAATAGGGAGTAGACCCGTTTGTTGAAGATTGTTCGAGTTCTATACTCTCTGAAGGAATAGAGAGAAGACCGTTTGTTGAAGATTGTTCGAGTTCTATACTCTTTGAAGAAATAGAGAGCGGACTCGTTTTATGAAGATTGTTCGAGTTCTATACTCCTTGAATAAATAGGGAGCGAACCTATTTTATGAAGATTGTTCGAGTCTTATACACCCTGAACAAATAGGGAGCAGACACGTTTACTGAAGATTGTTCGAATCTTATACTACCTAAAGGAATAGGGAGCTGACCCATCATTTGAAGATATTTCAAGTTTTATTTATCCTGAAATAACAGTGGGGTACTTTAATCTTTTGAAGTTCTTAGCATTAGACAAACTCGATCATCTTTTGATCTTTGCTCTATTCTCGTTATACGAAAATAAGCAAAGAGGGGCTGTTGTAGATGCTCGGTTTTGTCTGGGGACTTCATTCGAGTTCTAGATCCAGTACGAGTTACAGTGTGGATCAGTGAGAGCCCAAATGAGTCCAAACCAGTTGGAGGCCCATCTCAAGCCCAATGGACAGCAGCTGCATGCAGAAAAAAAGAGAGATTGATGTTGGTTTTTAGCAGTTAAAATAATCAAATAGTGGGGGATTAACTACTGAAAACTAAATGAGGGAATTAACCACGGGAATCTATCAACTAAGGAGGGGAAACACATAACAGAAGAGAGGACGGAGCCAAAGAAAAGAGGAAAGAAAAGAGGGAACCAGCCGAGAGACATCAACAATTAACCGAGAGAACCATAAGAACCGGAGATTAAAGACCAGAAACAAAGAAAGCAATAATTAGAGATTACCAATCAAAACTCTATTAGTCATCAACAATTCCACATTGTAGAGGAACACAAAGAGAGACAATAGTGTAACCTCATAATTCAAAACCAGATAAAGCAATAAAATAGGAGGAATTTTGAGGTACTTTTCTTGGGTGTCATTTTCGGTTTTTCTATATATAAATATAAATATATATATATATATATTGTGTGTGTGTTCGTGTTATTTTACAATTAGAGGAAATTAAGCAATACCCTTTCAAAAAACAGAATCCATGTGAAGTAGTGCAAACATTAAAAGTTTCCTAAATTCTTTCTTTTCTTTTGAACAATAGTTTCTTTGAAACCCAGGCAGTGATAGAAGATGAGTTAGTTTATATACCTTGCTCGGTCTCGTTTTTTACTCGTGTCGGAGATACCTTAGGACAGTTAGTTGGGCGTCGGCGAGTAGCTGTTTTCGTGGACCATTCGTAAGAGTAGAAGTGAGGTCTTGAGAATTTTAAAAATAGAATCAAAAGGAAAAGAGAACTTACCTTAACTTTAGAGCACCATGTCATCGTCGACGGGTTGAGTTTAGCGTTGAATGGGAGGCTCGATTTTAGGTTCAACTGAAGCAGTGAGAAGCCGAGGAGAAGCCATGGGTTCTGTGAGAGGGAGTTTGAGTGTGAGGCGAGAGAGAGCTGGGTAATTGATATCAGGTTTAGTTTTTTTTACCCTACATATAAATTCATTAAAACTACAGTGTTTAGCCTTAATATGCGTGTAGTGAGTTGATTAATTACATGTGAACTCCATTAACTTTGAACCTTTGTGTTAGATTATTTTAAAATTTCTTCAATATTATATATATATATATTCATGTGTGTGTAAGTCTATATTTCATGAATGTGTGTTGATATATATATATATATATATATATATATATGCATGGCTTTCTATATTCTACCTATATATGTGTGTTATTTTACATCTCGTGTATGTCATATGAGTATCTTTCATAATAGGTAATAGTCATTTGTACATAATGTGTTTATGTCCTCTAATTACATTGGCTGATTTAATATGTGTAAAATATAGTGAATTTATTTAATTGTTAACACGTAGATTTAATTACATGTAACTTTAATTTTTAATGTATGACATTTTTTTTGCACAATTTGCATGTAACCTCACTTGCATAACCCAAAATTATATCATGTAACCCTTGGAATTAAATCAAACAACTCATGTAACTCATGATATTAATAGCTTGTCTCCTCTGTACAAAGCTGGAAATCAGTCCAGATACATCTTAACGTTCTTCGATTTAATTTAGGAAAAAACTGTTTAATTTCTAATAACTCACAAATCAGCTATTATCATTTTGAATTTAAACAGTCCTCAGCAGCCTATAAATATCAGTTGAAATCTTTCACATTTTCCATTTGTTTCTTTCAAAGAAATATCCCTCAAGAATTTTCTCTAAAAAGATAGTATCCACGCGGATGTGTCGAAGACATGTATTACCACGACCACGAGCCGAGCCGAGACGGACGGCGGCGGCGGTGGTGCGCGAGAGTCCCCTTGTTCTCTATCACTCAACAAGGAAGTGGGAAATCCAAACCTTAAATACCCATTCCCAATAGTGTTTCCAATACTATGTGGGATTGAGCATTACCAACATTCCCCCACTAATGCGAAAGAATTCTTCTGAAACTCAAAAACAAACTTTCCAGAAGAGCAATAGCGATATTAGTTGCTTAGGAACTAGTGAATGTATCTGGAACTAATACATAGCGATGATGAGCAATCCTTCTCTTAGATAAGTGAAACTAGTCTGGAACTTTCTAAGATGGGGGTAAACTCATAACACACAACTAACCTCTTCATCCGCCTGAGTCTCGATGTGTAAGTATATATATATATATATATAAAAGTATATATTTGGCCATCTTACCTCAGGATTCTAGTAAGTGTGCTAGAAAAATGGCCCAACATTTTTCATAGAAGGCAGTTAACCCTTCTCACTTACATATGTTATTTCATCAAGTTTATCTCAACATAAACCACCCTTTAAAAAGGGATATGAAATAATTAAGAGCTTTTATAATAGCTCAACCTCACAAAGGGTATGGTGACTTTCTTCAAGTTCATTATTAATGAACCACCCAAACTCTGGGCTAAGAAGTCATTAAGAATAAATATTCAACCTCATTTATCGATAAATTCAATAAGTCATTCTCACTAGAACCATCCAAATACTTGGATTTGAATTTATTAAGAGTATAACAAACCCAATCTTTCTGTCGGTAAGTTCATCATTTCCTACCTATTCACTCTGGGTTATGAACTTATTAAGAATATATATTTAGCCAAAATCGGTAAATTCATCAAGTCTTTCTCACTAAGACCACCCAAAGCCTGGGCTATGAATTTATTAAGAGCAATTAAGCTTATCCTGGGCATGCACATTATTCATCATAGGGATAGGCAGTAGAATGTGCACTATGAGTCTTTTCATGGTTTCGTTTGACCACATGGAAACTTAGATAACTAAGTTGGGTATCCACCATGAATTCCTCAACCAATGGGCTTTAGACCCATCCCCCTCGACGAATCTAGGACCAGCTTCCGACTTAAACCTTTGGTAAGTGGATCTGCTAGGTTCCTTTCCGACTTCACATACTCTAAAGAGAGCACTCCATTCTTTATTAAGTATCTAACAGATTCATATCTTATGTGAATGTGTCTTTTCTTACCATTGTAAGCTTGGTTCTTAGCCACACATATCACAGCTTGTGAATCACACAATAATGAAACCGGAGGAGTCGATCTTCCCCACAACGGAATATCTTCTAACAAGCTTCTGAGCCACTTGGCTTCTTGCCCAGCTAGGTCAAGAGCTATAAACTCTAACTCCATGGTAGAACGAGCAATACAAGTCTTCTTTAATGATTTCCACGAGATTGCTGCTCCACCCAAAGTAAAAACATACTCGCTCGTAGAGCTTACCTCATCATTATCAGAAACCCAGTTGACATCACAATATCCTTCTAGTAACGCAGGAAAGCCAACAAACTCAAGTTTCCAATCCAAAGTACCCTTAAGATACTTCAGTAAGCGTTTAAGAGCAATCCAGTGCTCACTACTCGGATTATGAGTATATCTACTCGGTCTACTCACAGTATAAGCAATATCAGGCCGAGTATAGTTCATTAAGAACATTAAGCTCCCAATTAATTTAGCATATTCAATTTGGGAAACGCTACTTTCTTTATTCTTAACTAGATGTATGCTAGGGTCATAAGGAGTTCGAACAGGGACGAATCAAAACTGTCAAATTTCTTTAGCACTTTCTCTATATAATGTGCTTGACATAAAGGAAATCCCTTATTAGTTTTGGAAACTTTGACTCCTAATATTATATCTACTTCTCCCAAATCTGTCATCTCAAACTTAGTGGACAAGAAATTTTTAACTTGTTAATTGACTCAATGTTAGAACTGAAAATCAACATAAAGGCTTATAATAACACATTCAGTGTCAAACATCTTTGAATACACATAAGCATCCGAACCATTCATAACAAAACCAAAACTAAGAATAGTTTTATGAAATTTCTCATACCACTGTTTAGGAGCCTGCTTAAGTCCATAGAGTGACTTTTTGAGTCTACAGACTTTTCCTTCCACACCAGGTGCTTCAAAACCTAGTGGTTGCTCCATGTAAATCTCCTCATCTAGATCTCCATTCAAAAAGCAGTCTTAACATCCATTTGATGTACCTGCAACTTATGAATAGAGGCTAGTGCAAATAATGCACGAATCGTTGAGATTTTTATAACGGGAGAGTATGTATCAAAGTAGTCTAAACCAAACCTTTGAGTGAACCCTTTGATGACTAACCTTGCCTTGTACCACTGAATCAAACCATCTGGCCTTAGTTTCTTCCGAAAGACCCATTTGTTGGAGATTGGTTTGAATCCCTTAGGCAAGTCAACTAATTCCCAAGTATGATTAGATATTATCGATTCTAGTTCATCATTAACAACGCTTTTCTAAAAACTAGCATCAATAGATCTTATAGATTCTTCAAAAGTTTAGGATCCTCATCTAATAGAAAAATTTGAGCTATAGGATCTGAAATGGAGTCTAAATAATTTATCTCAGAAATAAAGGAAGTAATAAAGTCTGGTCCAAAAGAGGTTTCAACTCTTTGCCTTTTACTTCTTCTAGGCTCAAAATCAAATTTTTCAGAAGACCTAGCAGGATTACTAGAAGAAGTTGATGAAGTATATTCTATTTGTGTTTCAATATTTATTCTCGGTTCCTTTAAAGGAAAAGTATTTTCAAAGAAAACAACATCCCTTGACTCACAAATAGAATAATCTTGTAAAAGCATGAATATGTATGCATCATTATTCGTAGCATACCCTATAAACACTGCATCAATGGTTTTAGGTCCAATGGTGGACTTCTTAAAGTCTGGAAAACCCATTTTAGCCAGACACCCCCACACTTTCAGGTATTGTAAATTAGGAGCGTATCCTTTCCATAATTCATATGGGGTAGAATCTAATTTATTATGAGAACTCGGTTCAATATATGAGTTGACGATAGAATGGCTTCCCCCCACATGTTATCAGATAACCCTTTTAAAGTTCTATTTTTCGTTCGGCTATACCAGTCTGTTGAGGAAAATAAGGGCTGAAGTTTCATGAATTATGCCATTCTTTTCACATATATCTTTTAAGAAATTAGATCCATATTCACCACCTCTATCAGATCTAACCCGTTTGATTCTCATATCTAACTGATTTTCAACTTCTGCCTTATAAATAAGAAAGAAGTTTTCAGCTTCATCTTTAGTCCTTAGGAGATAAACTTTTGTATATCTTGAATAATCATCTACAAAAGTTATGTAGTAGTGTTTTCCTCCTTTACTTTCAGTGTTTCTAAAACCTGCTAGATCAGTATGAATAAGTTCTAACAGCTCAGTCTTTCTATTAGAAACAATCTTAAAGTGAGGTCTAGTATGCTTAGCTTCTACACAAATTTCACATTTGTTAAAGCTAGTTGTGTCTAGTTTAGGCAGAACATTCATATTTATCAATTTCTTTAAAGCATGAATATTCACGTATCCTAATCTAGCATGCCACATATCAATGGATTCAACAATATAAGCAGAAGTGGTAGCTTTATTTTCATTAAATTGAGTTTATATGACAAATAAACCATTGCTTAAAAACCCTTTCCCAACATAATAACTATTTCAGGAAAGTACAAGTTTATCTACCTCAAAAACTAACTTAATGCCTGCCTTATTTAGAAGCCCATCAATTATCAAATTTCTATGCAAGGCAAGTATATACATAACATTATTTAAAGTCAGAGTTTTACCAGAGGTTAGCTTGAGTAAAACTTTGCCTTTGCCTAGCACTTCAGAGCTGCTAGAGTTCCCCATGTACACACGTTCACCTACGTTCCCATCCTTGAATTCGGTGAAAAACTCATTCCTTATGCAGAAATGCTTTGAAGCGCCAGTGTCAACAACCTATTCCGAACTGTTTTCCACCAGATTGACTTCTGAGACCACCGCAGCAATGATCTTTTCATCTTCTTCTACAACGTGCATCTGTGGCTTGTTGTCATTCTGGTGGTCTGAGCGGTGTTGACATTGGTAAGCTTTGTGGCCAGGTAAACCGTAGACATAACACTTGAGCGTCTTCCCTTCAGGTTTGGCCTTTCCTGACTTCTTGAAGTTGGTAGCCTTCTGAGGTTTCGTCTTCTGGTCTTGATTCCCACGTTTCATGATCTTCTTAAATTTAGACTCAACCAAGTTAGCTCTAAAAGATAAATTACTCATAGAATTAGTAAGCTTATCTTCTAAACGGTTGGCTTCTTTAATCTTTATATGGCCCACGAGCTCTTCAAGCGAAATTTCTCTCTTCTTATGCTTAAGAAAGTTGCGATAGTCAGGCCAGGACTTGGGCAGCTTCTCAATGAGAACATTGGCTTGCAGTACCTCACACATTTGCATCCCTTCGGCGATGATGTCAGCGACTAGGTTCTCATAGTCATGGACTTGATCCATTATCTGCTTGTCATCAGTCATCTGGAATTTGAGTCATTCGCCGACATCGTACTTCTTGATGCCAGCATCATTCGCACCATACTTTTTATCGAGAGTATCCCATATTTCCTTGGCACTCCTTTCTCTAAGGAACATATCAAATAATTTATTTGACATGAGACTAAGCAGATGTCCTCGCACCGTTTTGTTGCCTTTCTCATACTTCTCGTAGGTAGGGAGTACAACAGCAATAGTTGCTAAGGCATCATCATTGAGGACCGTATCAGCATCATTACTGGAAGTTGGGGTTGGCGGCATGGTAGGTGGTGGCTTGAGAAGCACGTAGTCAAGATCAAGTTGCTCGAATAATATCAGGATTCTTTGGGACCACCTTCTATAATTCTTTCCATCAAGTGCATCGAGCTTGGAAAGATATGTTATCAGTTTTCTCAAAGGTGTTGACATGATTGCAATATATTTGAATTCGTTTCTAAATTGTTGGATATATGAACTGTAAAACTACACCGTTAGCACTGACTGAAAATATAAACAGTAATTAAAAGAAACATATTCGTAAACCGTGTCGTGATAAAAACCACTACCTTAGAAACGAATTCGCCCCGATATGTGTAATCGCTGCAGTAAGCAGACCATCCCTCGAGGTTAACACGGTCGCTCCGAATTCCGTACACCTGAAATCAGAGTGGACTGCTGGCAGTATTGTTTTTCTGTTCGGAAAACACACACAGAGAATATTTAGAAAACACTTGGAGAGTGAATTCTGAATGTTGAGAGTGAGTTGAGAAGCTGAATATAACTCTCTATTTATAGGCTAGAAATAGGGTTAAAATCGTCCATAAAATTTCAGGATTAAATCTCTTCTTTTATAACAGTTGAAACGTCTAGATGAACCTGACTAAAAAATAGTTCAGGTTCATTGCATCATTATTCAGTTGTTATAACTCTCGAAATTATATCATGTAACCCCTGGAATTAAATCAAATAACTCATGTAACTCCTGATATTAACAGCTTGTCTCCTCTATACAAAGCTGGAAATCAATCCAGATACATCTTAATGTTCTTTGATTTAATTTAGGAAAAAAACTGTTTAATTTTTGATAACTCATAAATCAGCTGTTATCATTTTGAATTTAAACAGTCCTCAGCAGCCTATATATATCATTTGAAATCTTTCACATTTTCCATTTGTTTCTTTCAAAGAAAAAATCCTCAATAATTTTCTCTAAAAAGATAGTATTCGTGCAGACGTGTCGAAGACACGTATTACCACGAGCCGAAGCAAGATAGACGGCGGCGGCGGCGGTGCGCAAGAGTCCCCCTTGTTCTCTATCACTCAACAAGGAAGTGGGAAATCCAAACCTTAAATACCTATTCCCAAAAGTGTTTCCAATACTATGTAGGATTGAGCATTACCAACAATTATAAGTATGGATGTATATATTCTTTTACATTATTTCAACCCTCCATTTCATCTATATATAACAGAGAAGAATACACAAGCAAATGAAAAAATGGGGAGAGTATTAGGTGGAACCACTAGCCAATATTTTCTCGTAGTTTTCAATGGATTTAAGCCTCTGGAGCATAAGCTGATGCTTGAACTTTTGTATAAAAGCCTCTGCACTCTCGTTTATGTCCACCGATGGCTTTTTCTCCAGGGCACCACCGCCTGCCTTTCTCTCGGTCTCATTGCCCTTATTGTCTTTAAACTTATCAGTGTTGGAAATATGGACTGCAAAACCACACCGTTAGCACTGACAGGAAAGATAAACAATAACTTAAAAGGAACATATTCGTAAACTGTGTCGTGGTAAAACCACTGCCTTAGAAACAAATTCGCCCCAATGTGTGTAATTGCTGCAGTAGGCAGACCGTCCCCCAGGTTAACATGGTCGCTCCGAATTCCGTACACCCAAAAACCGGAGTGGACTGTTGATGGTATTGCACTTCTGATCGGAAAGCACACAGAGAGAACTTTAAAAAACACTTGGAGAGTGAATTCTGAATGTTCAGAGTGAGTTGAGAAGCTGAATTCAGCTATCTATTTATAGGCTAGAAATAGGGTTAAAATCGTCCATATAAAATCAGGATTAAAACCCTTCTTTGTAACAGCTGAAACGTCAAGATGAATTGACTAAGACATAGTCCAGGTTCATTGCATCATTATTCAGCTGTTATAACTCCTGAAATTATATCATGTAACTCCTGATATTAAATCATGTAACTCTCGTAACTCCTGATATTAACAGCTTGTCTCATCTGTACAAAACTGGAAATCAGTCCAGATATATCTTAACGTTTTTGATTTAATTTAGGAAAAAACTATTTTATTTCTGATAACTCATAAATCAGTTGTTATCATTCGAATTTAAGCAGTCCTTAGCAGCCTATAAATATCAATTGAAATCTTTCACATTTTCCATTTGTTTCTTTCAAAGAGAAATTCCTCAAGAATTTTCTCTAAAAAGATAGTATATGCGCGGACGTGTCGAAGACACGTATTACCACGACCACGAGTCGAGCCGAACTGAGTCGAGCCAAACGGCGGCGGCGGCAGTGCGTGAGAATTCCCCTTGTTGTCTATCACTCAACAAGGAAGTGGGAAATCCAAACCTTAAATACCCATTCCCAATAGTGTTTCCAATACTATGTAGGATTGAGCATTACCAACATTCCCCCACTAATGCGAAAGAATTCTTCTGAAACTCGAAAACAAACTTTCTAGAAGAGCAATAGCGAGATTAGTTGCTTAAGCACTAGTGAATGTATCTAGAACTAGTACATAGTGATAATGAGTAATCATTCTCTTAGATAAGTGAAAATAGCCTGGAACTTTCTAAGATGGGGGTAAACTGATAACACACAACTAACTCCTTCATCCACTTGAGTCCTCGATGCGATATATATATATATATATATATATATATATAACACACACACAAGTATATATTTGGCCATCTTACCTCACAATTCTAGTAAGTGTGATAGAAAAATGGCCCAACATTTTTCATAGAAGACGGCTAACCCTTCTCACTTACATAGGTTATTTCATCAAGTTTATCTCAATGTAAACCACCCTTAAAAAGGGATATGAAACAATTAAGATCTTGTATAATAGCTCAACCTCACAAAGGGTATGGTGACTTTCTTCAAGTTCATTATTAATGAATCACCCAAACTCTGGGCTAAGAAGTCATTAAGAATTAATATTCAACCTCATTTATCGGTAAATTCAATAAGTCCTTCTCACTAGAACCATCCAAATACTTGGATTTGAATTTATTAAGAGTTTAAAAAACTCAACCTTTCTGTCGGTAAGTTCATTATTTCCTTCTCATTTAGGAATACCCAATCACATTGGGTTATGAACTTATTAAGAATATATATTCAACCAAAATCAGTAAATTCATCAAGTCTTTCTCACTAAGACCACCCAAAGCCTGGGCTATGAATTTATTGAGAGCAATTAAGCTCATCATGGGCATGCACATTATTCATCATAGGATAGGCAATATGGATGTGCACTATGAGTCTTTCCATGGTTTCGTTTGACCACATGGAACTTAGATAACTAAGTTGGGTATCCACCATGAATTCCTCAACCAATGGGAATTAGACCCATCCCCCTCGACGAGTCTAGGACCAGCTTCTGACTTAACCCTTTGGTAAGTGGATCTGCTAGGTTCCTTTCCGACTTCACATACTCTAAAGAGAGCACTTCATTCTTTATTAAGTGTCTAACTGATTCATGTCTTATGCGAATATGTCTTTTCTTACCATTGTAAGCTTGGTTCTTAGCCACACATATCGTAGCTTGTGAATCACACAACAATGAAACTGGAGAAGTCAGTCTTCCCCAACACGGAATATCTTCTAACAAGCTTCTAAGCCACTCAATTTTTTACCCAGCTAGGTCAAGAGCTATAAACTCTGACTCCATGGTAGAGCTTACCTCATCATTATTAGAAACCCAATTAGCATTACAATATCCTTCCAGTACCGCAGGAAAGCTAACAAACTAAAGTTTCCAATCCAAAGTACCCTTAAGATACTTCAGTACGTTCCAATGTTCACCACTCGGATTATGAGTATATCTACTCAGTCTACTCACAACATAAGCAATGTCAGCCGAGTATAGTTCATTAAGAACATTAAGCTTCTGATTAATTTAGCATATTCAGTTTGGGAAACACTACTTCCTTTATTCTTAACTAGATGTATGTTAGGGTCATAAGGAGTTCGAACAGGGATGACATCATAACTGTCAAATTTTTTAGCACTTTCTCTATATAATGTGCTGACTTAAAGAAAATCCCTTATCAGTTTTGGTAACTTTAACTCCTAATATTATATCTACTTCTCCCAAATATGTCATCTCAAACTTAGTGGACAAGAAATTTTTAGCTTTGTTGATGGACTCAATGTTAGAACTGAAAATCAACATGCCATCAACATACAGACTTATGATGATTCAGTGGCAAACATATTCGAATACACACAAGCGTCTGAACCATTCACAACAAAACCAAAACTAAGAATAGTTTTATGAAATTTCTCAACATTGTTTAGGAGTCTACTTAAGTCCATAAAGTGACTTTTTAAGTCTATAGACTTTTTCTTCCATACCAGGTGCTTCAAAACCTAGTGGTTGCTCATGTAAATCTCCTCATCTAGATCCCCATTCAAGAAAGCAATATTAACATCCATTTCATGTACTTGCAACTTATGTCTAGAGGCTAGTGCAAATAATGCACGAATCGTTGAGATTTTCGTAACGGGAGAGTATGTATCAAAGTAGTCTAAACCAAACCTTTGAGTGAACCCTTTAACGACTAACCTTGCCTTGTATCATTGAATTGAACTGTCTGGCCTTAGTTTCTTCTGGAAGACCCATTTGTTGCAGATTGGTTTGAATCCCTTAGACAAGTTAACTAATTCCCAAGTATGATTAGACATTATCGATTCTAGTTCATCATTAATAGCGTTTTTCTAGAAACTAGCATCGAAAGATCTTATAGCTTCTTCAAAAGTTTTAGGATCCCCATCTAACAGAAAAATTTGAGCTATAGGATCTGAAATGGAGTCTAAATCATTTATCTCAGAAATAAATGAAGTAATAAAGTCTGGTCCAAAAGAGGTTTCAACTAATTTTCTTTTACTTCTTCTAGGCTCGAAATCATTTTCTTGAGAAGACCTAGCAGGAATACTAGAAGAAGTGGATGAAATATATTATATTTGTGTTTCGACATTTATTATCAGTTTCTTTAAAGGAAAAATATTTTCAAAGAAAACAACATCTCTTGACTCACAAATAGAATAATCTTATAAAAGCATGAATCTGTATGCAACATTATTCATAGCATACCCTATAAACACTGCATCAATGGTTTTAGGTTTGATGGTGGACTTGTTAAAGTTGGTAAACCCACTTTAGCTAGACACCCCTACACTTTTAGGTATTGTAAATTAGAGCGTATCCTTTCCGCAATTCATATGGGGTAGAATTTAATTTCTTATGAGGAATTCGGTTCAAGATATGAGTTGCCGATAGAATGGCTTCCCCATATGTTATCAAATAACCCTGAACTAATTAGTAAAGAATTCATCATCTCTTTTAAAGTTATATTTTTCCTTTCAGTTATACCATTCTGTTGAGGAAAATAGGGGGCTGAAGTTTCATGAATTATGTCATTCTTTTCATAAATATCTTTTAAGAAATTAGATCCATATTCACCACCTCTATCAGATCTAACCCGTTTGATTCTCCTAGCTAACTGATTTTCAACTTCTGCCTTATAAATAAGAAAGAAGTTTTCAGCTTCATCTTTAGTTTTTAGGAGATAAACTTTTGTATATCTTGAATAATCATCTACAAAAGTTATGTAGTGGTGTTTTCCTCCTTTACTTTCAGTGTTTCTAAAATCTACTAGATCAGTATAAACGAGTTCTAACAGTTCAGTCTTTCTATTTGAAACAGTCTTAAAGTGAGGTCTAGTATGCTTATCTTCTACACAAATCTCACATTTGTTAAAGCTAGTTGTGTCTAGTTTAGGCAGAGCATTCATATTTATCAATTTCTTTAAAGCATGAATATTCACATGTCCTAATCTAGCATGCCACATATCGGTAGATTCAACAATATAAGTAGAATTAGTATCTTTATTTTCATTAAATTGAGATTCTATGACAAATAAACCATTGTTTAAAAACCCTTTCCCAATATAATCACCATTTCTGGAAAGTATAAGTTTATCTACCTCAAAAACTAACTTAATGTCTGCCTTATTCAGAAGCCCACCACTTATCAAATTTCTACACAAGACGAGTACATACAAAACATTATTTAAAGCCAAAGTTTTACCAAATGTCAGCTTGAGTAAAACCTTGCCTTTTCCTAGCACTTCAGAGCTACTAGAGTTCCCCATGTACACACATTCACCTGTGTTCCCATCCTCGAATTCGGTGAAAAACTCATTCCTTGCGTAGAAGTGTTTCGAAACGCCAGTATCAACTACCCATTCTTAACTGTTTTCCACCAGATTAACTTCTGAGATCACCACAGCAATGATTTTATCATCTTCTTCTACAACGTGCATCTGTGGCTTGTTGTCATTCTAGCGGTCTGAGCGGTGTTAGCATTGGTAAGCTTTGTGGCCGGGTAAACCGCAGACATAGCACTTGAGCGTCTTTCCTTTAGGTTTGGCCTTTCCTGACTTCTTGAAGTTGGTAGCCTTCTGAGGTTTTGTCTTTTTTTCTTGATTCCCACGTTTCATAATCTTCTTGAATCTAGACTCAACCAAGTTAGCTCTAAAAGATAAATTACTCATAGAATCAGTAAGCTTATCTTTTATACGATTGACTTCTTCAATCTTCATATGGCCCACGAGCTCTTCAAGTGAAATTTCTCTCTTCTTATGCTTAATAGAATTACAGTAGTCGAACCAGGACTTAGGTAGCTTCTCAATGAGAACATTGGCTTGCAGCACCTCACACATATGCATCCCTTAGGCAATGATGTCAGCGACCAATTCTCATAGTCATGGACTTGATCCATTATCAGCTTGTTGTTTGTCATCTGGAATTTGAGCCATTCGCTGACAACGTACTTTTTGATGCCCGCATCGTCCGCACCATACTTTTTCTCCAGAGTATCCCATATTGCCTTGGCACTCCTTTCTCTAAGAAACATATCAAATAATTTATTTGACATGTGACTGAGCATATGTCATCGCACCATTTTATTGTCTTTCTCGTATTTCTCGTAGGTAATGAGTGTGGCGACAGCAGTTGCTAAGGCATCATCATTCAGGACCTCATCCGTGTCATTAGTGGTGGCTGGAGTTAGCGGTAGCTGGGGTTGGCGGCATGGTAGGTGGTGGCTTGAGCAGCACGTAGTTAAGATCAAGCTGCTCGAAGAATATCAGGATTCTTTGGGACCGCCTTCTATAATTCGTTCCATCAAGTGCATCGAGCTTGGAAAGATCGGGAATCATTTTGCTCAAAGGTGTTGTCATGATTGCAGTATATAGAATTCGTTTCTAAATTGTTGGAAATATGAACTGCAAAACCACACCGTTAACACTGATAGGAAAGATAAACAATAACTTAAAAGGAAGAAATTCGTAAACCGTGTCGTGGTAAAACCACTGCCTTAGAAACGAATTCGCCCTGATGTGTGTAATCGTTGCAGTAGGCGGACCGTCCCCCGAGGTTAACACAGTCGCTCCGAATTCCGTACACCCGAAAACCGGAGTGGACTGCTGGTGGTATTGCACTTCTGATCGGAAAGCACACAGAGAGAACTTTAGATAACACTTGGAGAGTGAATTCTAAATGTTAAGAGCAAGTTGAGAAGCTGAATTCAACTCTCTGTTTATAGGCTAGAAATAGGGTTAAAATCGTCCATATAAAATCAGGATTAAAACCCTTCTTTGTAATAGCTGAAACGTCTAGATGAATCTGACTCGGATATAGTCCAGGTTCATTGCATCATTATTCAGCTGTTATAACTCCTAAAATTATATCATGTAACTCCTGAAATTAAATCATGTAACTCCCGTAACTCCTGATTTTAACAGCTTGTCTCCTCTGTACAAAGGTGGAAATCAATCCAGATACATCTTAACGTTTTTATTTAATTTAGGGAAAAACTGTTTAATTTCATCCTAAAAAGATAGTATCCCCGCGGACGTGTCAAAGACATTTATGACCACGACCGAGACCGAGACGAGCTGAGACGGGCGACAACGGCGGTGCACAAGAGTCCCCTTGTTCTCTATCACTCAACAAGGAAGTGAAAAATCCAAACCTTAAATACCCATTCCCAATAGTGTTTTTAATACTATGTGGGATTGAGCATTACCAACAATCAGCATTTGGGTCTGCAAATTTGGAGCTCTGGTATGGATGGGGCACCGAGCTTTTCTTCATTCTACTAATTTATTTCGTCGATCGACTGCTTTTTTCTTGACAAGGAGATGGTCTGCCATGCTTACATATTTAAAGGCAGCAAAGTCAAATATTTTATTAGGTTGCGATTCCATTTCACAACGGTTGTTGCATCAGCACGCCATGCACTTGGAATTTTCAAATACAAGATGGAAGAGCATCTTTTTCCAGGTCTTAATATAGCTTTCTATGGATTGGTTAACTTTCCAACTTAATCGAAATACTAATTTTATTTATCCAAAATCTAATTACAAAACTGGGTTTATTTGAAATATTGAAGTTGGGTTTTTTATATATATAAATACATCTTCATAACTAAATTTATTTTTTTTAATCAGTGAAATAAACATTCCATTCTGATTTTAGTGATCCAATTTGAATTGGAGTTATCGCAACGACATCAACATATCTCGGTGAAAAGTATATATGAAAAAGTGCTGAGCAAAACCATGCAGTTTTAACATGTATCGATATTAAACATATTTAAAGTATAAAAAATTATAATATATTAACTATTATGATTGTTTATGTGTCTAAAATAACCTTATTTACAAGAGATTTACTTCAAGTAAAAGGGTTTGTAAACTCTATAATGTTGATCCTCTTCTTTTGACTTTGACTTTGACTTTGGAGGAAAACCCAACATATAATTCTTCCGCACGCATTCAAATGAAAATTACATCTTAAGAAATCGAACATGCATTTGTATAGGTCAATTAACATACACGTATATGCGGGAAGCTTCGAGATATATAATATATATTAGAGTTTGTGACCTAAATATTTGTTTATTTTATGTTATCTTCCCAGTTTATCGTAAAGATATATGTAAAAATGAATGAAAGGAGAATTTATAAGCATCTATGCCTTGTAGATTCAATGTACATTGTATGAAAACACTTAAAAAATTGTTGTTTAATTGTTAAAAGTGGTAATATTGTACGTGTAACTTTAAATTATGGGCAAAGTACAAGCTGTAACCCATATGGGAACCCTAAACGCCAGGGTATGGCTAAAAAATGGTGTTTGCCCATGTTACGAAATTGATTTAATACTGTTTTCATATTATTTTATTTCATATATTTTGATCTCTACCACCTGTCGTTCCATGTTACGTAACTTATATTGGGATTAAGATCGATTTGGTATAGATTTTTAAACTGGTTATTAAGGGTAAACTGCACAGATGGTCCCTAATATTTTCGTTCCATTCAATTTTGGTCACTAGTTCAAAAAAAGATTGGTCCTGGTCGTTTACTTATCGGTCAGACTTCTGTTACAGGGTGTCGGGATGCTACGAACATCGATCCCAAAAGGAACCCATCAAAACGCTAGCCGAGCGAAGCTACGGTTGTCTCTATGTGGTGGTGTTGTTTGATCAAGATGTGCAGATTAGATTGTTGTGCTCTTTCCGTTGACTCTTCTTAGTGTTTGAGGGAATCTGTTTTTATGTTTGGTTGTGGTGTTGTAAAGTTATGGTCTTGCGATGCTTAGTCATAGATAATTGGGAGTGTTGTGTGTTTGTGTTGTGGGGGCATTCTTGTGTTGTGTATTTGTTGATGTTATTCTCGATTATTTTTTCCATTGATTAGGGTATTCTTTTTCCTTCATCTAGGATTAGAGATGGTTTTTAACGAGATCCTAACAATGCTCGTTTTATATGGGTTTTCTAATTTAATCATACAAAACTCCTTTTAAAAAAAGGTACTAAAATGTCTGAACGAATAAGTTGAGGGGGCAGATTATTCTACCTATATTTTGTTTTCAGTTTTGCAACCAACGCTCAAGTGAAGCCCAAGCTCAAATTTAGGCCTAATCGTATAACACAATAATAATTGCAAAAGCTGACAAATATGCCATTAACCCTTTACCCCTTAGCTTCAAAAACATCAAAACTCACCCACTGCCCACCATGGAACTCCCTCACATGCTCAAATTTCGTCTCTTACCAGCTTCAACTCCGCCTAATTGGCCCTCGACATACCTTTCCACCCGATTTCTCCTTTCCAGACCCGCATTTGAAAACCCGAATCCACTCTTCACTCCTCGAAATATGGATAAACCGAGAAAGATTGACGGATAGTTATTAGTCCTGAATTTTATATAATTTAAGTGTTTTTTTATTAATAATTTACTTTCATCATTAAATTTAGAAATTTGACATGTAGTGTACATCCCTACACAAAGATATCTCACTTCCACAACTATTAGCAAGGCGGGTTGATTTTAGGGTCTTGGAGATGAGAAGAAAACGAGCTTGCATGAGATAGGGGCAACAAAGGGCAAATGAAGTACAAAATTAGGCTCGCCACATACAGCCACCGATGCAAAGCATGTGTAGAGGGCACGTATCCACTATGGAATCCGATTTTTTTTTTTTATATATTTTAGTTGTCTATTTTACTATCAACTTGAAATTCATTTGGATTTCGGGCACACTGTTTCGATGAAAATAATAAAGACGAACAATGAAAACAGTATCGCCTGCCGCAACTCACAAACAAACGGGTAAGTTGCTCTTATTTACCTGCATTCCCAACGAAGAAAAGAGTAAAAGACTACATGAATCTAGATACCAACATAAATTAAATAAAATCCACGATTAAGGGTGTGCATTTTCAAATCCACAATCAATCTCAAAAGACTAGATATCAGATTTTTCGAATGTCGAGAATTTTAATCGAATATCTGAATCTAAACATCTAACTTAATTTAACAAAAATTCAAATTTAAAATTTATGTTTTATGACTTTATGCGATATCCTTTGTACATGTATATATTCAATTATTCAAACATAATAAACAATTAAACATGAGCTAAGACATTTCATGCTGGGGCTGACCATTTGTGTTAATGTCTTAGTGGGTTTTTCACTTATTAGGCTAGAGATTATCTAAACTCTAAAGATTGATTTTTTAATCATATTTTTAAATGATTTAAAATTAGAATTTAGACAATCCGTATCTGATTCAATTATTATTTTTTCTCGGATATCTAATTCAAATTATCTGAAAATAAAAAATAGATCAAATATATAAATTGTCTGATTGAATCGACGACATTGATCAAATTTTCTATATACCCCTAACAACGACTATTGAGCAAATGAATGACAAACTCAATGAATGACAAAGACAATAGGGAATGGATGTTGGGCACCCCTAACAACGACTATTGAGCAAATGAATGAAAAAGACATTAGGGAATGAATGTTGGACGGTCTTTCCGTTCCGTCATCTGGCTTATGTTCTTCATGTAGCATTCAGACCGAATGACTATGAAATTACGTCGATACTTCCACATATTATGGGTAACGTAGGAGACATCTCTATTTTTCCCTGGGGAATCTTTAGAATTATCACTGCTTAGCTTGAGCAAATGAATGACAAACTCAATGAATGACAAAGACATTAGGGAATGGATGTTGGACACCCCTAACAACGACTATTGAGCAAATGAATGAAAAAGACATTAGGGAATGAATGTTGGACAAGGTCATGATTTGAGAAAGGGATTTCAATATTTTATATTGAACCAAATTGATAAAAGAATTTAAATATTAAAATTTTATTAAGATCAATAAGTAAATTTCAAAGGTGACATCATCAACCCTGTTGTATCAACGGTCAAACCTTCCGCTAATCTGATCATAATTGAGGATATAAAATCTTCCATAAATATTGATGGTTAGAAACGAATCCTAATCTTAATCCCCTTCAAAGCGGGTGAAGATTCTGTTGAATTAAAAGGAAACTAATACAACTACGAATTAACTTTAATGAACACAAAAGGAATGAACAAAACACACACACTCACACTGTTTGATGATCCCTACATTTCCTCAAAACTTTCTGCCAAGAACATAACAAGAAATATTCCCCTGCAAACTCACCTTCTTTTGCACAAATTCAGACATCCCAGAAATCTGAAACCCTGTTTTTAGTACTGCCATGTTTACCATCGTCCAAAATAAAACTCTTGTTCTAATTCTGGTGTTTGAACCGAGATTTTGTACATGTGAAATTTGTCTCAATAAACATTCAAATGAAACATTTATTCAATTTACATATCCACCCAATTCACAAAATAAAAAACAATAACAAAATGAGGGGGGGGGGGAATCAAAACTTTAAAACACCTAATACTCTTCTTTGTTCATATAGATGGACTTCAATTTAAGCTTAAATCCCTCTAAAACAACCTAAGCATACATAAATCAATATACCCATAACTTCCCATCAAGTTCGCCGGAATTTCCAACTCCGGTCACCGGAAATACAAGTAAAACAAAGATTAAAACACCTATCTCGATCTACGCTTACCATTCTTAATCCTACTACTATTCGTGGATTGTTTCCTAAAAGCACTGCAAAACCCACAAGCTGAAACCTTTGGAGAAGGCGGGTCAATGGCAGGGGACACCTTACCGGTACGGTAACCGCGTCTTTCACCGCCGTTAGATCGGCTTCTTTCGACGGTGGTGTTGATGGGAGCAATTGTCGGCTTAACATCCTTAACGACATCAACTTTTTCTGGGTTGTTATTGTTGTCTTGCACCTGCCCTTGTTCATCTGGTTTGGTCTGTCCTCCTCCTCCTTCTTCTTCTTGTTCTGGTTTCATTTGGCTCAACTCCGACAAGAACTTGTCGTCCCAAACAATCCCTGAAGAACCTTGCCTCCTAAAAGACACCGCAGATCTTTGAAGACCAGCCATGGCAGACGGCAGCTCTAACTGGATCTTTTAATCTCTGTAATGAAACTAAAATCAATGGTTTTTTTTCCTTTCGATTTGTTGTAAATACTCTTCCTATATATGTGTGGATGGAGGCATAGAGATGAATTTTGAAGATTTGGTTAAGGGTAAAAAGTCATAATAAGGGAACTCGGTCAATATTTCCATTTTTCATATATATATTTCCTTCTTGTCGAATTAATGACTAAAGAAGGGCTGTTAATTATGGATTAAAAATATAGGGTAAAGCCCATAAATGGTAAATTAATTATAAGATATTATTTTATTAAGTACATTAATCCTTAAAAGTTATAAAATGTTTCATTAATTATAAATTGTTGTTTTGTTAAGTTCTTCGATTATTAAAAGTTATAAAATAGTCATCATGTTAACGTGCGACTTAGTCGATAAATAATTTTTTAACGAAAAATGATGAGTTTGAAACATAATGAATATTCGAGTGATCGATTTCAACTTTTAATTGTTAAGGGACTCAGCAAAGCAACACTCTATAGTCGGAAGATCATTTTGTAACTTTTAATAATTAAATGACTTAATAAAATATATCTTATAATTAAGGGGCCATTTAGGTAATTCACCCAAAAGTATAATACTTTAGCATTATGATGTTATATTTAATATATTGAGAATATATGAACGAAAAAAAAAATAGCTGACTCTATTACTATATATGATGTGGTAAGGGGGAGGTAGGATAGTAGGTTACCCCTAACGTCAGGTTGAGAGCAACTTTCGTAGGAGACCTCCCTTTGTGGGACTCGATCCCATATGAACGAACATTTTATAAATTTAAAATAATTATATGATAGTATGTGTTTAATTTTTTTCTAATCAATATCTTTAATGATTTAACTTTTATATGAGTAAATGAATACTTTAATTCATTTTTTTTTGTTTTAAGAGTCTTAATTAAATATTTTAAGAACTATTATGTAATATATATTATATATTAAATTTAAAAATTTTAAAAATTAAAAAATTAAAAAATTAAATTTTTAAGAAAATATTTGATATCTATAATAAAAATGCTTAATTATAAAATAAGTGTCCAAACTATATCGTTTTCCCTAAATAAGTAGCCAAACTTTTTAATCAATGTGTCTAACGTTACAAACATTACCATTTTAGGTACTCGAGATGTAACGACCATTGATAAATTCCGTTAAGTAACATGTGTCATGCTTTGATAACTTTAAAAAAATAAAAATGAAAATATTATTTTTATAAAACCTTTTTTTTAAATTACAAAAAAAAAAATTCCTAAAAATCCCAAATCTCTAACCCTAACCCTAATCTCTGTTGTCAACCACAGGCACTGTCGCCATCATCGTCCTTGCCATGTCCATTGTCAGTCATCCGTAGCTTCAATTTTGCGATTTTGATATTTTTTTTATCATATTTAAATTATCGATTAGGGGTTCTTTGGGTGGTTGTGTCATTGGTGGCAGTTTGATCAGATAGAGGTTTGTCGACGACAACGACGCGAATAGGAGTGGTTGGCGTGGGCATAAGGATTGGAATAAAAGTTTACAAAGTTAGGGGTTTTCTAAGATTTTCAAAAGATTTAGGTTCTTTTTAATAAAACTTTATTTTTAAGTTTTTTTTTATTTTAAATATTTTTTTTTTCAAAATCATTGTAATGTGACGTGTGTCACTTAACAGAGCTTTTTTATTGGTAGTTACGTCTCAAACATCTAAAATAGTAACGTTTATAATGCTAGGTAGATGAATGATTCAAAAAAAAGTTTAGACACCTATGTGAGAAAAAAAAAGTATAATTTATACATTTATTTTATAATTAATCCTTAAAAACAGATAAACTATTGGAATGTTGAAATTTGATGGCCAAAACTCATGACTATAATAATTATATATATAAAGAAATAAAAACATTAAAACATGATAAAAGAAAGTCTAAAAGCTTCATCAATATCTCTCTATTCTCCTCAATTGTCTTTATCATCATTGGTCATCATGTTATCAACAACATTATAATTGAACACCCATTTATTGATAGAAAAGCCTATTTTGAACTATAATTAATCACATGATTAATCAAATAATCAAAATTAAAGCAGAAGGGTTCGTAGATAATGACAACAAACTAGCTTGACCTTGTTATTTTTTCCTTTAGAATTAGAAAGTTACATGCTGCATGATCATGAAACCAAATAACTTGCTTGTGCGATTCATTTGAAATTGCTTTTCATTTAGATTCTATGGGATTAAAAGATAAAATATTAGTGTTTTTAGCTCATAATTTCATGTTGAATACTTCTTTCTTAGCTAAATGAAGAATTTAGAAAAATAACACCTGTCGTCTACTTTATGTATTTAGATTTTTATCAAAATGAAAGAATTTAGATTTTCCAAATCTGTTGGGCTTCTCGATCCTACAGGGGCTGAGATTCGAGCGGTGGTTGAAGCATGTCATTTGTTTTCGGTTTCTAAGTGGTTTCCATCTCCTTGTCTTATTATAGAATCGGATAGCAAAGTGGTGGTTTCATGGATCAAAAACCCATCTTGTGCCCCTGCTTGTTTTAGGGGCGATGTTTTGCGTTGTAGTCGTTTATGTTGTGTGAATTCTTGGAAGATTTCCTAGGAAAGGAAACAGGGTTGTGGATAGCTTGGCTAAAGCAGGTATCGACCTCATTTAGGTGTTGGCCGCTCGTTGTTTTGTGTTGCTCTTGCTTTCGTGTTCTCTTCATTCATGCCTGTTGTTGTGCTGCTCGTTTAGCTGGTGCTGTTTGGATGCAGGTACGAGAGACTTAAATAGCAGCTTATCTTCCTCGTTTGCTGGCTGCTGCTGCAATTTGTCTTTAAGTCCAAATGGTGTTTGCTTCAGCAGTCTTGTTCATATTTGGTAATCACATTGCAGCTAATCTGCTGGTTCACTTTGCATCATCGTTAATCTGCAGGTTCACTTTGCATCATCACGTTGTACTTTTTTTCTTCCACCTAGGAATAGGGAGATTTTTTAAAGAGGCTCGTGTCTATGTATTTCCTTTGTATCATTTTATTATTCAATGAATCATACTCTTCTCTTTTCAAAAAAATAAATACATAAATAAGTGTTTAATATTCTAAAGTTATCATTTATAGTGGTTAACTAATTTTGAAAAATATGTTATCCAATTAATACTTGATTCTAAATTTATTTTAATTTTTGTATTTTCTAAATTTCTCTTAATTTTATCTTTAAAAAAATTAAAATCATTAATATTTTTAAAATCTTTAAATTCCTTAAATCACTTTAACACATAATTCAAAATCTCTAGATCTAATATATTGTCATCGAATCAATCATTTTTAGTCAGTCATCTCTTTCTTATTGGACTCTCACTAATTGGTCGTCCCCTTATCGTCATCTTAAATTGCAAATCCTCTCTCATTGTCTTTAAACACTATAGTACAAAATTATTTTTTTCACAGATTCATCGTTTGATCGTTGTCATCGATAAGGCTACATTGTCACCAAACATCCAATTGCGCGTGTTATTGCGTAGTCTTGTAAACAAACCGAACGAACACGAATGAGATATGTTTATGTTCGTTCGTTTAATTTTAACCGAACAAATGAACAAACACAAACATAAACGAACAAAAGATTTCTTGTTTGTGTTCGTTCATTAAGAAATGTAGCTTGTTCGTGTTCATTCATATTCGTTCTTTTAAATGATAAACGAACACAAATGAACGAATATAAACGAACGTAAACGAACACAATAAATGAATATAAACGAACATAAATGAAAATAGATTTTCTTTTCTTTTCTAACAATTTTAGGATTATATTTTATTTAATTATTTTAGGTTTTTTTTATTTGTATTTAAAATTAATTGAATTTTAAAATATTTATGGGTATCAGATTAGAATTTATTGGCTTTAATATTTTAAATGGGTCTAGAGAGATTGGGCTAAACATAAATAAATGCACATAAACGAACGAACATAAATGAACGAACATAAGCGGACAAACATATTACATAACATTCACGAACGTAAATGAACAAATGAGCCCTCTATTTGTGTTCATTCATTTAATTAAACAAACACAAAATCTTGTTCATGTTTATTCGTTTAATAAATAAACTGACATAAACAAACTTTCCGCCGAATTGTTCACGAACGGTTTGTTGAACGGTCGGTTCGTTTACATGCCTATTGTTGCGTAATTTTTAACTTTTATGGTATATGAGAATAAGAGATTTGTAGGTTTGAGAAATTAGAAAATTTAAGAGTTTTAAAAAGTTTAGAATTTAATATTTTTTAAAAAAAATATTATCAATAAAATAATAATATCATAGATCAAACAAATCATTAATTAACGAAATTTTCAATGATCATTAATGAGATGACCTTAAAATGATAACATAATAAAATTTTATGCAGCTTAAATGATATAAAAAATATTTGATACTTATTTTGATAAAAAAGTTTAAAGAACTAAAATAAACCACAAATATAATTTGGACATTTATTCTTTAATTATGTTAAAAATAATTTATTAATAAAGGTTTGATTATAATACTAAGATATAATATACTTTCATTATAAGATATAATATATAATACTAAGATATAACATACTTTCAATAAGAAATTTTAAATTTAAACATCGAAGATGATGTTATTCAAAAGAAACAACAATCATTCTTTATATATAGAACGATTCTTAAAATATAAGATGAATTATGCATTAGTATCTAAACTATCAATTTTTTGAAAACCACATCTAACATTTAGTTTTTGTTTCATTTTAGTATATCACCGTTAAAAACTTAATGTGTTTAGTACCTAAACTATCAACTTTGCTTTGTTTTAGTACATAAACTTTCTTCTTTTTTCAAAAATTAACATTAAAATTTTGAATAGGGGTACTCAACTGAAATAAAAACTAAACTTTAGGTATGGTTTTGAAAAAAATAAAAATTTATATACTAAAATAGACCAAAAATAATAGTTTAAGTATTAAATACATAATTTACTCTAAAATATAAACTACAAAATAGACATGAAAATTAAAATATTATATTAATGATAAGCCAAACACAATAAAGCCCACTATAAATGGTGATCAATGAGGTGTTTTGCCTAAACAGGGCAAATAGTTTTATTAATTAGCCCAATAGGGCATATTGAAGTTTATTTTAGGATCTACGACATTTGCTACAGTATTGAAGGAACTCATCACATATTGAAAATTATATTTATTCGATCGATTAATATTTAATTATTTTTCGAGGAACTCGTTATGTTGAGGTGATGAGTTCTATTAAAATAATATTATTTTTTTTAAAATTTAGAGTGATTTTATAAAAAAATAATTGAACTTGTCATGCAGAGGTGACAGTCCCTTTGGGTTTTAAATAAGTAGTCGTTTATAGCCGTTGGCAAACTGAGATATTTTTTTGAATTGATGGAACTCATAATGTGGGAGTGGCTAGTTCTGATGGTCATTTTGACAAAATTTTCGTTATAAATAGGAGTAGGGTGAGTTGATAGAGTGTATATGAGATTGAAATCATGCATATGTGAGAGGAATATTAAGAAAAATTTCTGAATAGTATATTTGGGTCTGATTATTCAGACATCGTTGATTAGGATTCGAGCTCGTCTTCAAATAAGAGTGTGCAAATGAGGCAATGAAGTCGATACTTGATCAACATAAGGAGAGAAGAAAACTTAAATAAAAGAACAAAGAGATGAAAATTGAGGACGAGGACGAGGAGAAGTGTAAAAACCTACCGATCCAACGTAGCAAACGACTTACATAAAGGAATAAAAATAGAAAAATAATTGTGTATAAATTGAGAAGAAAAAGAAGATAAAAAGTTACTTTTTTATGTTAAAAAATATTTTAAGTATATGTATGAATTTGTGTTTAGTTAAAAGTTATTTATGAGTAGTTAGCAATTATGTATGAAAAGTTAAAAATCTAGATGAATAATGATGTTCATAAATTATCCAAAAAAGGTACAACTAAACAACATGAGAACAAAATTACGAAGGTTTTATAGGTCCACTTGATATTTAAGAAGATGTGGACAATGCTTCCTGTTATGACATTCACATCTACAATGCCACAAAGCTTTGACAGACCTTTCTCTCACTGAGGATCATCCATATCAGTATGAATTCGACTAGATTCAGATCGACCCTTTAACTTCTTTCGTAATTGTGGATTTAGAAACCATATTTCAGAAATTATTGGTGGCCAATAATCATCGTTTGGGAGATACTTAAACTCACAGTTGTATATGTTACGCAGAATATGTAGGCTATAACAATCACCTGTATAAGAGTATGAGTCAACATTAACATGCATACACGCAACAACAACGTGAATGGATGGGTATCTAAAAACTTGATATCGATTGCAATAAGACCATATTCTATTGAGATTACTAGTGTATGTGGCAGAATTACCAACCTCATGTGGTTGAACAAGTGTTTAGACAATGTACTCAGAATCAAGTATGGAGAAATTATGAAAAAACATTGATGTTGCACTTGTTTGATTTTTGTTCATTGCCTTCTCCAAATCTAGAGCCCAATTTATACCATTGTTGATCATTGCCTCTATTTGTGCACCTTTGTCTGCCCAAACTTTACCCAATCGGAAGTAAGTCTTCCTAACAACACTTGCTACCGGAAGATGTCTAGTCCCTTTAAGTGTTAAATTTATACATTTGCAAGATTTGTTGTCATATGGTCGTAACATCGACCCTGATCATCATATGCTTGTGACTATCTTTCTCGAGGTATTTCAGATGCAAAGTTATAAACATCTTCTCTGTATTTCCTCAAACTTTCCAGCCTCGCACGAAAGTTCGGTTGTAGTAAAGCATATCCTGAAAAAATGTTGGATTTCATAATAATAATATTTGAAGAACATAAATGAAGCAAAACTCACAAACGAAAAAAATAATAAGTTACCCATGTTGATAATCTATTTTTTTTATATTTTTGTTCTTAAACGTTGTCATAGCATCGAAAGTAATATGACGTATGTAATATGTTGGATATATGCGGGGAGGTGATCACTTACTTCACAGACTATCAATCATGGCTAACATCATAGGTGAACGGTTTGATATCATACAAACCCCATCTTGAGTGACAATATGGGAGCACAAGTTGGAGAGAAAGAAATTTCACATTTCCTCTGACTCATTTTTAACAATAACAAAGGCAATGAGGAAAATGTTTCTATCACCATCTTGTACAACAACTATCATCAGATCATGTTTGTATACATTAAACAAAAGAGTCACATCCACTTGAACCATTTGTTTACAGTAGCGAAAACTTTCAATGGGTGTCTTAAAAGCCTAGAACAAGCCTCCGAAAACTCTTTTCCCTGGGAAAACTTCTCCATCAAACATCCTCGCAAGATGAGTATAAGAACGTACAATGGTTCCAAGGATGAAAAATTCCATTGCGTGCAACAAATGTGAAAGCTCATTATATGAATGATCCCAATCATTGTGCAATAGTGTCATCACCTTCTTCTTTTTTGTATTTACGACTAGTAGTAAGACGAAATATAACCAAACGTATTTTGGATGGATGCAACTATCATTGAAACTGTGACCCTTGGATTTTTCTCGACCAAAAGCTTAACGTATGACCATATGTCATTAAAATCTAAATGTTTATGGTATTTTGTCAATGAGATCAACGTACAGTTGTGCTGGCCATGGAACCTTGTGGCTTCCCTTAACATCTTCCGTTGTAAGTATGAAACATATATCCTCAACTTACAGCCACCATTATGGTTTATACACCTGACAAAATATTTTTTTTATTACACTATGCCACATAGAATTTTATATGAGCTTTGATACACACTCATTGACTGTTAGTTGGGCATCCTGCTTAATTTCAAACTGAAACTCAATTGCTAACTCTGTTGATCCGTCGTCCGAGATACCCCAATGGGCTATACATATATTTGACATATCAGGAATCTCAATATTCCTCATGACATCGTAGTTTATGTCATGCATTCCAACTAGATGATGATAGTGAGGAATTTTAGGTTGAGGTATTCGAGGATGAGGGGTGTTGCTTAGCGAGCCCAACCCAATAAAGTATTCTGCAATGCATGACCTTGTGAAACCACTGCCTGCCAAACTATAACACCCTAATCCAATCCAACCCAGAAGACCTATGGATTACGATGCCACATGGGACTACTAAAATGGTTGACCCAAAAGTTTCTTTTCAAACGTTTATACACATCGAATAATTCGTCATATCATAAATAAAAATCATGATTAAGTTTACAAAATATAGGAGTCTCTCAAACACGTACAAATACAACCATTGAGTTTAAAACAAAATAAAGTTATACTCGAATAAATACGAGGTCCACATAAATATATACCCTTAAATGACTTAAGTCATACTCGGAGAAAAGTCCGGTTTGGAATGTATCTACGCGATAGGCTCCTCGTTGTCCCCAACTGACATGCACACAGAAACACATTCCATACGCTGAGCTCACAAGCTCAGTGCCACGAAAATAACTATGCAATAATATATGCATCCATTTCATGAACATGTCAGTTCATAAAGTCATGAATATGTACATGTAACACAACAAACATATGATAGGCCTAGTAATGTGGTCAGAGGAATTTTACGTGCATCTCAAATAATACACTGGTTTATCTTGAGACAGAACAATCTCGGGGTAAGAGCCATAATTTTACGTGCATCAGAACTTATCTACTTCGTCTATCATGCCTACCCGAGAGTTTTTGGGGTGAGGACTAGAATTGTACGTGTATCGGAAGCTTACATCCCAAACCTACATATACGGGCTCTTAAGTGATGGGTACGATCCAAAATTTTACATGCATCAGATGTGCACCTGATCAGACAATATCCAGATATTTCATAAATAGAGGATGATCTTCATAAAGCTAGAGTAACTTGGGTTTCCTGACTGTTTCCCGAGCTTCATGCAAAGGCCAATCTTATGTCACCCTAGCTTACTTAATTTCTAGGTATGTTTTAAGTTAGCTTAATTGTTCTCACTTGTATCGAATACTTAAGGCTTACCCGATCTTAAAAACCCCCACACTCGAACACCCAAACAAAAGAATTGAATTGTCCAAAAAATCAACACTGACATCGATACTATGTCAATAGTATCGATACTGACCCTTGGGTATCGATACTCAAGATGTGTATCGATAACAAAAATGTCTTTGATGTTTTAAAAAATGCTTCAGTATCAATACTCCCATGAGTATCAATACCAAAATGGTCTACTGTAATCATAAACTTGCCACCGGTACCGATACCACCCCTTAAGTATCGAGACCAGACCTCAAGTATCAATACTCTTTTAGGGAGTATAATACTTCCCCTCAATTTTTGCCTTGTTTTTGTCTCATATGAAGAACATTATCGATATTGTTCTTACAATATCGATGCTGGTGGCCTGGAGTGCCCTATTTTGGGTACAAAAATGCATCTAAATCTCACCCATACACTCCCCTAAGGCTAGCAAAGCTTAGTAAAGTCTTGCTTAAGGTATTTGATGTCAAAATTTTCAACTTTCATGTTCACAACCATACACTCCCCTCATTTTACCATGAAATTACCCTAGCATGTTTCATGAGCTAAACAACCCATATATGCACATACAATGACCTACATGTGGTATGGTCAAGTTAGAATCGTGTTACCATGATGCTTAGTTGTTTGAAACGCCCTTAACTCACCTAAGGACTAGTTTTTCCTTGCCTCTTACCTTAGAGCTCCCTCCTTGCTCTTTCACTAACCAAATAATGAAAATGAGTTGTTAACTCATTTTGAGTCTTAGGATGAAGCTAAAAATGTTTCCTTACAACTCAGATCCCAAAAACGAGTTAGAACCTAAGGTTCCATACTAAAACCCATTTTTGGTTAGCTAAGCCAAAACTTGCAAATGAGATCTTGGATGGAAGCTTGGAATATGTGGAGTGTAGTTTTTACCTTGGAATTCTCGAAGGGTGTTTGTACTTCTTAAAGTTTCTAACTTTGCATTGGCTCTTGAGGGAGAAGAAGGGAGACAAAGAGTGGAGAAGAAGAGACAAAGGTTGAGGTGAAAAATAGAAGGAAAATCAAATGGTGATATCATCAATAATTAAGGAAATTCAGCCTTGGTTTGAAAAATGGGTTATTTCCTCTTTTGGTCACTTTACATTTGATTTATGATTAAAGACACCCTTTTTCATAGCTTAATGGGATCAACCCAAGCCTAAACAAAAAAATTCTTGTACCAAGGCTCCTTAAAACTAATGAACTTATCTAAAGTCCCTCTCGGGTTAGCCAAAAATCCTAACCCAGGATTCGAGGCATTACAATTATCCCCTTATAAGTAGAAATTTCATCCTCGAAATTTACTTGAATAGAAAATGTGAGAATATTGGAGCCGCATGTCCTTTTAAACTTCATAATTTGATTCCCTTACACCGTGATTCCTCCACAAAACTTTCACTAAAGACATCTTCTTGTTCCTCAATTCTTTGAAGTCTTTAGCTAAGATTCATATTGCTCCTTATCGTAGGTCATGTCTTGATTTACCTCGATCTGATTCAAGGGTATGACATGGGATATATTAGATTGGTATCTTCTAAGCATGAAAATGTGGAACACATTGTGAATGTCCTCAAGCTAAGGAGGCAACGCCAATCTATAGCCCACTAGCCTAAACATCTCTAGTACTTCATATGGTCCGATGAATCATGGGGTTAACTTACCCTTGCGTTTAAATCAAAGTACTTTTTTTATGGGGAAACCTTAAGGAATACCTTGTCTCCACTGTGAACTCTATATCCTTGCGCTTCAGGTCAGCGTATGACATATATATGTTAGAAGCCTCTTTTAGCTGAATCTAAATCAATTGGACCTTTTCTTCGATTTCCCAGACCAGGTTATGGCCTACGATCTTACCCTCACTGAGTTCCATCCAACACAATGGAGTTCTACAATTACGCTCATATAAGGCTTCATAAGGGCCATTTGGATGCTTGCTTGATAGATGTTATTGTAATCACCCTGTAAATCTATCACTGTACACCTGAGCATATTCTACAAGATATGAGTAGCTCACTTGGGATATCTATCTATCTGAGGATAGAAGGCGGTGCTGAAGTGCAGTTTGGTACCTAATGCTCCATGTGGTATTTTCTAAAATTGAGAGGTGAAATGTGGATCTCTGTCGGATATGATTGAAATAGGAATCTCATGCAACCTTATAATTTCATGGATATACAATTGTATCGTACTTGCTAGTGAAAAATCCATCTGAACAAGAAGAAAATTAGTGGATTTAGTCAATCAGTCCACTATAAACCAAACTACATCATGCCTAAATCTTGTCATTGGTAAACCGGTTACAAAGTCCATGGTCACCCGATCTAACTTCCACTATGATATCTGAATCAATTGCAGTAATCTTGAGGGAACCTGATGTGCCCTAACTTGTTGATACACTAAGCACTTGATGACAAATTTAGAACTTCCCTTTTCATGCTTGACCACCAGTACAATGGTCAAAGCTCATAGTACATCTTGTAATTACCTGGATGGAATGAAAGGGGAATATAATATGCTTTATTAAGAATCTTGTCCCGTAATTGCTTGTCTATTGGCACACACAAGTATCCTCTAAAGTACAACACACTTTCATCGAGGATCTCAAAAATTGGAACATTTCCTTGGAGGAGTTGCTTCATTCGGGTCTTCAATCGTTCATCCATACATTACAACCTCTTAACTTCGCTCACTAAATCCGGTTCAAACCGTAGTTTAGCTAACAAACTTTCTAAGTCTATCAAACTCAGACGCGCTAGTAAAGCTCATAACTCTATCATGATCTTCCTACTCAAAGCATCTGCAATAACGTTTGCTTTTCCCATATGATACTTGATCACACAATCATAGTCCTTTAGTAACTCTATCGATCTACATACTGAGTAATATATAAATTGAATACAAATATGTGCAAGTATACACAATTGATTAAGTAATTCAGTAGTGAGTGAGTGTCGTCTCCACATGAATTTGAGGGACTTTAAAAGATGTTATAGCAAAAAGGGTGTCACTAAGTATAGCTATGTGTAATGATATAAACAATGAAAGAAATTTTAGTTACGACAAAAATGGTATGAACAAGTGAAAAATATTGTTGTGGCAGATTTTTTTATAAAGTGTGAATATAAAGAAAAACAATATATATTGTAGCAAGAGTTTTAATGAATACTGAAGTGAACAAAAAAATTTATGTTAAGGTAAAATAAATCTTAGCTCTGGAATAAGACCTGATAGCCTCACACAAACAAGCTTATATGGGGGTAATTGGTTAGATTTGATATGGCGAGAATTTATTCTATGCCTGAGATGATCTAAGCATTCTATGCTTATGCTGCCTGACAGGATTTTCTAGAATTGTTCATCGACTATCTCTAGTAAGGAGCCTGATAAAACTATTCCTACGACAATATTTCTCATCTTGAACTTCAACAGTATCTTATCGATTAAATTCTATCCCTTTTAGTCATTTGAAACCCTCTCCTTATCTCTAAAATGGATTAGAATATAACCGTCCTATTTTAGTTCCCTTACTCAAGTAAATTTAACTTAACTCTCTCGATATTAGGTATATATATTTAGAAAATGGCTATCTCCCAAGGCTCTTACAAGATTCAACACTTAAAAACATAAAAAATGAGCAACACAACATTTAAACATGAAAATAATTAATCATCCATTAACATAAAAAAAAACATCATCCATAACAAACCCAACACCAAATAAATTAGTTCATGGTGGGGCTAAGTTCATCCATAATCATCCCTTAAGTACAAACCCATCAAAGTAAGAAAATAAAAGCACAATGAAAAGAAAAACTCCTAAAGGGTTGCCACCGTGAAGCCTAGAACCACCATCGTGAAACACTCCAGTGAGCTAGCCTCTCTCGAGGGCCTAGTCGCTATCCCTTGAAGCTCGGCTATGAAGGACACCATAAAAAATGATGGAGAAAAGAAGAAGAATATGGAAATGGTGATGTCGTCTCTCTCTTAAAAGCTCAAAATAAATCCTCCAAAAGCTCTCTTAAATATAGAGTATCCTTAAGTATTTATAGTGAGGAATTTCTAAGGTTTTATGCCCTTAAAATTCCCTTTATACCCTAAGAGCAATACTCTACACGTGAATATAAGATAGGCTGGCAAGTTGTCCCAAAAATATCAGCAGGTTAGTGTATTCACGTGAGCCTTGGACAACTGACAACATTATATAAGCTTCTATGTCATTTTCTGCTCCCAGTAATTGATGCAAAGTTTTTTCGCAGCAAAACTTATATGGGGCCTGATAAAACTATTGCTACGACAATATTTCTCATCTTGAACTGCAACAGTATCTTATCGATTAAATTCTATCCCTTTTAGTCATTTGAAACCCTCTCCTTATCTCTAAAATGGATTAGAATATAATCGTCCTGGTTTAGTTCCCTTACTCAAGTAAATTTAACTTAACTCTCTCGATATTAGGTATATATATTTAGAAAATGGCTATCTCCCAAGGCTCTTACAAGATTCAACACTTAAAAATATAAAAAATGAGCAAAACAACATTTAAACATGAAAATAATTAATCATCCATTAACATAAAAAAAACATCATCCATAACAAACCCAACACCAAATAAATTAGTTCACGGTGGGGCTAAGTTCATCCATAATCATCCCTTAAGTACAAACCCATCAAAGTAAGAAAATAAAAGCACAATGAAAAGAAAAACTCCTAAAGGGCTGCCGCCGTGAAGCCTAGAACCACCATCGTGAAACACTCCAGTGAGCTAGCCTCTCTCGAGGGCCTAGTCGCTATCCCTTGAAGCTCGGCTATGAAGGACACCATAAAAAATGATGGAGAAAAGAAGAAGAATATGGAAATGGTGATGTCGTATCTCTCTTAAAAGCTCAAAATAAATCCTCCAAAAGCTCTCTTAAATGTAGAGTATCCTTAAGTATTTATAGTGAGGAATTTCTAAGGTTTTATGCCCTTAAAATTCCCTTTATACCCTAAGAGCAATACTCTACACGTGAATATAAGATAGGCTGGCAAGTGGTCCCAAAAATATCAGCAGGTTAGTGTATTCACGTGAGCCTTGGACAACTGACAACATTATATAAGCTTCTATGTCATTTTCTGCTCCCAGTAATTGATGCAAAGTTTTTCCGCAGCAAAACTTATATGGGGCCTGATAAAACTATTTCTACGACAATATTTCTCATCTTGAACTGCAACAGTATCTTATCGATTAAATTCTATCCCTTTTAGTCATTTGAAACCCTCTCCTTATCTCTAAAATGGATTAGAATATAACTGTCCTGGTTTAGTTCCCTTACTCAAGTAAATTTAACTTAACTCTCTCGATATTAGATATATATATTTAGAAAATGGCTATCTCCCAAGGCTCTTACAAGATTCAACACTTAAAAATATAAAAAATGAGCAAAACAACATTTAAACATGAAAATAATTAATCATCCATTAACATAAAAAAAACATCATCCATAACAAACCCAACACCAAATAAATTAGTTCATGGTGGGGCTAAGTTCATCCATAATCATCCCTTAAGTAGAAACCCATCAAAGTAAGAAAATAAAAGCACAATGAAAAGAAAAACTCCTAAAGGGCTGCCGCCGTGAAGCCTAGAACCACCATCGTGAAACACTCCAGTGAGCTAGCCTCTCTCGAGGGCCTAGTCGCTATCCCTTGAAGCTCGGCTATGAAGGACACCATAAAAAATGATAGAGAAAAGAAGAAGAATATAAAAATGGTGATGTCGTCTCTCTCTTAAAAGCTCAAAATAAATCCTCCAAAAGCTCTCTTAAATGTAGAGTATCCTTAAGTATTTATAGTGAGGAATTTCTATGGTTTTATGCCCTTAAAATTCCCTTTATACCCTAAGAGCAATACTCTACACGTGAATATAAGATAGGCTAACAAGTGGTCCCAAAAATATCAGCAGGTTAGTGTATTCACGTGAGCCTTGGACAACTGACAACATTATATAAGCTTCTATGTCATTTTCTGCTCCCAGTAATTGATTCAAAGTTTTTCCGCAACAAAACTTTTTGTCATTTGCTCTAGAATGCTACATCGAAAGTTTTTCCTCAGCTACTCTCATTTCCTACACATCACCACAACAAGACCCTTCTCTTCAGTAGCATCAATTTAATCAATAACTTTATGCTGCAACAAGATTTTTCCACCACATGCAACTACATGATCAAAATTCAACTAAATGCTTTGAAATTGGCTTTTAGACAATCAATAACTTAAGTAAAAAGACCTTAAAACATGGTCATTTACGGAGTTATCAAACAACGATCGCTTTGCTTGGATGATAATCGATCACACAATCATAGTCCTTTAGTAACTCTATCCATCTATGTTGCCTCAAGTTCAACTCCTTCTGAGTAAGCATATACTTAAGCCTTTTATAGTCCATGAATATGTGACACTTCTCCCCAAATAAGTAATACCTCCAAATTTTTAGTGCAAAAACCACTACAGTAACTTCCCAATCATGGGTAGGATAGTTTCTTTTGTGAGGCTTGAGCTAGCGAGACACATAGGCTACAACTAGGGGTGTAAACGAGCCGAGTCATGCTCGAGAATTGCTGAGCTCAACTCGAACTCGAAAATTTTAGAAGTAAGCTCGAATCGACTCGAAAACTCGTGAGCTAAAAATTATCAAGCTCGACTCGAACTCGAAATATAATATTGAAACTCGACTCGAACTCAGAAAGGCTCTAACTCAAAAAAATTTCAAGAGCTCAATTGAAGCTCAAGACTCAGCTCGATTCAAACTCGATTTTGAGCTCGAATTGCCCAAAGCGTAAATATGCTTTAAACTGTGTATCCCCTCTCCTTTTACAATAGACTCAAGGATTCTAGAGCTATTCACCTACCGATGTGGGATTTGGGTAGTTGAAACTGGTGATATCCACTACAAACGGGAATTGCTGTGGGGTTTTATAAAGATAAAGGGGCATGAACAAGTGAGTTATTTTCCTTCTTATTTTGTATCATTTATCTTATTCTACTCCCAAGTAGGAGTTGTGCTAGGAACATGAATCCGAATAAAACATTAAGGGGTTATGTTTCCTAAAAGAACTCAGTCACTACTTTTGATTCCTTTTACAATTTTTTCATGTAAAATACGAAATAGCTCTATGAAGCAGAGATTACACTATTGTAGGCACATCCAGGTGTGTCGAAGCAAGAAAGGAAAGTTCTCTGTAGATTAATAGACTGTCAAAAACTCTCACCAGAAGCATCCCTGCACGCTGCTCAAAACGAACGTTTGCCCGTTCGAGCAGTGATTCAAGTGTTGTTCTCTGAGCAAACCAAGCTCAACCGGCACGTCGATTGGAGCAGATCCTTCAGCAGAATGAGGAGTCCGAACACAACCAGAGTTGAACCCCTGGCTCGGTGCCCACGAAATGAGAGATCAACGCTCAATAGATGGAGATAAAGAAGCTGAAAGAATAGGTGGTAAGGGAGCAGAGCCAGTGCGTGGCGATACAAATGCAAATGGAGAAATTAATGGATAAGAAGAAAGGGTTTTTCTGGTGGAGGAAGTTGGGGATAATGCCTTCGCTCAAGAGCAGTGTGAGTGTTTTCGAGAGAATTGGAGAAGACAGGGAGGCTAACTTCGGACTGCAAACGCCGACCGATGTCAAAGCAAGCTTGTTCATCTGTTGTATCATGTTTTGAATTCATGTATGTATATGTTCATTTCCTATGTTTTCATGTTGATGTATCATTCGAATTAAGGTAGGAAATAATGTAATAATAATATGATTTGTATCATAATAAATGCATTTGTATGATTCTTGATTCACGTGGCACGTTTACTATCATGCATAATTGATTTCAATGGTTTTATCATATGCTTTCCATGCAAAAACTTGAACAAATACAATAGACGATAGAAAAATAATTGGATTGTGAGAAATTGCAATGACATCTTAATTATCAGCAAAACTTTTTGTGTTCTCATTCTGATCTAAGTTAAGGTCACTTAATAATTTTCTCAACCACAAAGCTTGATTAACATCCGCTGCTGCAGTAATAAATTCTACAGCGAATTAAACCTCGATTTCTTGCTTCTTCTAGCTCCATAAAAAAAATCGTATCCAAAAGTAAAACAATAGTATGATGTACTCTTTATGTATTCCATAAAAAGAAATTGTATCCAAAAGTATAACTGCATCCCAGTTTCAATAACCCGACGTAGATTTAAGCAGTACCAAAACGACAACGCTTCGAGGACTAGGGGGTAGCATGTGTTTTAGAAATGGAGTATTAGCATTTTAGGACCTATTATATTTGTAATCTTCTGAGTTCATCATTAATCAAGGTTTACGTTTTTTATGATTTGGGGGGTTAATTTATTTTTATTTTATGTTTTGATCACCGTTTGTTTTGATAATGGACCTATTGATTGATTTGACCAAGTGTGATTTATTAATTTATTTACATATAAACCCTTGTTAATTTCATTTTGCATAATTTGTATGTTACCTTCATGTGCATAACTTAACCCCTATCATATAATTGGATTAAGGGTTTAGGGTTTAAGTTTAGGGTTTGTGATCTAATGTTAAAGGTTAAGGGTTAAGGGTTTAGGGTTTAGGGTTTATGGTATAATCTAACATGTGCTTAATTAAATAGGCTTTTTGTTTTTCTTTTAGTAATATATAATGTAACAATTGGACTTTGGTTGCTTAATTAAAAAAATTAAAATTTGAGGGTAGTTGTATTATAGAATTTTTAATATATTTTTAAAATTTTATAATTATCAATAATGTATTTTTAATAAATTTTTTATAATATAATTTTAAAAATTCTAAAATTATAATATCATTTTTTCGAGCTGCTCACGAGCTTTTCGAGTCGAATATCGAGTAGCTCGTTTAGGCTCGTTAGGAACTCGAGTCGAGCTTGAGTTTGAGTCGAGTCCATTCGATCCGAGTATTTATCAAGCCTTGATCGAGTCGATCTCGAGTAGCTCGCGATCTGTCTTGTCTCATTTACAACCCTAGCTACAACTTTTCCTTCTTATTTCAAGACACATCCTAGGTTATTTAGTGACACATCACTAAACACAGGGAAGTCTTTACCTGATTCTGGTTAAGTCAAAATAGAAGCTTGAGTGAGTATCTCCTTTAAACGATTAAAAATTTTGACGTTTCTCGTTTCAAGTGAAAGGAACTCATTTTTGTAGTAACTTGGTCAATGATGCCGCAATCATTGAGAAACCCTTGACGAAGCGACGATAATATCCTACGAGACCTAAGACGATACAAACCTCAGATATATTTTAAGGTGGTTCATATTCTAACACGACCTTGATTTTCTGAGGATATACTCTAATGCAATAAGTTGCCACTACATGACCGAGAAATGCAACTTATGTCAACCAAAACTTGCACTTCCTAAACTTGACATAAAGTTGGCACTCCCGAAATGTCTATAGAAAGATACAGAGGTATCGATCATGCTCTTATTCGGACCGAGAATGTACTAAGATATCATCTATGAAGACCACTACAAATTGATCTAGATGTAAGACTCGATTCATCAGATCCATAAATATCGATGGGGCATTAGTAAGTCCAAATAGACATACGAGGAACTCGTAATGGCCTTACCTTATCTGAAAAATTATATTGGATATGTCGGTATCATTAACCTTCAATTGATAATACTCTCACCTTAAGTCTATTTTAGAGAACACTCACGCTCCTTTAAGTTGATCAAAGAGGTCATCAATGCGAGGGAGAGAATAATTATTCTTTATGGTCAACTTATTCAACTGTCGATAGTCGATGTATAACATCATGGACATGTTCTTCTTCTTAACGAAAAGAACTAGTGCTTCCCAATATGAAACGATGGGTCGGATGAAAACTCTTTCCAACAACTCTTGGATCTGATTCTTTAGTTTATTCAGTTCCGTTGGTGTCATGCGATAAGGGGAAATGGACACCATAGCTAAACCTGCAATACCTCAATATTGAAATCAACTTCATGATCGGGAGCAACCCTGGTAGCTCATCCGGAATACATCGGAGAACTCTTGTACTGTAAGAATATCCCTAAGCGTCAGATCGGAGGCTTGTGTCCACAATATGGGTCAAGAAGGCTTCACACCCTCACACAACAACCTCTGAGCCACAACAGCAGAGACTACTCTGGTAGTACAATTCGATCTCTCGCTAGTTATCACTACCTTGGTCCCATAGTCCTTGTGAAGTTTAAGCTGCCTTGTTTTGCACCACATTAGGGCCACCGGAGCGACCCACTATAAAAATAGCAGAAAATTTAAAACTTTTATTAAAACATGTAACTTATAAAATGATTTATCAGTATGCATAAATAAAACAGATTTTCAGACTCGTATATAAAACAAAATACATTTACATGCCCCCTAATCACATATACCATACTCTGCAAATAACGCCGGAAGAACTCTCTTACTGAAGTCGATTGCTGCACTGGTTCAATTCTTTTAACCTGCAATAGTGAGTAATAGAGTGAGCTTCAGAAAGCTCAGTAATACATAACTACCAGATGATGCTGAAGAACGTACAGATACAGATAAACATATATTTCCTTATTGGTTCAGATATCTACAGATCTTTAGGCTAAGCTGAGGTCCCATTGATATCTCAGGTAGTAACAGATATTATTCAGTTCAGATGGAAATATTTCAGATATCTAGGTTTAGGAGATCAGAATATGCTATCTAGTGTGTTACCGTAAAACCAGTAAAAAGATACAGATCTTTTAAAACATATATATATATATATATATATATATATGTGTGTGTGTGTGTGTGTGTGTGTGTGTGTGTGTGTGTGTGTGTGTGTGTGTGTGTGTGTGTGTGTGTGTGTGTGTGTGTGTGTGTGTGTGTGTGTGTATGTGTGTTTTTAAAACACGAACACTACCCCCATCCTTTCACAATTTGTTTGTGTAGGTTCCCCAGAACCATACACCCCTCACAACCAGTAAGGCCCTGAGCACACAGCCCGAGAAGCCTACAGATATACTTCCTCCAATAATAAACCCCTCATATAAAATATTTCTCCATCAGTAAACAGAGATATCAGAAATCAAAACAGAATTCAAATCAGATATCAGAACATAATTCATATCAGAAATCAGAACAAAATTCAGGTCATGTATCAGAACAGAATTCAAGTCGGAAATCAGATAAAATATTTATTTAATTAGGGAATACACTAGTATTTACAGATATTATTCAGAGATACTGAATAATCTTATCAGGCAGAGAAACAAGGATCTTCTGTGTACCGATAGAATGCCAGAAGTTAGAATCACTATTGGAATAGTTTATAAGCTGACAGAATCATCTGTTATTCAGAATGTGATTTATCGGGATCATATCTTATTCATACATATTTCAGAAGCTCTACATAATCAGAAGGGTATTCAGAATCCTTTACATCTGAGTTACTTGTGTTTTCAGATATGACCAGAGTGATTTGAGTTGATAAGGAAAAATGAAGATTCAGAACCTTTACAATCTATGTCGATTGATCGAATTATCGAAAAACTCTAGAAGAATAGTTCCCAGAACTAATGCTTGTCGACTGGTCAATTCATTGTTCTTCTAGGGTATTTACTCTTTAATATCACAAAATTCTTGTCCATCAATCATCTTCAGGATCATAGCTGAATATATCTTCCAATGGTCTTTATTTCATTTCCATGCTTCAACGATACCAGAAAATACTGACATACTTTATTTGTGGTACATAACCCATAGAAATGGTATACTATGTAAACTCATCAGAGTTTCCAGACTTATCCAAATCACTTACTTAATCCTCGGTCATTGAGGTTACTTATTTCATTTAACAGTCAAGTCTATTTTAGTTACTTCAGAATTTTTCAGATCATTTCGGACGTTTTCTAAATTTTGGATACATATGGTACTTTCGTTCAGCTCAATTCGGTCTTCGTGGTTGATTTGTCGAATAAATATTCAAGTTTTAGTACTGAATACGATATAGAGTTGAGTTTAGCTGAATACTTCCAAAATTATCATCGAGCCACACTTGAGAAGTCGAACACGCATTCAAGTAATATATATACCGTTCAGGTACTGACATATCATTAAGGTTGATCGGCTCACTTAAGTTGTATTCCATAAATTTTAAGGGTAGTACAACACCCATATTTACTTGGATTCCTTAATTAACCCAAGAAATTTACTTAATCTAGGCCATAAGGGTATTTTGGTCATTTTGTTCATTTTGGTGTTTAGTTTTATTCCATTTATTTCAGAGCTCGAGGATATCCAATCATTCTTGAGCTTGTTGATATTCTTGGGTTATTTCTATTCTAGGGGTATTCTGGTCATTTTACAGATCCAGTGTACTTCAATATTTTCCTTCCGTCCGATCTTATTATTAAATTCAAACTTATCATTTATTTCAGTCCTTTTGAACAATTCTGATAAAATAACACCCCTGATAAATTATTCTTCAGGTATTTACTCATAACTCGTATATTTTTTGGTCAAGTGCCTTCTCAGATTTTACAAACAGAATATCAGGAATTTTCTGCACAAAGACAAGATTTTAACAATCAAATCCGTAATTTATCGAGTTAAGTACAAATCCTCAAAATACTTTCTCATTCAGGTCTAACTCGGACAATGTTTTACCTCTTAAAGGCATTTTTGTAATTTCTTAACCAGATAATTTTGATATTAACTCTTAACGAAAATAATTATAATTTAGAGATCCTATGGTTAATTATTTTCCCAAACATTCTCTGATCTTGAAATGATTCTTTAACAGATTTCTAGTATCTTACACAAACCCTCTTGGGGTTAAAAACCGGTTATCCAAATTTTCCAAGTAGAACTAACATTTCTTATGCGCATCAGTAGTTTTATCAGATCAATTGTCTTTTTAGATTTATTAATCAACTTTCAGGGACAATTATTGTCATTTTCTAACATAAGGGTAATTTCATAATTTTACGTAATCGAAGTATCTCCATACCTTATCAAATGAGATAAATTATAAATTGCATATCCAATGTTGATTCCTATATCACTTAATCTCATAACTTGTAATTGAATTCAAACTATCCTTCAATTTCTTATATTAGTCATATGATCCATATTCAGTTATCAAATTTTTACTGTATTCGAATCGAGTGTTGAACTTCATTTATTTACACATATGAGACCAAACATTTTCATTCATGTATTTACCAATACCAACATGTTCCATACAATATGAAAAGGTAGTAATGTATTACCTCGATTTACATGTCATACTGATCGACCATTAATTTACATTCAAACGTCCTCGATCCTTAATTCAACTTCTAATAATTCCTCAAATATATAACAATATAATTTTCATAAAAAAATGGGGCTTAATTATGAAAAATAGATCGACTCGGATGATAAATCAGTGAAAAAAAGCTTACCGAGTTTGAATTTGGCTAAAAAGACCCCAAAAACGAATTCAAGACGTCAACAAACGTTAGGATAGGCATACCCGGAAAAAGTCAACGGTTGTTCAATGCCCGGTCAACGCTGGTCAAAGTTCTGGTTAACGGAAGTCAACGCCGGTCAACGGGTTAGGTCGGTCAGTCAGGTTAGACCAGGTCGGGATGGGGTCGGACCAGTCAAACCGATATTTTCTTCTTCTTTTTCTTTTTTTTCTGTTTACCTGCGCAGAACCATTCCCATGAGCAGGGGGTGGCGCAGGGGGCACGTGTGGCGTCCTTGGAGCCCCTAAAAATCTCAAAAAAAAATTCTTAAAATTATTTTATGGCATTTTGAGACACTTACCAAGCTCGGTTCACAATTTTAAATAGTGGAGAGCTTGATTTCGAAACATTGAAAACTTTAACTTTCTCACCCCTCTACACGCCTGCAACGACAGAGACATGGAGATCACAGGTGGACTCGGAAAGATGCAAGGAACACGATGGTGTGGGAGGTGTCGAAAACGGGTGACCGGATCGACGTGAATCGAAGGAAAACCAACGAAAATTGAGTTAAAACCGACGATACTTCCGACTGAAATTAAAGATGAACGGCACCGATTCATGACGAGAGGTTTGAGAAGATTTGTTCATCGGTCGACAATGAACACGATGGTGGTTTCAGTTCGTCGAACGGAGGCCGGACGGCGAGTAGATCGAAGATCAAAGTCGTTGATCGGGGAAAGGAAAATGAGAATTTTTTCTGCAGAAATACACGGGGAAAGAGGCTTATAATTGTCTCAAAAATAAAAATAGTTAAACTATGAGTTTAGCCACTGAATTTCCTGCACTTTATAAAACAGTTTTCCAACTTTGAAAATTTTCAATTTAATCCTCAATTTTCTTCCCAAAATACCAATTAAATCCACCACTTTATAATTCTAAAATTTAGCCCCTAAATTGGGGTGTTACAGTGCAATTCTATCTCTCACTGGTCATTACTACCTTGGTCCCATCGTCCTTGTGAAGTTTAAGCTGCCTTGTTTTGCACCACAAACTAGCATCGTGTTCTAGTAGTCAACCTATGCCTAATATTATTTCAAACTCCCGAAATAGTAACTCTATTAAGTTAGTTGGGAACACTTGACCTTGAATCTCCATAGGGAAACAATGATGAAGCTTATCAACCAAGACATATAATCCTAGGGGACTGGACACTCTAACCCTTATTTCTAAATCCTCAATTCGAATATTTTTTCTCGGACTAAATCATAGCAAATGTAGGAGTGGGTGGAGCTCGAATCTACTAATGGAGTAACAGGAATAGAGAGCACTGTAAAAATACCTATAATCACGTTAGTAGCATCACACTCCTCATAAGCTCATACAACATACTAATGGGAGGTAACTCTGGGCTCCTGACCAGACTCTAATATGGTGTTACCCTTACTGGATTGACTCGAAATAGCTTTGCTACCTCTTGTGGACCCTCTGTCTCCCTGAATAGATAATATCGATTTTTGTGATGAAACAAGGGTCATACTTTGGGCTCTCGGATAATCTCTCACAAAATGCTACAGGGACCCAAGTTGAAACAACCTCCAATCATCTAATAATACTTTTCGGGGTGCCTCATACCACAAGTCGAGCATACTGGTTGAGTCGGTGCCTACTTTGACCTACTAGTGCTTGAACCAGAAGCTGACGATAAGGGTCTCATGCTAGGGCCAGACCTACCATACGATCTGAGCTTTAGGTTGCTCCTCTAGATGGCCTTGACGATGGTCTCCCTAAACTCTGAGGGGCCCTATCCCGCTTCGCATTGAGATGTTTTGACTGTCTCTGAAGCCTTTTGAGTCTGACTCACTGAATCGCTTACTGCTTGAGATTTCATGCACATGATTCTCATAACTGTATTTTTCTGATGGGTCAACTCTATAAAAATACGGGGACAGTCAATTTTTTAGTGAGTGAGGATATCCAGGTGGAAGCCCTCCCTAAACCTTCTACAGTGGTAACCCTCAGAAGAAATAAACTCGGGCGCATAGTGACTCAATATGAGGAACTCTCTCTTGTACACCAGTACCGTCTTGTCACCCTGGGTCAGGTATAAAAATTGGTCCCTCAAGTCATTGACATGGGCCTCTCCTATGTATTTCTCTATGAACTCTGATAGAAAATACTCCCAAGTAGGTCTATCAGGCTCCAATAACATCTTTATGGTATCCTACCAATCAATTATGCCACCCTTCAAGAGGGCGGTGACACACTCTAACTTGCCCTTTAGAGTGAGGTGAAGCTAACGTAGCGTATGAAGCGCCTCCCTAAGCCACTAGTCTATTGAATTGGGGTATTCATCCCTGGATCCGAAGAAATCAGTGGTCTTGTACCTATAATGCCTCTTTAGCGGAGACTCCTAAGGTGATACTATCGGTTACACTAGAGGTACGAGTGGGGGAGGTGGCATGGCGGATACGTTCAGTGGCACGGACGATCTACCTAAGGGTCAAAGTCAGGTCAATAAAGAATGTAGCTTACTCCACACCTGCGTCCGTTGGTACCTCATAATCAGAATCTAGGATGAACTCGACACCAGAACAGCTAGCAAGGGAGATGTGGCTCTCTTTCCTACCTAAACGGCAATAATCGATACTATCATTATCGTCATTCCAGAAACTTAAGTATTATTGAAACTCTAGGGTGTGTACTCACACAGAAGCTTACAGACTTTGACTTGAGGGTCCTAAGAATGACTAAACCTAGGCGTTCTAGTACCACTAAATGTAACACCATAATCCAGTCTGACCCAGAGGGTCCATGGATTACGATGCCAAACGAGACCACCGAAATGGTCGACCCAAAAGTTTATTTCCAAACGTTTATACACATCGAATCATTCATCATATCATAAACAAAAATCATGATTAAGTTTACGAAATATGAGAGTATTTCAAACACGTACAAATACAACCATTGAGTTTAAAACAAAATAAAGTTATGACTCGAATAAATACAAGGTCCACATAAATATATGCCCTTAAATGACTCAAGTCATACTTTGAGAAAAGTTCAGTCTAGAATGTATTTGCACGATAGGCTTCTCCTCGACCCCCTACTGACCTATGCACAGAAACACATTCCATACGCTGAGCTCACAAGCTCAAAGCCACGAAAATAACTATGCAATACTACATGCATCCATTTCATGATCATGTCGGTGCGTAAAGTCATGAATATATAAAGACAACTCAACAAATATATGATAGGCTAGTAAAGTGGTCGGAGGAATTTTACGTGTATATCAGATAACATATTGGCCTATCTTGAGACAGAATAGTCTCGGGATAAGAGTCAAAATTTTACGTTTATTAACACTTATCTCCCTCATTTATCCTACTTACCCAAGAGTTTTTTGGGTAAGGACCAAAATTTTACGTGCATCGGAAGCTCACATCCCGAATCCACAGATATTGGCTCTCGAGTGATAGGTAAAATCCAGAATTTTACATGCATCAGATACGTACTTGATTATATAATATCTGGATATTTCACAAACAGAAGGCGATCCTCATAAAGCTAGAGTAACTCGGGTGTCCTGACTGTTTCCCAAGCATCAAGCAAAGGCCAATCTTATGTCACTCTAACTTACTTGATTTCTAGGTGTGTTTTAAGTTAGTTTAATTGTTCTCACTTGTATATAATACTTGAGGTTTACCCAATCTTAAAATACCCTACACTTGAACACCTAAACAAAGGAACCAAACTGCCCAAAAATCAACGATATTATTGATATTGTGTCAACAATATCGATACTGACCCTTGGGTATCGCAAGATGAGTACCGATATCATAAATGCCTTTGATGTTTTAAAAAATGCCTTGGTATCCCATGAGTATCAATACAAAAATGGGTTACAGTTATCCTAAACTTATCACTGGTACTGATATCACCCTTGAGTATCGAGACCATACCTCGAGTATCGATACTTCTTTAGGGAATATCAATATTTTCCCTTAATTTTTACATTGTTTTTTCCCATACGAATAACAATATTAATATTATTCTTACAGTATCAATACTGACGGCCTGAAGTGCCCTATTTTTAGCATGAAAATGCATCTAGATCTCACCTATGCATTCCCCTAAGGCTAGCAAAGCTTATTAAAGTCTTATTTAAGGTCTTAGAGGTAAAATTGTATCATCTTTCATGTTCATAACCATCAAATACAAATTTTATCATGGAAATACTTTAGCATGCTTCATGAGCTAAACAAATGATATATGCACATACAATGACCTACATGTGGTATGATCTAGTCAGAATCATGTTACCTTGATGTTTAGCTGCTGGAAACATCTCTTACTTACCCAAGGACTAGTTTTTCCCTGCCTTTTGCCTTAGAGCTCCATCTTTGCTCTTACACTAAGCAAACAATGAAAATGAGTTGTTAACTCATTTTAAGTCTTAAGATGAAGATAAAAACATTTCCTTACAACTCAAATCACAAAAATGAGCTAGAACCTAAGGTTCCACAAACCTCCAACAAAAACTCATTTTTGGTTAGCTAAGCCAAAACTTGCAAATGATAGCTTGGACATGGAGTGTGGTTCTTACCTTGGAATTATTAAAGGGTGCTTTTACTTTTTAAAGCTTATAACTTTTTATTAGCTCTTGAGGAAAAAGAAGATAGACAAAAAGTAGAGAAGAAGAGACAAGTATTGAGGTGAAAGAGAGAAGAAAATTCAGACGGTGATACTATCAACAATTAAGGAAATTCATCCTTGGTTTGAAAAATGGGTCATTTTCTCATTTGGTTACTCTACATTTGATTCATGATTAAAGACACCCTTTCTCATGGCTTAATGGGCTCAACCCAAGCCCAAACACAAAAATTCTTAAACCTAGGCTCTCTATAACTAATGAACTTATCTAAAGTCCTTCTTGGGTTAGCCTGAAAATCTTATCCCGGGATTCGATGCGTTACACAAACATTACCCTCAACATCAAAACCTTATCCCTTTAAAGCATCCTAAGCGATATCAGAATCATCAATTATTGGTGTGTCATCCTATACTATCATTAAAACAAAAATTTCATCATCATCGCAAAATTCAGCAAGGCTTTCATCGAATCGACCAACAACATTATCATATATTGTTGGTCATGCTTCTTCAGTGACGAACACAACTGTTGATGAGGTAGAAATATCTGCAACATTTATCATTTTAGCGTATATCTCGATTATTTGACTATTTGAAGATTGATACAGTCCAACCATCAAATCAACATCATCATCATCATCAAACTAGATACCTCTATATATGAGTGGAGTCTCTGAAATTATGTGTTGATAACTCAAACATGAAACGAAAGCTCTAAGTTTTCTTTCAATTTTCTGTTTCATTTGGAAATAAGATACATCTACAGGGAATATCATGTTGCGCGAGCCTCTATGACGTAAACACAACACATCATCAGTTTGTATAATTTGGCCATTTAAATGAACAACTGTGAAAAATTTGTTAGCCATTTCTTTAGAAAAGTTTCTGGTGGTTTAATGAAGTTGTAGAAAGCATAAGTTTTGTGAAGATTCACATAGCATAAGCAAATTTAAAAGAAAAACAAGCTATCATCAATGACCATTCAATTCGGTGAAAGAAACTTTTCAGTGATATATCACATTGTTTCATAAACGTTTTAGTGATATTTCACTTCATTTCATAAAAAAATGTCCTTTTCTCATACACCATTTAATAAACAATGACGAGAACTTTTCAGTGTCCAATTACTTCACTTTAGAAACTTTTCAGTGATATATCACTTCATTTAAAAAAAATCATTTTCTCATACACCATTTAATACACAATGACAAACTTTTCAGTGCATAATTACTTCACTTCAGAAACTTTTCAGTGATATATCACTTTGTTTCAGTAACTTTTAAAAAACGAGTTATCATCAATGACCATTTAATACGTCATTTTTTCATACACCATTTAATAAATAATGACAAAAACTTTTCAGTTTCCAATTACTTCACTTCAGAAACTTTTCATTGAAATATCACTTTATTTTAGAAATTTTTCAGTAATATATCACTTCATTTCAGAAAATAAAAAACTTCATTTTCTCATACACCATTTAATATACAATGACAAAAACATCCTATTTTTTGTTATATCAGCTCGTCCTACAGGAAGCACTTCATGAGGGCTTATAAATATGTGTGAGCTAAAAGCTACTTTACTCATTTGAAGCAAAAAAACATCTAAAAAAATTTGAGTCTTTCATTTCCAAAGCTTGACTTTTTTCCTAACATGACTATTATTAATTGTTTTTTATGATTGCAAATATTTAAGCATGTATTTAAAAGAACATTCAACTAAACTAGTTGATATTGAAAATAAAAAGAAAAGGTTAACTCGGAAGTAATAGAAGAGTATCTTCATTATATTATAAATTGCTACTATCATGCACGAGGTTTCATCTAATCAAGAATGTCGACCTTGTTGGCTGCTTCCAGCTGGAATATCCCAAACTAAGAAAAATGATGAAGAAACAAAGATAGATGATGAAGACCGAAAACATGGTTCCAATTTGTATGTGAACGACAACAAGAAAAATCATGGAGAATTGAAGAACTAAATATTACTTCTGATGAGTCTATTGATTATGATGATTAAAACATCATAAAAATAGTCGTATGTTTATGATTTTATTTACTATTTAAGGTGTGTGTAAGGTTTGTGGTATTTATGTCCTTAAAGTAATGTGTTGAGTTTGTTGCTTTATCTTCTTAATGTAATATTTATGGTTCATTGTTTTTATCTCATAAATGTAATGTGTTGAACCAATATTTGATTTTGTGGTTATTTCGATTGATTGATAATACTAATATAATGTTTTATGGTTTAGGGTTTGATGTAATATTTTTATAAACAAAATCTATTACAATATCCTGAACTTTTCAATGATATGTCACTTCATTTCAGTGCTCAATCACACTATTTAATACTTTGTACTAAATAAAACCTCATCATGATAGACGAAACTCATCATCTCAGTATGACAAGTTTTATTTTTTCATTTTAAAAAACACTTCATATTAGAAAATATTAAAAAAACATTTTTAACAGACAAATCAGTTGAATAAAATATTTTTTCTACCGAAACTCGTCACCTAGACATGATGAGATAAGAAACACTATTACAAATACCGTAGATCCCAAAATAAACTCTTACATGCCCTATTGGGCTAATTATTTTCTCCCATTGCTGTATTGGGCAAATTTTGCCCGATCAATGTATTAACAATAGGCCCAAAACATATTAAAGCACAAAGTGAAAAACGCCCCCACTGGCGCTAAATTTAAAAATTAAAAAATCACACGCCAAAATCTCCACCCGCTAAATGTAGATCCAAAGAGAACTTTGTATTTGTCTTCACTTTCTTTCACTTTCTCATCTCCCGAAAACCCCTAAACCCCATTTCCTACATAAACCAGTTTTTATTGTTTTCCAGACTTTTAGATAACTACTCCATTTTATATATAGCTTAAAGTGGTGGGAAATGTGCAAGGAGTTCGGTGAAATGTCTCAAAGAAAGTTGTGGTTTTGAAGGTAAAGTATATAATTGTAAGGGTGGACTTTTATATCGTCAGAAAATGCACGGAAGAAAGGCATATGAGCTGGTGAAAGAGTTTAGCAGTGGTGAAAAAGGGCATCTCAATATTTTCAACGTAAGGCTACTGGCTTGCGCACTTTTATGCGGAAATCTCTTTTTATTTTACATTTAAATGCTTCAAAGATGAACAATTTAGTTGTTATGATATTATTGGAAAACTGCTTGGTGGATTCATTGCTTCTCTTTGAACCTAGGTGTCTATCATTGTACTATTTGCTTAAGTTCTAATATATCTGAAGATTGGTTGTTTTTTCCCAAAGTACCGTTAATTCTGTAAGATCCTTGAGGGTTAAGTTTTTTATATTGAAAATTCTTAGCAATTTAGTATCATATATGTTCTTTACTCATTCAGTGTAAATTCCAGTTTTTTTTGGTGCATACTGACGCTCCCTACCAGCACTAAAGCTCAAAATTTGAGAACATTTTATGTTAGCTACTTGAAATACTGAGAGAATACTTGTGTTTATAATTTTGCACGTTGATTTTCCTTGAAAAGGTTTCAATTTTAGAATGCATCCACCTTTTTCCCCTTCTTGATATGATGCCAAAGCTGTGTTTAAGTTGATGTGTGCTGGGTGTTTTTATTTATTGTTTTATGGGATGTGATATTGCAGAATGAGTTGTTTGAGCGAGTAATTGAAGAATGTAATGAGCATCATAATGCATTTCAATCACTAATAAGGTAATTCCTTGTGCTATTTTGCTTCTTAAACCTTTTGTTTTGTTTGTCCTTCCTCTTTCCCCTCTTCTTGTAACTATATCTCCTGAAACTTGGTGCTGCTGCTTTGTCAATTCTTAGTCAATGGACCGGCATCTGAGTTAATCTCTATGCTCCAAGTGTTTCCTAGCACCTCCTAGAGGTTTAATTATGTATATTTTGGAACTTCCTTAAAAAATGGATATCAAATGGTAACATTGAGGGTAGCTAGAACTTTAATGAAGCATTTGTGTTAACCTGTAGATTTTTAAGTTTAACTTTATTTGCAATTCTATGCATATTAATTGCAGTAGGTTGTGCATATGAATTGTACTAGAGCTTGAGGTCGAAAAGTGGCAGCAATCAAATATTCTCTCCAAAGTTTTTGTTATACTCTGACTGTACAGTGCACTCCTTAAGATGCCTTATTTATTTTATTTTGGGGAGTTTGGCTCGGTTTAGAGTTTTGTACCAAATGAACGTCATATATGCTATATAGGAAAATGCAAGAGGAGGGACTGGAAGTCCAAACAGCCAAAAATGCAGACCACTATGGAGCACTCATCCACCACATTTCTCTAATTCGCAACAAGCGTTGCCTAATGGCATATGTGTGAGTTTCTTGCTCATTTTGTTGCCATTTCCACAAGAAACTTATTCTTGCTAGTTTACATGTTAAGATGCGGTTTCTTACCATCACCTGCTAATTTTTATACAGGTACAATCGTGCAGAAATTATAAGAGATTTGGCGTGGAAGGTAGGGTTGCTTCATGAACTTCCACGTGAAATTCAGGAGAAGTTCAGTGACTCGGAGGAACATTATTTCAAAGATCATTCTAAGTCTTTGAAATTATACATGTCACAACTGAGCCTTGATGTGAATGTGGTAAGGGCTTCTCTTATGAATTAAACACTTGTAAGAACTAATTCTAGGGTTATCTCAATGCAAACCTTTGATTAAACTTAAAAGCAGAGCCCTTTAGAATATGATTCTGTTGTTGGTGGCTTGATGTTACATAGAACTGATAAGCCTTAAACTGTATTTGAGCAAGTAACTGCAGTGTAGTTAAACAGGAATTGATTGGTCTTCCACCATACAGATTTTATTCTCGCTCAGATAGCATTATAAAGCATCTGTCACTGTTAACTAGATTGCAATGGCCAATGGTCTTGGTTTGTCAGGATATGGTGCCTCCAAAAGATCCCTACATCAAGGTAAGGGTGCTTGAAGATTTAGGTAGTGGAATAATTCTCAGCGATAAATCTGCCAATTTTGCTCGTCACTCGATGCACTTTCTCAAACGAACTGATGTCGAGCAATACATTGCACGGGTTAGTGGTGTTTTCCAGTTAGCTTTTCTGGGATCATGACAAGGGACTGCTAAATCTTTACTGACTTCTCATTAATTTCCTTTTATCAACAGGGTTTAATGGAGGAGTTGACAGGATGAACCTGGAAGAGGTACATCTATGATGTCTTCTCCCCCTTCTCTAGGATAAAGATGTTTCATGCTTGTATCTATTCAGCAGCCATTAAAGTGTTATCCCATTACCTTGCTTGTTTGTTCAATGTTTATATGTGCATTATAGGTCTTGCCAAGACTGATACAACTTGAGCAAGAAGAAAAAAAGGATGCAACTCGTCTTTTTCCCCTTTTTTCCCTTATAGATGATGACAATGAAGTTATCTAGATTCTTTCATGGCAATTGGTTTTAATCATAACTAGTGAGTATCAATAAGGGGTTTGAAAGACTACCAAGAAACAAGTTTTATTATCTTTTATCCTGCTGCTTTGCAAACTGCAGTTTGGCACTGCAACTGCACTATCTTTACTAGCTGAGGAATCTCATATCATAGAAACTGTTTTAATACAGAGTTCTCCACCAGAGTAAGCCAAGGATGATTCAAATCTCTTTCAATGTTGTTCTTATAAGCGACTTTGTGCAATCATTTTCCTTAAATTTGGTTCTCTGAGATCCTTCATAGCATTCAACACCAGTTGGTTGCCATTGTAATGCAGCTTTCAATGAGCTTGCGCTCGAGAAAAGTTACTTATCGAGCGAATTTACTTCAAGCAGTGACAGGTCCTGAAGCTCAAAATTTTAATTTTTTTTTAATAATGGGTATGAATTTTTTTTCTTAATACATTAAATTAAATTTAACTATGTTTCTAAAATAATGAGGCTTAGTGTAGAGGTGAGCGTTCGATCGAGTCGAGTTAAATTTTTTTGAGTTATTCGAGTTGATGAGTCTTATTTTTAACTCAGATTTGATTTGAAATTTTTTCAAGTTGAGTTAAATTTTCAAATTTCTATTTAAATTTAATTATAAATATTTATAATGTTATAAAATTATTTAATTCTAATTTAAATGATATTTTATAATCATATACAACATATATACATTTTTTGTATTTTTCATATGTGATTTACATATATCATACCTGGTGTTAGGGGTAGCCTATTATCTTACCTCCTCTTATCCTATTACATATGGGAATAAGGGTCAGCTAATATAAAGTTGGGTGACTCAACTCAAACTTCGATTTAAACTTGAAAATTAATCTATTAATTAATAAAAATTTTGAGTTATTCGAGTTGTAGTTTACAAATCTATTTGAATTTAAAAAATTTTCGAGATGAGTTTATGAAATTATAATTCGAACTCAATTAGAGTCGAGTTTTTTCGAATTGAGTTGAATAAAAAAATCAATTTTTCAAGTCAAATCTAATTTTACTCACCCTAACTTAGTGCATTTGTCCTTGACTTCAAGTATCTTAATACTTGACTTGAATAGCTCACGAACATAAACAATCCTTTGCTGAAAGGCAACCAAAATTGCTAGAGGAGTGGTTTAACGTTGAAACTTTTGAAAGCAATACGAAATTAATTCTGGATAGTCATTATCTCTTTAACCAAAACTACGACTTGTATTCATAAATGATGATTTTGAGGGCCAACACTAACATGGATAGCCACTGACGTTAAAATTTATGATGTAGCTGACATCCATTATTGTAATTGTGAGATATATCCAAATTCAAATATATGAAAGAGATTTTTTTATGGTTATCTTAAAAATTGTCTAATATATATTTTTTAATAATTTGGATGATTATAAGATTGTATTTGTTTAAATTTTTTTTAATTATTAACAATAAATAAATATCTCTGTTCAAATCTAAGATCTTTGAAAATAAAAAATAAAAAAACTTCATTTAATCATTAAAATCATTTGATGGATTTTAAGATATATTAATATCTTATACGTTAATATGTTGTTGTAATTTTTCATTCATGTAATTATGTTTTTATCAGTTCTAGTGTAAATGCACCCATACTTGTTGAATTTCTTGATTTAATGACATTGAAATGGAGACCAAATGTACAACAAAATGGAAATGTAGGAATGTGAACAAAATAACCCCATGATTTCCACCCCTCAAAATAGAAGTTTTACCACAATAATTTTCATTTGCTTCATACCATCTCAAGATCTCCCCTATTTCCTCCCTGCAGTTCTTGTTCTTTTCTTTTCTTTTTCCTTCCCATTTCGTGGGAGAGCTTCTCTGAATGTTTCAATCACCAATGGCTTCTGCAAAGAAATGGGCAACCTCCATTTCCTCCATTGCTTCTCTCATGTATTTCCTCTTCATAATCTTCCAAATCCCTCTTTTCAGGTAAGTTTTCACTTTTCACCCCCACCTGCTTGTTTTCACCTTTTACAATGATGCATTGGTGGCTTCTATACTTTCCCAGAACGTAAAAACATTATAAAAAAAAAAGTTCCCGCCGATAGTGTTCGTTTGCTTATACATTATTGCTAGGAACTCTGATATTTTTACTTTGTTTTCTCTTCTTGCATGCTGATAAAATATGCTTGGGATTTTGCCAAAATATGCCCCAAACCAGAGTATTTGTTGATATTTATGGTCTAACTCTACAGGGTACAATGTAGATTTGGAATCTGCAAAACTCCCATTGAGATAACATCCTCCCAGTTGATTGCCACTGAACTCTTCCCTACACATGTAGTTAAGGTCCTTCTATATCCAGGGGCAGTTGTCAATGGCGTTATAAATAACAAAACTCTTCCAAGTTACAGCAAATTGCTCAGCTTATATAACTCCCCCAGTTCGAGGAAATCGACTGCAGTATCCGATCTCCAGCGCCTTGAGGTTGGTTCATGACTCGTATGCATTGCTTTGATTAACCTGTAGTTAGGTAACCACTAATATTTCAAGTTTTGGACTACATCAGATTGTTGCAGGAAGCTACTTGTCTGTGGTGGGAGCTTTTGTAGGTCTGTCGAGGCGAGGAAGGATGAGCCTCTTTGGGACAATGCTTATCATATGGGGCTTTCTTAGAGAAAACATCCTGGGACAATTTCAATGCATGTTCCGCACAGAATCTATCCGAATGTACCCGACGTTGATGGTTTCTGTAGTCTGTGCTTTTTTGTCGATTAAAAAGGACGTGAGAAAATTGATCCATGGGTCCAAAGCAAGGAGAGTCAAGTTGTTGTGAAGGCAAAAGGCAAGCTATCTGCATATGAGTTTGTACTGCAGAAGTTAGTGTTTTTAACAGTTTTGAGACCACTGGTGTAGAGAAAAGAGAAACAAAAGCTAACAATTAGGTCCACCATTAGAAAAGTGAATTGAAAACGCAATTTTTTAATGAAATTGGATGCTGTTGACAGTTTCTTTTCTTTTTTGGTAATTTGAGAAGATGCATTTTTAGAGTTGTTTTGAGATTATTTTAGGGTTTCAATATCTTGTAAACTTGTGATTACCCTCTTTCGTTTCTGTACTTTATAGCTTCACTTTATTATTACTATTCTTTTTAAGGAAAACTTATGTTTTTTTCCACCTTAAGTTTTAAGCAGAATTAACAATGCATTGGATGCTAGATAGAAGATCCATATACTTAGCAGCGCAAGGATTCTTTCCCACTGCTGCTCCATCTCTAAACGAGAAAATCTTTAGAATTTTATAATTTCATCTCTCTAACACATGTGCTCGTGCCTATTTGCTTCTATGTCTGGAATATAGAAAAAGAATCTTAATTGATTTGCTTTGTTAGTGTAGTTTGATATTTTTTTGGAACTGGTTTGCTTTGCTGGGGTTATAGTTTACAGTAAAGCTTTGGCTTTTCATGGCTAAAGACCCTATCAACAGGTTTCATTAGGTTTCGGATATGAAATTCCGAGTCCAGAAGCTGGTGTTGCCTTTGGAATTTAGAATCTTATTCTTGTATATCAGGTTTCATTTCGAACTTTTTATGTAGAGATGTTTGATAGAAGCTTGCAAGTACCACTGAACTGTATTCATTTTGTTCTTTGCTCTGATCCAGTGTTGAATACGGAGCTTTTGTCAAAAATCTACCAAGTAAAAGATTTTTTTTTCCTCGAGAAATCAGTAGTTCATTGTATTGTAATGCCCTCTCATATTTCACACTCATGGCCTAATCACTTTGACAATCTGCTTAGAACAATGGGTGATTGTTCTTGCTGAGGGTTCTCTTGTTCGGACAACCATATCAACCATGTCGGAGGATAAAAAAAGTTTACTTCTGAAAGCAAACGTGCAGAGTGAATCGAAGAACAACGACAATGGTGAAGGTAAGATTACTTGTGCAGTTAAGCAGGGAAGGAAAGAAAGCATTTCGAGTATATTCATCCTTCCAATGCAGCTCTTTCCACTCGTTTCTCTTTGCACTGATGGATTTGAATGGAAGTCTCCTCAGGTTTGGGCATGCGTAGAATGTTCTTCATACATGGGAATGACAGTGCATCCCTGGAAATGCTCTTCAGTTCTGGTAGAATAGATACTGTAAATAAAGAGACTAGAATTTTGCCACCTGCTTCACTTTTACCTCATTGATTATTTCTTCCATTTTCAAGCAATTTATTACATATACTTTTAATCTAATTGTAAATATTAATATAATACTATTATTCATAATTGGAATGCTTTTTTGTCTGATGTTGGTGGCTAGTTATTGCACTTCCTCAATGCTTTTTTGACCTCGACTTAGGGTTGTAAATAAAACAAGTCGAACTCAAATAGTACCCGGGTTGTAAATGAGCCGAGTAGAACTCGAATAGTACACCAGGTAGATTTTTACTTGTGCACTCGAGGAAGTAATGCCTACCAATGAACTAAATATCCAAAACAAAACAATAAATATTCGGTCTTCAACCTTCAGCCTCACAAGTGGCTCGCCAACTTTGCTTCTAGAGCGTACACCTTCTGGAAATGTAGTCGGTTTCTTTCCTTCCATGTTAGAGGAATGTTCCACGCACCCTCTCTTTTTTTTTTTGGATAATTAAGCTTTATTACCCAAAATAGCAGAAACTTGCTACAAAACAATACAATCAGAGTTTCAAAAGAATGGGGAACCTATGTACATACAAAATTAAACTATACCCCAATTGCTACATAAAGCTAAATTTATTCTATCATTTCTATTAATGGACCTATTACTTAGAACAATCCCAACAATCCTCTTAACATTGTTGATGATTTCAGCAGTGCTTCGGCTTTTCCCCGTAAAGATCCTTCGATTTCTTTCCTCCCAAATAGTATAATTAAACCCACGCCATGAGAGTCTCAAAATAGTTGAAATCAAGGACTTTCCCTTCCATGAGGTAGCTGCCCATTCCAGCAAGCTGGACCAAGAGGAGAAAGACAAATTAAACCCGGACAGAAGGAGCAGAGAATTCCAGATAGAAGTTGTGTACCTGCAAGTGCAAAATAGATGGTCTCTTGTTTCAATTTCCTCATGACAGAAGATACAATCAGCATTAGAAATAATCCTGAATCGATGTAATCTGTCCTTGGTTGGAAGACGATTCAGAATGATCATCTAAGAAATAATACTATGTTTCGGGACATGGAGAGAAAACCATATCAAGTTATGCCAAGAGACTTTACTATTTTTAGGCCGAATCTCGTTCCAAATTTGCGTGGTGTTAGATGCAGAAGAAAGTAACAACGTTCTGGCTATGATTCGTATTTTCAGAATACGCTTAAAAATCCAGCTTGAATTATGTGGTTCTGACATAGTCCAAAAATCATGGTTCTTGATGATATTAATTTGAGTCCATGCTACCCAAAGAGAACATTCACCAGTAAGAAGTTTTCTGGTGAGGTGAATCAAGCTCGCACAATTCCAGGTTTTAATATCCTTTAGTCCTAACTCGCCTTCAGACTTTGGGTTACAGATTTTCCTCCAACTCACCCTTACTCCTGTAGCTTTTGTATCCGAGCCTTTCCAAAGGAATCTTGAACACAATTATTCATTTTTTTTTATAATAGAAAGAGGCAAGACAAGTTGACGACACCAATAGTTAGCAATGCTATAAAGAATAGTCTTGATGAGCTCCACCCTTCCCGCATAACTCATATTTTTTGTAGACCATTGGTGAAGTCTGTTTTTGATATTGTCAATAAGTGTTTGACAGTCCTTTTCGGTTAGTTTCTTGGTGACCAAAGGAACACCCAAGTAACGAACATGAAGTCTTCCTTGTTTAAAGCCAGTAGAACTTTGATAGCTTCAAGGGTGTTATGAGATATGCCAGCCGCGAAGAGTTCACATTTTCTTGCATTAAGCTTCAGTCCAAAAAATTCATAAAAGCAGTCCAAGACTGTAGTGACACCCAGAACAAATTCAAGCTTACCTTTGTAGAAAATAAGTAAGTCATCTGCAAAGGACAAATGAGTGAGTCCAAGGTTCTTGCATTTAGGATGAAAAGAAAATATCCCTTTAGAAGCAGCAGTGTTTAGAAGATTGGACATAACATTCATAATTAGAACAAATAAAATAGGGGAAAGTGGATCTCCTTGTCTTATCCCCTTTGCACCCTTTGCACCCTTGAAATAACTAATGCACCCTCTTGCCCAGGCTTAAAATTGTGAAATTCATATTTAATTAAAAAATAATAAATTATTTATTTAATCACTCATCTATTATTTTATTTTTATTTTGGTTATTTAATTATTATTTTTATTAAAATTATACTTAACGTTACATTTTAATTTCGTTGGTTATTCATCATTAAAAAAAATTAATAACGATATTGATATGATATTTTTAAATTATTTTGTCTTTCATTAAAATTATATTTCTTATTTTTTTAGCTATTAGGGGTGTACCTTGAGCAACTGTTCATGCCTCTCATTTTGTATGAGCTCCTAATTTTTTTATAATTGCTTATTTTATAATTTAACCCTTTAATTTTCTTTAATTTTAGTTTTTTATCCTTATAATTGAGGTCCCTAATTTTTGTAATCCTACTTTTTATCATTATAATTGAGGCTTTTAATATTTTTTAATCCCATTTATTTTACATTTATAATTGATGATCCTAAATTTTTTAATCCCACATTGTACCTTTATAATTAAACTCATGTTTTTTTCAATCTCACTTTGACCTTTATAATTGAGGCCCATAATTTTTTCAATCCCATTTTTTACTCATATAATTTGGGCCCCTAATTTTTTTCAATCTCACTTTTTACCTTTAAAATTGATGCCCCTATTTATTTTAATATCACTTTTTACCTTTATAATTGGGGTCCTTAATTTTTTCAATCATACTTTTTACTTTTATAGTTTAAGGCTCTAATTTAATCATTTTTATACTATTTATTAACATAATATTAAATTAATTATTCAAAGTATTAGAATATACTTTCATTTTATAAAGGTCTACCTTTTAGTGTTGTTTAGGGTCCCGAAAATGTCTGAGATAACTATGTATTTATTAGATAATTTATTAAATGTACTAAAAAATAATTTACAAGCAAACTTTTTTGTTGCTCTTACAATTTAATTTTTTTAATATTTATTATTGGAGGTCTAATTTTTATATTCGCCCCGGGTCACTAAAATCTCAATAACGCCGAGAAAAATATCGACATCAACGATTTCCCTTTAATATTACCACACGCCCAACTAAGCTACTAATCCCATCCCATGACCGGCCTTGCCAAGTTATAATAAGCCTGCGAAATATTGCCCCAAACCTGTCTAGAGTACGCACACTTGAAAAACAGGTAATTACTGGTCTCAAACCTGTTCAAACACAGTATACAAATACCGTCAATGTTTAAACCAAACATCACAAGCCGACTCCTTGTCGGAAGTCTATCCAAAACCAAAACCTCCATCCAAAAAGTTAGAGAGACAAGAGACGAATGCCGTTTAGAGAGCTCCTTAGCTCCAAGCAGAGAACTGGTTCTGAAAAACAGAGGAACTATGCAGAGTAATGGTATATTGAACTGAATGAATTCTCATAGAGGGACATACTTGAGCACATTGACGGAATTAAGGCTTTACTTACTGCATAATTTCTTCGTTACTCCTTTATACTTATAATATGATTTATCATTTGTGTGTTGGGAATGCACAATAATAATTTGGTTGATTCTTTGATTTATCTGGTTTGTTTTCAATGTTCATTTGTGACATCACTTGTTTGATTATTGTCAGACCAAAATAATGGATGTTACAATTTCATTCACTCGATTTTTTTTTTCTTTCAAAAAACGCAATCAAGTTAAATAATTTACTTTTTTTTCCTGCAAAGTTACAACTTTTAAGAGTTGACACCAAACCAAATAAATAATTTTTTTATCTTATAAGTCTATTGATCCTTCAACCTAGAGTTCTTCAACTCATCTTCTTTTTAAAATAGACACTAACAAAATTAATATCTAAATACAAAAAAAAAAAAATACAACATAACACGGTATAACATAACAAAAACTTTGAATAAATAATAAGATACGTGAGAAAATAAAATTTGTATTTCATAACCAACAATCTTTAATCTATCATTGAAGGGTTTATAAGATATCAAAATTAAATTTAACCTTTTGAAAATTCATAACAGTATATCTTTCAAATAGTTTTAGATTTGAGTAAAAATACTCAAAATTAAACAAAGCTAAAGAGTTTGTAAGAGATACCGTGGGTGTTTCTCAATCACGTTTTGTTGTTTAACTAAGAACCCTTTTAGAGCAGATGGAAGTTGAAATGTGATTGAACCATTTTCAGATGTACAATGTTGACTAACATCCCACATCCCTATCATATGATAAACAAGAAACAAGAATTGTGTATAAATAGAAAACATAACCCATCGTTTGATCATACTTACCTGGACGGGGTCAATGGGCGATCAAGAAGACTCATGGCCTGGTGTAGTGACCTCCATTGCACTGGGGTGGGGTGCTGCTCTAAGGTCTCCCCAAGTGGGAGAGCCTACGTCGTTATTTGTTGCTGAGGGGGCTTGCGTTCGCGCAGCCCCCGTCATTTCTAAGTTATAATTATTTATTTTGTGTTCGTGTGCTACATGTGTTCTATCGTGGTGAAATGATTGGAAATCATAAAATTATTCAGTTGACTTTGGATGCAAGTGTCAAAATTTTAAATTGTAGCAATCCTTTTTTATTTTGGCTTATTATTCATATGATCATGAAAAATCTTGAAATGTTTCTTTTTAAAAAGCATAACACATCTTTAATTAAAATCAATGTTGCCTGATAAACAAGCTAATCACTTTGCTCTTCAATAAATTTGCAAGTAAAATAGTATATAAAATTAATGTTGCATACAGTATATAAAACTAATCTTTAAGATTGAATATGATTTTAGAGGTTATTTGGCATTGAAGTTTAAATAAACTTGATAATTTTGATCTAAACTGATTTATCCGACATGATATTTGAATTCAAATTCAAACCATCATAATCGGATTTAAAATTGATTTTAAAAAAGAAAGATTGATTTAAAATTCGAAAACAAACTAAATTGAATCAAAATCGATCTGAATTTCAGTTACACTGATAGTAACCTAATCCGATTAATTGTTGAAAAAAAGACATTAACATAATTTATCAATTTAAAACTTTAAAATTTTGATTTTCTTTTCTAAATTTGGATAGTAATTTAAGACATTCAAGTATTAGATAACAAGTTAAATGGTCAGACAAATAAATGACCCTATATCCCCTTCGGATGAAAGATTAAATCGACTAGTCTTGCATTTATTATAAAATGAAGCTAACAAGGTTGATTGAAACCATCTTTGTGCTTGGGGCAATGACGCAACTAATGAGGCACTTACTAATCGAGGCGCGTCTATTGCTGATTGAAAACTATTTCTAAACCTCTTCTTTCATCCCTTGCCTTCGAAAATTTCTGGAAGGGCTCCCTTTGGAGTAAAGCCCTACGATTCCTAGTTTATAAGAATTTCATAATCTCCTGAAGTACCAATATGCTATGTTTGGGAAATTCCCAGAACTTTGTACATGACAAAGATACCAATATGGAAGGGTCAGTATTTTCTTTTTTGAACATGTCCAATGAGGTAATGATACTTTTTAAAGGAATAGTTGTTATTATCTTTCTTATGTTTTGAAGAGTTTAGTTTGAATTAGAAAAGTTAAAGCAATACTCTAATGTCATTTATCATGAAATTATTGTTACTTTAATATCATTTATTATTATGAGATTAGTATTATTTTTGGAAAAAAAAAGTGATAGGGGATGTATATAGATGGTCATTAACCTTATATCTAAAAAAGAAATGCTTTAAAATTTAGGGTTAATAAAAAATAGGTACTCAAATTATGCCTCAAAAAATGTTTTAATGCCTAAAGAATTTTTCGTTAAAAATAGGTGTCTGGCGTTTTTTCGGTTGTTCTTTTTGGAAAAAAAAATATTTGATAGGTGCCCACCAAAACAAGGTTTTGGTTTGGTCATTTGGTTTTGGAGCTTATAAGAATAAAATCTTATATATTTTTGAACCAGGTTTATTTTGTACAGGTGAGGAAGGGGAGTAGAGGAAGGAGACGAGAGAGGAGAGGGATAGTGGTGGTCGTGGCGTCGGAGAAGGGGGAGAGGGGTTTAATTTTTTAATAATATATTTGTTTTTTAAATAAAAATATTTTTAATTTTTTAATTTTTTAAATAAATTTTCAAAATTATCAGAACGTGACACATATCACTTAACGGAGATATTTAACGGCAATTAACGTCTGGGCACCTAAAACTATAACGTTGGAAACATTAGATACCTATTTTCAACGAAAATTGTTTTAGGCAATAAAACGTTTTTCGAGACATAATTTGATCACTTATTTTTGTATTAAGCCTAAAATTTATAAGTTATGACGTATATTTCATCATACATGTCTTTATGGGAAAGGATAATGATCTCATGACAAGTGTTATCAAGATGATTCTTTGACTGTGTGATTTCAAGTTGAGCATCTTAGTGTGTACGATAGGCACAATGGACAGTCATGACGAGAGTGTCACGGAATTAAGTAGGAGAGAATGTCACGTCTTAGAGAGATAGTGAAGGCATTAATCCTACGTCTATAATCCTAGGTCTAAAATGAAAAGAGACATCTTAGAGTTTACAAGTGGTGGCACTACACATATCTTTTAGACATGTTCGATCTTAGACATGTTCGATCCCTGGATCCAAAAAAGAAACAAACAAGGCGATAAGGGATCAACTTGCCTTAGTCCCCTCTCTGGTAAAAAAAGAAGAAGAGACATTCCTATTAATTCTCAAGCAATAAGAGACCGGATTGATACACCACATAATAAGAAGAAAGATACAAAGCCCATTTTTAATATGATATCAGACAAAAAATTTATTCTATTCAATCGTACGCTTTTTCTATATCTAATTTGACATTTGTCCCTTTATTCAAACTATTCTTCAAGCTTTTAAACAATGAAACAATGTGTGACCAACAAATGAGTTGGAGGAACAACATTGTCAGATCAAAGAATCTGTGCGAACCAATCTCACGCAAAGAACTGATTGTTCTGCACATTTTTGAATGTGCAACAACCTTAGGGGCTGAGATAAATACCTTGATAAAAACCCCTAGGTATGCTTACCATGGGCATCCCTATTATCATACCGTTATTAAGTTGATACATTCCCTAAAATATTTGCTATTTTATCTGAATGAAACTTCGGAGAGTATTTTAAAACACAAACCCTTGACGCTTTATAATTTCAGAATAAGCGAATGAATTTCCAATCTTGAGTTAATCTTCAACTCATTTGTGTACAAAGAAGAAATACAAACATGACAAATATCTTGAATAAATAATAAGATATATAAGAAAATAATTTTTGGATTACATGGTCAACAACAATCTTTAGTCCATCATCGAAAGGTTTGTGAGATATCAAAATTTAAATTCAATCCTTTAAGAATATGATATTGGATTATAAAAGAGATTACTATGTGACATTAAAATCTTTTCAAGCATTGAAACCCAATAAAAAATGGATCCTTCAACGGGTATTAGAATTGAGTAGCATAAACATAGGAGTGTTTCGCAAGTTCAATGATTATAGTTCAGTAAAAAAAAATCTTGGTACACAAAATTAAACAAAGCTAAAGAGCTTGTAAGAGATACCATGAATGTTTTTATATCACGTTTTGTTGTTTGTTTAATTAAGAACCCTTTTAGAGAAGATGGAAGTTGAAATGTGATTGAACCATTTTTAGATGCACAATGTTTCATTAACATCCCACATCCCTACCATATGATAAACAAGAAACAAGGATGGCGTATAAATAAATAGCATAAGCCAACATTTGAAGATTCTTACCTGGACGGGGTTAATGGGCGATCAAGAAGGCTCATGGCCTGTAGTAGTGACCTCCATTGCACTGGGGAGGGGTGCTGCTCTAAGATCTCCCCAGGTGGGAGAGCCTACGTTATTATTTGTGGGGGCTTGCGTTCGCGCAGCCCCTACCATTTCATAGTTAAATAGATATATATATTTATATATATATCTGTGTGTGTGTTGTATTTTACCGTGCTACTTATTTAACGTATTCAATGGCAGGGATGGAAGTATAATGAAAGAGTTATATTTTGTCCCATATTTTTTCCTCTAGAATTTAGATCTTCTTTTCCAAGGGCAGGGATGGAAGTTGATTGATGAAAGAGTTGTATTTTTTGTACTTGTCTGTTTGTCTAGAAACTTGGTTAAGTACCTTGTGAGTTCTTATTTCACTATTTTGTCATTGTATAAATTAAGTATTCAATGGAATAGTGTAGGTCCAGCTAGCGTGTGACGTAGTTCTGAAAACGTCTCGTGTTGAAGATATATACTAGTAGTAAATTTCTCTCTGATTATGATTCTGTAAAGATAGAGTTTTGATCAAAACAACATAAACAAATTGTCGAGCTTAATTAAACTCGATTGACCAAAAATCATTATGATGAACCAAAAACTTATGAAAAAACATTGAAACTTTAAAATGTTCATCATAACATATTTTCAACATACATGAGATAATAAACAATGTGTGATCATTCATGCTCAATACTCATGCATGCATAAAACTCAATAGGCAACCAATATACAAAATCAATAAACATTAAGAGTAGAGGTTGACCATCCTTCTTTTGAAGTGTGGCTAGAGCATTTAAATTTATTCACTTTTGTCACCATTTCTCCCACACACCTTCAAGAGACATTTATTTGGATTTTGGTATCCAAATTGCTTTGGATCCTTGATTGTTAGTGCTAACGTCCCTTGTTCCCTTTGGAACCCATACTTGTTTAATTTTAAAACATTTTCTTTTCTTTAAAGGGCAAATATGTTCCAAATGACAATGATAATGACAATGTGAGCATTTTGTCATTATGAAATTAGATGAATTATTTAAAATGATTTCCATTTATTTTGTTAAGCATTCAAGCTTAACTTTTAAATCAAAACATTCTTTTTCAAAATTTTCAATTTTTACTTTTGTAAGCTCTAAATCATTTTTTAAAATTTCATTTTGTTTTTCAAAATCCAATTTTGCTTTCAAAAGAAAATTGTTTTCAACTTTAAATTTTGAAATCATTTTCTTGTATTTGGAGTTTATGGTCTCAAACTCCAAAAATAATTCATCGTATGCATCTTGTAACTCATTAAAAGAATATGAATTAGATTCACTAGAGTTAGAAGATACCTTGAGCTCTTCATAAGCCATTAAGCACACTACCTTCGGTGGTTTATCTTTCTTGTCACCATAAAGTTCTTCGAGCTTATTCCAAACCTCCTTGGCATTTGAACAAAAAGATGTGTCTTCATAGACTTCGGGACCAAATGCACAAAACAACATGTGCGTGGCCTTGGCATTTTGTTGGGCGTTCTTTCGTTCTTGGTCACTCCACTTCTTCGTCTTCTTCATTGGAGAATAGTAGTCATTCTCGATCATCTCCCATGGATCAAGATAATTGGATTGGATGAATAAATTCATTAATTTCTTCCAGTGACGGTAGTTAGCTTCATTGATGTATGGAGGCTTGTCGATCGATTGGGAGTCTTCCATGTGGAACGAGCTGGAGGTGAAAGCCATCTTCTCGGTTGTGTCAAAAATGGATAGAGCTTCTTCAAGGATCGTCTCAAGGTTTTTAGACCTTCTAATGAGTCAAGCTCTTATATCAATTGTTAAGCTTGATGAAGCTTGATTGATCAACCGAAAATATGCCAAAAGGGGATGAATTGGAAATTTAAAATTTAGGGAGTAAGGAGTATAAAAATAGGGAAATTTACACAATGATTTATAGTGGTTCGAGTTATCAACCTAGTTTAAATCCACTACCTAAGCTCCTCACTTAGGATTTTCCAACAAATCCACTAATTTGTTCTTTCTTTTTCAATGATCAAGAATAACCTTTATAACTCCCTAGTTTTTCACTTGGCTAAACTAGAACCAAAACCCCTTTAAAATGATAAGAGATATAAACATGAAAACCCTTATAATATAGGTGTTTACATAGTTTAAGCTCACTAAAACACTAATATTTACAAGAGAAAGAAAATAAGATTGAAGAACTCTTCTATTGTGTTTAATTGCTTGGATAGGTGTTGTTCAACCTTCTTCAAGTGTTCTCAACTTGTTTTTATATGTTGGAATGAGTTACTAGCCATTTCTAGCTTTTTGGGAAGGTTTGGAGCTGTTAGAAGACTTTATGCACACAAAGTTTCAAAACTCTTCGAAAGAGCCGTTGGAAAAATTTGACCGTTGGACACAAAGTTTCGAAACTCTTGAGATAGTTTCAAAACTCTTGAAAAGTATTGAAACTTTTTGGGAAACTATCTTGGAAAGTTTTGAAACTTTTGTAGAAGTTTCGAAACTTCTGGTCAATATACTCATTTTAAGGTTTTAATTGGACTTTAAATTATTTTGATGAAAACTTTGAATAAATTCAATTTAGTCCAAAAACATTTTGTCCTTATTTGTTATATCAAAATATTAATTCTACACAAATTTCTGTCTTCTTTGTTTATGTTTATTGAAGTGACCACTACACGAATAACACATTTGTTGTAAAATCGGGTAAAGAAAACAGAAAGAACACAAGAATTTTAACGAGGTTCAGCAATGTGCTTACGTCCTCGGTGCCTTAGGAGGTGCTAGTTTTTCATTCAATTCAATGTCTCATAGGTTTAGGTTACATCTCCTTTTATAATAAATAAACCCCTGGTACATATTTAAAAAAATAACACACATAATCGTAACCCCTACTACAAGACTTTCTTTGTAAGGATAGATGATGTTCGCTTCGCTCACTCCGCTCTATCCTTTGTCCTCTTTATCGGTATATTTATGAGCTATACTTAACAAATCTCCACCTTGGCGAATATCCTGCCCCTTACGAAACATTCAATGTGGGTTGGGTTACCTTACTTCTTTAACAACTCGAAACATTCAACAAGTCCAAGCAATGCATGAACTTGTCTGTCGTAACTGGCTTGGTGAACATATCAGTAACATTCTCATCAGTATGTATCTTCTGAAACAAAATCTCACCAGATGCAAACAACTCTCTAATCTTGTGAAACCTTACATCAATATGCTTAGTTCTAGCACGATATACCTGATTCTTAGCAAAGTGAATAGTATTTTGATTTTCACAAAGCAACTGAACTCCACCTTGCTGAGCACTTAACTCCTTCACTAAACCAGTAAGCCATAAAGCTTCTTTTGCAGCTTCAGTCGCTTCCATGTATTCAACTTCATTTGTAGATAATGCCACAACAAATTGAACAGTATACTTCCAACAAATAGGCCCTCCACCAAGAGTAAAGACATACCCTATCGTAGATCTTTTATTATCCAAGTCACCCACATAGTCTGAATCCACATATCCTACAACCAATGGATTATCCCGCTGACTACCAAAAACAATTCCATGTTCCACAGTGCCCTTTAAGTGCCTAGAGATCCACTTGACTGGTTCTCAATGTTGCTTACCAGGTTTAGACATATACTTACAAACTTGACTAACAGCATGAACTAAATCAGGACGAGTACATACCATTGTATACATCAAGCAACCAACAACATTAGAATACAGAACATTTGTCATATCTTCAGCTTCCTTATCAGTCTTAGGGCACTGTTCTGATGAAAGCTTAAAGTGATTCACCAATGGAGTGCTCACTGGTTTTGCGCTACTCATCGCAAACCTTTCTAGCATTTTCTCAACATAACCCCGTTGAGATAGCCACAATTTCCTTGAGTATCTGTCCCTGTAAATTTCCATTCCAAGAATTTTCTTTGCAGCACCTAAATCTTTCATATCAAATTCCTGACTCAATACAGTTTTCAAACCGATAACATCATCCATGTTCTTCGCAACAATTAACATATCATCAACATACAGTAACAGAAAAATAAAAGAACCATCATCAAGGCTCTTAACATAGACACAACAATCATACTCACATTGCTTGTAGCCAATCTTGATCATATAGGAGTCAAACCGTTTGTACTATGGTCTCGGAGATTGTTTCAACCCGTACAAAGATTTCTTCAATCTGCAAACTAAATGCTCGTTTCCAGGTTAAGTGAAACCTTCAGGCTGCTGTATGTAGATCTGCTCCTCTAAATCACCATGCAAAAAAGTAGTTTTCACATCCATCTTCTCTAAATGCAAATCCCAACTAGCCACCAATGCAAGTACTGCTCGGATTGAAGTGTGCCTGACCATAGCAGAAAAAATTTCATCATAATTAACTCAGTTCTGCTGTGAAAAACCCTTTACTACCAAACGAGCCTTGAACTTCTCCCCCTCTTTTTCTGTTACTGCTGGTTTCTTCTTATACACCCATTTGCAACCAATAGGCTTCTTACCCTCTGGAAGGTGAACTAATTCCCATGTGCGATTATGATTAAAAGACTCCATCTCCTCAACCATGGAAGCCATCCACTTGTTGTTTTCCTGACTAGTAACAGCATCATGAAAAGTAACTGGATCATCACTGCAAACAATAAGTGTAAAAGACACAGTCTTCAAAGCCCAATCTGTTCGGAGGCTTTATATTCGTCTGTCTCACACTGTCTCTGGCAAGACTATAATCCTACAAATCAACCGTAGTGGAACCACCAGAATTCGGTTGAAAAGTTTCTGGTTTCTCAACTGAAAACTGCTCGAAATCCACCATTGCCGTGTCTTTCTTCTGCTGTAACATGGACTATTCATCAAAAACAACATCTCTACTGATCATAATTTTCTTCGCAACTGGATCCCAGAACTTGAATCCTTTGACACCTGTATTGTAACCCAGAAAAATACACTCATTCGATTTTGCATCAAGTTTGGATCTCTCATCAGCAGGTACATGTACATAAGCAGGACAACCAAAAATCCATAAGTGATCAAAAGTAACATCATGACCAGTCCATACCTCTTCTGCAACTTTCCCATCCAATGATGCCCTTGACGATCTATTGATAAGATAACACGCCATGTTAACAGCCTCAGCCCAGAAGTGTTTGGGAAGCCCCATATTCAACCACAAACATCTGGCTCTTTCATTCAATGACATGTTCATCCGTTCCGCAACACCATTATGTTGTGGTGTCTTGCGCACTGTAAAATACCTCTTAATCCCATGCTCTTTAAAGAAGTTTAGAAACTGTGAATCTGTGTACTCTGTACCATTGTCAGACTACAAACACTTGATTTTTCATCATGTTTGGTTTTCTACCTCAGCTTTCCACATCTTGAACTTCTCAAAAATGTCAGACTTCTGTTTCAAAAAATACACTCAAACCTTCCGTGAAAAATCGTCAATAAAAGTAACATAATACCTAGATCCACCCAAAGACGATGTCGTGGAAGGCCCCCATACATCGGAATGCACATAATCAAGAATCCCTTCAGTTGTGTGCTTTCCAGTCTTGAAACGAACTTTAGTCTGTTTACCAAGAACATAATACTTGCAAAAATTGAGCTTACAACTTTTAACACCATGCAACAGATTTCTTTGATGTGATTCAGCCATACCACGTTCACTAAGATGAGCAAGACGCATATGACATGGTTTGGTAGTATCATAACAGGACTCAACAGAATGAATTCCATATACAACGGTACTCCCTAATAATCTGTAAATATTCCATATAGTCATCTTTCCTTTCATCACAGTCAAAACTCCTTTAACAATCCGAATAGTTTCTATATCCTCGTCAGCCTTAGGGATAAAACCATTATTGTGCAAAGTGCCCAAAGAAATCAGATTCTTCTTCAAATATGAGATATATCGAACACCACACAACGTCCGAACAGATCCATCATACATATTTATTCTGACATCACCAATACCAATAATATTACAACATCGATCATCACCCAAATAAACAGAACCAGAATTAACCGCCCTGTATGTCGAAAATCATTCCCTATTTGGCATGATGTGATAAAAACATCCAGAATCAAGAATCCATGCATCCTCCAGTTGAGTCGTTGAGATAGAGAGCATATCAGCCTCATTGCAATCAGAATTGTTATCCTCGACCACATTCACAGACTTGGATGAGTCAGCACGCTTCTTATCAGTCTGTTTTTTCAACTTCGGACAGCCTCGCTTAATATGTCTCACCTCCTTACACCTGTAATAGTGAATTGTCTTCTTATCCCTAGATTTGGATCTGCAATTCCGCTTCCCAGACTCTGCCTTCTCTGGCTTCTGCCCACGGTCTCGATTACCCTTGACATATAAGCTATCAGCTTGAGAGCTTTTCCCTGCATTCTGATTCTGCTGATTGTGAGACAACAAGGCTACAGTAATCTCCTCAACTTTGATAGTCTCTTTCCCATATGTAAGAGTAGTCACCATGTGTTCGTAAGAGGGAGGCAAAGAACACAACAGAATCATCGCTTTGTCTTCATCCTCAATTTTCACATCAAGCAGAGCCAAATCAGAAACGATTTGATTGAAGACATTTACGTGTTACGCCAAATCATGATCATCATGTATCTTCAACCCATACAGCCGCTGCTTTATATATAGTTTAGTCATTAAGGATTTGGACATAAACTGACTTTCCAACTTTTTCCAAATTTCATCTGGAGACGACAAATGCATGATGTGGTACATGACTTCGTATGCCAAACATAATCGTATGGTTCCTGCCGCTCGCTGCTGCAATTCTTTCCAATCTTCCTCCTCCATCGACACCGGCTTTGTAGGTCGCAAAGCCTTCAGGATTCCTTGTTGCGCCAACAGATCCTTCACCCTTGTTTTCCATAATCTGAAGTTACCCTGACCATCGAATTTCGCAACTTCGAACTTGGCTCCTGACATCTAATACCAATTATTGTAAAATCGTGTAGAGAAAACAGAAAGAACACAAGAATTTTAACGAGGTTCAACAATGTGCTTACGTCCTCGGTGACTTAGGCGGTGTTAGTTTTTCATTCAATTCAATGTCTCATAGGTTTAAGTTACATCTCCTTTTATAATAAATAAACCTTGGTATATATTTACAAAAATAACCCTGTACCATACTACGGGGCTACGCCCCCGTACCCCCAACCCACATAATCGTAACCCCCACTGCGAGACTTTCTTTGTAAGGACATATGATGTTCCCTCCGCTCCATCCTTTGTCCTCTTTACCGGTATATTTATGAGCCATATATAACCCTTTGACGAAACTACACTACTAACAGAGACAATCATCCCAAAGTTTATGGAGAATAGACTGTTTCAAGATGTTTCCTCTAACTAAGTGACGGATGCAAGGCTTCCCTAGAGACACATGCTCACTTTGAAATATGAATTTCTTTATTAGTTGTTTATTTTATTGATGGTGCCCACATTTTACTGATGGTGCCCATCCGAGAATTTTATTTATGATCACCTTATACGAAACTTTTTGTTATTAATATATATATATCCACTCCAAAAATATATCTCTAGATCATCACTACTTTCAAGCATTACATCGGATCTAGTCAAACATTTATTTAGGAGAGAGGCAGAGTAGAAGAGCACGATCTTACTTGAACTCGTACCTCTACTTCCTTTAGTACAAACGAGACAGTATCTTGCGTTTTGTTGACGAATATGAGTGAATTCAAGTTTCAATTTCTCTTCCGTAATGCACTTGTGCATCACAAATGCCCAGCTAACGCATGACATATGGACACCAAGTAACAATCAACTCGATAATGGTACTTTGTCATAAAGGTTAGAGCACAATAGTAACAAAAGCACTTAATGCACAGTCTCCTAAGGACGTGGACGCCTGTTTTAGCAAATCACATGCAAGGAATGGTTAATTGTCACTGGTTTGGAGCTACCCGATAGAGCTTATTGTCGAATGCAAGTCAGGGGTATCACATTATACATTGTAGGCTACATGCATTATACTAGGTTATTCATAAGATAAATATATATTTAGTAAATTACACAAACACCCCTACTAATTTGAAATAACTGTAATTCTTGCCATCCCATGCTGTGACTTTTGTCTTTTAAGAATATATATGGAAACAAAAGTTCTAGTATATATTGCCTATTAATCTTTAGGAAACTACAGATTGTAGGGCTTTACTCGAAGGGAGCATTTCCAGAAATTCTCGAAGGAAATGGATGAACCCAATCCTAGGAGGGGGTTCGGAAATAGTTTTCAACCAGCAATAAACACGCCTCAATTAGTACCTCACTAGCTGCGTGTAACATCCTCAATGGCGGGTTAGTGATCAAATTGTAAAGTTTCAAAACTTGGTGACTAAAGTAGAAGAATTGAATAGTTCAATGATTTACCTGGAAATATTTCTTAAAATTTGTTAGTAATTATTAAGGGAATTAAAGGGCAAAATGGTCATTTGACAAGGAAGATTTTTATTTCTCTTTATAAGATAAGGGAACCACGTGGGAAGGAAAGATTTCTCCATAACTTCTTCTTCCTTCTTCTTCCTTCTTCTTCTTCCTCTCCTCCCGTATCTCCAAGCTCAAAAGTGAGTTTTCTATTTAGATAATTTATGGTTAAATTTAAGGTTGGGTTATGATCATTGGATGATAACTAAGGTTAAGGAAAGCTTAAGTTATCTTAAAATCAAAAGATAAAGGAATTATGAATGATTAAAGGAAGGAAGTGAATAAATGAGATCTTAGTAGAAAGTCATTTATGGGATTTCCAGACCAAATTTGACTTGTCAAGGGTCCAATTAAGAAGTTAGAAGCAATAAAATTGAATTTGGAACATGTTGAAAATTTAGTGTAATTCTTGAATTACATATAAAGAATAGGATTTTGATGTTAAAGAGGTAATTAATGAATAGAAATGAGTTTGAATATGAGTATGTAAGTTAAGAATACGAAAGGAGATGATATATGAAGTAATTAAGCTAAAAAGAATGGATTTTCGGGTATAAATTGGAATTCTGGGCTATGTGCATTGATGCACATTCAATGTGTACCGATGCATCAAGGGTAAATTTCCAGAAATTGTTCAGTGTGTATCGATGCAAAGGAAGTGCATCAATGCACCCTTTAATAATGGAAACATCGAATGTAATTAGTGCATCGATGCACATGTTAAGGGATGCATCGTCACACTGTAGAATGCATCGATGCACTTCAAGGGGAAATTGAAATAGACATTTTTTTTTGTCTAAGAAATGATAGATTAGAGTATATCAACTAGATATTGATATGTATCAATGTATAAATATGTAGATATCGAGTACGAACAAGTCTCGGGATGACCATCAAGTTAAGATTCGATCGGAAGAAAGGAAATCATAAAGTGGATTGGAACTTAGTGAGGCCAAGGTGAGTGCATCTTATTACATAGGATTATATGGAAAGTGACTTGCGATAAGTCTATTTCTAATAGTATAGTACATGATTATGTAATTAATATGAAATGTGTGTATGTTTGATTATATGAATTGATATGTTTTTGTATGTGCTATATGGTTTATGTAAAAACACTATTAAGTGTTGATGAAAGAATATAAAATAAGTTATGAAATTATAGGAATATAGAATATAAATTAAGTGATATATGGAAATGGAAATATATGTCTACGAAGAGTCATAGTAGAACAAATATAAGTCATATGATAATGAAATATAAGACTATGTGAATACATGGTTATGAGATAAAATATGTAATAATAGGAAAATATGATAAAAGTGATTTCGTGAGAAGTGATAAGAACTAGGTAAACATATGTAACAGTATATGCTTAATACAAACATGAGTTGGATAAGTACATAGTGGTATGATCCATTATGAGAATTAATATAATAGCGCTTTTTGATTTAATGAGAGTTAAGGGAACTAAATAAGATTAAATTATAGAATGAAATGGGAATAGTATATCAATTAGGAAACTTGAATATAAAAAAGATGATACGAATATATAAGACAAGTTATATGCTAAAGTTATGGAGCTATATGAAAAGTTTATAAGGAATATATGAAATTGAATTAAGTAAATAGATTAAACTAATATATAAATAAAATACTATTAAACGATATATGTTAGAAATACGACATAGTTTATGTAATCTAAGGGAATACAAACAAATGAAGAATAAGGTAGATGATATGATATAAGTTATTATATACATATATGATATATGTTATCAAGTAATATGAAAGGACTCTAAAAATTTATATAAGCTACGTGGAAGTGTTCTAGGTGTTTCTATGTACTATATGAAGTATATACGATTATATGTGAAAAAGATATGATAATTAGGTTTACATGAACATCTAAGAAATGATCTACGTAATTATATGCAATTTGGATATATATTATATGCCATGGATCTATGTGACTACGGGAGAAAGAATAGAAGTTATGTGATATGCTATGAGAAATAATCCATGCGAATACATGAGTTTATGTGAATTGGTAATGTGAATATATATGTGAATATAAGTAATATGAGCTACGTGCTTATGAGATATGAATATGGAACATGAGCTATAAGAAAATAAATTAAGTAATTACATATGCAAATGGAAATGTTATGTGAAAAGCTATGTGGCTATGTGAAGATGTGTAATGGTATAAAAAATAATGCCCATGTTATGTGATATGAGAGCTAGGGGTATAGTTGGCATGCCAAGAGTCGAGGGATTATCAGTGGTCCTTCGGGATAAACAGTGGTCCTTCGGGACATAGTGGTTCTTCGGAACAATCAGTGGTCCTTCAGGACATAGTGGTCTTTCGGGACAAATATTCAGTGCCCCTTGAGGGAATTATACGAGCTGTGGTGACAGCATAGTGCACAACCTCTATGTACTCGCATATCTTTAGTTCTCACATGTGTATCATGGGTTAAATAAGAGATAATATCAATAAACTTGATATAATAATATGGTTGTTTCCTAGTGAAATGTTATGTGTGATATATGATTGTATAAATGGTAATTACAGAATTATATGATAAAAGGAATCAATGATAGTGATAAGTATGAAGATGATGATATAGTTGCTTTTGTGTATGTGTTTTATGATAGGACATATATGAGTACATGTTACAGTATATGTGAATGATTATAATTGATTTACATGATGGTATAGTAACAAGTTTACAAGATAAATGATATGAACATAAGAGATCATAGGAGCTTGAGATAAGAGATATGAATAATTATGATATATACGTATGTATGTATTTGTTACCTGTAAGAGTGTATGAATTGTATGAATGATAATAGTAATTGTTCATGTATGATTATTAGTTAAAGTTTGCATATATGTTTATTGCCTCACTAAGTCATAGACTTAGCGTGTGATTGTTTCACACGTAGGTTACAGAAGCGAGAAGAGAAGCGAAGAAGAGCAAAATAGGTCAGTATCTCCCTTACAAAGATTTCAGATCAGAAAATAGATAATTTAAATGTGTTTGGTTATGTTGATTATAGTTGGCATGTACTAATTGATTCAGTTGAATATGCTCTGATCAATTTTGGTTATTTTGGTCGATTTATGTAAATAAACCGTTTTTATTTTAATGAAAGTTTTAAATTTTCTTTGAATTTTGTCAAGAGTCAAAGTTTGAAAAGTCAATGTGACACCTCAGACTCGGATCCAAGTCGGGTATGGGTTAGGGGTGTTACACTGCGTCATTTCCCCAAGCGCAAAGATAGTTTCAGTCAACCTTGCTAGCTCCATTTTATAATAAATGCAAGACTAGTCAACTTAATCTTTTCGACGTGGGATATAGGGCCATCTATTTGTCCGATCATTTAGCTTGTTATCTAATATTTGAATGTCTTAAATTAATATCCAAATTTGAAAAAGAAAGTCATTTTTTATTATTTAAATTTTAAAAATTCAAATTCATAGATGATGTTAATGTCTTTTTTCAGCAATTAATGGGATTACATTAATATTGGTGTAACTAAAACTCGGATCAATTTTGATTCAATTTAGTTTATTTTCAAAATTTGAATCAAATTCATACCATCGTATTTAGGTCTATATCGAATCACATTTCAGATAAATTGATTCGATTTAATCAAGTTCAGATCAAAATTATCAAATCTATATGAACTTCAATGCCAAATAACTCAAAATCATATTCAATCTTATCCCAATTAGGGAGACCTTAGAGCAGCACAGCTCCCCAGTGCAATGGATGTCACTACTCCAGGCCATGAGCCTTCTTGATCACCCATTGATCCCGTCCAGGTAAGTATGACGAAACATTGTGTTATGCTCTTTATTTATACACCATCCTTATTTCTTGTTTATCATATGACATGTATGTAGGATCTTAGTCAAACATTGTGCGTCCGAAAATGGTTCAATCACATTTAAGCTTCCATCTTCTTTAAAAGGGTTCTTAAACAACAAAACGTGATTGAAAAACATCCATGGTATCTCTTACAAGTATTTTACCTTTGTTTAATTTTGTGTACCACAAGTTTTTTTTTACTAAAAATGAACTTGCAAAACACTCGTATCTTTATCTATTGATGTAACATCCAAAATTTCGGGTTAGTAGTTTCGGGTTTGTAAGTGGACCTCGTGAAATTAATAATTTAAGTCGTTGTGCTTAATTGGGTTGGAATTGAGCCCAATTAATCATAAAAAGGACATTTTTGATTAGAGGAAAGATGTGGGGTGACCAAAAGTGTAATTATGCCATTTTTAAAAGGTGGAGAAATATAACACCCTAAACCTGAATGAGCCTAAAGTATCACATTGGGTCGCTGAGGCAACCCCTGATTTTCTGAACATGTTTATTTACATTTCAAACATGGTGAATGATATCATAAAAGAAAAAATAACAATTATAAAAAAATTCAAATCGAAGCTCATGACACGTAATTTAAAACAAAAATAATACAACTTAAGGCTTTCAACTCAAATACCTAAGTAAGCTTCTATGAATACACATGTCCACTAAAGCTACAGTATAGTACTCTGAATGAGATGTTGGAAGTCATGTTGCGACGGTGCTCCATGAATTGCTCAAGCTACTGACCTGCCCACGGAAAACATCGGAAGACTGAGCTTATAAAGCCTAACAATATAATCGCTAGGGCTGTTCATGGACGGTTATGAGATTTTTCTAACCGTAACCTAATCGTTAAGAAATGGTTAACCGCTAACGGTTAACCATTATTAATGATTTAATTACGGTTAACTTATTACAATTATTTATCAATTTTTTTCATAATTTATACTACAAAAAAATATAACTTAACACATACTTACATCGATGTAAGTAAATAAAATAAAAAAGTATAGCACTTAACACATACTTACATCGGTATAATTATGTACATCTCCAAATATCTCAGTACCTAACAATAAACACATAATTATATTAGTGTAAGAATATTTCTATATTTCAAAGAAATAAAAATTAAAAATTATATATATATATATATATATATAATTATTTGTATACAAATTTTACTAAATATATATATATATAAATTATAAATAATAGAAAACTATATTAAGTTATTTGTGTAAAAATATAATAAATTAGAAATATAATTTAATTTCTTAACAGTTATTCGTTTATCAATGTAATTGTAACCTTAGTCGTTAACCATCATTTTTAGCGGTTTGGTTAACCGAAACCGTTTAATATTAATGGTTCTATTAATTAACATGTTAAATGTTACGGTTATACCGGTTAATAGTTACGGTTAGCGATTTCGGGGTTTTTTGAACACTCCTAATAATTACTAATCTAGAGCAGCATTATGAGTCTCATAAACATAAGCATACTAAAGACATAGTATTAAGCAGTACGTAGATGCATGATCTAGATCAAGTGCTACCTACTTAAGGCTTAAATGTTCTATTACTGAAGTAAGGTCTCATGTTTTCCTTAATCCTCTGCTAAAGGCCTCGCCATGAGTACACCACTAAAAGGTCTCTAGCCCTAATCACTATAACTGTTACGCATTATCTAAATGAGACACTGACACTCATGTGCATTATCTAAATGTAGTACTGACTAGTATTTGGTATAACATAGCCATCAGACACTAGAAAACTAAGAATATCACTCCTGGCTAACCTACCCCTTGCGAGTGTTAGGCCTTGTGCTGAATTAGCCATAGCAATGCCATGCGCAACTGCTTAGGTGTTCTTCGATATCCTATATCAATAGCAGATCATCACCGTCTATACTGGACTAATGTAACTATACAATGTATATCTAAGGCCCATGGCCACACAACACTGACATCGCTAAATCACTCCTCGTGAGTGGTCGGGCTTCGCACCCTAACAATGCCCCTCTAGAGCAACTAAGATATTTTAACTATACCCTAGTATAGATCGACACACTAAAGTGAGGTCAACCCCTCACTAGTTGCTATCTCACTCATTTTTTCATCTAGAATGTTATGTTATGCGAAGGTTTATTAGTCTATTACTATTATTGGTTTAATAAGAGGATCTATCCTGATCATTCGTTTTTTGGGGGCTCTTTAGTCGTTCTCAATCTCTAGGGAAATCTCTATGTGTTTCGCAGTCTTTCGACGATTGATGTGTCTGTTGTTCACTAGCTGTGATACTAGCTAATCTGATATCTGACTTGAGTTCATTACTAGGTAGCGATACTATAATCACTTTTGCTACGCTTTCCTTCAATTTGCCCTCAACTTAGAGGGACAACTATATGTTTGCCACTCGCTGACATTCATGCAGTATGCAACCTCTCCAGTTCGTAATTTGATTATTTCGTCATATCGCTTGCTAGTATGTCATCTGTAATGGTCCTTCATTCTTAGGTAATCTCCATGTATTTAACTGAATATACTTGGATGCATTACACGTACTATGGTTACTCTGCTTGTAATCCATTTCTACGAGTGCCTCTAGGCCCCTTTGGTCATTTGCATCCCCTACAGACCAAGTTCTACCATTACGGGCCATCCTTAGCTCTTACGGACCTTAACTGGGTCGAATATAATCATCTAAGGTGGTTAGTATCGATACTCTACTTGTAGTATCGATACCCTAGGGTCAAGTATCGATGCCTCTATGAGTATCGATATCAAAAATGGCTTCGAAGTCTTGAAAAATAGCTCAATATCAATATTGTCTACCTTACGTATCGATACTGTAGGGGCAATATCGATCTAATCCCCCAATTCATTCAGTATCGATATTACTCATCTCAATATTGATACTCGAACCAAGAAATGGTTTAATTAAGCTCAAGCAACACCTAAAAATCACTCTAAATGCCATAGTTTGATTTTTAATCATGTGCTAAAGTTGTGGGAAGTTATTTAAGGTGTCATAAAAACACTTTCTTTACATCTAAAACATCATCTATGGCATGAATCAAGTTTGAATCCTAAAATGTTCAACTACACAAATCTTAGCAATTCATCATGTTTATGGAAGCCTTAACACTCCAAAGGATTAGAAATACACTACATTGATGTTTGAATACCGAAATGAAGCTCCTTGCTTAGCCACATTTCCTTCCTTGGTGATTTGGATGAAAACCCTCACTTTTCTTTAAATAGGAAAGAACCAAGACTTTGAATCATCAACCCAAGGTTGTTGGATGGATTTAGGATGAAAATAAAGCTTAAAAAAGTACAAAATGGTTTAAAAGACTCACCTTTAGCTATGGCATTTGGAGGAGAAATGACAGAAGGAAAGAAGAAAATGAAGAGAAGATAGAGATGAAAGAGATAAAAAAAAGTCTCCATCTTTTAAAAATGGAATAATTACACTTTTGGTCACCCCACATCTTTCCTCTAATAAAAAATCTCCTTTTATGGTTAATTGAGCCCAATTCCAACCCAATTAAGTCCAACGACTTAATTTATTAATTTCACGAGGTCCACTTACCTTTCGGATAAACTCGAAACTACTAGCTCGGAATTTGAAGTGTTACAACTAAAATCTAAAACTATTTGAAGGATAGACTGTTATGAACATTTAAAGGATTAAATTTAATTTTGATATCTTATAAATCTTTCGATGATAGACTAAAGATTGTTGGTTACGTAATACAAATTTTAGTTTTCCATTTATCTTATTATTTATTCAAAGTTTTTGTTATGCATGTTGTATTTTTTTTCTTTGTATTTAGATATTAAATTTGTTATTGTCTAATCACAAATGTACATTGAAAACAAACCAGATAAATCAAAGAACCAACCAAATAATCATCGTGCATTCCCTAACATACAAATGTATTATAAGTCTTAAGGAGTAACGAAGAAATATACAAGAATTCATGCACTAAGTAAAGCCTTAACTCCATCAGTATGCTCAAGTATGTCCCTCTATGAGAATTCATTCACTTCAATATACAATTACTCTGCATAGTTCCTCTGTTTTTCAGAATCAGTACTCTGCTTGGTGTCAAGGAGTTCTCTAAACGACATTCATCTCTTGTCTCTCTTAAGGTAAATTTTAACAGAAATGATAGTAACAGATGAATTTCATATGGGATTTTAGGACTTTGAAGAACTCAACTCTAGGTACATCCTTGCTATAGACAAGTTATTGTCAATTAGTTTCCTTTTTTTAAGATTATCTATGAAAATAGACGTTCTGGTGTAGGTTAGTATTGTTGTTCCCCTATGCAATGTTAGACATTAAAATTTGTTCTTGGTAAAGAAAATTAGCTTTGCAGTTGAACGTGATTTCAAATAATGATATATTATTCAATCCAATAGAAAATATTCAATCCAGTCTTAAGCGAAAATGGATATAAAAAATTCAGTTGAGATCTAAAGTAGCATCGATTGAAGATCTTGCCGGTCTTTCAGTATTGATTTCTGCAATTTGGAAGGTCTAGGGAGAGAGGGTGGCTTGGGATTAGATTGGTGTGGCATTCAGGCCACATACTAAAGAACTCGGTAATTTTTTGGATGGAGATTTTGTATAGACTTCCGACAAGGAGTCGGCTTGTGACGTTTGGTTTAGACATCGACGGCATTTGTATACTGTGTTTGAACAAGCTTGAGACCAGTGATCACCTGTTTTTCAAGTGTGCGTACTATACATAGGTTTGGGGCAATATTTTGCAGGCTTATAACTTGGCAAGAGGCCGGTTATGGGATGGGACTAGGAGTTTGGTTGGGCGTACGATAATTTTAGAGGGAAATCGTTGATGTCCATGTTCTGCTTGGTATGGAAAATATTCATTACTCTAATATGGAAGGAAAGAAACCAGCGACCTTTCTAGAGGTGTACGATCTAGAGGCAAAGTTGGTGAGCCACTTGTGAGGCTGACGGTTAAGACTGAATATTTATTGTTTTGTTTTGGATATTTAGTTCATTGGATGTATTGGTTCTTTTTAATATAGAACTCTTCACTTATAAAAAAAACGATTATCTGCCCTTGGAAATGAATAAGGTTTAGGGGATGAAATTTGGGATTTCTTGTAAAATCTTTTGTAAACAAGTAATTGTAGAACTTTACCCCCGAAGGGAACCCTTCCAGAAATTCTGGAAGGCCAGGGCAGGGCCCAAGCCTAGGAGGAGGTTTGGAAATGGTTTTCAACTAGTAATAAACGCGCCTCGGTTAATACTTCACTGACTGAGTCATTGCTCCAAGTGCAAAGATGTTTTTAATCAACTTGTTAGCTCCATTTCAATTATGTTCAGATCTTTAATAGCGGATTGCCAATGATGTTCAAAAGTTTCACATTTCAATTACTAACAAGGAAAAAAAAAAACCAATCTCAAGACTACAAATATTTTTATGAGCAACAGAATCCTCGTGTACTGAAATGCCAAGGGGCATGAGTATTCATTCACTTAAAGACAATAAAGTGCACACAACTTACTTCTGACACAAACCAGAGGATAACCAGCAAATTACTACTGTAGCTTCATTATCCCGGGAAAAGAAGGGAGAATTGCTATAAGAGCATCACCATATCCGACGGAGTCTGTCGTATTAAGCAAAGAATGTTAGAATAACTGATGACGCAGCACTGTAAAATGCCACAGGTTGAAATATATTGAAAGATGGCAAAGACATACCGCCGTCCTCCCTTAGAATTTTTATAACCTCCCCAGATGCATCAGACTGTAAGAGAATGACCAGATAAGTAACAAATAATTATAGTTTTTATGACCTATCATTTCTAAGTTATAATTATTTTACAGCCCCATATACACTTGAGCATACAAGAAACGTTAGCATAAAGACAAGTTGTTTAATCGGAATTGAGATTTATACCTCGATCGGAATTTCACCACCTAGTTGTTCGATGTAGCAAAGCACCTGGCCTTCCTTTACTATTTGCTTCTGTTGAATAAACAAAAGCACAATTCCGATTTTAAGAGTACAAAGGAACCAATGGGACACACCAGACTATGATGGCTTCCAAAACAATGGTTTCATGAATGTTTTGTCTATTGAAGATACTTTGAAAAACAAGGAATAAACAAATTCTATTTACCTCCTTACACGACGGTGGTGTACGCTTCCCCTTTATGGTTCGTGATCTCCTGAAGAAACCGACCTGCACAATTTATCTTCTTAGTTCTATGAGTTCAAAGAAAGGGAAAAATCTAAATTTTTGGATTCTCACCATTGGAGACTGAAGAATCACCAAGCCTTCATCTGCAGCTTTATCAAGGAACGATTCGATTCTCCCCGAAGAAGATAGTGGTTTGGTGATAGCTAAAGAAGTTGAAATAGGTCCATTTGACACAGGTGCTTCGACATTTTTATTGGTACTGACAGTGACAGGAGGAGAATTTGCAATCGCAGGCGGAGGTTCGCTTTTTCCAGCTAAGTCCCTCACAAGGTATAGCCGAAATCCACCAAGCTAAAAACGAGACAGAAGAAAGATTAACAATTTGGTAATATATAAATTCCAACATCTGTAACTGCTTCGATTCAAAGCAAAACAATTCAAGTGAAAAATCCATTCACATTCGTCAAGCTATTTATGGCACAATAACAAAATCTACTTACTTTCAGTTCAAACTCTGCAACGGAAATCGTATCGCATACAGTTCTGACCAGAGATTCCACCTGCAGTTAGATACTGTAAACTACAAACTTCTAAAATATAAGCTCGATGTAGAATTTTTCGTTCATTTATAGAAGACATTCCAAATCATGAAATATTAACATATTCAAAATCTACCAGTCAAAACATTTTTAATTTAAAGGTGAAAAAAGGATACAAATAATGATTTTGCATAACATACATTGCTTTCATTAATGATTTAAACGAACAATTACAAACTCACCCCAGATGAATTTGGAATAAGCTGGCTAGTCAAACCAGACGTTTTAGTCTCTTCAGAGTCATCTGCTAAATTTGTAGTAGCTGCAAGACGGAAACCAAAAGGGTGTAAATATAAGCTAAGTAATAACAGAAACGAATATGATTCTCACCCTAATATCCGACTTTTAAGTATTATATATAGAATGACAAATGAAGAAAGAAATGTCACAAAATCTGACACTTTCAACAAATCATTGTCGTTTATAGAACTCAAAAGAAAAAACAGAGATGATGGAGAAAATTCAAAATATTAAAAAAGTAAACAGTTGAATCAGTAGGTACTTCTCTGAGTGGACAACAGAATCACAAAGAGAGATGAAATCAACGTTATCAACTTGCACCATAGAAACGATCATATTGTCCTCTAGAGTAAACAAACTAAAAGCTACTTTTCTATTTATAAAAAGTTGCATTAGTAGTGTGTATATTTGTTTTGTTGTACGTACGTATATGTACTAAATAATCACCAAAGGCCTTTACGGAAATATTAGTCTGTGATGCTACCCAAGGGGTAAAATTCTGCTAAATCAAGAAATGTGTAAGGGAGCATAGTATACATGTCCTCATGCGACCGCCACAATGTGAAATGTATTTCTTTAAGAACAGGAAGAACTATTAGTGAGAGCATAATAGATTACTGTCTCGGCTCTCTGTATCACCATACCTTTCTGCACGGTGAATAAAGTAGATCAAATCGGGATTTACCACTTGACATAAATATGTATTAAGAGAACTTGGCTACTATAGTTCACCGGGAATAAAAATAAAATAAAAACGGTGGCCTATATTAGCAGAAATTACTCACCCTGGGTTCCCAAAGTTGGACCACAACCTATGCTGAATGCCTTCTCTGAGCGTCTAACCAGGGAAGCATACCGAATTGGTCTTTGCCTTAGCCAAATTCTATCATTCTTCAGATTTGAATTATCAACTCTTGCTTTCTCAAAACACAACTTTGGAACTCTAATATTTGGAGCTCCTATGCTACCTGAAATACGAGCAAGTTGCAATGACTAAAGTGCAGACATACATATATGAAAGTTTCTCAAGTAACGATAAAATGATTAAATGCTAAAAAAATCTTTATTGGTTTTGCGGAAAGACTGTCAGAGAAGTCATGTCAGATTAACAATGGGTCCAAATTCCATAAACGATTTCTGGGTTTTAAAGTTATGAATGTACAAGCATTTCTCAGGTCTAATTAAAGTCTTTAAACACAACGCAAAGAATACAAGGCCTGCATTGGCAATTTCACAGCTTTATCAGTCTATAATGTATTGGCATAAACAGAAACTATCGAACATGTTGGGTTCTCCCTGCATGGATTGTGCATGTCCTAATCAAAGTATGAATCAACTTCTATTGCCTGCAAAGGTGGAAGGTACTAACTCAAGTATTGCAATGGTGCATGCATCACAAGATGCATGTCATCCAACGGCGCCCAAGAGACATGAACCATTAGACAAATTTGAATCTTTACATTTACCGCAAACGTGCAGACTTGACAGAAAATGGTGGGTAAAGTAGCTTTTTATAACTGTCAAACATTATGCATTCGAACATAATAATGATCGACCTTCTTCACTACAACAGAAAGTCACTTAACATGTGGAGTTTATAATAGAGGAAAAAGCAAAAGAAAAAAACAAGTGGAAACAGACACTTCAGTCTATTCACATAAAACCTAGACATGCAACTTATGTTTGATAAATTTAATAACAAAATACATTTTATGTCATTGATATTTAAAGAATCAGAAAGTATGAATGTATATCTCTGTGTATTACAAGAACGAAGTAGAAGCATTATAGATTACATACCAAGCAAAAGCACAAGCAAAATCATATGTTTCAAAACTTTCAAGACAAAACCTCAAGAAGGCAACTTTGTTTCCAGAAAATCATGAATTAACAGTATTTTATAAACTAAACAAGAGCAAAGTGAATCATTTCCAAAGCAGAATTATATAAGGCAAATAGCACAACAAGTAAACAATTTTACCACAATGCTTATAATTCAAGTAAAAAATTCCAATTCCAAACAATCCCCAGTCTTTCGAAAAAAAACAAATAAATAACAAATTTCATTTCCTCTATAAACAAAAGCAAATTCAAAAACCAACACACAAAAGAAGAGTAAAAAAAATGAAATCTTAACTCCTCCAAAACTTCAAAAACAACCAAAACCTAATTGAAATCCCCTAAAAAATCATATAGAAAGATTCTGAGTGAGATACTTACATGTGGCCATCGAAAAAGCAGCCAATTTCTTCTTTTCTCTTTATTTTCCAAGGGACCAAATGTAAGAACTTTGAAGAACAAAAAAACCCAGGAAAAAAAAAAGATGAAAACGAAAGGCAATGAGAAAAAGTGTCGGTGAACTAAAATGTAGAGTCAAACGTTAATCCCCACCATGAAGGAAATTTCAGCAACACATTTACTGTGTAGCCAAAATAAAACAGCACTGACCACTCAGCCAAACGCAAGTGAATAAGGCCAATTGGCCAAGTACAGTATTACCTCAACTGGAATTTTTTATTTTTTTTCCAATTTCTGTTGAACTTGCAAGTTTAGATATTTCTTTTCCTGAAATACAATGCTATATATAACAAAAATAAGAGAACATCAATTTAGTTAAAAAATATTAAAATAATAATTAATATTGCTATTAATATATCTTTGTTTGTGTGAGATTAATACATTTTGTGTGATCATCCAAGTTCGATTTTACTTGAGATAAATAGACCATAATTTTATCTTAATTCATCTATATTTATAAATAGCTAATCGAAATTCATTTTCAGTTCGTTCATATTTATTTTATTTTTAATTTAATAAATTTGTGTAGTTTTACTTTATTATAGATGTACATTTTAATATATTTTTAATGTGGGTAAAGAATGTAAATGGTATCTCATATTATAGGATATTATTTTATTAAATTTATTGAATATTAAAAATTATAAAATAGTTTTTTGATTATGGAATATTGTTTTGTTGAGTTTCTCAACTTTTAAAAGTTACAAGATGGTCACCCAACTATTCATTATAATCTAGACTCGTCTTTTTCGTTAAAAAATTGATAGCTTGTTTAAGTTGGATGTTAACATGGTGAATGGAATATTATAGTCATTTGAGATTTTGGGATCAAATTTTATCATATTACAGTCAACAAGTTAACGTTCAGCTCAGAATATCGCTCAGAATATCGTTTATTTTTTAATGAAAAATAACGAGTTTGGAATATAATGAATAGTCGAGTGATAATTTTATAACTTTTGAAAGTTGAGAGACTCAATAAAACAATACTCTATAATTAAAAGATCATTTTATAATTTTTAATAATCAAAGAACTTAATAAAACAATATACTATAGTCGGACAATTTGTTTTCTTTACCCTTTTTAATGTTTACATTTTAGGATTATAAACTTAGAAAACGAATAGAGTTTTTTTTATATTTTAGTATTATAAACTTAGAAAATGAATAGAGTTTGTTTATAGTTTAGTATTATAAACTTATAAAATGAATAGACTCTAAACTTTGAATGTTTGAGTTAGGGATGATAGACTGGTAAAATTTTATGGATTTCATATTGTACTCACTCTAATTAGGATGGTGCGGATATAAAAAGTCATATCGGTCGTGAATAGTGGGTATGTGATGGGTTTGAGATCTTACCCGCCCGTATCCGCTCGTCTCACATCCACCCGTCCCGTATCAGCTCGGCCACTAATTACCTACCATATAAATTTTAGATTATTATGAATTTAGATATAATTTTAGATAATATTCTGTAAATCTTAACACTTTATAAGACATGATTTGTAATTTAACCAAATATTAAAGTATAACATTTTTAGAGTTGAAGATGTCGCTTATATAATCTGTGAGGTTGTTGATAGACGGGTATGGACGGATACAAGTAGGTACGAGATGGGTGGTGGGTAATCAATTGAGTAGTGGGTGTGGGAGTGAATTTGAGAATATATCCGCATAGGCGGGTGTGGAGTTAAAAATTTTACCCATCGTGTGTAGTGAGTAAGTGGTTGATATAAAAATATTATGTGAGTATGGAAATAAGGGAAGCCATATCTACACCCGCCCCATCTGTTTCCATCCTTAGTTGGGAACCCATATTTTAAATAAATTTAATATTTTATCAAGTACAATTAAGATTAAATTAATAGAATAAATAAATAATAAAAATTAAATATGTAATTATATAATTTTTTAACTTTCATATCGTTAACGGTTTTAGGCTTGATTGGATAACATTTTAATGATTAAGTGGCCTAATTGAAAGGAAGTTTTAGTTTGATGGTCAAAATAGAATGATCCAGTATTTAGTTACTATTTGAGTAGTTTACCCCTCTCCTCATAAGACGGCGCACTACTATAAAATAGCCTCTCTGACTCTCTGTCTCTTGCTTTTCTACCCTAATTAATTTTGATTTTCTTTTCCGTCAAAAATCTCCCACGGTCCCATCATAACCAGTTCCCAGATATCCCAGTTAAGTTTGAATTCTTGTCTTCGGTTGGGGTTTAAGCTTGTTCACAATTTATTATCTCTTAAGTTGGATATGATCATTATCTTTTAGGGATTCAAAGAGGGCTGTTTTGTTTTGAGGCATTGAAGAAACAAAAACCAAAAATCAGATTTTAAAAAATTGTAACAACCTGAAAATTTTGAAGAAAAAAAATTTATAAATTAAGTAAATTGAATATATTTTAGGATTAAATTGGAAGTTTTCAAAACTTGTGACCATTTTAGAAGTTGAAAGAAATTCAGGGACCAAACTCTAAATTCCTCCAAAAAGTGTCGACAGCTTTTAAACATAAATATGTGCAATGTGTTTTCTGGTTTCATACCTGAAACAATTGCAAAACTTTACTCTTCCGCACCCCTCCTTGCAAGCCCGATTCCGACGTCTTCCGACCTCCAATCGTAAAATTGAAATCACCGTCGTGTTCATTTTCGACCCGTGATCAAAACCCAGTAAACTAATTATAGCGAAACGCTGCTAAACGATATGAATTTCGAGTCAAAGTCTCGACGTTTTTTTAGCACCACCGTCGAGAAAATCTTAAATTCATCTCCGATCGTTGATCGGTTTTTGACACCTCCCGCACCATCGTGTTCCTTGTGTCGTTTCGAGTCTGACGGTGTCCTTCCTGTCTCCGTAGGCGGCAGCGCGTGAGGGAGGTGGAGCGGTCAAAGATTAGTCCAAATTGAAATCGAGCTTTCCACCGTTCAAAAATTTGAACTGAGGTTGGTAAGTGACTCAAAATCGCTTAAAATAATTTTTGCATGAATTTTTAGACACCGGAAGAGGTCTCACCCCCTACGCGCCGCCCCTGCGCGTGGAGAATGATGCGAACGGTTGGGTGATGTTGTGACCGGCTTGACCGGTCCAAACCGGTCTGAACCGGGTTGACTGGTATGACCTGACTAGACCCATTGACCAACCCGATCCGTTGACCCGACCCGACCCAGTGACATTTTAGGAATTATTTTGAAAAATGTGACATTGGGAATTATTTTGAAAAATGTGACATTTTAGGAATTTTTTAAAACAGTGACATTCTGGTAATTATTTTTAAAATGATGACATTTTGGGAATTATTTGTAAAATGGTGATATTTTGGTAATTATTTTTAATAAATGTGATATTTTTGTAATTTTCGAATAGGACTATTGAATCCCTTTTCCCATAACTTTGACTGACTTTAAACGGCCATTAAACGACATTTGATTTTTGTTCGAGTATACTTATTCTGACATTTTTCGACGTGTTGAATCCGTTTCCGAAGTCCGTTTGTCCAAATTCAAACCCTAAGGCCTCCAAATCATCAGTCAAACCCGTTGACATTGATTTTGACCAAGAATTTGAATTTTCGAAAAGTCATATTTTATGTTGTTCGACGCCCTAATTCCGATTCCGCACTCCGTTTGATCAAATTCAGAGCCGAAAGCTTTCAAATTGATAGTCAAATCCGACAAATCCGAAAAATGCTTATGTACTAAAGAGTTTAAGCTTTGAATGGTTGAGTAAGACTTGAGACTGATAAATTATTAATGTTTGAAGGTACAAGCGACTCTCCTGACCGTTCGACAGCTCGACCTACCTCTTCTAGATCAGTTAAGTCGCGTGTGTCAGTATTCACCCGTAAGACCCGTAAATTTTATGATTTCAGAAATTAATTTTGTTACCCATTAGTAATATAGTGTTATTATAGATTAGGTTCGAAAACAGTAGCAGAGCGTGGCGAGGCCAGCAATCACTAGATCTACTATTTGAACCTATTATCGAGGTGTGTTCCCTGTGTACTATTTGATTGTTTTATATGTTTTGAAATATGGTACATTGAAAGCTATAGTTTAATGTTTTATTAATCCACCTATTTACTGGTGATGGTTTATGGAATATGACTGATATATGATTGGTTTTCATTGGTATATGATAATATTGATTATGAAATTATGGAAATTATGCTTACTGCATAAATAGTATTTTTGAAATACTGATTTTGGGTTGGATTGCATTACGGAGGTACAGCTTTGATCACGCTAGTAAACCTTATGGACCTAATGTGACTCTTGGGTAGGCCCACGAGCCTCAAGATGCTTCATTAGGTTGGTTCCCTTTGTTGTGTGCTTAGGGTAAGCCCTACGGATTTACGGACTTAAGGATACAGACCTCAAAGCCTGTCTTTAGGTTGACTTCCTTTCTGCTGTGTGCTTAAGGTAAGCCCTATGGACGCAGTTCTGGGGAATTGTGGATGGTGTACAGGAGAAGGGTTTTAAATTACGAGTTTCAAAAGTTAAACTTCATTATGATTTGATGATGAATTTCTGAACTATTACTCAATTACTGTACCTACTATGATTTTATTTTACTATTGGGACACACTGAACCTAGCTCACTTTTCGAAAATATTTTCCCCTTTCAGATACTGTTGGTTAGATACTCAGATCAAGCACTTGGAGGATCAACATATCTCTTGAAGTATATCGTATTGTAATGTTTTATCTTTTAAATTGACTCTATTATGGTAACATGAGCCTTATTTTAAAAGTATTGAATTTTATAATGAGTACTCTTTTTGCTAATTTATATTGGTTTATTGTAATTTGGATTTTTAAAGACATGTTTTAATTAAATTGTTATTTCTCTCATAATTATGAGTTGTTTTTTTATAGTATAATTTATTATAATTTCATAAATGTCATTTATAAATATGATTTTTCGTTGATAGAATAACGGTTTCGAAAAAATGTCTTTAAGAATCATGAATGTGATCTACTAGACTTAGTCGAAACGCATAGACCGGGTCTAGGGTTAAAAAATGGCCACTAATAATCTTAAGTTCCGAAAGGAATGCCAAAGGATCGCTCTAAGAATCCACCGGGATTTGGATTCCGATCAGCCAAGGAAGCTGAGCTGTGGGATGATGCACGGTGGCCCATCTGTATCGAAAATCCGCATAATGCTGTACTTTTACGGTGTTCTTCCTCCGAGAACAGTTGTCGTCCCTTCATGTGCAACACAAGTAATCGTTATTCTAATTGTTTTGAACAGTACTTCAAGTTATCATCAACGTCATCTCTTTCTGCAGCCATGTTACCGAAAATTCCTTCGGCGGAGATGAACTCTACTTCTTCTCGTGGTCGGAGTTGTCGATCGCCGATGCTTCTTTGCCCTCTCTGTCGAGGAGAGGAGAGGTTTATGGTTGGACGGTCGTGGAACCAGCACGACGAATCATTAATAACAAAGTCGGGAGTTGTTCTTCTCAGACATGTGATTTCATGGGGAGTTACAGGGAACCCAGGAACCATGCTAGATCCGATCAGCCTAATGTCGGGCCGACGGAAGTGGAATCGGAACGTCGGCGTGATTGGATTAGGTTTGAGGCCGAAAGGGATTATGAAGATGCTGTTATCCAACTAGATTCGGAATTAGAGGGTGAAAGTCATGAAGGAAGCCCTTCGGATGATGATGAATTTCTTTTTTATCTTGCAATCAGCCTTCTTGAAGACAGTCGCTGACAGTGATTTCGAGATGCTTAGGTTGGGATCAGGATGGAGTCATCCACTTATAGAGAGTAATGATTTCGATGGTTAAGACCGAGATCGAGGTTTTGAAATCTTTGTTCTACCAAGACCGGCAACACCTTTAACTCCACTAGCAAGACCGTCTAGGAGAAAAGTGGCACCGCAAGTGAAGAGAAACTTCGACGTCGAAACTACTTTCCCGGAACTCTTTCCGTCCGTCGACTGGACCGCCACAACATCTTGTGCAACCTTGCCAATGGTGCCGACGTTTTTAAAGCTGTTGGATGGGAGGAGACTACAAATATTATTGTTGCAGCCAGGCTTGGGGCCATCGGAGCAACTTCCACAAGCCTTGGACCTTGCCAAGTTGCATTGAGCCGAGTTACAACGGGCGGACTTGTAGGTAGAGGAGACATAGTTTTGGTCACAATCGACCCACAGCGATTCAGCACCGAGATCAAGAGACAACTTGATGGGCACCAATGGGGTTCTTTGCTTGATTTGAGTGACATATTGGGTTGTCGAAGCATCTTTTGTGAGAGGAAGGACTAATGCTTTAGGCCTAAAGGAAGCTTGGATTGAAGGAGAGACCGTGAAGAACAAGAGAGAAGCCGAGAAAAGAAGGAAGTTACTGGAGACGGCCATTGTAGAGAACAAAGAAAGTTGTGCAGAGGTGGTGAAAGAAGATGTCTATTTATAGTTGCAAGACGAGCAATGTCAGTGGCTGGTGGCAAATCTAGCACGTTTTATCCAAGATGGCGAAATTTGACCATGGACTCTGCTTTTATCATATACATTCCCTTATCTCCAGAAATAAAAGTTGCAAATTAAATATATTTAAGCATAGAAAAAGATCATGAATTATTGAGCATCAATTTTATAAAATCGTCAGATTTCTCATTATACCGCTAGTTTGCATCAACTTCCGGAATGGAATTTGTCTGCCCCTTTATGTCACCTTATTTACACATTTTATAAAAACTGAAGACTAAATTTATTTATTTTTTTAAAATTAATTTTAAATTTATATAATAAGTAAACATTTAACTCAAATTTATTTATTCTCTCATATACTCTCAAATTATGAATTCTATACTCATTAAAAATATTTCATTTTCTTTCTCTATAGTTCTTCTCCCCCATCCCTCAAAGTTTGACTTAGATTAAATTTAGAATTTATCAAAAGAAAAAACGAAAAAAAAATTGATATCAATATCATCCCTAATTGTTCTTAATTATTCACTTCTGAAATTAGTAAGGATTAAACTATTCTTCGTTTTTAAAAGGGATTAATTTTTTCAATTTTAAAATTGAGAGAAACCTTTACTTTTTAATATTTGCGCCTGATTTATTGGATTTTTAATATTAAATTGCACACATTAACATTTTAATCAATTTAAAATCTCTACTTAATACTAAAATATTTCATAAATTGAAATTATACAAATGAAAATTCAATTAGTAGTTGTGGTTTAATATAATATAATTAAATTTATATAAATAAGAAGTAATTAAAGCAATTAATATTGACAAACGTAACAAAGTTTAATTGAAGGGACACTATGGCATATTACTTTTATTCGCAATATATATATTGCTTTTTCCCCCTTATAAAATGAGTAAGTATGTATAACGGATATTATTTTTTCGTTTTAGCTTAACAAAATATAAATATATAATTGAGTAGAGTCATACATTAACAAATGTAAAATTATAATTTGCTTTCAAATGTGTAAAGTTAAAAATAAAAAAGTTATAAATATTAATTTTTACGGTTGTTTTGAAATCACCTTTTCTACCATAATTTTTTTTTAATTTTTTATTTGTTTAACATGAATTTTACGATCAAAACAAATTTTTTAACAAAAAAAATACGTTTAAAAAACCACACTAATCGGAGCCTTAGATCCTTTTATCTTTCGAACGTACCAAACGCTTGTGTATATTTCGAAGTTCCTACCCAAAGAAATTTTATCAGGTAAAATACATAATAATCAATGATGTTTAAGTAAATTTTTATTTTTCTCACTTAAGTTTAAAAAGTAACAAATAAATCATCAATATTATCAATTTATAATAAAATAATTATTCACTATCAACACTCGTTACTAAAGATAAAAGAATATTTATGTAACACGTTAAACTTGCTAATTAGCATCGTTTGACTCCTCAAAACTAGTTTTGCCCTACATTTAAAAAAATTAAAGAAAAAAAAAGTTCTCTTCTTCTCCGTTGTCTTCTTTTTTTTTCTCTCTATTTAAAAACCAGGGCAATACTCTACGACTCTCAAACTTTGTTCTATAAAGACTTGTTTGGCCAGCGATCTTCAACAAAAAGGAACCTGTTCGTCTCCACCTTGCGACTCAAAAAGAAGATTTTGAGGCTTCAAATCTCGTAGACGCCTCTATTGTGGCAGTAATCAACTACTTTAATAAGACGATGTAAATAAATTCTAGCTTCATCCTCTTTTAGTCTCCCGCTTTTGTCAATTTTGTCGAAAAACTCGCCTTCATCAACTTTTTAATGACATTGGGATGCTTGATAAGCTCCATTGTTGATATTTCTCTTTTTATATGTTCGCCCATTTGATTAAGGAGAACTTGGTCGCGGTCGAGGATTTTAATGGTGACCAGGTGATGACTCAAAAAACATAGTCCCCATATTTCTCTAATTAAAACAAGGATTCATTTATAAATTATTACTGAATTTGCAGGTATCAACACCAGGGTTTTAAATAGTATTCGCGGTTACGTTTATCACGGTTACAGACATAACAGATGTTATTGCGGGTATTGTGGTCGTGATTTTTTTAAATGACGCATAACTTACCTTAAAATGACTAAATTAAATATAATTAAAATAAAATTATAAAATTTAAATTGCATAAATTTATATTATTGAAATTAAGACTAAACTAAATAAAAATTAAAGTTTACATTTTAAACTATGGATTAAATTATAAAGTGGGAGGGATCTCAAATTAATAAATCATTTAAAATTTTATTTTAAAAATTATTAAAAAAAGAAATAAATCACCCCTCCCCTTCTCCGACCTTTTTGTTGGGAAATAAACAGAGTACGAGTAATTTTCCTATAACCAGATTAGTGAGAATGCGAAATAAAAGCGGAAAAATAATACCCAAAATTGATAACGGAGTTCAACCAATTTTGCTTACGTCTCCGGACTGCTGCAGATCTTTTACTAAGAGAGAAAAATTACAGGTGTTTACAAAACACTCACTACTCACAAGAAAACTCTCTAGTATTGGGAGAAAGAAAATGATTTTGGGATGGTTTTGAAGCTAAATGAGCTAGGGTATTTATAGTTGAATATTAAGGACTTAATCTTGTAAATACCCTAAAGTCTAGGGATTAATTGTGATTATCCCATTATCATTTTTCAACAAACATCTACCAAACTTTGAAAAATTATTTTTCAAAGAAACATTTACCAAACTTTGAAAACCATTTTCAAAAAATCATTTACCAAACTTTGAAAATCATTTTTTCAAAGTTGGTTGCCAAACTTTGAACTTAACTTTTAACAATACTTTCAAAAATCTCCCACTTGAAGACTGATTTTAATCTGTCTTCACACCTCGATCAATGCAACAGCATTTCTGGTCCTGTTATTCTAGAATGCCAACTGAAGTTGAACACAACTTCAGTTTGTCAATGGTCATTGTCTTTGTCAACATGTCTGCCAGATTTTGAGCTCCACTAATCTTTTCAAGCTTCAAAATCCCATCTTCCAGAAGAGACCGGATAAAATGATATCTCAACTGTATGTGCTTTGTCCTGTAATAAAAAGATGGATTCTTTGCTAGATGAATAGCACTTTGACTGTCGCAATACAAGACATTGTTTTCTTGTTTCTTGCGTAACTCTTCCAAGAAACTTTGGAGCCAAACCATATCCTTGTTGGTTTCCGTAACAGCGATATATTCTGCTTCAGTTGTGAAGAGAGAAACTATCTTCTGTAGTTGAGAAACCCAACTTACTGCAATACCTCCTAGATAATAGACATACCCTGTAGTGCTCCTTCTGATGTCAACATTTCCAGCTAAGTCAGCATCTACATAGCCTGTCAGTATCGTATCTCCACCTTTGAAACAAAGTGCTTTGTTTGTAGTACCCCGCAGATATCTGAGGATCCATTTGACAGCTTCCCAGTGTATTTTGCCCGGATTATTCATGTACTTGCTAACAGCTCCCACTGCTTGAGCAATATCTGGTCTGGTACAAACCATGGCATACATCAGACTTCCAATTGCTGAGGCATATGGCACATTCACCATGTGTGCACGTTCTTCCTCCGTCTTTGGTGATTGTTCTTTGGAGAGTCTAAAATGAACACCTAAAGGTGTATTTACTTGTTTAGCATCTTGCATTTTGAACTTGGAGAGTACTTTGTTGATGTACTCAGTCTGTGATAACATCAAAGTCTCTGACTTTGTGTCTCTCTTGATCCTCATCCCAAGAATCTGCTTTGCAGCGCCCAGATCTTTCATAGCAAACTGCTTCGACAATTTTTGCTTCAAGTTTATAATCTCTTGCATGTCTGAGCCTGCAAAGAGCATGTCATCAACATACAACAATAAAATAATGAAGTTGTTGTCGAACCTCTTGATGTAGCAACAATGATCTGCTTGGCATCTGGTAAAACCACTGCTACTCATGAAGTTATTGAACTTCTTGTACCACTGTCTAGGAGCTTGTTTTAAACCATACAAGCTCTTCTTCAACCTACATACTAGGTTTTTCTTGCCTGCCTCTATGAATCCTTCTAGTTACCTCTTATAGATTTCTTCCTCCAAATCACCATGAAGGAAAGCTGTCTTTACATATAACTGCTCAAGATGTAAATTCTCTGCAGCTATAATTTTCAACACCGGTCTGATTGTAGACAATTTTACGACTGGAGAGAAAATTTCATTGTAGTCAATACCTTCTTTTTGCTGAAAGCCTTTGACAACCAATCTTGCTTTGTAGTGTTTGCTCCCATCGTGCTCTTCTTTGATCCTATAAATCCACTTGTTATGGAGTGCTTTCTTGCATGGTGGTAATTCAGCTAATTCCCACGTCTAATTTGACATAAGCGAGTCCATCTCATCTTTCATGGAAAGAAGTAGTGCACCTGTATCCTCTACCTGTATTGCTTCATCATAGCACTCTGGTTCACCATTGTCAGTCAGCAACAAGTAGTGCAAAGAAGGAAAATAACGTTGGGTTGGTTTAGGAATTCTGGAGGAGCGTCTTAGTTCTGGTGTGTCTGTTCTTCTTGAACTGCTTCAGGACTGATCTGAACATCATTTCTAGAAATCTCCTTGAACTCAGCAAATTCCTTTGTTTTAGCTTCGATATTTGAGCTACTTGATTATATGGTTGGCCTGTCTTTGTACATCATATTCTCATTGAAAATGACATCTCTGCTTCTGATGATCTTCCGGTTTTCGTAGTCCCAAAATCGGTAATCGAACTCATCACCACCATAACCAACAAAGGCACATTTGTTAGACTTAGCATCAAGTTTACTTCTTTCAACAGAGTCTATGTGTACATAAGAAATACAACCAAACACTCTTAAGTGTGAAAGGTTTATTTCTTTCTTGCTCCAAACTTCCTCCGGTATTCCACCATCCAAGGGAACTGAGGGCCCGCGGTTGATTAGGTAAGCTGCAGTGTTGATAGCTTCAGCCCATAGAAATTTGGGTAATCTGGCATGTATCCTCATTCTTTTGGCACGTTCATTCAGAGTTCTGTTCATGCACTATGCTACGCCATTCTGTTGCGGTGTCATGGGAACTATTGTCTCCATCTTGATCTCATTGTTTGCGCAGAAATCTCTGAATCTTCTATTTTTATACTCTCATCCATTGTCAGACCTCAACCACTTGACTTTCAAACCAGTCTCATTTTCCACCATGGCCTTCCATTTTCTGAAGGTATCAAAGACTTCTGATTTCTTCTTCAGAAAATAAACCCAAACCTTCCTTGTAGAATCATCGATGAAGGTGACATAATATAATGAGCCTGCAAGAAATGGAACTAGAGATGGTCCCCATACGTCAGTATGAACCAACTCTAACTTTTCTACCATGGGTGTCTTGCCAATCTTTGCAAAACTGCCTTTCTTTTGTTTACCAAAGATGCAATCCTCACATAGTCTGATATCTACACTCTTTAGATCCGACAGCTTCTCTTTTAACAAAAGTGTCTTCATCCCTTTCTCGCTCATATGGCCAAGCCTTTGGTGCCATAGGTTTGATTTTCCATCAGCATCTGCTACTGCAATGATATTCTCTAAATTTGAGGTTACATAGAGAGTACTAGTCTTCTTACCACGAGCAATGACGAGTGCTCCTTTGGTAATCTTCCATTCACAGCCTGAAAAAGTTGTGTTATATCCTTCTCCATCAAGTTGTCCTACAGAAATCAAATTTATTTTGAGGCCAGGAATATGTCTTACTCCTTTTAGCGTCCAGGTGGTCTGGTTTGGCAACTTTAATCGGATGTCTCTTTTTTCGACGATCTTCAAGGTTTCATCATCAGCTAAATGAACCTTCCCAAAATCACCACTGACATAGTTCTCCATGATTTCTCGGCATGGGGTGGAGTGGAAAGATGCTCCTGAATCCAAGATCCATGATTCAATCGGACTGTTGACGCTTAGAATCATGGCATCACCTGTATCCTCTGTCACGTTGGCAGATTCCTGTACGTCGATATTTTTCTTCGGTGCTCGACAATCTTTTTTAAAGTGACCCTTCTTGCCGCAGTTATAACAGGTAAAATTTTTCTTTCATGTTCTTGATTTTCCCCTTCTGGATTTAGATCTGTCACGATTTGAATTTCTTTATGAAGTTCTCCCTCTGGACTCCGTGTGCAAGACTGAGGAGGTTGATGCTTCACCTGATTCTCTCCGTTGAATTTCTTCGCTTAATACCAAATCCCGAACATCGTCGAATTTCAATTTACTATTTCCAACGAGTTGTTAACTGTTGTAACAGTAGCATTCCAACTATCTGGTAGAGATGATAAGAGAATTAAAGCTCGAACTTCATCATCGAATTCAATTTCCACGGAACTCAACTGGGTTGTGATTGTGTTGAGTTCATTTAGGTGTTGAGCCACTGATGCCCCTTCCGTCATCGCAAATTAAACAATCGCCTCATCAAATGAACTTTGTTTGAGGCCGATGGCTTCTCATACATACTAAAAAGAGCCGCCATAAGACCCGTCGTGGTCTTTTCCTTTGCTATGTTGAAAGCAACATTGCGGGATAACGTCAGTCGGATAACTCCGAGGGCTTGTCTGTCGAGAAGAGCCCAGTCTTCATTCTTCATGCCCTCTGGTTGCTTTCTTGAGAGAGGTTGATATAGATTTTTCTGGTACAAAAAATATTCAATCTCCATCATCCAAAAGCCAAAGTCTGCACCATCGAACTTTTCAATTTTCACCTTCCCTTCGTCTGCAGGCATCGCTCCTACTCGAATCTGGCTTCTTTAGATCGTTTATGATAATTTTCGCGAACCGCTGTGTATTAGAACACCTCCGTCGATAAATTCGTATCGTCGACAAAATTTTTACTATTCACGAAATTCACTATTCACATGAATAGTAATGAATAGTAATATCACAAAAAATTGACAAAATTCACAACCAAGCTCTGATACCAGTTGTTGGGAAATAAACAGAGTACGAGTAATTTCCCTATAACCAGATTAGTAAGAATGTGAAATAAAAGATGAAAAATAATGCCCAAAATTGATAACGGAGTTCAACCAATTTTGCTTACGTCTCCAGACTGCTGCAGATCTTTTACTAAGAGAGAAAATAAATTTACAGATGTTTACAAAATACTCACTACTCACAAGAAAGCTCTCTAGTATTGGGAGAAAAAAATAATTTTGAGATGATTTTGAAGCTAAATGAGCTAGGGTATTTATAGTTGAAGCTTAAGGACTTAATCTTGTAAATACCCTAAAGTGTAGGGATTAATTGTGATTATCTCATTATCATTTTTCAACAAACATCTACCAAACTTTGAAAATTATTTTTCAAAGAAACATTTACCAAACTTTGAAAATCATTTTCAAAAAAATATTTACCAAACTTTGAAAATCATTTTTTCTTGCCAAACTTTACATGGCCGAGTCATTGAACAAATACCAAATCCTTTACTGCCATATGGTTGAACTTAGGATGAAACTTTCTTAAGAAAGTTTCGAAACGACTGAAAGCTTGCTTCCTATGAGGAAGGCTTTTAAGGGCACTTTCATTGTAGCCGGAGGATAAACAAGATGGGAACAAAGCAGTGGCTGAAAATCTAGACGATCTGGTCTCGTTCGGTCGTTTGTCCTTATCAAATCCGGATTTGCCGAAAAGATTCGAGCTCAATGCCCGTCTCACAAAGCACAACCGGAGTACCTATTGCCTACCGGATCCTGCGGTTGGCTACACTGATTACCCATTTCTTGAAGATACTGCTTAAGCTGGTTGGGAGAGAGGATTTGTCAAAGTTCTTAATGGTTTCCCTGTGCTAAGCTCATGGCATTGGGGCAAACATGGTACTCTAATCATAATGAAAAAGGAAAACAATTCGTGTTTCATTCTTAAGTATAGATGTATGATCTTGGTTTGATGTAATTTCCTGAATTTTGAAATAAATAATTTTACAAGGTTCAAGAAACTTAACGCTTAACAGTCAAGTTTTTATCAAAGAAAATCTTTGAGAAAACTTAAAGTATTTAATAACCTTATTTTTCGTTAACAAGACAAAGGATGTGTTTTATTGCTCGAAGACAGACTTCACATTGCACCACTCGAAAACTTGAAGCTTACATGTTTTACTTCTGAGAAAAAGAAAGTTAAAATAAGTGAATGTCGCAACAAGCCGAGTAGTTAGAACGATGAGAGTTTTGATATGATTTTGAAATGAAAAGTTTGGAGTTGCTGTCAATCAATTTTAAGTTGCGGTTAGAACACCTAAAATCGAGTAATTTTAATAAAATATTTTATTTTATAAAATATCAAATTTGAATCTACGAAAATCAGAAATCAGGTTCGGGAGTCGGTTATGCATGGAGAAAGATTAGCACCCTACACTATCCAAAAATTAGTACCTAATCGATTACCCTATATTTAAAAATTGAAAATTGAAAATTTTGAGTTTGAGATTTTATTTAATTTAAAAATCATTACGGATGTCAATTTGGAAAAGGATATCGGTTTACTAATACCAATAACGACCCCCTTCAAACATGTAATGTGAAAGCTTGGTTATTAATCTAAGTAAATAAATATTGCCTTAAAGTTTAAGAAATCATAATATGTGCTTTGAAAATGATGTTAATTTACTTCGAGAATTACTAGTGGTCACCTTCTGAGCATAACACGGAGGATACACTATTAATTCCTTGATAAATAAATGTTGTCTTACTTTTTTTAAATCAAAATTCAATCACCAAATCATTTGTAAAACTAATTATTCTATGTGGGTTAATTAAGACAAATCCTAACATAAAGTGTCAAATTATGAAAATTAGAGAACCTAAAATATTAAACATGAAAATGGAGGCTATAATTTTAACCCTAATTTATTTTAACCAATTATTGAAATAATTGAATGGTCCTTCAGACATGTTAATGTGAAAGTCAATTCAGATTACTCCCTAAATTAAAGGAGTAAATTGAAATATAGCCTAAAGTGGATGCTCAAATTGATAACCTAATTATTTATATAAAATAAATATCTAATTAAAAGGTTCAAGGACTAAATTGTGAAGAATATAATGTTAAGGCTCTAATTATTAACGTAATTAATTATTTAACCAATTATTGAATTGATTAAGTGAAATGGTCCTTCAGGTATGTTAATGCGAAAGCCAATTCAAATTACTTCTTAAATTAAAGGACTAAAATATGATAAATCTAAATCTAAAGGATGATCTTAAAATATAATAAAAATTGAGGATAAAAACAAACATAAATAAAATCAAAATTTATTAAAAATAACAATGAAGCAACTAATTAATAATTTGCAAATTACCAATTGAATCGATTGAATTAAACTAATATCAGAGTTAATTAATATAGGGATAAAATCAAAACCTATAGAATAATTCAAGGACTAAATTCAAAATTAATGGGACAGTGTAACGACTAGAAGAACCTTAAGTTGATACCCGGGGTGGACTCGAACCAATACGTAATTTGATTAAATTAAAGGGTGAAGGTGAAAGTAGAACAAAAAAAAAAAAAGATTTATTTTGTGATTAATCCTTTAGTAAAAAAATCTAAAGTTGATTTTAAAAGTGTAGAGATGACCTTGGTTTATAGAAAAAGATGTGAGAAGAGAGAGAAAACTCATTATTATTATCATAATTTTCATTCTTTTTTTTTTCTATTCTATTTTTTTCAGTCTTCTCATACACCTTTTGTTTGAATCCTCATAGCCACAGAAAAGCATTACGAAGATAAGAATTGATCTCCTCATTGCTTAAGTTTTATTCTAAGTAAAGGATCTCTATGTCTTGGGGATAGTATCCATCCAAAGTTTGATGGGTTTAGACGAAAAGGGAAAATAGTGGAGGAGTTTTTAAAGAGTAAAAGTGCATACTTTTTGTTTAACATTCTTTAGTCTTTTTACATGTGTATTATTGGATGATTCCATTTTAAAACGAGGGAAGAAGGAGAACCTTTTCAAGCTAAAGGGAAGGAGAGAACTTGAAAAAGGAGGTAAGGAGCTTTTTCTTGTAGTGACCAAAGCTAGGGTAATGTATTGCTATTCTTTGAACACCCAGGTGAACCATACTATTTAGATTAATAAGTTGGAAGCATGTTGTATAAAATAAGTGTTATATTTTGGGGTTTTGGATATAGAAACACGATGATTTTTAAGTTAGAAACATGCTTGTTTTTAGGTTGCAACCATATTTTAGGTTGGAACTTGTTTTAGGTACTCATATTTTGAGTTGGAACTTGTTTTTAGGTTGCAACCATATTTTTAGGTTGGAACTTGTTTTTAGATACTCATATTTTGAGTTGGAACTTGTTTTTAGGTTGTAACCATATTTTAGGTGGGAACTTATTTTAGATACCCATATTTTAAGTTGGAAATTATTTTTAGGTTGCAACTATATTTTAGGTTGAAACTTATTTTAGATACCCATATTTTTGGAACTTGTTTTTAGGTTGCAACCATATTTTAGGTTGCAATCATATTTTAGGTTACAACTTGTTTTAGATACCCATGTTTTAAGTTAGAACTTGTTTTTCTGTTGGAACTTGTTTTTAGATAGCCATATTTTCGGTTAGAACTTGTTTTAAGTTGTAAACATATTTTAGGTTGAAAAATCAAACTTTTGAAAGTAAGTCTGAGATTTTTTTTTGGAAAAAAAATGTGCTATCACGTGGGCTAAATGTCGAAACGATTTTTAATTCATGTGGGAACGAAATTTTGAAAACCACGTCATTTTTAATTATCTCTTTCTGATTAAATTTTAATTAAAAGTGAGTGATTTAAACAAACCTCTCGTTTCGAAAATTTGGAAATTCCATCATGATAAAAACACAAGTTCGAAGAGTCGTCATCAATCTTTGATTAGGGTGTGATTGGGCACCCCAAAACGTTTTTGTTATTTTAAAAAAAATTATTTTTAATTAAAACAACAAATGGAGGTACACGTTACCAGAAAATGAGTTCGGGAGTCGATTACGTGTGGGGAAGGATTAGCACCCCCACAACGCCCTAAATCGGTACCAAGTCGATTAATTAATTGTATTTGCAATGAAATTTACAAATTCGAATTTAACTTGATTTATGATCCTAATAAAATAACATACGAGTTTTACAATATTTAAAAGCACCAAAATAGATGAAATTAAAATTACCAAGCCATTAGAAAGATAAAGAATATTCGATTATTTAAAAATATTGAGACCAGATCTTTAGGTTGGTTCTAACGACCTTTTCTCACAAATTTAAATATCTGAACATTTCTTTTTCTTTCACTCCCAAATTTTAAAATAAAGAATCAAATTTTTTAGTGACAATGACGGGATACACTTTTAATTTAAAATTGTCAAAAGTGGATCTCTAATTAGTTAAGACAGCCCACTTAAAATAATTTTAAATTAAAAAGATATTACCCTTAATCTAATTATGCAAATATGTCAAGTTATGCTCATGAGGTTAACATGCAAATTAATTCAAATTCAATCCTAAACCTATATGCACCAACTTTTAAGAATTATATATATGCACGTAGATTATAAATAAATAAATATCGAAACATTATGTAAGCAATTTCACATACGATTAACATTCGCAAATAACATTAGATACATAAATAGCAATCATTACAGAACAAGTAAAATGAAACGATCATAACATGAAATAACTTTTATATATATATATATATTTAAGAACTTTATATTAATAAGACAACCAACATCATACCACATATAAGATATAAAATCTAATATTAAATATAATATACAAACATATACACGCAACATACTAAATATATATTTTAATGTAATTACTATGAACATTAACAAGAACATAAATGCATGCTTAAAAACATAACGATCTAAAGCATACTAATATAAAATAAAGGCATTACCAGCCACTATAAAAATCTCAAATTAAAACCAAATTGTCTGGAAAGTAAAAACAGGCGGGACCCTTATATAATAAGTAACGCAATTAAAAAAAACACTACCCCTTTGTCTTGTGTTAGTACAAAACAGAATCCTTAAACAAATAAAAAACAAAACCCTAAAAACATATTACTTTTTAACATTTTTCTCCACAGTCGTTTCCTTCTCCCTCTCTACTCTTCTTCTTCGACAAATCTCGAGACCGAGACCCAAACATGACCAAAGACCCGGACTTTCCACTTCCGGTGACCTGGAACCAACGATTCCGACTATGAACACTCACATAGCAAGGTAAATTAGATCAAGACCCCTATTACTCTTATTCTTTTTATTTTATTTTATTTTTTAAAACTCAGATCTAAAAACTAACTTATAATCTACATGCAAGCCTAGATTTGAAACTCTGAGTCCTTGGACTCCTCAGTTTCCTTTTCCGACGTTCGATGTAATCCCCACAGACAGATAAAGGTAACCAGATCCGATCCGGGGTGTCACATTTGGGCTACCGGAGCGACCCACTGTAAAAATAGCGGAAAATTTAAAACTTTTTATCAGAACATGTAAACTTATAAAATCAGTTTTCACTATTTAAAAATAAAACAGATTTCCAAACACGTATATAAATCAAAATACAATTACATGCCCCCTAATCACAGGTACCATACTCTGCAACAACGCCGGACGAACTCCCTTACTGAAGTCGATAGATGCACTGGTACAATTCTTTTAACCTGAAAAGGTGAGTCATAGAGTGAGCTTCGAAAAGCTCAGTAATACAGAACTACCAGATGATGCTGAAGAACGTGCAGATACAAATAAACATATTTTTCCTTATCGATTCAGACATTTACATATCTTTATACTGAGCAGAGATTCTACGGATATTTCAGGTAGTAACAAATAGTATTCATTCCAGATGGAAATATTTCAGATGTCTAGGTTCAGGAGATCAGAATAGGTTTTCTAGTGTGTTCCCATAAAACCAGTAAAAAGATACGGATCTTTTAAAACATATATATATATACCCCCATCAAACAAGTCCAAATTGTGTAGGTTCCCCAGAACCATACACCCACCATCAAGTCCAGTTGGCCCTGAGCACACAGTCGAGGAATCGGTAAATAAGGCCCTGAGCACACAGCCGAGGAGCCTCCAGGTATACTTCCTCCAACAATACCCCCAAGTAAAATATGTCCGTCCGTAAACGGATATATCAAAAATCAAAACATAAATCATGTCAAGTATCATATCAAAATCCAGGTCAAGTATCAGATCAGAATCCAAGTCAAGTATCATATCAGAATCTATGTCATATATCAGATCAGAATCCATGTCAAGTATCATATCAGAATTCAAATCGAAAATCAGATAAAATATTCATGTGAGTAGGGAACACACCAGAATTTACATATAGTATTCAAAGATATTGGATAATCTTAACAAGTATAGGAATATGGATCTTCAGTATACCGATAGAATATCGGAATTCAGAATCACTATTGGAAGAGTTCAATGACTGACAGAATCATCAGTTATTCAGAATGTGACTTGAGCTAATAAGGAAGAAATAAAGGTTCAGGAAATTTATATTCTATGTCGATTGATCGGATTATCAGACAACTCTTACATGAATAGTTCCCAGAACTAATGCCTGTCGATTGGTCAATACATTGTTCTTCCAGGGTATTTACTCTTTAATACCACAATTCTTGTCCATATACCATTTTCGGAATCATCGTTGAATAGATCTTCCAATGTCTTTATTTCATTACCACACTTCCACAATATCATGAAATGCTGACGTATTTGATTAATTTGTTCATAACTCATTGTAATTGTACACTACGTAAACTCATCAGAGTTTCCAGACTTATCCAAATCAATTACTAAATCCTCAGTCATTGAGTTTACCTATTTCATTTAGCAGTCATCTCCATTCCAGTTACTTCAGGATTTTCCAGAGTAATTCAAACGTTCCTGAATTTCATATACATGTTGTACTTCCATTCCATTCAATTTGGTCTTCGTGGTTGATTGTCGAACAAACGTCCAATTCTTAGTACTGAATACAATCTAGAGCTGGGCAGAGCTGAATACTTCCAAAATTTATCATCGAGCCAAACTTGAGAAGACGAACACATGTTCCAGTAATATCTATGCCATTCAGGTATTGACATAGTTTTAGGGTTGATCTAATCACTTAAATTGTTTTTCATTACCTTTAAAGGTAGTCCAATACCTATGCTTACTTGGATTCCTTAATTAATCCAAGACATTTACTTAATTTAGGCCATAAGGGCATTTTGGTAATTTTGATGTTTAGTTTTATTCCATTCAATTCAGAGCTCGAGGATATTCAGTCATTCCTGAGCTTGGTGATATTCTTGGGTCATTTCTATTACAGGGGTATTTTGATCATTTTACAGATCCACGGTATTTCAATCTTTTTCCTTCATCCGGTCTTATTATTTAATTCTAATTTATCATCTATTCCAGTCCGTTCGAACAATTCTGATAAAAGAGCACCCTCCGATAAATTATTCTTCAGGTATTTACTCATAACTCAGATATTTTCGGGTCAAGTGCCTTCTCGGATTTTACAAACGCGATATTATGAATTTTTCTTTACAAAGACAGAATATTAATAATTAAATTTGTACTTAATCGAGTTAAGTACAAATCCTCAAAGTACTTTATCCTTCAGGGTCAACCCTGACTATTTTACCTCTCAAGGGCATTTTCGTAATTTCTTAACCAGATAATTTCGATATTATCAATTAACGAAAATAATATAATTTAGAGATCCTATGATTAATTTCTTTCTTGAACACTCTCTGATCTTGAAATAATTCCCTTAACACACTTCTAGTATCTTGCATAAACCCTCTTGGGGTTAAAAACCAGTTATCCATAATTTCTAAGTATAACTATCATTTCTTATGCACATCAATATATTTATCGTATCAATATGTCTTTTCAGATTTATTAATCCACTTCCAGGGACAATTCTTATCATTTTCCAATATAAGGGTAATTTCGTATTTTTACCATACCGAAGTATTCTTGTAACCCCCTAGACCCGGCCTATGCGTTTCGACTAAGTCTAATGGATCACATTATGATTCTTTAAGACATTTTTCCGAAACCGTTATTCAATCAATGTAAAATCACATTATAAATGACATGAAATTATAATAAATCATACTATCAAAACCCAACTTGTAAATATAATACCAATAAGTAATAAATTAATTTAAAACATATCTTAAAAAAAATCAAATCACGATAAACCGAATAGTAATAGCAAAAGTGTCATTATATTAAAATCTCATACTTTAAAATAAGGTCCATGTTAACAAAATAAAGTCAACTTGCAAAGTAAAAACATTACAATCAGATATAATTCAAGAGATATGTTGATCCTCCAAGTGCTCAATCCAGGGTATCTAACCAACAGTCTCTGAAAGGGGGAAAACATTTTCGAAAAGTGAGCTAGGCTCAGTGTGTCCCAACATTACCATAAAATTACAATAGGTACACTAAACAAATCATAGTCCATTAAGTCCCATAAAATTATACTGCAGTAAATCTCTTTAAAAAGCGTTACCCTAAGGGAACATCTTAGGGCCTGAGAGCCTACCCAAGATAGATTTCGGGGCTGTGGGGCCTACCTAAGAACACATCTTAGGGCCGCAGGGCCTACTCGAGAATGATCTCAGGGCCGCAGAGCCTACCTAAGAGTCACATTAGGTCCGTAAAATTTTCCAGCTTGATCAGAGCTGTACTTTATAAATTCGTATTCCAAAAATTCAATTGCACCGTGTTATAAATTCCATAAACATGGTAATCATATACCATTTCAAAACAAATATCAGATAACAGTCATAATCCATAAATCATCACATTAAATCGATGCATCAACAATACGGTAACCAAAGAATTTAGTGTACCACATATTAAAACAAATAAAACAGTTCAGTAATAAATAGGGAACACACCTCGATAATAGTTTCAAATAGTAGATCTACTGATTGCTGGTTTCACAACGCTCTGCTATAGTTTTCGAACATATTTTGTAGTAACACTATATTACTTATGGGTAACATAAATAAATCTCTAAAATCATAAAATTTATGGGTCTTACGGTTGAATACTGGCATACGTGGTTTAACTGATCTAGAAGAGCTGGGTCGAGCTGTTGAACGATCCGGAGGGTCTCGTGTACCTTCAAATAATAATAATTATCAGCCCCAAATCTTACTTAATTGTTCAAAGCTAAAATTCTTAAGTATATAAGTACTTTCCGGGTTTGACTATCAATTTGGAGGATTTAGAGTCTGAATTTGGCCAAACGGATTACGGAATCGGAATCAGGACGTCGAAAAACATAAAGTATGACTTTTCGAAAATTCAAATTCTTGGTCAAAGTCAAAGTCAACCACTTTGACCGTCAATTTGGAGACCTTCGGGTTCGAATTTGGTGAAACGGACTGCGTAAATTGATTCGGCACGTCGAAAACTATCAGGATAGGTATACTCGGAAAAGATTTATAGTCGTTTAAGGGTCGGTCAAAGCCATTTTAAGTTTTGGTCAAAGAAAGTCAACGGTCACAGTCAACGGTCGGGTCGGGTCAAAATTCGGGTCGGGTCAACAGTCGGGTCGGGTCAACCCGATTTAGACCGGTCAAACCGGATCAAAACTGGTCAAACCGGTTTTCCAGCAGCTCACTCTCCCTGCGGCGGTGCGTGCGGCGCGTGAACAGTGTTACGATGTCGGAAAATTCCCGAAAAAATTCCTAAAAACTATTTTGAGCGATTTCGAGATACTTACAACAATCAGTTCAAATTTTTCAACAGCGGAGAGCTCGATTTCAACTCGGCCGAAACTTTGACTGCTCCACCTCCTCACGCGCCACCGTCGACGGCGAACAAGGTTGATACCGGTGGACTCGAAACAGCACAAGGAACACGATGGTGTAGGAGGTGTCGTAAACGGAGCAACGATCGGCGGTGAATTTGAGATTTTCTTGGCGATGTCTTTAAAAATAACGTTGAGGCTTTGACTGTAAATTCCCGACGTTTGGCAGCGTTTCACTTCAATTAATTTGAAGGGTTTGTTCCTCGCTTGAAGATGAACACAACGGTGGTTTCAAAACAACGATCGAAATTTGAACGACGTCTGGATCAGGGTCGGAAACTGGCGTAAGGGGGAGGAAATTTGGGGTGGTGGTTTTCTGTTTTGAATCAGAAAACCACCCACGCATATAACATATATAACCAAAATTCACCTAATTTTATTGGGTAAATTCAGGGCTTAGTCCCTGAATTTTCTTTAACTCTAACACAAGCTCCAAATTTTAAAATCTTTCAATTTAGTCCCTAATTTTCGCCAAATTTTACAATTAACCTTCAATTTCAATTAAATATTATTTTTGTAAAAAAATTCGGGTTGTTACAATTCTCCCCCTCTACAAGAAATTTCGTCCTCGAAATTTACCTTATGAGAATAGTTGAGGAAACTGAGCCTCCATTGACTCCAATGTCTCCCAAGTAGCTTCTGAGGGGCCTCGATTACTCCATTGAACTTTGACCATTGGAATGCGCCTATTCCGAAGAACTATCTCATTTCTTTCTAAGATATGAATGGGCTCTTCCTCATATGACAAATCAGGTCTCAGCTCTACTTCCTCAACTTGAATGATGTGACTTGGATCTGGACGGTGTCGCCTTAATTTAGACACATGAAAAACATCATGAATACGACTAAGATGGGAAGGCAACTCGAGCTGATAAGCAACAGGTCCTACCCTCTTCAAGATACGAAATGGTCCAATAAATCTTGGACTCAATTTACCCTTACGCCCGAATCTCAATACTTTATTCCAGGGTGAAACCTTCAAAAAGACCTGATCTCCAACCTCAAACTGTATATCCTTCCTCCTTTGATCTGCATAAGATTTCTGCCTATCAAATGCCTCTTTCAGACGGTCACAGATTAATCTGACTGTGTCCTCTGTCTCACGCACTAACTCAGGTCCCAACGTTTTCCTATCACGCAACTCAGTCCAACAGATCGGAGTGCGACATTTACGCCCATAGAGTGCTTCATAGGGTGCCATATGAATGCTGGTCTGATAACTGTTATTGTAAGCAAATTCAGCCAACGGCAAAAAGTTCTCCCAACTACCATGAAAATCAATTACACAACCCCGCAACATATCCTCCAGAATCTGAATTACTCTCTCAGATTGACCATCAGTTTGTGGATGAAAGGATGTAATATAATCCAATCTTGTTCCCAAAGTCGTATGTAACGCCTTCCAAAATCTCGAAGTAAATCTCGGATCTCGATCAGAAATAATAGACAATGGAACACCATGCAATCTAACAATCTCTGAAATATACAATCTTGCCAGCTTGTCCAAAGTATAATTTACTCGCACAGGAATGAAGTGCTACCTTTGTAAGTTTGTCAACAATCACCCAAACTGAATCTTTTTTCGAAGGAGTCATAGGTAAGCCAGTAACAAAATCTATAGTAATACGCTCCCATTTCCATTCAGGAATCTTGATAGGCTGTAACAAACCTGATGGATGTTGATGTTCTGCCTTAACTTGTTGACAAGTCAAACACCTAGCCACAAAATCAGATATGTCTTTCTTCATCCCAATCCAATGATACCTCTCTCTCAAATTCCGGTACATCTTATCTCCTCCGGGGTGCATAGCATATGGACTACTATGAGCCTCAGTAAGGATAGTCTGCCTCAACTCAGCATCATCAGGCACACAATATCTACCTTTAAAGCATAAAACTTCATCCTGATCAATTGCGTAATCTGAGTTTATCCCCTGCTCTACTTGCTCAAATATGGAAAGCAAGAAGCTATCAAGGGGCTGCTTAGCCTTGATCTCTTCAACCAAGGTCAGCTTAACTTGCAGTTATGCTAACAAAGTGCCATCGTCATATAAATTCATCCTGGCCATTAAAGATCTCAACTCCGATACCACCTTTCGACTCAAAGCATCTGCTACAATGTTAGCTTTACTAGGGTGATACTCAATCACGCAATCATAATCCTTTAGAAGCTCTAGCCAGCGACGCTGTCTCAAATTAAGCTCCTTCTGGGTCAAAAGATACTTTAAACTCTTATGATCCCTGAAAATGTAACACTTCTCTCCATAAAGATAGTGTCTCCAAATCTTCAAGGCAAAAATCACTGCTGCTAACTCCAAATCGTGAGTAGGATAATTACACTCATGCGGTCGAAGCTGACGGGATGCATAAGCCACCACCTTACTTCCCTGCATTAAAACACAACCAAGTCCTGAATGTGAAGCATCACTATACACTGTAAAATCCTTCCCGGACTGTGGTTGAAACAACACCGGTGCTTGAGTCAAAACCGCCTTTAATTTCTCAAAGCTCTCCTGTTGTGCCTCACCCCAGTCAAACGACACATTCTTCCTTAACAACTTTGTCAAAGGAGAAGCAATGATCGAAAAGCCCTCGACAAAACGTCGATAATAACCAGCCAAGCCCAAGAAACTGCGAATCTCAGAGATGTTCTTGGGTCGTTTCCAATTCACAATAGCCTCGATCTTGCCTGGATCAACCTGAACACCTCGCGCAGAAATAATATGCCCCAGAAACGACACTTCTTGAAGCTAAAACTCACACTTGCTTAGTTTGGCATATAGACGATGCTCTCTCAAAGTTCGCAGAACGATCTTCAAATGCTCGTCATGCTCTGCCTCAGTACGAGAATAGATCAGAATATCGTCAATGAAGACCACCACAAATTGATCCAAATATGGTCGGAACACCCGATTCATCAAATCCATGAAAGCTGCAGGAGCGTTCGTCAAACCAAAATGCATCACTAAAAATTCATAATGACCATATCTAGTGCGAATGGCCGTTTTTGCAACATCAGATCCTTTAACTTTCAATTGATAATACCCCGAACGAAGATCAATCTTAGAGAATACAGTAGATCCTCGCAATTGATCAAATAAGTCATCAATCCTGGGTAGTGGGTATTTATTCTTGACCGTCATCTTGTTCAATTTCCGATAGTCAATACATAATCTTAGCGACCCATCATTCTTTTTCACGAACAGAACTGGAGCTCCCCATGGTGAAGTAATATGTCAGATAAATCCTCGATCGAATAATTCTTGCAATTGGACTTTCAACTCCTTAAGTTCCTTTGGAGCCATACGATAAGGTGCTATAGAAATAGGTGAAGATCCCGGATAAGTCTCAATCTCGAACTCTACCTCTCTATCAGGAGGTAACCCAGGCAACTCCTCAGGAAAAACATCAGGAAACTCGCTAACTGTACGAATTTCCTCGATTGTGGACAATGCACCTTTAGTGTTCAAAATACAGGCAATGAACGTCTTATATCCCTTTCGGATCATACGATCAATTTCCATCGCTGAAACTATATTGGAGAGATAGCCACGCCGTTCACCAATTAACACAACAGTCCGACCATCTGAAGTCTTCAGGGTAGCTCGCTTGTACTCGCAATCCAGATTTACCTTGTGTTTATTCAACCAATCCATCCCAAGAATTAGATCAAATTCCTCTTGAGGAAGCTCCATAAGATCAGCGAGAAAAATTTCTCCCTGCACCTCCAAAGGACAACGCCGAAATACTTTATTCACTAATACCGCTTGTCCTACTGGACTTGTAACTGTAATAGTATTTTCAGTGTTCTCGATCGGAATCTGAAGGTTTTGAGATACTGAGCTCGATACATAGGAGTGGGTGGAGCCATTGTCCAATAGTGCAAAGTATGGAATGGAATAAATAGTAAATGTACCTGCAATAACCTCAAGCTCATCTCTGTCATCACGATGTCTAGTGGCATAAACCAAGGCTGATTGTCTAGCCTCAGAAACTGTTGGCCCTCTATTTTGCTGAGGTTGGGCTCTACTGTCTGTCCTGGATGCTGAACCACGAGCCTTTACTTGGCTACGATCTCTATTTGGAGTCTGTACTGTAGTCTGAGAACGCACAGGAGTCTGGGTAGTGGTCCGCTCAGACGAAGCTAGCTGAGGACAATCCCTCCGAAAATGTCCACTAGATCCACAATGAAAACATGCTCCGGTCTTCCTATAATACTCTCCTCTGTGCCGTTTCCCACAAAAGTCACACTGAGGCACTAGAACCGGAACCGAAGAACCACCTCTACTAACAGCTGAAGGTGATGATGCTGTAGGCCTGAAGCGTGTATTGCTCCTCTGAGGGGATGAAGTACGAGTCCTCTTACCGGACTGTGCGGATGATTCAGTAGGGCCAAAAGATTTCCTAGATCGCTCCTGATCAACACGCTCTCTACCAGAAGCTAACGCCTCCATCTCCTCCGTATCCTTGGCTCTGCTTACCAGCACATCAAAAATCTCATCTTGAAGGGCTACCACCTGCCTACGTAGCTCGTATCTGAGTCCGAGGGCAAATTTACGGCATCGATCTCTCTCGGTAGGCACCGGACTGATTCCATACTTTAACAATTTCAAGAACTCTATCTCATACTCTGAAACAGTCATGTCACCCTGAACTAAGTCCTGAAACTACTGTCGTCTCTAGACTAGGTAGCGCTCACCCAAGAATCGGCTCCAAAAGCGCTCCTTGAAGAAATCTCATGTCAAACGATCGGTAGGAACACTACCGGTCACTGACTCCCACCATGTATGGGCATTGCCATCTAACATCGCTATTGCCCCTAAATATCTCTTAGTTGAGTCCAAACCCAACTGATCCATGCGTCTTTCTGTATCTTGTAGCCAATCTTCTGCTTCAGTAGGAATTCCTCCAAGCTGTCCTCCAAAAGTCCTGACCCCATTAGCAATTAGAGTCTGTGAAATAGGAACCTCAGATACAACACCAGCAGCTCTGACTGCTCCCTGTATCAACTGCAGAAAATGTCTACCAAAAGTCTAATCCAAAGCAACTCCGGTAGATTCTGGCTCAATATCGGTCGCTCCTATGATCGGTGTAGTCATGCCAATACCATCGGTAGGAGGCAGATTCGTTGGGGTCGAAGGAGCAGGATCACCTATCGGAGGCGGGGGATCTACTCGTATCTCATCGATCGGATCTGCAAATCTAGCCACTCGACCTCGTCCATGGCTAGTTCGACGATCACGTCTAGCACTCATTTTTTTTGGATCTCTAGTTTACTACAGAAGATAAAACTTATGATTAGACAAGCACTTGGAGTCTCTAAACACAATTAAAATCTTAATAATTTTGTGACATGGCCTTAGTAACTTGTTTTGTAAATATTTCAAAATCGTATTTTCAATGTGGACTCATACACAGTCCGAGGTTTAAAAACCAAAAGCTCTGATACCAATAAATGTAACCCCCTAGACCCGGCCTATGCGTTTCGACTAAGTCTAGTGGATCACATTATGATTCTTTAAGACATTTTTCCGAAACTGTTATTCAATCAATGTAAAATCACATTATAAATGACATGAAATTATAATAAATCATACTATCAAAACCCAACTTGTAAATATAATACCAATAAGTAATAAATTAATTTAAAACATATCTTAAAAAAATCAAATCACGATAAACCGAATAGTAATAGCAAAAGTGTCATTATATTAAAATCCCATACTTTAAAATAAGGTTCATGTTAACAAAATAAAGTCAACTTGCAAAGTAAAAACATTACAATCAGATATAATTCAAGAGATATGTTGATCCTCCAAGTGCTCAATCCATGGTATCTAACCAACAGTCTCTGAAAGGGGGAAAACATTTTCGAAAAGTGAGCTAGGCTCAGTGTGTCCCAACATTTCCATAAAATTACAATAGGTACACTAAACAAATCATAGTCCATTAAGTCCCATAAAATTATACTGCAGTAAATCTCTTTAAAAAGTGTTACCCTAAGGGAACATCTTAGGGCCTGAGAGCCTACCCAAGATAGATTTCGGGGCCGTGGGGCCTACCTAAGAATACATCTTAGGGCCGCAGGGCCTACCCGAGAATGATCTCAGGGCCGCAGAGCCTACCTAAGAGTCACATTAGGTCCGTAAAATTTTCCAGCTTGATCAGAGCTGTACTTTATAAATTCGTATTCCAAAAATTCAATTGCACCGTGTTATAAATTCCATAAACATGGTAATCATATACCATTTCAAAACAAATATCAGATAACAGTCATAATCCATAAATCATCACATTAAATCGGTGCATCAACAATACGGTAACCAAAGAATTCAGTGTACCACATATTAAAACAAATAAAACAGTTCAGTAATAAATAGGGAACACACCTCGATAATAATTTCAAATAGTAGATCTACTGATTGCTGGTTTCACCACGCTCTTCTATAGTTTTCGAACCTATTTTGTAGTAACACTATATTACTTATGGGTAACATAAATAAATCTCTAAAATCATAAAATTTACGGGTCTTACGGTTGAATACTGGCATACGTGGTTTAACTGATCTAGAAGAGCTGGGTCGAGCTGTTGAACGATCCGGAGGGTCTCGTGTACCTTCAAATAATAATAATTATCAGCCCCAAATCTTACTTAATTGTTCAAAGCTAAAATTCTTAAGTATATAAACACTTTCCGGGTTTGACTATCAATTTGGAGGATTTAGAGTCTGAATTTGGCCAAACGGATTGCGGAATCGGAATCATGACGTCGAAAAAAATAAAGTATGACTTTTCGAAAATTCAAATTCTTGGTCAAAGTCAACCACTTTGACCGTCAATTTGGAGACCTTCGGGTTCGAATTTGGTGAAACGGACTGCGGAAATGGATTCGGAACGTCGAAAACTATCAGGATAGGTATACTCGGAAAAGATTTATGGTCGTTTAAGGTCGGTCAAAGCCATTTTAAGTTTTGGTCAAAGAAAGTCAACGGTCAATGGTCACAGTTAACGGTCAACGGTCGGGTCGGGTCAACATTCGGGTCAGGTCAACAGTCGGGTCGGGTCAACAGTCGGGTCGGGTCAACCCGGTTCAGACCGGTCAAACCGGTTCAGACCGGTCAAACCGGTTCAAAACTGGTCAAACCGGTTTTCCAGCAGCTCACTCTCCCTGCGGCGGTGCGTGCGGCGCGTGAACAGTGTTACGGTGTCGGAAAATTACCGAAAAAATTCCTAAAAATTATTTTGAGCGATTTCGAGATACTTACAACAATCGGTTCTAATTTTTGAACGGCGGAGAGCTCGATTTCAACTCGGCCGAAACTTTGACTGCTCCACCTCCTCACGCGCCGCCGTCGACTGCGAACAAGGTTGACACCGGTGGACTCGAAACAGCACAAGGAACACGATGGTGCAGGAGGTGTCGTAAACGGAGCAACGATCGGCGGTGAATTTGAGATTTTCTCGGCGATGGAGCTAAAAATAACGTCGAGACTTTGACTGTAAATTCCCGACGTTTGGTAGCGTTTCACTTCAATTAATTTTAAGGGTTTGTTCCTCGCTTGAAGATGAACACAACGGTGGTTTCAAAACAACGATCGAAATTCGGACGGCGTCTGGATCGGGGTCGGAAACCGGCATAAGGGGGAGGAAATTTGGGGTGGTGGTTTTCTGTTTTGAATCAGAAAACCACCCACGCATATAACATATATAACCAAAATTCACCTAATTTTATTGGGTAAATTCAGGGCTTAGTCCCTGAATTTTCTTTAACTCTAACACAAGCTCTAAATTTTAAAATCTTTCAATTTAGTCCCCAATTTTCGCCAATTTTTACAATTAACCTTCAATTTCAATTAAATATTATTTTTGTAAAAATATTCGGGTTGTTACAATTCTCATAATTTCCCATCCAAGTACCTTTAACATTTAACCTTTGATGATATAAAATATAATTTACAAATCCATGTCTGATTTCTTTATCACTATTCACAAACTTGTAATTTAATCCTAACAATCTTTCAATCTCTTATATTAGTCATTCGATCCGTATTCAGTTACAGAATTTCTACCACATTCATATCGAGTGAATAAATTATTCAACTCCACAAAAGTGACCAACATTATCTTATTCATGCATTTACCAATATCAACATATTCCATAAAGCATAAAAAGGTAGTAAAGTATTACCTCGATTTCCGTGCAATACTGATCGACCATAAAAATTCCATTCGAACGCCTTTGATCTTTAATTCAACTTCCAATAATTCCTCAAATACATATCAACATAAATTATATCAGAAACGGAGCTTAATTGCGATAAACGGATCGAATCGGGTGATAAATCAGTGAAAGATGGCTTACCGGGTTCGAATTTGGCGAAAAAGACTTCGGATTCGGATTCAGGACGTCGAAAGCATAAAATATGACTTTTCAGAAATTTGGAATTTTCTGTCAAAATCAAGGTCAACGGGTTTGACCGGCAATTTCGAGGCCTTCGGGTTCGAATTTCGAAAAACGGACAGCGGAATCGGATTTGGAACATCAAAAAATGTCAGGATAGGTATACTCAGTCGAAGTCAAAGGTCGTTTAATGCCCGGTCAAAGCCAGTCAAAGTTTTGGTCAACAATGGTCAACGCCGGTCGACGGTCAACAGGTCAATGGGTCGAGTCAACGGGTCGGGTCGGGTTGTGACCGGTCAAAATAGTTCCAAAACCGGTCAAACCGGTCACTTTTTCCTTCCCCACGCGCAGTGGCGGCGCATGGGGGGCGCGTGAACAGTGCTAAAATCTCGGAAAAATTTCTATAAATTATTTTGAGCGATTTCGAGATACTTACAAATCTCGGTTCACAATTTTGAACGGCGGAGAGCTCGATTTCAACAAATCGGAAACTTTGACCGCTTCACCTCCTCACGCGCCGCCGTCGACGGAGACCAAGGATGACACCGGCAAACTCGGAACGATGCAACGAACACGATGGTGCGGGAGGTGTCATAAACGGATGACCCGATCGTCGTGAATCGATGAAAAACCAACTAAAACTGAGTTATTACCGACGATACTTCCGACTGAAATTCACGACGAACGGTGATGATTCACGACGAAAGGTTTGAGGGGTTTTGTTCCTCGGTTAACAATGAACACGATGGTGGTTTCGGCTCGTCGATCAGAGGTCGGACGGCGAGTAGATCGGAGTTGAAAGAATGGTAGTTGGAGAAGACAAAACTGGAAAATTATACTGAACTGCGCAAGGGGGAAGAGTTTTATAACTCAACCTATATAAAAAATTGGGTAAACCAAGAGTTTAGTCACTGAACTTCCTGCACTTCTTAAAACGGTCTGCAAACTTTGAAATTTTACAATTTAATCCACTGTTTCTTTCAAAATACCAATTAAATCCACCACTTTATAATTTCTTAATTTTAGCCCCTAAATTGGGGTGTTACAATCGACCCCCACTATCCCGAACTTTCTTGACTCCGGTGACTACTAAAAGACCCCAGGTAAATTGACCCTAAATCCCTCTTGTTTATTTCGAAAACACCCACACACAGACCACACACACTGGAAATTAAAAATGAAACTCAATTCCTAAAGAATTTGCTACTGCTTTTTGTTGATAAAAAAGAAAGGAGGAATACCCTTGGTTTACACTGCTTAATTCGAATATTAGGAGCAGAACCTTCCTCTTTACATCATTTTTCTGTTTTGAATTTTAGTAAAAGAAGATTCCCCTATTGTTGATGATTTTTTCTTCGAACCCTCTCCTCCTCTTTGCTGACTGAGAGCCCCCTGTTCTTGCTTGCCTCTGGTTCTCACCGAATGTCCCCCTATTTTCTGTCTGTCCTTTTCCTTCGAATGACCTCCCCATTTATCTCGTGTTCCTCCTTTTTTTTAATCAATATTTTCTTCACCGAATACTTTGTCTGCATGTTGATTTTCTCTGCGTTTGGTGATATTTGGTTAAGCAAGTATTGACTTTGATGTAATTTTCGGTGGCTAATTATTTTTTCCTTGATTCGGTGCATTGTTGACTTTGTGCAGATTAGCTCCAATAGTGGCGATGGCTTAAGATATTGGCGTGATTGGTTGCTGCTCATACACATGGAAAGAAACACCTCTTATCCTTAAACTGTTTTATTTTTGGGCTGTTGAATTTTTATTGGGCTTGAATTGGGCTTCGGGAATTCTTTTGTTGTAGTGGGCTTGAACTTTAGGCCTACATAAATAATGTAATTTTTATTAATAATAATAATAATAATATAATTAATATTTATAATATTTTTTAAGCCCGGTCAAAAACGAGTGCCTACACTAAAATCATCTTTACAGGAGATGATATTAAGCGCAATACGTCGAATGGTTAACATTTTAGAACGAATACGAATAGTTAGGATCGAGGATTGTTACAGGAGATGTCCGATAAGCGATACAATGTTTGTATCAGATTCAGTGGTAGAAAAAGGCATAAGTTTCGAGAATGTCTATGAACCCAAGAGGGGTAAATCATCTTTTTCAGTTCAAGGGAGTTTTGAAAGGAAGTTCGATAAGGATGACAAGAGTAATGCCATTCAGTGATGAACATTAGTCATGTTTTGGGTTAGTTGGTGCTGCAGGCGATGAGCAGTGAGTTTAATGATCATTGTAGAACCCCAAAATACATAAAGACTCACTAAAAACAGAGAATGAGCGGTACACCCCTAAGTATCAAACAACTAGTTTAGAGCCACATAATAACAATCATCAGTAGTAGAATAATTAACCCTAATATAATTTTCTGGTTAAAGAACAATCGAGATAACATCTAGAGAGAGTAATCTCACCTTAGTGAGTCCAGTTGTGTTAGGGTATACCTAGATTAACTTAGTTACCCTAGTAGAGAAGTGTTAGTGCATGAGGCACTTCATGAGCTAGCTAGGGCTCAAGGCCCGATCACTCGTAATGAGTGGGTTAGCATAGTCAGTATTGTGTGACCTTTGGGCCTTAGATATGTATATAGAGTTGTATCAGCCCAGTATCTCTACTATCAGATAAGCTTGGCTTGATGTTGTGTGATACCAAGTCAATGCCTCAGATGAGTGGGAATCTCCGATGTTCTGTGATACCGAGATTCCTTCTCGATGATCTTTCTGACATTGTGTAATACCAGGAGGTCATCCAGTAGTTGAGGGCCCTACCGACGCTGTGTGATACCGGTACCCCCTATTAGTAGGCTAATATTTGATGTTGTGTGATACCAGGTACTAGTATAGTAAGCCAGTAAGGTTAGTATCTGATGTTGTGTTATATTATATACTAACATATTAGAGCCAGTGAGGCTAGTATCGATATTGTGTGATACAAGTTACTAGCATAGTATAGTCAATGTCTGCATTCAGGTCATGCATGTATCTATCTACTTAGAACTCAGTCTTTAGTATGCTTGCATTTATGAATTCTTATGCTGATATAGATTAGCAATCATACTACTGAGCGTTGTTAGTTCAGCCTTCGGATGTTTCCGTGGGTAAATTTGTAGCTAAGCAGCTCATGGAGCACCATCGTGGCAGCACTTCCAGCATTCCCTTTTCAAAGTATTGTATAGTAGTTTTAGAGGGTATGTATATTCACGGGACATTACTTATGCATTCAGATTTATAAGAAAGACCTTGTATTATTTTTATCTTGTTTTTAAATTATGTGTCACGGAACTCCGATTTTTGTAAAATGTTTTATGAATTGTTTTTATATATATGATTTTAATTATGATACCACTGAGTATATTTTCAAAAGAATATAAACAGACGTTTTAAGCAAGGGTTGTCTCGGTAGCCGGTAGCCCAATGTGGCACTTTAGGCCCAATCGGGTCTAGGATGTTACATTTAGTGGTATCAGTGTATCAAGTTGAGTTAGTCATAGGACCTAGTGATCAGTTTAAGTAAGGTGTCAGTGAGTACATGCCCCTAGGAACTTAAGGTACTTGTATAAGTTTGGATTTCCTGATGTAGAGTGTTGCAATGGCTGACAGTTTTGAGCATAGCCGCGGGGAGAGGATGGAGAGTCGAGCCTCTCATCCAGATAGCACCAGCAAGGAGTTTTGTCCTAAGGTAGAAGATCATGGGGTCCCATTAGGCACAGGAGTCGTAGAGGTGACCTTCTTTAGAGGTTTGATCTTCACTCTCAAAAAGATAGTATATGCTATCCCCAGAGCGCAGACTACTCAGCCACTCAGTCAGAGTATGTTAGCGTTAACAAAGACCACAGTAAAGAGACTGGGGAGGTATAAGTCATCTGAGTTCTATGGTTCAAGTGATGATGATCCGATTATGGTCGATTAGTGGTTGTGAGAGACCATGAGGACGTTGAGGCAACTTCATCTTACTCCAGAGGGTAAATTAGAATGTGTCATCGCTTTGCTCAAAGGTGTTGTTATGGATTGGTGGGAGACTGTGGAGATGGCTTTACAGCCATAGGTGCCCACATGGGATCAGTTCTTGAGTGAGTTTAGAAGCAAGTATATTGGTGAGGATCACATAGATAGTTTGAGGATGCAATTCTCTCAGCTAGTTCAGGGATATCGTTCAGTGCTCGAGTACGAGAGAAATTTTCTCCGGTTGAGTGTTATGCTCCAGAGTTGGTGATAACGAAATCCCTGAAATGCAAGAGATCTCTAGAGGAGCTTCATCTCGACATCTTTACGTAGTTGGTAGCAAATTCGCCTACAATGTTTTCAGAACTAACACGACAAGCTAAGGTCGTGGAAAGGGTACAGAACTTGAAGAAGAGTTTGTTGCTTGAATCAGACGATCCAAGAATGAAGACTTGTGCATCAGAGGATCTGCCTTAGTCGGTGGCCAAGAGAGTCAGGGATTCGCATGAGTAGAGGAGAGTGACGTCCTCTTTGTCGCTCCAACCGAGTCAGAGCTTAGATGTGAGGTCTCATAGGAGGTCATCAGTCTTGCAATCCATACCAGGTGTTGGGAGCTCAAATAGAATCAGGGAACCTTCAGAGTACTAGTATTGTGGAAAGAAGCATTGAAGAATGTGTTTTAGGCTTTCTAGGAAGTTCTACAGATGCAGATTTTTTGAGCATTTGGCGAGAGATTGTCCTAGTTCAAATGAGATGCAATGTATGTTCCCAGTTACCTCAATTTTCATGTTACTTCAGTAGATGTAAGTGCATGCATTCTCTCAGGGTGTTAATGGAGTTAGCAGGAAGCGTATTAGAGTAGAGATTCAGTAAGGATTCAAATGGCTAGTATGAATACTATAAGAGGTAAACCTTAGATATTCTTTGAAGATTTGAGTTAGGTTCGGTAGTCGATTAAAAGGAAGTTGCTAGTATTGGTGATACTCGGGTTCCAGAGTTGTAAGCTCAAAGACATTTGAGGACCGTATGGGTTCGAGTGGTCGTTCCTTGACAAGTTAGAAGTAAACCCTAAGAATTGTGTAGCAGCAAAATCTTCCATCCCTAATTGTTCTCTTAGGGAACATCCTTGCGTGTGGTTTTGTTAGGTGCAAGACTTTAGTATCACCTTAGTTTCTTCAGTAAAGGGTTTGTGTGACAGACTCACATAAATTTAACAATCCCAAGTTTATAGTTGAGCAAGTTCAGAGTTGGATATAAAGATCTCCGCGAGGGCGTTAAGAATATCCCGGTCACCTAGCCTGTAATAGTCGAATGTCTCTAAGTTGGTGTTAAGGTGATTAAGTTGCTAACTGGATACAGATGTCCCAAGTATTCGCGAGGAGTAAATTAGCAAGGTGTATGTTCCGATGCAGTAATTCCGGAATTTCACCCAAAGTACAAAGGATAAACCAGGCTAGTTATCGAGTTGTGAATCTCGGGGTGCGAATAAAAGTTTGAATAGAGACCAAGGTCCAAGGTGAATTGTATTCTTTAGAGCACCGCCGTGACTTCTGCCATAAAAGTTTGTATTTCCCATATACACAGCTCCTAAAATATGGTAATGTCCTCCGCTTATTGATAATGATTCTGATGAATTAGTTTGTTAGTATCACTCCATACGGCCCAAATTGTTACTGCAATAAGAATATGATCGTCAATTATGTGGGAATTGAACATACCTAGAAGCCACTCGTCAAAGTGAAGATTGTTTGCTTTTTTTGGCTAAGAAATACCTAATCTGTCTCAAATCAATTCTGCATATTACTAATGAATAATTATACCTAATATGTGGATTAATAACAATTGATGCTCAATTATTCATTATCTTTTTTTCTGTGCTCAAATATATTTGATTTGTAGCTTGTATTTCTGGATATAAAGTACTGACAACTCTGGTTTGAGTTCCAATGTGAAAAAAGAAAGTATACGAGAAAAACAGAGTCAATGGTCAAATTTTGCCATCTTGGATAAAACGTGCTAGATGACATTGCTGGGTAGATTAAGATCTATGATCGGCATTCCTGGACCAACTCGGCTGAACCCGATGCCTTTAGAATTGAAACATGCACCGAAAGGAGCCACTGCTGGAACTCTCGGAATACCTGGAATCTCCTTGATAAAAGCTCTAACTACTGCTTTGTAGATAGATGTTTGCAGTACGGTGTAGGGAGCAACATTGCTGATCTTGGTTCCTTCAGGCTGCCATAAAAATGCTTGTAATGTTTTCCCACCCAACAACGTTATAGGCTTTGCCAACTTGGGCGAGGTTGCCCGAGATGTTGTAGCGGTCCTGTCTACTGATGGAAAGAGTTTCGGGAAAGTAGTTTCGGAGTCCAAGTTTGTTTTCGCTTGCGGTTCCACTGCTCTGTTACAGGGTTTTGCTATTGGAGTTACAGGCGTGACCGGTCTTGACAGAACAAATATTTCACTGCCTTCCCAATTCTCTACCGTTTTCAGGTTTCCTAGAAAGTTTTCCATTTGTTTGGGTGCACCCAACGGTGTCATCTTCATTGATGACGGGCCTTATACTTTCCTCGGTAGGAACATCAACGTCTCGAAATCACTCATCTACACTTCGCTCATTCTGAATCCCGGTCAGCACCGTGTTAGGAAAATAATCAAGTACAAGTAATTTCCCTATAGTCAGATTTGTGAGAATACGAAATAAAAGCGGAAAAATAATACCCGAAATTGATAACGGAGTTCAGCCAATTGTGCTTACGTCTCCGGACTGCTGCAGATCTTTTACTAAGAGAGAAAATTTACAGGTGTTTACAAAACACTCACTACTCACAAGAAAGCTCTCTAGTATTGGGAGAAATGAATGATTTTTGGGATGGTTTTGAAGCTAAATGAGCTAGGGTATTTATAGTTGAAACTTAAGGACTTAATCTTGTAAATACCCTAAAGCCTAGGGATTAATTGTGATTATCCCATTATCATTTTTCAACAAACATCTACCAAACTTTGAAAAACTATTTTTCAAAGAAATATTTACCAAACTTTGAAAACCATTTTCAAAGAAACATTTACCAAACTTTGAAAACCATTTTTTCAAAGTTGGTTACCAAACTTGAAAACCATTTTAATAATTTCAACACACCGCACCGTCTTCCTTTGTAGATGAAGCTTCTTCAGACTACTTCATTGGAGTGACGGGCAGCCTGGCTTGGGGCCACTGAAGCAACTTCCACAAGTCTTGGACCCTGACCAGTCGCATCGAGCCGAGTTACAATGGATAGACTTATAGGTAGATGAGACATAGCCTTGGTCACAAACGACCCAGAGCGATCCTGCACCAAGATCAAGGGTCAACTTCACAGGCACCAATGGGGTTCTTTGCTTGATCTGAGTGACATATTGGTTAGTCGAAGCATCTTTTGTGAGAGGAAGAACTAATGCTTTAGGCCTAAAGGAAGCTTGGATCGAAGGAGAGACCATGAAGAACAAAGAGAAGCTGAAAAAAAAAGGAAGTTACTTGAGACAGCCATTGTAGAGAACAAAGAGATAGTGAAAGAAGAGGTCTATTTATAGTTGCAGGCCAAGCAATGTCATCTAGCACGTTTTATCCAAGGTGGCGAAATTTGACCATAGACTATGCTTTTTATCATATATTTTTCTTTCTTCACATTGAATCTCAAACCAAATGTCAGTACTTTTATATGCAGAAATACAACTTGCAAATTAAATAATATTTAAGCATAGAAAAATATAATGAATCACTGTGCATCAATTGTTATAAAATCCACAGATCTCTCGTTATACTAGTAGTCCATAGGTAATAATACCCATATAACGTGCTTATTTACTTTCATCACTTTCTTCTTTTTGCAGCAACTGAAAGAAAAGCTCAAGGATATCTCAGGTAGTCCGAAGCCTGAATAAATCACTGATGAATCTCTAGATTGTTGTAGGGTTTTTTTTTTCAAGCTTTGGCGAATCGAATTGGTCATATGATGCTCCTACATTTGCATCTAAACTAGCCCATCTCCTGCAACAAGCGTATATTTGCATGCATGATAGCTAGCCACCCTGGACTGAACAGAATCCGGACACGGCACGTTCAGTTGTTCATTAATGCAGTTAGGGTTCATGTTACACCAGAGTAAACGACGGTTATGTGTCTAGCAAAAGGTACATCAATAAGGATCGATGAAGCAATTGCCATAACATCTATTGGACTGATGAAGCAATTCCCTACGATGGATCAGTGTAGGTTTTGTTTGATTATAAACAAATGTTGTAAAGTTATAACCGGTGGAAGTAATAGAAGTCTCCACCAACTTGATCAGAAGAGCGCATCAGAGACATTTATTTTCGATGCGTAGATCAGGCCGGTTCTCTTCTTATGTTCTGTCTTGCAACTCAGTTCCTATTGTCACATTGGTCCTAAAAACATGAAGCATCCTTCACTGTAATCAATGAGTCGACGTTGACAACACCATAACCAGATATTATAACTACTAGACAGAGCTTCCATTAATGCAGGATGCTGATAGGCTAGAATGAAAACCAAATTCCAATAGTTTCAAATATCAGTATATCACATTAACTAATACCAAAATGCTCTGAAAGTACAACAGGATAGGCTACTACGATCTACGTCCTAAATCCGTAACAAAAAAACAATTCATAAACTTTATTTCAACGATAGGTAAAAGGGCCTAAAAGAGATATAAAAGGGCTACTCAAGTATGCCATATACCCTAACAAACCATTTTCTTTACTACCTACTTGTACATATGCAGTATTCTTCCTTAGCTAGTTCAACATAAAAACCAAGTCTTTGCTATATTTAGCGAGATCCCTCGAGCCCCAGCCTTGCTGTAAGCCAATTGCAGACCTCATTCATCTCTTTAGGGACTGTGTGATGACCAATCCTGCACAACCAGATGAAGTGTTTACATGTTTTCCGGTTTTGAGAATAAGCAATGAGCTTATTGCTGCTGTTATAAGAGCCTAAATAGTTACCCTTCATAATTTTTAAAACTGAGGTTCCAGAATCCGGCTACACTCAAGGAATGGGCAGAAATTTCTCCATATTTGTAGGGGACAACATCATCACCTGCAATAAGAGTATAAGAAGATCGGTCTGGTGGACGAATCAAGAAATTGGAAATTTCATAGTATTTTCCTGGAAACCTTTGATTATCGACCTTTCGAATATTGATAATGAAACATCTTTTGAAGCAGATTTTGAATATCAACACGGAAAAGATTCATAGACCATGGATCAATGCTAAAGTTAAGTTATATTCCGCGGATAAGTTGCAGCATTTGCTTAAAACAGACTAAGATACATACAAGTTCCATGGCAAAGCATAATCGGCAATGACGCGGTGTGCCTTGCAGCTTCATGTGATACTTCGATTTTGTTCCTTACGCACCTGCAAGGTAACACCTTTGATGAGCAAGTACAATATATTTTTTTCACAAAACTTAAGGCTTTATTAAAGGTACAATATTTTTTTTCATACAATATATTGTATGGGCTACCATTTCCATACCTTCCCAGAGCAAAAGCAGTTGCGGAGTAAAAGGCCATTGCAGCACCCATGTTAAAGCCTCTGATTCCGACCTTAACAGTCAAAAGGCAACCGATAAGATAGTAAGGTTTTCTCATTTAAATTCATGAATACAAGACTATTAATTCAGGGTTATTCATTTGTAGATGATAAAGCTCCTCAAAATACCATCAGATGGCTCTGTTGACAACAAGTTTGCAACACAAGCTGCCGAGGCATCTAAACCCTCCCAATCATCCGGACCATCTGCCGACAGCTCACCAACATCAAACCCTGATGCAAAAGGTTGGTTCCATCAATTTCAATATATATGTATATATATATAATACAGTTCATGCAATAAACCAGATGATAGAACCAAAATATTTTCTTACATGCAGAGTAAGGAAATCCCCCAAGTAGAGCCACAGGACGAGTAGGAGCAGTTGGGCAAACCATTTTATCTGACACATAAAATCAATACACACACATACTCACATATGAGAATCATTTGAAGTATAGGAGGACAAAGCAGTTTGTATATGGAACCAATATAAGCAACCTTACATTTGGGAGAGGAAGACTTTCCAAGAGCTCAGACCAGCTGCAACAAAACAGGAATAATATGAGGATTAGAAATGCTTCTTTTCAATTAACTGGAGAATTGCAGCTTTCTGTAATTTCATTTGAGGTTGTACTAATTTTTATTCTTAAAAGTTGGGGGGAAGCAACTTTGTCTAAAAGATGAAGTGATTAGAGGAATCAAATGAGTTCAGCCAAGATTCTCAAAGCTAAAAACTGCAGGTTCGCCACACTTGTCCATGCAAGGTGAAAAGGTAAACAGTAAAACTAGTTTAACTTTGAATCCAAAGCTTATGCTTTACTGCTTTGGGATTAAAATAAAGAATTCTAGGACCACACCTATAATAATAACTTAAGAATGAATATCCTTTATCAAAATTAGTGTCTTATTAATTTGGCAGGAGAAGAAAGTTTAGTTTGTGGTCCTTTGCCTATGGACATGGAATATACTCTTTTTAACATCTGAGGCTTCCCAAATTAAACTTAACATCAAATGAGACAGAAAAGGAAGAATAATACAATGAGGATATGAATAAATCAGAGAACAGTTAAAATTCTTGAGTTATCATTGGTGGTCTTCATTCGATGAACGAAATTCAGTGAAACAGTGATCAACAGCATATGAGAAACTTGAAGATGAGCATATATCACCAGCAATATCACAAAAGCTTAACTTGAAATTATGATGTTACTTGAACAGCTTGTTTTGTTAGTGATAAAGTGATTGGTGCAAGAGTTTACGAATTCAAAAAAAGGGAAAAGAGCGAGCAATACGTTGAGCCATTGTCGCCGAGGCCATGAAGCCATATTATGGTAGAATGGTGCTTCCCTTTCGGTCGTACCACATGTATCCTTCCGAATTCGAATTTTCTTCTAGCAGTTCTACTACCTAAAAAATGAGCGTCAATGAAGCTCAACAATCATCAGCAATCTCTACAATATCTTACAGCAAGTAATAAAGTGCAACAAATTGAAATGTGAAGAAATGTAAACTAATAAAGAAAGGAATAAACCTGAGCCCATGGTATTATGTGAATAGCTCATTTTTTGTTCACTTGAGAAACTGAATTAAAACAGTCCACCTTGAGGCAAAATCTGAGAAGAGGTGATATAATGCAGGAAACCCAGAAGGGGAATGTCTATTTATAACCAAATGGGCAGTGTGGAAATGGAATAAAACACAGGGGCGTCTTTGAAAAAGAAGGGGCAAACACAATGACAAAAGCAGGACCGACGCATAATTTTATTTTAAGGGGCGGATTTATAAAAATTTTGAAAATTTAAAATTTTCGAGGGTCAATCTATCCCTGACAAAAGAAATAAATCTTTATAATAGCACAGAGAGAATCCAAGCAGGGCAGAGCACCATCATCCATCCCTTAACAGAGCTTGCAACATAGAGGAGAATCTATGCTTGTGGGCAGTGGTCAAAAAATAAAGCAAACCCTCCAGCAACAACTCAACAGAATATTACTGAAAACAAGAAAAGAATAACCCAAATTTGAAAAAGATGTCATCTTTTCTCAATCATTTGTTTATCAATTCTTTTGGTGATCTGATTGATAACCATTAAGCAGAAAGCTTACAAGTTTTGAACTTTCATGCATCCTTAAAAATTTCTGGTGTAATGGAAATATACAGAATGACACTAGTTGTGTTTCATTTTATTATCCCTTTCTTCTGTAAACTTCAACTTCTCAAGATCATATTTTTCCAGAAGTATGATACACATATATACATGCAAATAAAATTCAAATTTTTCTTTTTTGGTGGGGTTTTGTATACATTTATAAAAAGAAAGAAAATATACTGCTACAATTGATTTGCAGACCACCATTTATTGATTTGAACATATAAAAATACCTTTAATGCAACAACCAATGAAAAATCATATTTGTGATGAATTTTTTATCTGCAGTCCTTGTTTTTCATATATATATATACACATATATCTACTTACTTAATAGATTCTTGGCTTATTATAACTGGAAAACAACATATGCTATTGGGACTACCATCAGTGTAGCTTAATTTTACATGAGATTGTGACTCTTTGAATTTAAAAATGTAATATAAATTACTTCAAGAAGAGAGAATAGTTGAAGCTGGTTCTCTAATCTCATGCATGAACACGACAGATAGGAAACATATAGAAGGTATAGGGTTTCCTTTTGTCTTTGCAGTGTACATCATTTTGCAATTGGAAATACTTTAATTAGTGACTGTGGGTTAAATATTAGTGATTGAAGAGACGAGCAAGCTAGGCAGTCCAATTTTTCTATGAAAGAACTCTTTATGTTATCAATTATCAACTAATCTAATATCCCTTCAAGATCCTTGCTCATGGAAATTAACAAAACATCAAAATACACATATATTATATATATATATACACACACACACACAAAGAAGACAATAATTATAGTTTGCATATAGTAAATGATAATGATATACTTTCATCATCTTCAAAAATGTAATTACAAACTATAAACTCAATAGCGTTTGAAGATTCGAGAGGCTGCTGCTGTATGTAGCTTTTGTTGTGGATTCCAATTTCCAAGGCTCCTAGAAACTTATAAAAGACATCTTATTTGTTTGTTTGTCATCAAAGTTGGCACCATGCATGCAGCCAAATTGACATGTGGAACAACCCTTAAAAAGATAAGAATATGAAGAGAGATATTGACAGATATAAAGGTTATATGGAGGGTTTTCTTTAAAATACTTTGGCACGTTCACTAGGGTTTTCTTTGCAAGGCCTTAGTAGTTTTTTTATGCAGATAGAAGCAGTTAATTTTATTAAAATAAATAAATAATATCCAATATTACAATGAACATATAATTAAAACTAAATGCAACCAAATATGAGTATATATTTAATATAAATATATTAAAATTGAAGTCATGCATGCAACCGATTGTCATATGGAAGAACCCCTAAAAAAGAGAGTATGGATATGGAGATTTTCTGACATCTATTCTGGCACTTTCATTGAGCTTGTTGCATATTCTTCGTTAATGGAAGTGGAAAATGACTTAAAATATGTTCCTATCTCTTTCCTCACAGTTTTGCTGGATTTCAAATCTGATCCCAGATATTACCTAAAATGCTTTTCCTTAATTTGGTGTACAAATAAACCCAAAAACAGAAAGAAAAAAAAAACATTGTAAGTACTACTGCATGCATGTCTCACCGTGTACTTGGTGTTGATAATGGAATACAGAAGTAGAAGCTCTATATTATTGGTAAGAACGTAATGGAATAAAGTCTGTTATTTTTGGGTTCCAATAACATACATACATATACCACAGTTGTATTGATGTTTCATTTGACATTTGTCCTTTCCGGCTTGGTTTTTGTTTTGTTTCTTTTTAAATCGGTGTCTCAGTTTTGGAAGGGCCAATAATTATTGGTAGGAGTGGAACAATGCGAACCACTCCATTGTTTTCATATTCTTTACACACTAAAATGATAAATAGGTAAATATGCTATGTTTATATCAATGGATACAAGGATGGTTACAGATTATTGTTATTCCGATTTTAAGTTGAAGCACCGCATATGTCACGGATATAAACGTTTATTATTATATGATTAAGTGTCTTTGAACAGATACTACATTATATTCACCTAAAATTTTAAATAAATAAAAAGTTTCCTTTTATCCGATGGACAAAGTTATAATACAAGTTTTAATATTATTTTATATTTTTATTGTTTTTAAAACTATTGATTTAAAATTTATAATATTTTATTTACTTTTTAACTTAGCAGTGGAGTGATCATTTATATTTAAATCTTCAACTCCTTATCTCCAAAAGTATATTATAAAGATTCTTAATCTCATTCGTAGTACAATCGAGTGTAAGAGGGATTAGGATATTTTTCAACTTGTAAGAATTTTTCTTTATATATGCTTTTCAGATTAAGACCGAATCAATTGAATGATTTGATCTTTGTAAAATACAATCGTATTTTGAGACGTTAATATCAAGTAAAAAAACAACATCAATTATATTCTTTTTTGAAGAATATTGATGAAAGAAACACATATTATTTAGAAAATAGAAAATAGAAGATAATGAAAATGAATTTGTATTTAACAATAATGATGACTTGACATGAGATTAGGACATTAGGTTGGTAGAGCTGTCAAAGTCCATGATTCTACATATTTAACTAAAGCATTAAGAATCATGAAAGAAAGCTTCAAACTTTCTTTCATATTTGATACAAGAAACGGCGTAGTTATCAACTCCTCTAGTAAAACTGAGATTAAAAAAATACTGAAACAGATGAAGATTATGAAAGAGATAAGTAATGAAGTATTAGACTATTAGTATTTAAATGTTTATTGTCTGTCACAAAATATTAGAAGTTTCAAGCATTTAAAAGCCATGTTATTTATTTCCTCTTCCTTTTATTTGGAATATACTAGTTTGTACAAATATTTTTATTAAGTAATTATAATATAGTAATGTTGTTTTAAATATAAAATATGCTCCAAAATTTCTTAAAAGTGCAACTCACTGAAGTAGGCTTTCGCTTTACGCCTAGGCTGCCTTAACAGCTTACCTATGCTCATAAAAGAACACAACTTACCCAAGTTATATGCAAATATGACATTAAAAGTATCCAATACTGAAAGTTGTTAGACCCCAAATAAATAATATAAGTATAAAATTATTAGCAAATATGCAGAAAGCTATCGTTAGGCAAAAAAAATCATGGGGCGCATTATAAAGTTTATTAAAAATAATTAAAAATAATTATTTAAAAAAAAGGAACACAAACCGAAGCAAGTCTGAACGAATTTATTTAAAATGAAAAACCAAATCCAAATGACTTAAACAATAACATGACAATAAGACTTCAAAACTTGACACCAGGAAGTTCCTGAAAGAATGGAGTCGTAGATCTATTTATTTTGCGATGCATTCCAAGTTGATCTAGATATTTCGTACCTGTGCAACAGTCTAATAAGTGCCATGAAAAACAGAGAATACCATCTCAAAACCATACGAAACACAAAAATGATTTCTGAACACTTGAAGGGTGCATTGTATATTGGAACATAATTCCACAATCTTCTGCAATTTTATTCCAACAGGAAAAATTCAAAGCTGGAATTAATGATTATCATCGTCACCATGTCCGTCTGGAGGTCCTCCAGGTCCCACAACTTCAAGCTGCAAGACAAAAACAGAAATTATTAGAGAAATACTACAGTGATGGATGCTACTCTTCCGGTTAAAAAGACGATGGGATTAGCTAATTGCATTACAGGGCAGTAGACAGGGTAACAGACACAGGGAATCAGATGTCAACCTTAAAGCCCAGAGGTCTCACTTTAGTCATAGCATTATGGCAACAACCTTAAAACTATTTGTGTTCACTTAGAATCATAATTTGGTCTTCGGGTAGTAAAAGTCTATATGTATACCAATGTAACTGTAGTTTTGATTATGTCATTCAAGAATAATCTAGAAAAATAGCTTAAACATTTGCAACTCAATCAATCTATGGTCATTAGTTGCACCGATAACATTTGCAGAGTTACAGATGAAGTAAACAAAACCAGGTGACATAGCCAGTGATGGAGCCAAATGGCCTTTGGGAGGGGCCCTGGCCACCCCTAACTTTAGGTTCTTGCAAGTTTAATATAAGTTAATTAGTCCTTGGCCCTACCTAAATTTTAGGTTTAAATACTTAATAGGTCCCTTTTTTTAGAAGTTAAACAAATTGGCCCCTCCCAGTGTTTGCTCCTACTAGTTCTGTCCCTGGACATGACATTTATACAAATAAGCCCATTGTTGGACAACCTGATTGATCAACCATACTCTAAACTATAACAAATGAAGGCTTCCTTAGAAAAGACTAGTACTATTTTAGCGTTCCACAATGCTCCAGATCATTGGTAATTAATTCAAATCTTAAGAGTTTTGGCTAAATCCATCTACGAGCTAACAGATATGCCGAAATGGGATATAGATCCAATGAATGCAAGGGCATTGAATGTTCCCTAGTTCATGATATCCACTCACCACAAAATACTGCGAGCAAACTGGGCACTCATGTGGCTTGCCTTTCTCCAGCCAAAACCAGACCACATCATGTTCATCCTCTGCATTTTTTAAGTAAAGCAAATTGAATGAACACAAGCATCAGTTCAAGTAGAATGAATCGATTCTGTACAAATCTGAGAGAAGCATACAAGAACCTAGAAGAGTGGAAACAGAGAATTAATGAAGGGAACATACCGCCTTCACCTCCTGGGCATCCAACTATTCTCTTGTCATAGTAGGACTTGGCAACAGCAGGAGCTTCCTACAGGCAGATAAAATAACTTCTACCATCAAAAGTCAAGTCATGACATCACTCTTATGATTTAAATAAGGTAAAGTTGTTTCTAGCATAATTATAAATAAAGGCTTAAACTTAAAATGATAAATTTACAAATAAGATTATTTTGTAGCCATGATTCGACATAAATGGATAAAACACAGCAGTACATCAATACGTAGAAAACAATTGCAGCAAAATATTCAACAGATTCAGAAAATAGAAAATTGCGTAAACAATTTTTCCTCCTCCACTTTGTATGATATCTATAATATTCTAGATTCCAAGAAGTGGTATAACAATCTAGAAAGAAAATTAAAAACATGCCTTATTAATGTTGCTGAAAAGAAAATATTAAGGTTTGGCACATGGATTGTTACACTCCATGGAGAATCAAGGTTCACAGTTCAAGAGCCCCCACCCCTCGGGCCTACTCTACCCATGACAAGTGGCCCATCAAAAATAGGACCAAAAAGCCCCTTACTTGAGAAAAACTTAGTTAAAGGAATCATACAAGTTAAACCAAAGGTTGCATATATTCATCAAATCCAAAAATGAACTAAATGCCAAATGATAACATTATAGCAAACAAGTAATAAAAATTGGAATGAATCATTGGAAATTCCTACTTGTTAATAACATTGGAAAGATATGTTGCCAAAGTACCAAACTAATGCAACAGGTAACATCATTTTTGCAAATATTCACTCACACAAGCATCTAATCAACAATCCAAGAATAAAAATAGTTCTAGTACACAACAAAAATAACAGGTAAAGTGGTAAACAGTATACCCATTTAAATATGAGGGCTTAGATTTCAAGTAATTGAAGTCATCAAAAACCAAATAAAGGAATAAATTCAAGTAAAATATTGTTGTAAATGATAGCAAAGAGGGGGAACAATTGTCAGTATTTCAACACCATCAGCCATTGATCCCATATAAAATGATACAAACATGATCAAATCAGCCAGTGTTCCTCAATTGTAATAGACTGTAAGAAACATTGATTTGCATACTAACCTTAGTGCCAAAGGGACCTACAGGATTGTTCACATCTTCAAGGATTTTCTTTCCCTAAACAAGATAACACAAAACAGAAAATCAGAACGAGAAAACAAGATAGTGTCTATAACAACATAGACAATTCGAATCATCAATTGTAGAAAGTAACATCAGAAGACGGTTCTCGCAATTTAAAACCAAACAGAGAGAACGGAAGAGGAAAAAATAACCTGGATCTCGGCCTCAAGCTCCTCGCGCTCATGACCAGTAGCGATAGGCATTACATCCTCAACTCTCTTCTTCACAGCAGTATCCGCTACACAAACAAAATCAATCGAAATCAAACCGCAAAAAACAACACTGGACAAGTCAACAAACACTCAAACAGAAACGTTTTCTAATATAAACTAAATATAACTCAACCTTTTCTTCTAATTTCGAAGCACAATAATTAATGATCTAAAATATTCATACAGAAAAAACAACTATTTAAACAACCATCTAAAGGATGCAACGATTGAAATATATATGATTATATATATATATATATATATTAAAAATGAAGCGCCGAAGAGGATCTAATGATGCTAGGGTTACCTGACTCGTCGGAGAAATGGCGAACGAGGAGAGAAGCGGAAGGGAAAGGAGAAATGTGATATTTGAACGGAACCAGCGCCGTTTTAGACGCGGATCGGCATGGAAGGGCTGCTAGAGATTTGAACTGTGAAGTGAGTAACCTTCTCCACATATTTCGGAAATCAAAGGGATTGTGTTTAGTTTCTCGGTGATCTCAGGTCACGCCCTGGCTTTTCTTGACGACGATCAAAAACAGCGATTTGCAAATGTTCTCTATTTGAATTTAATTTTCGGTGCAAAATAAGGAAATATTTTGGGGGAAATGGGGTGGAGGCTGCGGATGATGCTGGATGCGGTTTGCCGTTTGTTTCTTTGGGTTTATTTGGCACGTGCTAATTTTGTTACACGTATGTACTTTAGGAAAGTTTTTCGGGTTTCGATCCGGTTCGCGTTTTAATCCTCGATCTCTGGTTCGGGTTTAATTAGGTATTTAAATTTTATTTAGAGAAAATAACTTCAGTGATCAAAAATCTCATATAATATACGATTTTAATCAACTTTTTTCGGATTTGCCAAAATGACCAACAAAATCGCAATACGATCGCTAATTCGCAACGCGATCTCCATTATCGCAAATCAGTTTCCAGATTCGCAACGCGATTATGACTATCGCAATGCGATTTTCTAATTTCGCGTTGCGATTTTTCCAATTCGCAATGCGAATAAGTAAATCGCAATGCGAATTTGGAAAATCGCAATGCGAATTTGGAAAATCGCAACGCGATACTGACTATCGCAACGCGATAATACAAAATCGCAACGAGATACTGACTTTCGCAACGCGATACTTACTTTCGCAACGCGATACTGACTTTCGCAACGAGATAATACATAATCGCAATGCGATTTTCAAAGCGTCATTAGTATCGCAAAACGTATTTTATTTTCAAATTCCAAACACGAATATTAATATATTGGAACACTGAACCGTCCACAGTATATCCCGTAATCGCAACTCATAACCTAAAGCCTAAAATCACAACTCAATCCCATCTCCATCTCTCACTCTCTCACCCATCTCCGACGAAATTCGTCCCCATCTCTGGTAAAATCCGTCTATCTCCATCTCTCAAAGCCACCCTCACAATCAGAAATGGAAAATCAACCAAATCAACCACCGAGGGTTAGTTTTTTTAATTATTTTCTTTTTGAAATTTTTGCATTATTATTAGGTTTTTCATATTGAAATTGATGATAAGTTTACTGGTAATTTCAATAATAGATTAACCATTTCACTTAGATTGCTTATTAAATCAACCGAGAATCGCAACGCGAAATGAAAATCGCAACGACAAAATCGCAACGCGATTTTATTCTCTCGTTGCGATAGTCAAATTCGCGTTGCGATTTTCATTTTCAGAAACTATTCTTCTTCTGCAAATTGAAACTTGAATGAATTGCATTACTTCAACCAAAAAACAAAGACAAATAAGAAATTCACAGTGTTGCAAATTTAAGTTTGAAGAATAAACTACTACTCTTTATGTTTATTATTGTTTTTGGTATATCTTCACAGTGTAGTTTTTGGTATATCTAACTTAGTATGTTTATTGTTTTTGTAGAACTTTTATTCGGCTCAATTGACCTTAAGAAATAAAGTCAACCTGGCCAAAACAATTGCATCGAAGCTTTCACCTGCACAAAGAAAAATGTTTGAGGATACTTGCTTCGGGCCATGGCTGAAAGTACAACATCCCGGTGGAGATGCGATGTTGACACACCTGTTTCTTCAAACCATGACTAGCGATCTACCAGATACTATACAACGTCGTGATGAAGAGATATGGTTTGATTTTCCACCGGCGTATACGTGTTTTAGGCGGGAGGAGCTTTGCTTAATCACTGGTCTACGCTTCGGACACGATGATGTAGGTCGGTACACTAGACACATTACCCGCCCATCATGGTTATCCCGGGTTTTTCCTGAGCTGGAGAGGCCGAATCTACACGTGGAAGACCTCACGAGATTATTGAATAAGAAAGATGGTTTTACTCAGATGGATGACGTCGATGTTGTCCGAGTATGCCTTCTAATACTTTTGCATGCCGGCTTTTTAGGCAGAGAGGCCAGACAACCTATTAAGAATGATCTAATCAAATTGGTAGAGGACCTAAATGCGTGGAACCTGTTTCCGTGGGGCTCGTATTTATGGAAAGCTACATGGAATAAGTTATCGTCTGCCTTGGATGATCGAAAAAGTTTGCATGGCGATGGTTCCAAATACACTTTGACATGCTTTATTTGGGCCTTTAAGGTAAGAATTTTTATATAATGTTTCCAAAATTATAAGTAATTATTTAACAATTACTAATGTTTGTTATTATATTGTTTGTAGATTTGGATATTTGAGGCCTTTCCCGCCATGAAGACATATGCAATAAAAACTTCAAATGATATTTCCAGGGCTATTTCCTAATAGAGGAAACGGACCTTGCAATGGGAAGATTTACTACGGTATACGACAATAAATAATGTAAGTTAACATAAATACTACTATATGTTTATAAACAAGTTATTACTAGTACACGTTTAACTTTGTTTGAGCTTTTATATTGTTAGGAGACCAACACTCCATTACAGAGGGTGACACCCACGGAAGCTGAGCTTGCCACTGATTGGTGGCAAACTAGTAAGCATTTTTTTGATGGCACGGATGATGAGCAGTCCCCACTTCGGGAGCCATCACCTCACCCATAGCTATCACCTCACCCAGAGCCATCACCTGATCGACCCGACTATACACCTCCACAACGACAGCCATCACCTATTCTGTCACATCATCGAGCCTCTTCTCCACCATCACCGCAAGATAGGCGACCGGCAAAGTTGCCACGACGTTTATCTCACTGTTCTCCACCTCCACGGGATGAGTTAGGGGAGTTACGTGTTGAGGTCAATGCCTTGCGTGAGGAGGTCGGTACTTTACGAAAAGACGATGGTGCATGGCGTGTTGAGGTGTCTACTTTACGCGGTGAGGTAGCCGCTCTACGTGAGATGGTAGCATCGTTGCATAATGAGGTTCATACTCTACGCAACGAGGTAAGTTTAAGATTTTTCATATTTAACTTGATGATAAATTTACTCGTAATTTCACTTAGATTAACCATTTCACTTAGATTGCTTAATAAATTCATTCGGTTGCTGTTAGTATTTGTTTTTGGTTTTGTTTTTGTCTTTTGGTTGAAGTTATGCAATCCATTCAAGTTTCAATTTGCAGAAGAAGAATAGTTTACTTTCGCAACACGAAAATGACTATCGTAATGCGGAAATGGCTATCGCAATGCGAAATGAAAATCGCAACGACAAAATCGCAATGCGAAATGAAAATCGCAACGACAAAATCGCAATGCGAAATGAAATCCGCGTTATGAAAGTATCCATTGTTAATTGGTAAGTCAAATGCAAGTTTTGTTAACATATATACTCCTTTTGGTTTGAAAATATTTGGTTAAGTACCTAGAATTCAATAATTTGTTGTTTGTAGGTTTTAGATGTGTAGGAAGTCTTGTTTGAGCAAATGTTTGGTTTCTGCAGGTTAATCCTTAAGTGAGCTGCATGAAATGGATGTACGGGTGCAAAAGTTGATTCATTGATTCAATAATTGATGAGGAAATAAGAATTATTTTTTTTGATTGTTTAATTGATTTGTAAAAAATGATTTGTAAATGTTGATTTGTTTAATTGATGTGTACATAATTCTTATTTGTGCTTGTTTAATTGATTGAAATGTAATAGTTGATTTGTTGATTTTCAATCTGCATTATGTTGAAGGCAAAACAGACTATCGCAACACGAAACTGACTATCGCAACGAGAGAATCGCAACGCGAAAATGGCTATCGCAACGAGAGAATCGCAACGCGATTTTCATTTCGCATTGCGATTTTCTCGTTGCGATAGCCATTTTCGCGTTGCGATTTCCCCGTTGCGATAGTCAAATGAATGTCTAATAAGTGATAACAACTGAACATATCATAGCAATGTTCAAACTCAAGTTACTAATACATGCCTAACTGAAAATGTTAAAAGTGCACACATAAAATACACATAATACAACGTTTGCATTTAAAAATCACCTAAGTTAACAGTCCCAAAAGGTGAAGCCGGTTGTGATTGGGATTTTGAAGATGATTGCGATTTTCAGAATCTCGTTGCGAAAGTCAGAATCGCGTTGCGATTTTGTATTATCGCGTTGCGATTTTGTATTATCGCGTTGCGATAGTCAGTATCGCATTGCGATTTTCCAAATTCGCATTGCGAATTGGGAAAATCGCAACGCGAAATTGTAAAATCGCTTTGCGATAGTCATAATCGCGTTGCGAATCTGGAAACTGATTTGCGATAATGGAGATCGCGTTGCGAATTAGCGATCGCATTGCGCTTTTGTTGGTCTTTTTTGCAAATCCGGAAAAAATTGGTTAAAATCGTATATTATATGGGATTTTTGGTCACTGAGGTTATTTTCTCTTTTATTTATTGGTTTAAACTAGTGCTCAAATTTTATTTTTTACCAGATTAATATTTATGATAAACCGATTATTTTAATTAATTTTAACCATGAGGTCAACTTGAGCTAACTTAATTAAGGTGATAATTTGAACCAATTAATCAAGTTTAGGTATTAGTTTTAATCTTAACCGTTAGGTAGTAACATGGAAATGAAAACCACCATGAGACAATTAAGAATGGTAACGATGATGACGTAGCTTGATACTAAGGTTGTTCAAGGACGGTTAATCACATCGTTTAATTTAAAATTTGGTCGATTAACCGTTATAATGGTTATGAGATTTTTTTAATCATAATCTAATTATTAAGAAACGATTTACCACTAATGGTTCGGTTACAAGTTAACCTATTATAATTATTTGTCAAAAAAAATTCATAATTCATACTACAAAAAAATATAACACTTAACACATAATTACACCGGTGCAAGTAAATAAAATAAAAAAGTGTAACACTTAAAACATACTTACACCAGTGTAACTATGCACATGTTACAATATCTTGATACCTAATAATAAACACATAACTATATTAGTGTAAGTACGTTTATTTATTTAAAAAAACTTATAAATTATAAATTATAATATATATATATATATTATGTTACTTGTGTACAAAATTTATTAAAAATATATATAAATTAGAAATAAAAAAATAATATTAAGTTATTTACGTAAAAATGTAATAAATAAAAATTTAATTATAAATTTAATTTATTAACGATTAACATTTTATCAAAATTCGTAACCGTAACTTTAATTTTATTCATCATTTTTAACAGTTCAATTATTTGAAATCATTAAATATTAACAATACGATTAATTAATCTATTAAATATAATGGCTATACCGATTAACGGTTACGAGTCATACTTGATACCACAATTGGAATATCCTTCACGAGACTATGAACCTTCTCGACCATCATTAATACGACGACGTATTTGATCCAACTGAAATAAATCATGGTAGTTTCATTGAAGATATTCGTAGGGGAAGAAACCGAACAGATTTTAGGGATTGTCAGGCAAATAAAATTGTTCCGAACACATCTCCAAAACTCCAAAACTCCATTAATATAATAAAAGCTACAAAGATGGAGGATATGTGATTCGGTGAGAATCAAGTTGACGATTTTATGATTTTGTAACAGATGATGAGCGTGGTGATTAGTATGACGGTCGGAGCTACGAGGTCAAAATGCAAACTCAACATGGATGATTGCCACGTCGGAGTATTTTAATGAATTTTTGTTTATCAACGATTATTTTTGTTGGTCAAAGATTCATATCAATTTTTTTTGAATTTGAGGGTTATATTGAATATAAAATAAATTCAAGGACTATATTAATTTTCTAAAAAGAATTTAAAATTATCATCAAGTTTTTTTTTAATATGCTACCACAGGAAAAGAGTTTTAATTTTAATTAAACTAGCAGTTATTAAATGAAAAGATAATTCTGACATAAGGTAAAAGAAATAAAATATGGAGTACAAAGTATGTAATCCACGCGAATATTTTTTAGGACCGACACATCGAAATGCTGAATCGACAAATTTTAAGGATGAATGGTGAACTTGTTGGCCTTAGATCAGAGAATGAGATGATGAGAAATAACAAGGATGAAAAGTTTGCTGAACTTATTACAGCGCAAATCATGTTATTACTACATTAATACCTTTCTTAATTCGAACAATACAGCAACATGAAACATGAAACATAGAAAATGAACATATATATTAATTCAAGACATGGGTTTTGTCCACTTGGGAGGAGTCCTACGTCGAACAAGCTTTGCTTTGGCATCCGTGGGTGTTTTCCTCCCGAAGTTAGTCTCTCGGTCTTCTTCAATCCTCTCGAAAACGCTCACGCTACTCTTAAGCGAAGGCATTATCCCCAACTTCCTCCACCTGAAAACCACTTTCCTCTTATCCATTAGTTTCTCCATTTGCATCTGCATTGCCAGGCATTGGCTCTGGACCCTCAGAAGCTCTTCTTTCAGCTTCTTTATCTCTATTTGTTGAGCGTTGATTTCTCATTTCGACATGCACGGAGCTGGGGTTCGTGTCCGGCTGTGTTTGGAGTCCTCTTCCGCCGCCTCTTCTACCGCCTCGACAGCAAGATATCTTTGAGTGTAAGTCAATATATGATCTCTGAAGCGAAGTTTCGATAAACAACCGAAACTAGTACCATTGCTGCCGCTCCGACTCATCCCTCCGTCGCCATCGCTGTTTCCGCCATTAGAAATACTTCCGGAGCTTCCGATCGAATCGGGTGTACTGATATTTCTTTTCAGCCTCTTATTATCGCTGGTGTCTTCTAAAAACGGCGGGTACAATCAGCGCCATTGTTGTCCGACATTAAAGGCAGGAAAGGGTTTGAATAAAAAGCGATGGCCGAACGTTTCCAGACCAGTCACCTCTTCAACCCTATCTGAGCTCTGAAGCTCGTTTGACAGAAATTCTAGGGCCATTTTTTTTGTTTTTCATTCAAGAATATATCATCAACAAAGCCCTGAAAGATCCTAAAGGAGAGATAGGGTTGTTTACATAAGAAAAATCAGAACCTTGAAGACCATGAGTTTTTCTTGTAAAAACGTTAGGTTGAAGAAATTTTGGAGGAATTTGATTGGCGTTGCACTGTTGTGCTCAGACGGGCAAAACAGGACAACAAGTATGCCTAGGGCACGTGAGCAACCATGAACTTATCCATGTACAACCTTGTACTATTCCCTTACCGCGATCCATTCTAGGTGTTAGCTATGTTTTTTCCTTTACACGGTAGGTCATTTTCTGCAGTCCCACATGCTCTCCTTTACTTTTACAGTTCAATTTAAGAAAATTCTGCACTTCCACACTACATACGAGATGGTCATATATATATCATCATCATCAAGATTTAAAATACTATTTACAGCTTCAGATTAAACTATATTTATATTAGAGATTAACGATGACTCAAACAAATTTTCTCTAACGGATTCTGCACAAGTTTTTTTGGGAAGATTAAGGTTGATGTAGAGAAATGGAACGTTAGTTTGATGAGTTAATTGGTCATAAGATTTATGGTCCTCAAGGAGCCGGGGTTTTGTATATGAGAAGGCGGCCACCGATATAAGTCAATAAGTGAAAAATAATTCTAATTATTTTTAAATTTAATTAAATATAAATTCGGCTAGAAATTTAATAATTATAGAGTTTGATGATGCAATTGGCTGAACATTGAAGCGCCTGCATTGGTTCTTTTCTGCGCATGAGTCGATCATTCTTTTTTTTTTTTGAAATAAAGTCGATCATTCTTAATATTATTTTAATGTGATTTTTTATTCAACCATTCTTAATATTATTTTAATGTGATGTTAAAATGATAATATAATTTAGGGTTAATTGATCACTTATGTTTTGTTTTGACAATTTTTTCTCAATATTTCAAAAAACATAATATATAATCACTTTCGTTTTTATTTAATTAATATATAGTCAATTTCGTTTCAATTTAATTAAGACGTGGTCACCACAGGTTAATTATTGTTAATAGTTAACAAATTAGGTAATGTAATATTTTGGTTACATTTGGTCCATGTTCTTCACATATTCTCAATTTTTTTTATTTTAATATAAAAATATATATTTTATTCTTATCTAAACTTTTAAAAAAAATTATTATTATTTTAACTTTGTGAAATATATGTTTTATCTTAATTTACTAAATATATTTTATTATTACTTTAAATTATTAAATATATTTTATTTTTATCCTAACTTTAAAATATTTTAACATAAAATATTTATCTTTAAATTAAAATTAAAATAAAATATATTTATTAAATTAATATAAACAAATATTTTTAAAGATAATATATATAAAATATCATGAATGTAAGTTAAGTATTAATACATTAAGATATAAAATGTATAGATCATGTTGTCTATTTTAAACCAAACACTAGTCTTGGCTCAATGGTTGGGTGAATGCTTAGTTTTCTAAGTGACCCAAATTTGAATTTCTTTGACCTCAATTTGGTTTGCATTGTTTTCTTTCAACCAAAGGGTGACATGTGTTACCCTCTGATTTATGGAAAATGAATATATTGAATTAAAATAAAGGTATTCCTTCAATCGAATGGTGAGATGTGTCACTAGTAACAAATGACATCATTCAATTGAAGAATTAAATTTGTTTTAATTCATTAAAAATATGACTAAATTGAGAGAATACATAAATATAAATAAAAGGGATGGTTTGGGTAGGTGACATGACTGTTGTCCTGATAACGAAAAATAAAAATATGGATGGTATTGTGCAGAAAGGGCATGACAAGTATGTAATCAAAATGGACATTTTTATATAAATTATTATAATAATACTAATTTATTATGATTTATATGTAGCCAAGCGAACTGCAATTTTAGACGGAAACAGAGCTGAGAGGAAGTTGAGACACAGAGACAGAGAGCTCGAAGGAAGGTGACAGATTATGGGAGACAAACGGGGATCAGCAGAGGATCAATCTTCAGGTATTTCTTTTACTACAACTTCATTTATTACCCATCTTCAAATATTTTTTACATTATAAAGACTTGATATATATTGTGGCAGATTGTGGAGGTGGTAGTTGGCAAGAAAGGGCGCCGAGTCCTGGCATACCCATCTCATTCACTCAAGACAATTCCATACCCCCACCCCGAGCGCCCTAGCTTTTCTCGTACTACTTCGATGGTGAGGGAATCTTCTTTTATATTTTTCACTTCAAACTGATGGTGTTCATGTCTTTTAACTGCTCTGTTCTTAGGCCTGTTGTATTCATCAGGAACATAACAATTATTTTTATACAATACAACTTCACAAGAATATACATAACATTTTCAGCTCAGTTTCACAAATAATGCATGTATAAAGACCATGTTCACAGTGTTGGAGTTTTATATATATTTTGTTCCGTTGTGTGGCATAATGGACCCATTGTGGTCGGACTGGACCATCTTATTCAGTCAAGATGCAGAATCTGCGAGTCTTCCCCAACATGATGAGCCGCAACCTATGCAGGGTTATGCCGATGGTTCCATTACGCAGCCAGATGATCTTCCACATTTGGGTATATCATTAATCATTCCTTCCTTCTAAAAGTTAAACGTTTCGGGTAGGTATGATAAACTTTGATCCAAATTTAATTATTCTAACTAATTTACCATATTCTAGATTCAATATAAACCTGAACATGATGGTCTAAGTTTTGAAACCCAAAACAACCCGAATTGAATCAAAATAGACCTAAGTTTTAGTTGGATGGATATTAACGTATATCTAATTTACCCAAATTTAATCCAAATCAATCATCGATGGAATTTTAGTTCGATAATTAAAGCAAAATAAAGTAATTTAATTATATTATTATATATTTTTTAGTAATGTGATCAATAGTAAAATGATGTATAATCTATTCTTCTTTTGAATTGTACTAATAGTTAACCATGAGATCTATTAATTAATCTAGTCGTCAAGGATTCTCATATTGTCCCGTCATGTGTGAGTAGGGATGACAATTTAACCCGAATCTGAGAACTACGATGAACATCATTTATTTAATTTATAAAACTCGACAATAAAATACTCAACGTGTAATTATAAATTAATTAAAAATTTAAATGTAAATTATTTAAATAAATATTAATTATATTATTTTTATAAGATAAATTATACATTTAATATCTAAACTTTTAATTTTTATAAAATTATATTTAATGGCATGACTAACGTGACACATAATGTGATAATTGTGGACACGAATCACCATCCTGTTAAAATGAATTGACGTAATTGTGCTTAAATTGACGTATCACCGTTCTTTTTTTCCTTCGCATTATTTTGATATTTAATGAAAATAAATCTGAAAATTAGGTTCAATATTCTACATAGACAACACATCATATGTATTTGAACTAACATTCGTTGGTTAATTTATAAAAAAATTATAACAATTAATAGAAAAATAAAATAAAGATATATATATATATATATATCGTATCCAATATTTAACATTATTGATTTTCTAAAGTTTCAAACCGAAAATCACTTCTTTGAATAGTCCAACTTTAGATCTTGATTAAATTGGAAAAGTTCGTAATTAAATACATTTTTCCTCAAAATGAAATTAAATAATTTTGTTATTTATAATAATTTTTTTTATATGTAACCGTTTAATATATTTAGAATATCCTTAAAGCGCGAACCAAACGATATTAATGATAAAGAAATTATTATTGTTTCTTTAATTCTATTAATGTCATTTCTATTTTAACATATACGATTAAATTAATAAAAGAAATCTAACCAAATAATTTAGACATCATATCAATTTTCTTGAAAGATGTATTTATTATAAATTTAATCTTATAAAATATGATAAATAATATTTATTATAAAATATATTTGAAATGATCGTTTAAAATATAAAATGACAATTCATTTTTAATAGTCTAGGAATAGTATTTCTTTTCTTATTCATTGATAACAGACGTACGCTTATAAATACAATTGTTTGAATTTAAAATTATGAGAAACAATTATATTATTTTTAACTATTAAAGGCACTTTATAAATTAAAATGATAATTCATAATTGATATTTTTAAAATAAAATAAATATAATTTGTATACAAAATTTAAATCACTCGTAACTCCCAAACTCTTAAACTGAAAGCTATTGCTGGCTTAAATAACTTTAAATTTAGAGACCAGTTAGAGGTTGACAGGAACCATGGCCCCTAAAATAGTTAAATTAAATATAAGTACTTTTAAAAATCAAAAGATTACAAATTAGTACATGATCAAATTACATTTTGACAACCTATTCTATCCTAATTTTTAGGGGTGTTCAAAAATACCCAATTTGATTGATATGATCGTCGATGCGCCTACTCAGTTAAAAAATATTGGATATTTATTTTGATAATATCCGATTTTATGGGTCAAACACCTGACCCACTAAATTTTTCGTGTTTCCAAAACTTTGCTTAACGGGTATCTGCCAACCTGGTACCTAATTTATTATATATATATATATATTATTTTTTATATTAAATATTTATTTATAATTCTCAAATTATTTCACCATAACCTTCAAAGTTCTTAAATTTTTAAATCTTATCACCATAACCTTCAAAGTTCTTAAATTTTTAAATCTTATCACCATAATATATATATATATATATATATATTATTTTTTATATTAAATATTTATGATTTTTTAAATTTTTGATAATATTTGTGTTTTATAGGTACCCGACTTACAGATAGTCGGATATAATGGGCTGGGACATTGGCTGACATTTTGATACCAAAAAAATTCGGGTACCCGAAAATACGAGTACCAGATACCCGATTTTGACCCCTACTAAAAATTATAAAATTAAAAGCCAACACAAGTGTTGAAATTACACTTTTGTCTCTCATGAAAATTTATAATTCGAGTTTAATATGATAATAAAAAGTTTATGCTTTCTAGCTTTATATCTGCTCAAATTACAAATTTCTTATCATAATCATACAAATCGAACTAAAACTCAATCAACTATAAAAAAAAATATTAAAAAATCATAAATAAATTAAAAAGTATAAATATATAATTTATAAATGATAAACTATATATAAGCAACTAACTCCACCTGCGAGTTTTTAGTTGGCAAGGAACGGCTTAACCAAAGCGCCCTCGTCCTGACCGTCAGATTCATTGGGGGGTCCCACATTTATTAACCGTCGGATCATCGCAAACACTTCTGATTTAACTAATAAAACCCTTATCCCTATAAAAACTCCAATATAACTCTCCTTCCCAAGTTTGTTCGTTCTTTGATTTCTTTCACAATTCTTTTACCAATTTCACTCATTTCTGCGATTCTTTTCGTATACCCTAATTTCACTGATTATAATCGAAATCCCCAATCATGAGATTAATGAAAGGTAGCAAAGTCGAGGTCCTTACCAAGCAGGAGATTCCAACAGGCGCCTGGCGCTGCGCCGAGATTATCTCTGGCAACGGCCGCACTTACAGCATTAGGTGCGGTTGGTTTCCGGTCACTGGCGAGGCGGGGACGGTGGAGAGAGTCTCTAGGAAAGCGATTAGGCCTTGTCCTCCTCCGACAAACGGGACCTATGACTGGGTTCCCAGCGACGTCTTAGAGGTGTTCGACGAGTTGTGTTGGAAACCGGCCGTTGTAGTTTGGGTTTTCGGTGGAAACAAATTTTCTGTGAGGATTATTGGATCGAGTAGGGAACTGGAAGTACATCGATCTCGCCTTCGTGTTCGACAATCTTGGGAAGATGGCAAGTGGTTTCTCGTTGGAAAGGTTTTTTTTACAATAATTTTATCTATTTCTTCATTTGTTTTATTTATTGTAAGTTATTGATTCTTACCCTAATCGTTGTTTTGAAAACAGGGTTCGTCAAATTCCTCATCTAAGAGAAAAAGATCTTCGCTTGGCTTCTCGGATGATGGTGGGTGGAAGAAGAGGGCCATTGAAAATGGTAGTGTTAATGGTAAAAGGATAATAGTTCGGCTTCCTTCTCCAGCTTTTGAAAAGGTAGATGCGTTTGTTTCCCCAAATAATATACTGGGTGAAAGATGCACGCCTTCTTGCCTTTATAGAATTGATAGTTGTGCATCGTCTGTTGGTAGCTGTAGTGGTTTGGGGAATAATGGTCTTAACTTGTCTCCTGCTTATGTAACAAACGGTTGTGAGAACTTAGAGGATTATTGTAGCGATGCTGACTCTTCTTGTGAAAGGAGATGTGGAGAAGAAGGTAGTTCTGGTTTCACCAGTGAAGGAATGGGAATGGATTTCCACAGGTTGGAGCTACATGCCTATCAGCAAGTCCTTGAGGCATTGTATGTTTCTGGTCCTTTGACATGGGAAGAAGAAGCAAAGGTGACAAATCTGCGTGATACTCTTAATATTTCGAATGATGAACATTTAAGGGAGCTAAGAAAGTTGAGACATGATGAGAATAGGCTTTCATTCTGTTGATACTAGATTTAATGAAATTATTATATCTTTAATAGTGTTTTGTTTTACTCGGTGCTGCAGATTTGTAAAGATAAAATTAGTTATTTTCAACTACATCTTTAAGTGTGAAGTTTTTGTTCTTCTTCTTCCCCCTGCCGATTTTGTAGTTGTGTTGTTTGTCAATATTGACGTAACAGAGTAGAAGGCTACTTCTCCAAGTGATAATTGTTGATTATTGAAAATAGCTTTTAAATGAAAAGAAGTGCAAGTGCATTGTAATCACCGGGAAGGACACTGATGGATTCTATTGTAAAAGTAGCCAATTTTCAGAAAATTGCATATGGTTGAGCCCGGTTTTCAGAAATATTGAATTGTTACTCCTTGTCTCTGAATTTATCTTTGATATTGCCATGTTCGTAAATTTTTCTCTTGTAAATTATGTTGTGGTGCTGGTTGGTTTATGGATTCTACCTGGAATTATATATATTTGCAGTTTTATATTTGTTGTTGCATCATTGTCTTTTGATGGCGGGTATAAATATTATACGATTCTTCATTTCAGCAGTATCTGGGGAATGTCCTGATGATTTCTCAGAGTATCTCATTGTCACTGTTGGAGGCATTCATACATAGCTTCAAAAGCCATGATTGGGTTTAAGTTTGGCACCTCTTTCAGTTGACCAATGGGCAACATCCATGGTTTATTCCCCTAATGGATCCCTTAAACCCTGCTTTTGGTATGGATATTTCTATAAAGCTTTTCGAATTTGGATTTTTGCTTTTGAAATGCTGGTATAAATTGTTATATCTGTTGCCGCTGCCTATAAATCAAGACAATCTTAAAAGACACCCTTCAGTTTTAGTATGTAAATAGGCCACATTTGCACTTAAAAAAATCAAGTTGTATTAACAATAAATTTGGTATTTCTGGATGATGATTTCCAATAACAAAACCTTAGGCTGCATAATTGATGAATTGCTCTGAACCTGACCTAGTCTCTCTCTCTGCGGAAACACTTGTAGTAACTGCTTGAGTAGATGAGATTATCCTAGCATCTTTGAATCAGACGAGTTTAATTTGTGGCCTTAAGCTGCATTCTAATTGTATTAACGATTTTGTACATACTGATGATTTTGGACAAGTTGAAATCGGTGTTTATATACCATGATGAAACGGTGCTTTTAACTTCACAAGCGGTTGTTTGATATTTCTAGATGGGTACTTCTGAGCCCCGTCAAAGGACTCCCCGTTTGAAAACCATCACCTGTCGGTGAGAGTGGTATTCTGTAAGAGAGATTCTTGTATTATGCAATATATCTGTTTTCTTTATCATGGATTCTACATGACAAAAGATCAATGCTGTGGTTAAATTGTTGGTTTTCCTCCATCATGTACAGTGCATGAGAACATGCAGGTAACACATTCTTTTCCCTAATCATTATCAGCGCTTGATGCTTAGTGGAACATTTTAGATTGATGTTCGAGTAGAAGTGGTTTATTAGAAATTCAGACATTGGAATCCTATTTATTGTTGTTGCATGCAGTATGGACTTTGGTTGCTTCAGTTCATACCCTTCGGTACTAGGTAGGTTCCTCCTTTACTATTTTTCTTTTAAGACTTTTGGGTGGCTACCACTTAACTACATGTTTGAGAAATATGAATGCTTTTGCTAAGGTATGTTATCGAAGAGCCTCTTTATTCTCATAATTATAACATAATTTGGTTAATTGGCCTTCGATTTAAATTCATCCATGTTTATTGTTACATGTGACATTACAGATCACAAGGCAGAGACATGCCGACAGAGGAGACTTAACTGTTGTTTCTGCTGAAGTGAATTTTCAATTTGATACTGGGACTTGTGAAGTCATGATCGACCCTCTTGATATTGTTTGTTGCCTAATGCCATTGCTTAATTCTAAGTGTGGAGCATGTAAACAATGTTTTAAGAGCATTTAAAAAATGAAAATTGGACTTGTATTTGTCAAGAGTAATCTCATGATTTCCTTCTATTAGGCATTCGGAAAATGACAACGTCATGGATGGTAGGACCACATAAGTTTTTATTGTAGGACTAAATTGTATTTTTTATAACTCTATGTGGTCCTATTGTAGTATATGTTTTTTTCCCTGTTTGGACGAACTTACGTACGTTTTATAATGATGCTGCTGCCGGCAGATTTGGCCCTATATCGTAAGCAAGTTAATTATTTAAGAGGAAATAATTTTAGTAACCGAAAATGTCTTATAATATACGATTTTGACTAATTTTTTTTGGATTTGTCAAAATGACCAACAAAATCGCAATGCGATCTCTAATTCGCAACGTGATCTCTAGTATCGCAAATCAGTTTTCAGATTTATAATGCGAGTTTTCAAATTCGCGTTGCGATTTACATATTCGCATTGCGATAGTTCAAAATCGCAATGACTGGTGGTATTGTATTTGTTTCTTAAGAATTTTTTCTAAAAATATATTATTCGCGCGAACGTGTCGAAGACACGTATGACCATGATAACGATCACGACCCGAGACGAGACGACGACGGCGGCGGCGGCGCGCGAGAGTCCCCTTGTTCTCTATCACTCAACAAGGAAGTGGAAAAGCCAAGCTTTAAATACCATTCCCAATAGTGTTTTCAATACTATATGAGATTGAACATTACCAACACTTGTTTCCAATACTATGTGGGATTGAGTCTTAAATAGTGATATTATTTGTAAATTATAGTTAATGACTTTAGTATTTGTATGAAAAGTATTTGTGGTTCGTTTAGTTTTCATACAATTTTAATTTATTTTCAATTGATTGTAATTGCACGATAATAATTTTTTTTATTCTCGCGAGTGATGTAATTTTTTTTGAATGTTTTGCTTAAAATTGCGATAATCAGAACATGACTTTTAGTTTTCATGTTTTTTTGTGCCCATAATTACAATTATAAGAGATTTTTTTTAATTACATTAGATATTAAATTATGTGATTGTAGATTGGCTTTTAATTATGACATATTTAATCGTATAATACTAATGCAATTGGTTGCTGATTCAGTTGTTTTAAGGTGCATGATTGTTAATTGTTTATTGAATAATCACATAGTATTGAAAACAAGTATTGGTAATGCTCAATTTCACATAGTATTGGAAACACTATTGGGAATGGTATTTAAGGCTTGGCTTTCCCACTTCCTTGTTGAGTGATAGAGAACAAGGGGGACTCTCGCGCGCCACCGTCGTCGTCGTCCGTCTCGTCTCGTGGTCGTGGTCGTGATAATACTTGTCTTTGACACGTCCGCGCAAATAATATCCTTTTTAGAGAAAATTCTTAAGAAACAAATGCAACAACGTGAATTTGGAAAATCGCAAACGCGAACTTCGACTATCGCAATGCGAATATGTAAATCGCAACGTAAACCGCAACGAATTTGGAAAATCGCAACGCGAACTCCGACTATCGCAATGCGAATATGTAAATCGCAACGCGAATTTGGAAAATCACAATGCGATAGTCGAAGTTCGTGTTGCAAATATGGAAACTGATTTGCGAATCTGAAGATCGCGTTGCGAATTAGATATCGCATTACGATTTTGTTGGCCATTTTGGCAAATCCAAAAAAAGTTGGTCAAAATCGTATATTATAAGACATTTTCGGTCACTGAGGTTATTTTCTCATTATTTAATTATTTTGTCCAGTAAGCAAGTTAATTATTTAATTATTTAATCCAATACGACATTAGATATTTTATTTTGGAAAATACGACAGTTGTTACATTAATTTGATGAGTGAGCATATTGAGTTTTAATAAAATATTTTTTTATTAGAACGTGTCATCTTGACTAGTCGCGTTGATAGATATATTTGAATAAAGAAATATTATTTGAACAAATTTATCTTGTGGGCTTGACGAATTTGTCTAGTACTATAGTAGATCTCAAATTATAATTTGAATTTACCTAAATGGGCTAATTTTTCTACCCGCTTGATTTAGTGGGTCAATTTTACCTGCTGCTGCCTGCTTAAACTTGGGTCACCCAGAGGGAACATGCCAACTCGGGTCATTATTGGGTTCCATTGTTGAAATTAATGCGTATGTTTTGTGCAATGAAAAAGTAATATATATTTCTTCTGCCCTATTAAATCTATCTTTTGAAAAATTAATATATATATATATATATATATATATATGTTATCAATTTTTTTTATAAACTTGTATATATAAAGGATTAAAAACAATGATGTTCAATTAATTATGTATTTTTAACGATTAAAGGTTGAATTAACAAAATAAAACTATAAAACATAAACGATTGAAAAAGCTAGTCATCTTTTTCATACAATAATAGGAAAAAGCAAGTAAAAAATATAATGTCTTAAAAGTGAAGTATGTGGTTAAATTTTAAATTTTGATATAATAGATGAATCTTTACCGTATGTGAAGTATAAAAATATAGTTGACTTGGGAGGGATTTGTTGAATTGGAGGACTGTGCTAGTCTCATTGTTATTCTGAAGGCCCAAAAGATGAATTTAACAGATTAAATTGGATTCCCATCTTTCATGGCATCAAATCTCTTCTGTAAGACTTGTTTTGTTTAATGTAATTCTAATGTTCTTGTTCGACGAGGTTTCAGTGGGAAATCAAAAGTATGTGAGTTTAAGTTTGGGTTTATTGGATTCATGAACTTCATATCGGACCCACGATTTATTTTATATTATGTGGTCGGACTTATATCATTTTAAGGATAAAAACGTATTGTCAATAGAAAATGTAAATGAAATTAAACTATACCAGAATTCAAAAGTTTGATAGATCCATTATTGTTTCCACTAAACCGGTAAACCCTCTTTGTGTTTGTTACCCCTAAATGAACGGAGCAAATCGATTTGTTGCCTAAGGAATGCAACAATCATTTTTCAAGCACTGATAATTACAGGTGATGCGAATTTCGGACACTAAGCAGCTTCACATCATCCAAAACGGGTCCACAAAGAGCACCCGAGTTGTCACTTTTCATGGTGTAAAATGTGCTATAGAACATAATCCGTGTTCGTTCCGACTCGGCCCTGAACTTGAGAATAGCCGGTTTGAATCCTCCTTTGCCCTTGGAGTTATACGACACCTTCACGGTGTTCTTGCCTGCAAATGCTTCGAGCATCATGGGACCTTCGCATCCGTTGTTAGCATCACCAACGGCAAATGTCAGCGCATAGGTTCTCCAGATTGTCGTCTTAACGATCTGAGCCACAGCACTTTCTTTTCCGCCGATCAGTTCGATGGCTCTTTTGCCTTCAGGAACAGAGTAATGTTCACTGTCAATGTACTTAATGGCTTTCAGGGATTCAATTATCCATCCTGGTAAAGGACTGTGTTCGTCTTCGATTTGGGGTGGAATTATAACTCCTTCCGAAGTCATTTTCGGGAAGATATAAGGACCTTCTTCGAAATTTCCGTTCTTTAGTAGATTGGCTGCAAATTGTTGAATCAAACAATCAGTTAGTGATTCATGAACTTTGAAGTTCGAAAATATCGATTGATAGGCCGGTCGGTTTTATGTACCTCGGGTACGTTTCGGAGGGTACAAGGTCTTCAATGCAACCGAATCGATAAGAGGGCCACAAGCTGCATCTTCCTCCACGCCCGGATTATGAATCGAGATCTCTATTTCAGACTCATCAGCTTGGAAAGCCCAAGCATACGAATCCCATCCATTGCTGCTATACATTGTTTGAATCGGTAATAAACCGAAGTCGTTTTTCTCGTAATTCGGCGAGACCGATATGTTCAATCTTTCCTCTTGTGCACATGTTCGAGCCGCGCTGAAGGTTAGAGAGTAGAACATGCCCTTAGTGACCTTAATCTTCTGCTTAACGAGGGCCTCATTGCCTAACCTAACAGCAAATGCACCTTCGGGTACTATTAGCAACATGCCGCCTTGTTTATGACCTGATTTTATGTACTCAACATAGCCTGAAATTTCCCAGTTGGGAATGGCTTTGGGGATCATCACTTTTGTTCCTTTCAGCTCTGATGGCTTTGGCCCATACTCGAAGTTCCCATTCGGCAATAAACCTGAGAATTAGAGACGAACGCAAGATTTTATATTATAAAAGATAAATTTACAAAGCTTTAAAGAATCGAAAACGAATTATTAATTAAAAAATGAAAAAATATTTAAATTATATAAGAATTTAAAACTTTCAAAGATTTCATCAGTACTACGGATCTATCCCTACAGAATCACATCAGCATTTCACATAGTGAATCTCAAGATTATATTATCATCACATATGGAGAAAAGAGTTATGCTTCTAATCCAGATGAATTTCAACAACCATGCACATGTGCATGCGCATGCAATGCATGTTGGTTCACATGGCTGAAGGCTGCATATACAGCGAATGCAGATTAAATAACTCTTTTCTTATACCATCATTCATTCACATTCATCCCTCAGCAATTTTTTATTCACCGGAATATTTCAGCAAACTTTGGATTATTAAATACAGTCAAAGTTCAGACAGGCAAACGTACAAATATTCATATCAAGCTGAATTCAGGACTTCATAGCTGATTCCGTGTCTGTAAATCCAGCTATTCAAACTCAAATCTTTTAGGAAAAAAACAACATTTTCTTTTATAATTAAAATCAATAAGTTTAAAAAGTTCTCTAAATAAAGTTCAGAATGACAAATAAGATGGATCAAGGGAATTACACTATAATAAATTTCTATAATATTTAATCCGAATTAATTCAAATACAATACCAGTGATGATAAAAAAACCACACTACAGCAAAACTGTACATTTGTGGCGTTTTTTTTACCTATAGTGGCGTTTTTAAGCGCTGCAAAAAACACCTGCGGCGCTATGACAAACGCCGCAAAAAGCGCCATTAAAAATAGCGTCGCTAAAGTTCGCGGCGTTTGGTAACAAAAAATGCCGCAATAGGTAACGATATATAGCGGCGTTTGTCTAATAAACGCCGCAATAGGTGTTGATATTTAGCGGCGTTTTTTCAACAAACGCCGCAATAGGTGTTGAGATTTAGCGGAGTTTTTCCCACAAACGCCGCAATAGATGTTGAGATTTAGCAGCGTTTTCCCCAAAAACGCCGCAATAGGTCTTGAGATTTAGCGGCGTTTTTCCCACAAACATCGCAAAAGATCTGGTATATAGCGGCGTTTTTTAGAACAAACGCCGCAAAAGATCATATCTATAGCGACGTTTTAAGATACAAACGCCGCTAATTACCTCTCTATAGCTAAAAGAAATTGATTTTGCAAATTAAAACTAATTTGTCAAATGTTGTTTTCCACTCTTTTATTACCCAAATTTAACCTGTAGCATTTTCCAATAAACTTGACATCCATAACAACAAACTTAAAATCCATAACAAGAAAAATAAAATCCATAATAATAAATCAAAGTTTACATTAACGTAAAATATAATGTAGTTCAACATTATTAACTATAATAAACAATAATATCTAAGATATTTTGCTTCTAATCTTACACATTCTTCAAAACTCTTCGTCACAATGAGGCGCTTAAATTCAAAGAGATAAATCAATAGGTCAGATGTCTCAGGAATCAAACTCTCCCACTCAGATCCAATAGTTTCCCTTTTTTCGCTCAATCTGGAAAGTGGCCGCTACTTCCACGCCATCAGATAAACCTTTTTCAGAGGACTCTTGAACTTCCTCTGATAAACCTTTTTGAGAGGCCTCTTGAACGAACGGAACAATTGCGATAGATTTGAAGGTTGATTGAGAGACACAATTCATTTCGATTACACAAGGTGTTGGATCACAGCCAGGGCTACCGTAATCATATTTTAAGGTCTGTGGCAGCTCGATTGCAATCCTTGATGGTTCATTATCCATATCAAAAGAAACCTCACCCAGGGAAACTCCTGGATCAAAATTCTCCTGGACATCCACACCCGCCTCCTCGATCGTACTCACTTTAGTCCCATCTGCAGAAGACAACTTGGGTTTCGATGGATCTGTAGAGCTATACCACCAAGCAAATAAAAAAGAAAAGAAAAAAGATTATAAGGCATGAAACTAAACAAAATCAAGAATGTATAATACTAGTTCATTACCATTTAAGGAACCTAGATTCCTTGTGAGAGCTGACATGGGGCGAAGTGAAAATAGAGGGCAGTGATGCAAAACTAAGCGGGTTGAATGTCTGAGTTACATGCACGGATTTGACTGGCTTGATTGGGGAGAGGTTGTTGATATAGTTAAAGACTGGAGAATCCTAGGAAAAACACAATGTTAAAAGGCCAAAAATCTTCTTTCAAACATATTTTGATCCAAATCAAATGCTTATCCGACATCCAAATCAAAGATGAATTCAAAAGCAGGGGAAGTGGCATATCTATGCTGTAACCCCTATCAAACACCACAACTAGAAGAAGAAAAAAACCAGAAATCAGAAGGCAAAACAAGTTTCAGAAAATAAAAAATGAATTCTACCCAGAGATCTAATTCACATAAAAGTAAACAAATTCACACCCCCAATGAGGCTAAGAACTAATAGAATGGACATAGTTTGATAACTCAATTAGAATCTGGGCATAGTTTGGAGATGTTTGATAACTCAATTAGAATCTGGGCATAGTTTGGAGATGTTTAGTGCAATTCACCCAAGTTATTTTGACTAAACATATCATGTAATTTAAAAGGTCCTCCTTACAATTTGATAAATAATTGTTTGAATGTTTCTATAATGATAATAGTAAAAATAACGATGATGAAACAACAACAAGAAGTTCATGAAACCAATGTAAAATATGAGGGCAGAAATCAGAAGTGGATTTTCAAATTGACAGGATATTTTGACATTTATTAGATATATTGAAAAGTGAACTTGTTATCTTATTTCAATACTTTATTATAAGTATCAGAGAGTACACAGATACATGTAGAAAATGACAAAACAAGAAATATCTCAGATAAATAGAAACAACTTACCCGAGTGGCCAAGTCTGTTTCGAGAAGCTCGAGCCGTTTCAGTGGAAATTCAATCATGTTTTCAAACTTAACCATCGATTGAGAGGCAACTTGGTTGCACACTTGAAGAGTTATGCTATGGATCTACAAAAGAAGATAAATATCACATGCCTTAACATGATGATATTGTTCTGATTTCAACATGCCCTGCTAAAATCTGAAACTGATACTTTGTAATGATCTTATATATCTGCAGGCAAAGAGTTGAACAAGAGATGTTATCGATAAACGTTTAGTCGGGATGGAAGAAGGGAACAAAGATTACATTTGAAGGAAGGGAAATTGAATTACCCGGATCATATGTAGCTGGTGTAACTTATGTGATCGTGGAGAAACAACATCTGATGTTCGAAAGATATGGTGATGATTTGGAGTTAAACAATTGAAATTCCTCGGGTGAAACCTCTAGCAGGTTGTAGTCTTCCCATACCTTTACTGGGTTGGGAGGACATGGAACTGAAGATAGATGAAGCCATTAACCTTGGCTAAAAAAAGATAATCACAGGCCAGGGCATGTCGAACTCAAAAGGAGAAGGAAGCAGAGGGAACTTGAAAGTTCAGTTCCATATTAACTTCCCAACGGATCACAGACGGACAATGAACCACTGCAGTTAGTATTTTAGGGAATCCTTGTGTCATGAATGTGGTTTTAGTTTCTTTAGGAGTTGCAGAATCTGTTTTTCTTATGGATATTGTTGAGGAATACGACTATCGGATAGAGCAAAATCGCAACTGATAATTTGAGAAAATAAAAATGAAGATAAAGAAGACACAAATTTTACGTGAAAAACCCCTAAATAATATAGGGTAAAAACCATGGGCAAATATAGAAGAATTTCACTATGAAAAAAATAGGAATTACAACTTCTCTCGATTTAACAAGGAGAAAACATTAACAATTCTCTCTTGATAAAAATGAAAAAATAACTATCAAGAAAACTCTCTAAATTCTCTAGTATTGGGAGAAAGCTGAAATGATTTGAGATGGTTTTGAAGCTAAATGAGTTAGGTATTTACAGTTGAAGCTAAAAGGGTTAGGGTATTTACAGTTGAAGCTTAAGAATTAATCTTGTAAATATCCTAAAGTACAGGGACTAAATGAGTAATTTTTCCATTCCACTTTTCAACCAAATCATGCTGCCAAATTGGACCAAATAACGCACTCTGCAGTTGCCCCATTAATGTTGTCCTATTTTGACTTTCAACCGTCTCCCACTTGAAGATTTGATTGGAACAATCATATATTCACACCATTCTTTCTATCTTGTACCTCTTTGTTGTATTCCAATGTTCTTTGCCTGGATTCGTCATGTACCGACTAACCATTCCCACTACTTGTGCAATGTCTGGTCTTGTGCATATCATAGCGAACATTAAACTTCTCACTGTCGATGCATACGGTACTCGAGACATCTCCATACTCTCTTCTTCACTGCTAGGATTCATACTGAAGGATAATTTGAAGTTAATAGGAAGAGGGGTAGAAATTGGCTTACAATCTTGCATGTTGAATCGTGACAAGATCTTCTTCAAGTAATTCTTTTGTGCAAGCCAAATCTTCCTATTACTTCTGTCTCGGTAAATTTGTATCCCTAGAATCTTGTTTGCTGATCCCAAGTCCTTCATTTCAAATTCCCTAGCCAGTTGTTCCTTCAATTCTTCAATATGATCTTTGTTGGGTCTTGCAACCAACATGTCATCCACATACAACAACAATATAACAAAATCGATATCACCAAACCTCTTGAAATAAATAAAAGGGTCTGCATTAAGTTTGTTGTATCCAAGGCACATATTGAAGGAATCAAATCTCTTATACCAACACCTCGGCGCCTGTTTTAGACCATATAGAGATTTGTTCAACTTGCAAACTAAGTTCTTCTTTTCTTTCAAAACATTCAGGTTGGAACATGTAAATCTCTTCTTCAAGATTTCAATGAAGAAAAGTTGTTTTAACATCTAGCTGCTCTAAATGTAAATTCAATGTAGCACACATTGCCAAGACTACTTGAACTGTTGTTAGTCGAGCCACATGAGAAAATATTTCATTCAAATCAATACCTTCTTTTTGAGCATATCCTTTGACCACCAGTCTTGCACGATACCTCTCCACTTGATCGTTACCATTTCGCTTGATTTTGAAGACCCATTTGTTACCAATTGACTTCCTTCCTTGTGGTAGTGGCACAAGGTCCTATGTATTATTTTTATGAAGGGCTTCAATTTATTCTTGCATCGCCATCATCCACAGTAAAGCATCTGAGATATTTATTGCCTCCTGGAATGTTGATGGCTCGCCGTCCTCTGTTAAAAGGAAGTATGCAATATTTCCTTATATAACATAATCTGAGTGTCAATTGGTACGTCTTCTCACACAATCTGATTGACGAGTTGTTGGAGCTTCAGAACTCTCTGATTCTTGTTCATCATGTGCTAGTTCTGCTTTAGAAGAATCTCCTTGTTCAAACTCATTTTCTACATGTATCTGTGTAGTCTCTGACTTAAAAAAGTAAAAAATGACAAAACCGATCTATAAATGACAAAACAGATAAAGCGCTATCGAATATGTTGATAGTGTCAATACTTTATTATAAGTATCGACACTTTTGGAATTTAAAAGAGAAGAAGTTATAGCGCTAATAAAGTGTCGATACTTTATAAAAATATATCGATCTATAACAATATAACAGGTAAAAATATGACAAAACCGGTCTCGAAATGACAAAACCGGTAAAGAGCTACCGAATATGTTGATAGTGTCGATACTTTATTATAAGTATCGACACTTTTAGAATTTAAAAGAAAAGAAGTTATAGCGACAATAAAGTGTCGATACTTTATAAAAATGTATTAATCCATAACAATATAACAGGTAAAAATATGACAAAATCGATCTCGAAATGACAAAACCGGTAGTAAAAAAGTGTGTTTGTGTGATCATTTTTTCTAGAATTTTTATTTTTTAATACAAAAAGTTAGATATTTTAAGCAAAACCCAGTAAGAAAATAACAAAAACTTTGCAGTAACAAAAGAATAACATTGGGAAACCCACCATGTTATCTGTTTCTCAAAGAACAAAAACTCAGAAACAAACATCTCTCAACGCAAACTTATGATATACTCTTATTATCTCCATAAAATAAAGTTAGGTCAGTTTTAGTTTCTTAAAGAATAAACTTATAATTGAAGAGCTCAAACTGGTGCACGCATAAGTGTCGATGCATTTATGAAAAATATCGATTCAAAAAATATCGAAATCGATAATTATTATGTAACAAGTAAATTTACAATGTAACCGGTAAAAATATACTGGTTAATTAGCAAATAGGTTTACATTATGTATCGACACTCTTTAAATGTGTCGGTATTTTTTTCCCAAAATGAAAGCACAACGAGGTGCACACATAAAGTGTCGATACATTTAAAATTGTATCAATCCCAAAAACATTAAAACCGATAATTATAATGTAATAGGTAAATTTATAATGTTACCTGTTAAATGATATAACATAACCGATTTAAATTTTAATCGATCATTTATTTAACAAGTCACACCATTTTTTAACCGTTTTTTAGGCGCTGCACAACAGAATCACCTATGCGTTTCTTCGTCACCTGTTTTCGCGATTTATTCACGCGCGTATAAATTGGAGCGTGTCGGATTCTTATTCTTCTTCTTTTATCGTTTTCCCGCTGTTCCGGATAAATAAAATATCGGTGGGTGAAGGTGTTTGTCAAAATTCGGGTTTTAGGCTAAATGATAATAAGAAACAAATTAACTATTTATAATTATTAGTTTATATTTGCTTTTATATTATAAACTTCAATTTTGACTATTGGGTAAATTACATAAATGGTCCCTCTAACTACATGGTGTTGTTTTATTGAGTTATCCGACTATTAAAAGTTATAAAATGATCATCTGACTATAAGATATTATTTTTTTAGTCCATTGACTATTAAAAGTTACAAAATGATCAATCGTCTATTCATTATATTTTAAACTTGTTCTTTTCCGCTAAAAAATTAATGGCAATATGAGTTGGATATTAATTTGACGATTGAGATACGATATAATGTGAACTCATAATCTCAAACGACTATCATATCTAGCGATGACAATTTAACCATAAACTGATGAGTTCTAACCTGACCAAATATGATAAGGTCGGATTTAAAAAAAAATTAGGTTCGAGTCGGGTCAGTCAGACTTTTAAGGGGTGAGGTCGGGTCAGGTTTCAGGTAAAGGGTGAAAAAAAACTCTAATCCAACCCGATCCGACGATAATAATGTAATGTTATTAAAAATTATTATTATTTTAATTAAGTCTTTATTTTATACCGGTCAGGTCGGGTCAGATTTATACTCTAAAAATTTCAGTCAGAGTTGGAGTCGAATGGATGATATATATTTTTCCGGTCGAGTCAAGTCGGGTTAAGGTGGATGATACATATTTTTGGGTCAGGTCGGGTTGACTAAAATCTCGACCCTAACCCTCCCTAATCATATCTCAGTCAACAAGTTATCGTTCAACTCAAATTACCATCAAATTTTTAACGAAAAATGACGAATTTAAAACATAATGAATAGTTACTCTAATAATTATAAAACTTAATAAAATAATATTCTATAATCGAATGACCATTTTGTATACTTTACCGTTGAATATTTTAGTTACTCTTAGTTTTAGTAATTCCGATCCTTCTTTTGCATTATTCGTTTTACTTTCAATAATTTTCATTTTAAACTTTTTGGACTTATTAGATAGAGATATTTAAATGATAATGTAATTATTTGATTTTAATTTTTAAATTCTAGATTGATCTTAATAATTAGATCATGACACTATAATTTGTTGCCATTTATATTTATCTTAAGATTTTATTTTGATTCTGTTTCTAGATATTTAATGTATGATTTTTTTCTTGATTTATATTTAATGCTTTTTATAGTTGAGGTAAATAATTTTTAGGACGTTAGATCTTCTAGAATAAAAAATGAACAATAAAATTTAATTTTGTTAAAAAAATATATACATCAGCCCTTAAAATATTATTGAAAAATGACATAATATAATAAGAAAATGACAAATATAACGGAAAAATAAGTCTTTTTTAAAGGATTTTCATACCCCCTTAGAATGTCATTTTAGGAGAGCACTTCTTCCATCCATTCACGGATAATTCTGTAATATAATCTAAAGTTTAAGGGTGGAATGAAGTGTGACAAAAAAATTTGATGAAAAAGTATAATATTTTAAGTTAGATTAATGTAGAATATAGTTTTTTTATAATTTTTTTTATTATAATTTAACATGTTATATTTTTCATAATCTTATTGGTTGATAATTGAGAATATGACATTATTCATAATATTTTGGGTTCAATAAAAAAATATTATTAAGAATATCACATTTTAAATTACGTTCAATATTAAATATTACATTTTTTTAATCAACGAGATTGGTTCAATTAATAAACAATTTGATAACGTTTAAGTAAATCTCGAGTACGAGCCATTGTTTATGCATAAAATCTTTAACGAGAAACTCACCTAATAAATTAAGTATGTTACTCGGATCAATTCATTTTAATCTAGGCAAAGTTTTAACAACAGGAAGAAGAAGAAAAAAAAGGGCTGTTTTTTAAACTTTAGCCCTTACCCACCCAAAAAAAGTATCACTTTTGGCTAAGGGCGTTCAAAATTCGGTTTTAATCGATCAAATTGAACTAATTCGGTTAATTTGGTCGATCGCCGAATTAGTTCGGTCGGGGAACGATTAAGGTTTTTTTGGATATTCGGTTAACGGTTAATTCGGTTTAAAATCGGTTAATTAACCGAAATAAAATTTTAAATTTTAAATATATTATATATAACATATGGGCTCAGCCCAAATCATTTAAAACTCAATTAATAATTTAAGATTCAATAACTTTTAAACCTAAGTCAATATTAAATAATTAAAAAATTTACATAAAATTTTTATTTTATAATTATATATTATTTAAATTAATTGTAAACTATTTTTCTGAATTAAAAAATATTAAAAAAATTATATATAACATATGAGCTCAGTCCAAACCATTTAAAACCCAATTAATAATTTAAGATCCAATAACTTTTAAACCTAAATCAATATTAATTAATTAAAAAATTTATATAAAATTTTTTATTTTATAATTATATATTATTTAAATTAATTATAAATTGTTTTTTTAATTATAAAATATTTAATTTTTATATAAATTAGAAAATTTTAAAAATTTTCGGTTAATTCGAAAAGTAACCGAAATTTATTCGGTTCGATTAATATTTTTGAAAAAAAGTTCGATTCAATTAACGGTTAAAAAAATTCAATTAATTCGGTTAATGATAATTCGGTCGGTTCGACCACCGAATTAACTGAATAAACAGTCATACCTTTGGCATTCCTCCAATGACATGAGCTAGATCCATGCCTTCCTTTGTTTTTGAGCTATTTCTTGTTTAGCCGTTCTTTTTTACTTTAATTTGATTTAGTCCTCTGTTCACATGTTATCTTCCATTTTTCTTCTTTTTATTTCCATTTTCTTACAATTAGGCCCATACATTGTTAATTATTATTATTGTTGTTGTTTTATAATAATAATATCATTATAAGTTGTGCTTTTTCCATTTCATAATAATTTTGATATTCATATGTCTATAACCATGCGTGTATTTCCAATAAAAGGCACCCATTTATAAAATTAAAATTGAATTTATAACTTTTGAGAATTCAAACAATACGGTACCAATTTTATGAGTAGATATCAAGTTGAGGGAGTAAATGGTAGTTTATTCCTTTTCTAGGTAGTAGTAAAATTGAAAGGGTCAAAGGTAATATCGTGAAAGTGCGGGCACTAAAAAGTCAAGATCAGGGGAGTCTTGGAGTCTCCCGTTCCCATTTGCCTAAAAAAGATCTCCTTCGCTCCCCGAAAGCATCTTTTTCTATTCGACGTCATCCGCTTTCAAGCACTGATTTTCTCTTCCAGGTCTTTGTAATTTGGCGGGAAAATGTCGGGTAAAGGAGCGAAAGGGTTGATAACCGCTGGCAAATCCACTAAGGATAAAGAGAAGGACAAGAAGAAACCCATGTCCCGTTCTTCTCGCGCTGGTCTCCAGGTCCTCTCTCTTTCTTTCTTTCCTGATTTTCTGCTTGAATTGCTTCTCTTATGATAAATTCCGTGAATTAGATATATATATATATATATATATATATATATATATATATATATATATATATATATATATATTCTGAATTTCGATGTTCGGAGCATTCTTTATTTGTAGGCAAAAGTTTAGTTTCAGATAAAGGAAATAAGATGTTTGTTCAATTAAGGTACAGAGTTTGATCTTTTAAATTGTTGCTTACAAAATGCGTGCGATCTTAGAAGTTGTTCATTTTGGTTGTTTACTTGTTTCTGCTGGCTATTATCTTTCATGAAATTTGTATGTAATCTCCTAATTTCCAATGAGCTGGAAAAGGGTTAAGAGTTGAGACTTATGCTGGTCTAGAGTGTGCTAATGTGCCATGTTTTATCTGATGTTGGGATATATTTTGATACCTACAACTACAGCAGGTTCTGGAAACAGATTTGTTGGCGGTAATTTTTTGAGGGATGATGCTTTCTATTGTAGTTTCTTTCATGTACTTTATTGGAGCAGCAAAAATGGTTGCATTAGTAAAAGCATGTGTGAATCTGAATTTGAGGGTGAAATCACAGGGATATAGAATACTTGTTTCTTTATGGTTTGAATAGAAAATGTCAAAAAGGAGCGTGTGGATTGACTACTGGATGGTTTCTGGTAGCATTCACTTGGTGGAAAATAGGCAAAAACTGTAACTGCTTTTATATTTGTTAAAACCAAACAACAGCTTATTAATCCAGAGCATTTTGTATTGCTTGGATTCCGAGTTTAACTTTTTTTAGTGCTTCCGTCGAGGCTTATTGAACTGGAAACATAACTATAACTACTGCAAATGTCAGGTGTTAGAAATAAAACTAAAATAAAATAGATGAATTCATGCTTGGAGTGGTGCTTGCAAAAGAGTTAAGCATTGATGATTGACCAATTGTTGGCATTCGTAGCAGTTCTGAGTCTTCCCGTGTGAATGTTTAAACAATTAAATCATATCGTTTTAATTTCTAACTTTTAGTTGATCCTAATGGTTGAGCTGATATTTTTCCTCATGTTACTTGCTTCATTTTCTGCAGAGTGTGGATATTAAAAACATATTTTAATCTGAAATCTTTGCATTTGCATTTCGGAGTATGAGCATGTTTCTCATGAACACGGTGAGGTTGTCCGTTCAGGCCTTATCAATTGTGATAGCTACCACATATGTTAATTTTATATATCACCATTTAGGCCACCTAAAACCATGAACTTTTGCCATTAGATAGTTGTCGGTGGGTATGCCGGCTGAATTGGTTGTATTCTTCAAAATCATTTTGGATTGGCCAAATAATGCCAGCGAGTCTTCTGTATTTGCTTCAGTGTTTGTTTTGATTAGTATATTCTGAAATCTTCCAAATCAACATCTTTTTCCATATTCAATTTAAGAATGTATTCTGCACCCTAAGCTGTTTTAGCAGAAATTGGGATTTCGGAATGTGGTCAAGCCACATTGGCATATCATCATCTGTAATGTACTATATGTGATAGACTGAATAACTATAGGAGAAATACATTTCATTCTTTGAAATTTTATCGAGTTCTTATTTTTTTACATAAACTCCCTATAGTTCCCTGTGGGTCGGGTCCACCGATTGCTGAAAACTAGGGCTCAAGCAAATGGAAGGGTTGGAGCAACAGCTGCTGTGTACACAGCTGCCATACTGGAGTACCTGACTGCCGAAGTGCTAGAACTGGCGGGTAACGCAAGCAAGGATCTGAAGGTTAAGCGTATTACCCCTAGACATCTGCAGCTTGCTATCAGGGGAGATGAAGAACTCGACACCTTGATCAAGGGAACCATAGCAGGAGGTGGTGTTATCCCGCACATTCACAAATCACTTATCAACAAATCTTCAAAGGAGTAGTTCACATAATTGACCTCGGTTAGTGCTCGAATTGGTTTGCACCCAGAACCTCACGAAAAAAAAATTGTGGCCTGTCTTTTGCCTGGACAATGTGGATACTAGTTTTTCATTAGCCAATTATGGTGATTTCAGGATTTGAATTAGAAAGGTGGCTTCAACTTGCAATCCTATGACAAAATCCCTGTATTTAATGTGAAGGTAGGGATGGCAACGGGTCAGGTTAGGGTCGGGTTTTTGGTCAATCCAATCCGAAAATATGTAGCTTCCACCTGAACCTGACCCGACCCGAAAATTATATATTCTTCATCTGACCGGATCTGAAAAATATATAATCTCCACTTAATTTCGACCTAACCTGAATTTTTAGAGTATAAATCCAATCTGATCCAATATAAAATAAGGACTTAAAAAATAGTAATATTTTTAAAGAAGAAATTACATTATTATACCCTAGTCGGGTTGGAGTTTTTTCATCATCTATCTGAACTTGACTTGACTTTATCTCTTAAAAAATATAATTTGACTTAAACCTGAATTTTTGTTTTTAAAAAATTGATTTCATCGAATCAGGTCAGGTTGAAACTTGTTGGTTTCGGGTTAAATTGTCATCCTATTCGAAGGGACAAGGTATCATGAAATATTGAACCCAAACGAGATGCTTACCCCTGCCATCTCTAAATATTCAACATGCATACTAGGAAGAGCAATAGGAACCAACCTAAAATAAGAGCAACATAATTTCCTTGCTACCAAGCGGACCAAGTTCTTCTAGCAACCTAAAAGCCTCAACAATTTTGAAGATCTAACATCAAATGAAGAAGATCTACGTGATAGAAGAAAACTATCTTCCACTGTGTAATTAACCTAAAATATCAAACAGAAGGGAAGAAAAAATATTTTGTTTTGATCCGTAATTGTCCCTGAACTTGGACTTCTAGCTTTTTTTAGTCCTTTTGAGGATGAGACACTCTAAAAAGTTCTCAAATTTAGGGGCTAAAAGTTAGTTTATCCCTTGTTTTTGGACCGCAGCCCTGTAAGTATGGGTGAAAATATCTATTAAAAGATCTGTTGTTGAAACAAGGCATGTTCTGAGTAAACATGTAGGCACCTGCAGACAAAACGAGAGTAAAAAAATATCACAAGAAAAAGGGTGGGGATACATGAAAGTGAGATGACAAGATCTCAACGGTGTTCCGGGCAAAAAAGTACAGGCGCCGAGGGGTAGCCCAAACCCCCTTTTAATGGTGGGAATGGTGGAGATCTCAACCTGACGTGGGTGTGCGGAGTGTGCCAACAAAATACCGTTTATGTCCTTTTTGCGTGTATCGGTGCCACCACCCACCCATGATATTTGCCATTGTCGTCGTATCGTTAGCCAATTTGCCATCCCTTCACCTTTTTACCAACCGACGTGGATTAAGGATCATCTCTCGTTCGTTTGTAATGGGAATACTTGGAAGGTATATATATGTTATGTTTAGGTCAGAAAGGATTAAGAATTTAGAAGAAGAAGGAAAAGGAATTCAGAATTTTCATTAGATATTTTTCAAGATTTTCCAGTACACTCCATTCTGTTTTATGCTGTACATTGTACCATTTCCGTTACTTCCTCCAACTGCATTGGATTTGCTTACCACCAGATCAACCTTAGTTAATTCAGTGAGTCAGTTTGCTCTATGCCCATTTCCTCAATGCTAAGTCCTGTGTCGTTTTGACTGCACATTCCTTCAACCGGTTCTTTAATCCCCAATTCTTTAATTTCCACATCTTTTAGCCCTAATTTCATCGTACTCACTTCCAATTCCTTTTTCATCTTCAATTTCTCCGTCCCAACCATGACATTACCCTCCCCAGCAGCAGATCCTTGACCCCAAGGATCGAAATCAGGAAATTGAGACTTCAAGGCGGAATAATCCTACCAAGTTGCATTCTCCGGTGACAAATTCGACCACTGAATAAGCAACTGAGTCACCGGTCGATTTTGATGCTTCACACTCCGTTTGTCAAGAACAATAGCTGGATAAATTTTCAATTGTCCATCATCCCCTACCTCTGGAGGATCGAGAGAGGTAAGCATATTCGACCTAATCTTTTTCTTTAATAAACTCACATGAAAAACTAGGTGAATTTTAGAATGTGGAGGCAACCGAAGTCTGTAAGCAACTAAACCAATTTTTTCAATGATTTTGTAAGGACCAAAATATCTGACAGAAAGCTTCTAGTTCTTTCTCAGGGCCAATGAAGTTTGTCTATACGATTGTAATTTCAGGTAAACATCATCTCCCACATGGAATTCTTGTTCAGTACGATGTTTATCTGCTTGCTGTTTCATTCGATTCTGAGCTAGCAATAAATTCTCCTTTAAAATTCTATTCAATTATGTTCTGTGTTGCATGATCTCATGAACTGTTTGTACTAGAGTAGTAGTCTGCTGTTGTAATAATGGGGCTTCATAGCCATATAGTGCTTGATATGGTGTTGTGCCAATGGCAGGTGTGGAAATTGGTGTTGTACCACCACTCTGCCTGAGGTAGCCACCTCGCCCAATCTTTTGGCTTCAAAAAACATAGACTGCGTAGGTACTGCTCCAAGCACTGTTTAACTCTTTCCGTTTGACCATCTGTTTTCGGATAGAAGGCAGTACTGAATAGGGTAGATGTCCCCAATTGTTTTAGAAACTCTTTCCAAAACAAACTTGTAAAGATTTTGTCTCTGTCCGATATTGCAATTTGAGGCTGACCATGAAGTCGATAAATGTTATCTAGAAATTTTTGAGCCACTTCCACAGCAGTATATGGATGAGAAAGGGATATAAAGTGACTGTACTTGGTAAATTTATCAACAACCACTAGAATCGTATTAAACTTAGATGAAGTAGGAAGCCCTTCAATAAAGTCTATAGTAATAACAATCCAAGCTTGAGTAGGAATAGGAAGGGGTTGCAACAGACCTGTTGGAGAAATATGCTCACTCTTCGTTCGTTGGCAGATATCACATTGTTGCACATGAGTAAGAATCATAGATTTTAGCCCAGGCCAATAAAAATAACTCTTGATACGCTGGTAAGTAGCTTGATCACCCGAATGTCCACCCAAGGGAGAATCATAAAAAGTTCTAAGTAATTCTTGACTCAATGTACCACTAGTCCCAACATATACTTTTCCCCGAAATCGAAGCACTCCTCGAACATATGACCATTGTTGAGGTCCTATAGTTCGTATGGAAAGGTTTGTAATAACTGTTTTAGCCAAAATCATCATCAATATAGGTAGCTTCAATTTCATGCACCCAAGCAGGTGTAATCATAGTGGCAGTGAGTGTATTAAATTCAGACTCCTCTTCAAAACATCTTCATAAAGCATCAGCCACCTTGTTTGAACTTCCTTTTCTGAATTTAATTGTATAATCGAGTCCAAGAAGTTTAATAAGGCCTCGTTTCTGGATCGTCGTTGTTAATTTATGTTCCAATAAATGTTTGAGTGGCTCATGATCAGTTTTGATAATAAATGGTCGAGCTTCCAAATAATGTCTCCATTTAGTAACAGCCATCAAAATCGCCAAATATTCCTTCTCATAGATGGACATATATGCATGTCGAACTCCTAATGCTTTACTAAGATAAGCTATAGGACGACCTTCCTGAGACAAGACAGCTCCAATACCACGAGAACTTGCGTCAGTCTCTAAACAAAAACTCTTTGAAAAATCTGGCAAAGCTAAGACAGAGGCTCTGCACATAGCATCCTTCAATAGCTCAAAAGCTTCCTTAGCAGCTGCAGACCAAAGAAAATTGTCCTTTTTCAGCATATTGGTGAGAGGTCGGCTAAGCTCTCCATAGTTCTTAATAAATTTTCTGTAGTAGCCTGTCAACCCCAAAAATCCACGCAAGGATTTTAAATTTTTTGGAAGCTTCCAATTTCTCATTGCCTCCACTTTAGATGGGTCTGTGGCAACTCCATTAGAAGAAATAATGTGCCCCAAGTATTCAACCTGCTGCTATCCAAAAACACTTTTCTCTCCTTGCAAAAAACTGATTAGTTTTAAGAATTTTCAGAACCAATTCCAAGTGATGTACATGGTCCTCTAAAGAAGGACTATAAATTAAAATATCATCAAAAAATACCAAAACGAACTTCCACAAATATTGGCCAAAGGTATCATTCATTAAAGATTAAAATGTGGCTGGTGCATTTGTTAGGCCGAATGGCATTATCTTAAACTCAAAGTGGTCGTGATGAGTTCGAAATACTGTCTTATGTACATCCTCTTTCTTGATGAGGATCTGCCAATATCCCGACCGTAAATCAATTTTTTTAAAAAAAATTGACCCTGTCAACTTATCCAAAAGATCCTCAACTACAGGAATAGGAAAATTGTTCTTGACTGTCCATTGGTTGAGCTGTCGATAATCGACACAAAACCTCCAAGTACCATTATTCTTCTTAACCAGCAAACATAGAGAAGCAAACGGACTCTTACTGGTCTGGATAATGGAAGCAGCCAATAATTCCTTAACCTGTTTTTCGACCTCAGATTTCTACTGATAAGGAAAACGATATGGTCTCAAATTAATTGGTGGAGCATCAGCTTTAAGAACAATAGCATGATCATGGTTTCGAATCGGAGGTAGTCCTTTTGGTTCATCAAAAACTTGCTGATAAGCTTCCAGTAAGGGCTGAAGAATAAGTGGAACTTCCTGAGAATCAATTTCTGAACCAATAGAATTCTCCAATAACCTAAGTTTGTTTTGAGGTCAATTTCTGCATCTTGTCTCCCGAAATCATCTTAACAGAAGGAATTCGATGACCACCTTGCAATGAAATAAGATTCCCATCTTTCTTGAAAGTTAATGTCATCTCATTGAAATTCAAGGTAATAGGGCTGAATTTCTTCATCCAATCAACCCCCAAAACCATATCACTTCCCCCCATTTGTAGTACTCTGAAATCATGTACAAAGCCATATCCTTGCATATGCCATGTAAACTGATTACTTCTCGCTATACTGTGAAGGTGTTCCCCACTAGCCACAGTGATGACTAAAGGGTCAGTTTGTATTACCTCCATTCCTTCCTTTGCCCATCGTAGAGTAATAAAGCTATGAGTACTCCCACTATTCACCAAGATATTCAAAAGTTTAGTATTAACAGTACCTTGTATTCTAATGGTGTTATGACCAGCAATACCATTTAGAGCATTAATGGAGATTTCTAGAGCTCCATCATCATGTTCACTCTCTTGTAATAGCTATTGTTGTATGTGATTGTCTTGATTTAAAGGAGGAACATCAGAGTCGTGGCCTTCATCCTCCTCCATCATGTTCAATTGTTTCTGTTTACATTGATGCCCATGGCCATATTTGTCTCCACATTTAAAACAGAGTCTATTAGCTCTGCGATAATCCACCAACTGTTGTTTAGCAGTGGTTTCAGGTTGAAAAAGTCTAGGGTTCATCGTCGGAGAAATCCCTTGAATTCTCGTAGGTGGCAGAACAAAATTCAACTTAAAAACGGGTCACCCTTTTCTATTTTCAACTTCCATGGATAACTCATATATCTTAGCCTTTCTATCAGCTTCAATAAATGTTTTAGGCTCAAGAACTTTAACTTTGTACTTGAGCTCGTCTTTCAACCCACTCAAAAAGCAAGAAACAAAGTACTCCTCCCCCAATCCAGGATTAATTTGAAGAATAAAAGGTTGAAGTTCTTCAAATTTATCCTCATACTCTTCCACAGAAGACGTTTGAGTTAATTTGTTAAACTCATCTATAACATCAATATACCCTTTATCATAACACCTGTGGTTAATGTCTGCCACGAATTCATACCAAGAGACTCAGTTTTTCTTCATAACATAGCCCTCAAACCAAATCTCAGCCCTACCGGTTAGATACATAGCAGCCACTTCCAGCTTCTGATTGTCCGGTATAGAAAATATAGAAAAATATTTGTCACACTTCCGCACCCAACTCCTTGGGTTACAGCCATCAAAAATAGAAGTTCTATTTTTGGTCTAGGAGTAAACATATCCATATTATTGGTTGTATGACTTTGTTCCATTAATTCAGAACATTTGAGGACAGATGGTTCCCCAAGTGCTGGTGGATTTCCCCCTAATTTCAATTTATGCACTGTAGAAGGTACCTTCGAGTTATCTCCAGGAAATATAGGTTTTGAAGCTAAAATCCCAGGTTCCATCGGTTGAAATGAATATTTCTCTCGGTCATCAATAACAGTTACTTATAAAGGTGTTTTTTGGATTACCTGTGGCTGAGTTTTTGTCATATTGTTTTGATTTGTTGCAGGTGAAGATTGACCCGATTCATCTCCAGCTTTCTGTATTAGACTTAAGAGCTGTTGCAAATAACCATTAGTCTCATTCGTTGTATTCTCCAAAGATTCCAATCATTTCTCCCATTCCAGCTTTTGGTTGACCCACCAAACAGGAACTTCTGCATTGAGAGAGCCGTAAGGATCATCCATAGTATCTTTGGTTTGCTCGGTCTGTCCCATCTTCTGCGTCTTCTTAGTCTTTCCCAGCTTGAAAAAAAATTTGGATCAAATTTAGCCTAGCTCTGAATACCAATTGTTATGTTTAGGTCAGAAAGGATTAAGAATTTAGAAGAAGAAGAAAAAGGAATTCAGAATTTTCATTAGATATTTTTTAAGATTTTCCAGTACACTCTATTCTGTTTTATGCTGTACATTGTACCATTTCCGTTACTTCCTCCAACTGCATTGGATTTGCTTACCACCAGATCAGCCTTAGTTAATTCAGTGGGTCAGTTTGCTCTAAGCCCATTTCCTCAACGCTAAGTCCTGTGTCGTTTTGACTGCACATTCCTTCAAGCCTATCTTCGATTTCTCCGTCCCAACCATGACAATATATTGGTAGCCGATTGTCAGCCACCCGCACGCAAAATAGATTGAGAGTGCAATTCTGATAATTCTTCTTTAAATTTCAAAGTATCATATTTTAAATATTTTTTATTAATAATATAATTTTACATCTAAATGGTTGAACCAATAGCAATAGCAATAGCAAGAAGAGAAGGTTTGATTTTATTAGTATTCTTGGAAGGGTTTGGAGGGGCTTGGGCCCTTCAAGTTGGTTTAGCAGCCGTTAAATGTTTAAAGTTCCAAGTCCCATCAATGGTGTGTGTATAAAGTTGCTTCACCGTCCACCTTAACCCCAACCATACGACAAAATTTGTACTTTTATTTCTTCTTCAATCACGTGTTGCATATTTTATATGCAATCACAATACCCCAAGTAATTTGCATGCGCACACCCTCACAAGTTAGGGACTTGCCTTCGTAGATTTACTTGGGTCGTCCATTTAAAAATTTAAAATTATTATATATATTTATTTTATTTATATATTTTTATTAAAAATTTATTATCGTCTCTTAAAATCATTTATTCATCCCTACTTGCCTTTATATTTTTGGAGCAATGATGTGTGTACTATTGGAAATGTTTTAAATATCTCATCTTTGATAATATTGGTTAACATAAAGATGTGTGATTAAAATAATTTAGATGAACAAAGACGAGTAAATATTGAAATAATCTAGTGACGACGTTGATTGAGTTTTTTTTAAAGACTTTTAAGGTCGGATAGAAGCAAATTTAAACTGAATTAATCGTACTTTACCTTTTTATATCTATTTATTAAAGAAACTTTAGTTTAATGTTAAGATTGAGGTTAGGAAACTTTTAACAATTTATGTTCAGAGTCTTATTACGATACCATCTGATTACATCCCTAGATGGACAATTACATTTTGATTTCTTTTTTCTTTTATAAGAAAACTACACATTGAATCGTATTTATATTTGGAATATTCTATTCAAAATAAATAGTTGGAATATTCCAAAGGGAAAGGGGAAGGAGAATTATGGGTGAAAGTGCGTGTGGAAGCCACTTATTTTGAGTCTTTGACCAATCAACATTTGATCTAAAACAAAGAAAACAAAGCCCCACCATTGATCTTATTTCTAAAAATGAAGTATTTATTTGATCATAGAATGTTAAATTAACAGTCTCACCCCCATCACATCTCATTAGACCTTTATTTCCACTCTTCATACATTCACGGCTATTATTGCACACATTGGTCCCATTTACATAAACTATTTTAATTAATTTATTAATTATTATGCTAATTGTGTATATTTCAAATACATTGAGATAACAACCTATTATTAAGTGACATAAGATATTAAGGTAATTTTTTTTATTTAGAGGTTTTAAATTCAAGTAATTGTATCCATATTATATATGTATTATCAATAATTAAAAATATTATGAACAAATACTATCTTATAATCATTTTATACTATTCAAAAAACCACTAATTCATAAAATTTAAAGCTTTATTATTAATCACTTGGTTCTTAAATTATATCCTAATTTTTGGATTGATCTTCAATTTTTTTTATAAAAATAATATTTAAACTATAATTTCTTCTTATTTTATCTTGTACAAAATCAAATAAGATAATATATATTATTAGTTTGAGATGATTATAAGATAATATATATTTGAAAGTTTCTTAATTATTTGATAATGAATAGTCAAACACCCTTGTAGATAATAGGCTCAAACTCGTGATCTTTAAAAATAATAATCATCATTCTAACCACTAAAGTCGCTTAGTTCATATTAATTGATAGTTTAAATAACACTTTTGAACAAAAAAAAGTTAAGTACCGATCTGAAAGTTAATAAAATTTTCAGGGATCAATTTAACAATAAAGCTCCATTTTTGTGACGTGACGTCCACGAAAGCAATGAATAAAAAAAGTGAAAAATATCTCAAATTATAAACCAAACTGATATTTTTAATAAAAATGGCTAGTTGGTAAAAATTTGAGTAGTTGTGTTGCGTAAATGGTAATTGGTGTAATTCAATAACAGTCCGTTAATCACAGTTCCTCATGAATCAGGGTATTTCTCTCCATCTGTTTCTTCTAATCTGCAAGTTTTTTTTGTTCTTAACCTTTTATTTACCTTGGCAAAAAATCTCTCCTGAACTTATCAAAAGTTCTAAATCCTTAAACTTTGATTAAAAAAGTTTTAGTTTTTTTTATGTTCTTTCAATGCTTTAAAAAGGGCACTCCTTTAGCACCCTATTTTCTCTTTTGAGAAAGCAATTTTCTTCTCCATACTCAATTAGCCCACCTTATCTCTTTATCTTCCTTCCTCTGTGTTTCTCTTTATGTTCTGAGAAAAAAGTTCAAATCTTTTTTAGGAGATTTGATTTCTCAATTCTTGTGAAGGAACCTTAAGAGACACATGGAAGCTGTTTTACAAACCAGAGGGCTTTTTTCACTGCCGCCAACTCCAACCAAAGTCAGAAGCCTTTTGAACCCGTCGCAAGGCTTAAAGCAGAGGCTTTTCGCCACAAAACCCTTAGGCCTTAATGGGTTATCTCTATCTTATAAAAGAGTTCCAAGCTTTGTAGCAAAACCAAACGGTTTATCCCCTAAAGGGAAGAGCTTTATTTGCAAGGCTGAGGCAGCGGCAGCAGCCGATGGGCAGCCTTTGTATGGTGAAACTCAGCCCCCAAAGTTTCTGGGTATTGAGCTTGTGACTCTTAAGAAGATTATCCCTCTTGGGTTAATGTTCTTTTGCATCCTTTTCAATTACACAATCCTTAGGGATACAAAGGATGTGTTGGTGGTGACGGCTAAGGGGAGCAGTGCTGAGATTATACCATTCTTGAAGACATGGGTTAATTTGCCTATGGCCGTTGGGTTCATGTTGTTGTACACCAAGTTGGCTGATGTGTTGCCAAAGAAGGCTCTTTTCTACACTGTTATTGTTCCCTTCATAGCCTTTTTTGGTGCATTTGGGTTCCTATTGTATCCTCTCAGCAATTACATCCACCCTGAGGCACTTGCTGATAAGCTTCTTGCAGTTCTTGGACCCAGATTCCTTGGTCCTCTTGCAATTATGAGGATTTGGAGCTTCTGTGTATTCTATGTCATGGCTGAACTTTGGGGTAGTGTGGTCATTTCTGTTCTATTTTGGGGGTTTGCCAATCAGGTGAATATATTATCTTATGGAATTGGATTTTGGAAGTTATTTATCCTCATGATTATATAAGCTTATTGGTTTTATCTGTACTGATTCTTGTTTCAGAAATTAATAGTTTTTTAGTAATATTTTGTAAGTCTGATAGGCTTTGCAATTTTTTATGCATTCCTAGTTAGTATTGGATTAAGGTTTCGCTAGTATGACTACATATCTAGTCATCTAGTTGCTTTCTTTATGTCTTTCAAAACTAGTTAGCATCTTCAATGATTTTGCTTCTTTTGATTAGTTCTGATTGATTTCTGTATTTAGAAACTCGTTAGCATGTTCGATGATACCTATGCTTCAAAGATTTTGTTTCGGTTATAATTTCTATTTTCTAATTGTGGCATTTGCTTTACTGCATGTTTATTGGCAACTTGTTACTTGTATTTCAATGTTTTCGTTTGGTGCATTTTGTATAGTCTTTCTGTTTAGTTGCATCTCTGAAACCTTTATTTGATTTCGAGAATTAAAGCTGTATTTACCTACTGCTACATTTTTCTTGTGCAGATAACGACTGTAGACGAAGCAAAAAGATTCTATCCTCTGTTTGGACTAGGAGCCAATATAGCCCTCATTTTCTCCGGTCGAACCGTAAAGTACTTTTCTACTATGAGGCAAAATTTGGGTCCTGGAGTTGATGGTTGGGCCATCTCCTTGAAGGGAATGATGAGCATTGTCGTACTGATGGGGCTTACCATCTGTTTCCTGTACTGGTGGGTGAATAAGTTTGTTCCTCTTCCCACACGTAGCAAGAAGAAGAAGGTAATCCACTTTTGAGCTATCTTGTTCTGTCATATTTGTTTACTGAGATTCTTAGGCTCCATGATCTGCCTGTTTGATTCCAAACTTTCATTTCAAATCTTTTGAGTTGATATATTACAAGTTTAAAAGAAAAACTTTTCACCATGCTTATGTTGTATATCCATTGAAAGTGATGAAGCCTTGTTTCTTTTTATTGTCAATCGTTTTGCAGGAAAAGCCTAAGATGGGAACAATGGAGAGCTTGAAATTCTTGGTGTCTTCCAAGTATATTCGGGACCTTGCCACTTTGGTGGTTGCATATGGTATTAGCATCAACCTCGTTGAAGTTACTTGGAAATCGAAGCTTAAAGCTCAGGTAAACCTATTTGGTTATTCTTCTGCTCTTCTCTTTTGTTCTCTTTATCTTTTATATCATAACTGGCTCAGTAACTAATGCGTCTCCCTCCATATTGCAGTTTCCAAGCCCGAACGAATATTCCTCTTTCATGGGAGACTTCTCTACTGCCACTGGAATTGCGACATTCACTATGATGCTACTAAGTCAATTTATTTTCAACAAATACGGATGGGGAGTTGCAGCCAGCATTACACCCACTGTCCTGCTCCTGACCGGAGTTGGTTTCTTCTCCTTGATATTATTTGGTGGTCCTCTCGCACCAACTCTTGCGCAGTTTGGCGTGACTCCTCTTCTTGCAGCCGTATATGTGGGTGCCATGCAAAACATTTCAGCAAAAGCGCAAAGTACAGTTTTGATCCTTGCAAAGAAATGGCCTATATTCCTTTGGACGAGGACACCAAGGTTTGGAATCTTACTCGCAATTTGAACTTGTGCAACTTCTGCTCGTTTAACTTAGAATGTATTTGATGCTATCTTTAGGTTAAAGGGAAGGCTGCAATCGATGTTGTTTGCAATCCACTGGGGAAATCAGGAGGTGCTCTGATTCAGCAGTTATGATCTTGACCTTCGGATCACTTGCGAATTCAACCCCATACCTTGGAGGGATACTTCTGGTGATCGTTCTTGCATGGCTAGCAGCAGCCAGGTCTTTGGATATCAATTCACAGAATTGCGCAGGGAAGAAGAACTCGAGAAGGAGATGGAAAGAGCTGCGGTTAAGATCCCGGTCGTGGAAAGCGGAAACGGTTCTTGCAAGCGTTCATCGCTAATCATCTGCGGGTGACTCAACCAGAAGTTCATCAGAAACATCAACCCCAAGCAATATCTAAAAAAAAATTCTTCCATTTATTGCCCAACAGGAAGAATAAGAAGCTGATAAGATGCAGTGGTAGGGTGACTGTTGGCTCTAGAACTTATTTTTATTTATACAAAGAACATTAGCTGCGAAAGCAAAATGCTCGACTTCGTTTTAAGTCCATTTCCTTATATGTTGAGCTTAGTGTTTGTTTAGTCTTTGTATCTTGTAGAATTTCATTTGGATTCACATAAATTGAAACCCATTTTGATCTAAATTCTTTGAGTTTTGCTCGTTAAAACTTAAATGCTCCGATTCTATCTTTTATCTGTATGTGAGCTTTCATGAGTTTAGATTTTTTCCTTCTTAAAACTAGTTTTATCATTGAGACCAAGCATTTGTGTTAACTTGGCAATTCATGTACGTGGTTATGTCCATATTTTCTAAAAGTTAAGCCCATGGTTGATTAATCGAGCCTCGATGGACCGAGAAAAGTTATGCTTCTCTGGTATTGCTTGCCATGCTCAGAGCGAGTTGCAAGCTTCAATTTCTCCAGAAACAACCAAGCAGAAACTAGGGTTCACGTCTCTCCACCGCGTGCAGAAAGTAACAAATCTTTGTTATTTGGCTTAATGTATATGTCTCATTCGTTCTCATTATATCATATGTACATTTCCCAGCAAAAGTTTCTTTGTTTTTGTCCTCCGTGTTAGCTTGCTTTAATCATTTCTTTGGCAAAAATATTCAGACCTAGTGGATTCTCACATTCCTAAGTAAAAAAAATGATTTAGAACTGTACCTTTCCCCACCATTCATGATTCTGCAATAGTTGTATAAGTTTTAACATCTGATATCCAATTCGTCTCGGGTTCGAAAATTAGAACGGTTCGGATTTTGTATAGACTTTGATGTCACTACGGCGTATGCAAAACGTACACAATCCCTGCTATCCCAAAATACCCATGTAGAGTAAGAGATATCAGTTTCAGGTCACTTTCACTCTAAGGTATTCATATTAATTATCTTTGTTCTCCTTTGGGTGAAGCAGAGAATAAGTTCATGTGGTGCTTACTGTCACTTGATGGTTTATTTTTGCATTTATGCACATTTTGTCTCTACCCTTTACCTCTCTTGTCCTCTTCATCTTCACCTCACCTCTCGTCAGTACCTAAATGAATTAATCCACAATCTTAAGCCCTCAAGTTTCACTTTTTTACCTTTTACTCCACAAAAACTAATGTTATATGTCCCCCAGAAACCAACTTGTCTAATTGAAGCACAATATAGAACTCTTTCCTCTTATTTCACTCTTCTGGTACTGTGTCAGGTTCAGGATGGATAAGCTAGATTTAACAGAATCATCCATCGTTTTACCAGGAAAGCCGAACCCATCCACAGCCGAATGCTGGTTCGATGATGAATGTATACTTGACATGGACTACTTTGTGAAGACCATCTCAGGGATCAAGTCCAAGGGGGTTCGTCCTGAGTTAATAGGCTCGATCATCGTGCATTATGCATCGAAATGGTTACCTGATCTCTCCAGTGATGCCGAAAAGGCCCTACCAGTCTCGAGGATTCATCGCCGGAGAGTGTGACGGCTTCATGGATGAAAAAGAGGTTCTTTGTTGAAACCCTGGTGGGAATTCTACCACCGGAGAGGGATTTCATCCCCTGCAACTTCCTCCTACGCCTCCTCCGGACGGCCAACATGGTCGGCGTGGAGCCTTCCTACAGAGCCGAGCTGGAGAAAAGGATTTCATGGCAGCTTGACCAAGCTTCACTGAAAGAGCTCATGATTCCTTCGTTTAGTCACACTAGTGGCACTCTGGACGTCGAGCTTGTGATAAGGTTGGTTAAGAGATTCGCCGGCCTCGAAGAAGGAGCTAGAAGTGGCATTGCGGCGGTTAAAGTAGCTATTCTTGTGGATTGCTACTTGGCAGAAGCAGCTTTGATACAAATCTGAGCTTGGATGAGTTTATAGCACTTGGTGCTGCTATTCCTAGCCAAGTCCGAGCCATGGATGACGGCTTGTACCGTGCCATTGACACTTACCTCAAAGTAAGTTCATATCATTTCCAATTCTTTCTAGTTCAAACTTAATTGTCTTGCTAAATGCATCCATCTTTAGGACACTTGTAATAGTTTCACTTCACCCATGATTCAGTTTAATTGTCTTCCTTTAAATTAAGAAAACAATAAATTAAATTGTTGCAGGCACATCCAGGTGTGTCAAAGCAAGATAGGAAGGTTCTTGCAGATTGATAGACTGTCAAAACTCTCGCCAGAAGCAACCTGCATGCTGCGCAAAACGAACGTTTGCCGGTTCGGGCCGTGATTCAAGTTCTGTTCTCTGAACAAACCAAGCTCAACAGACATTGATTGGAGCGGATCGTTCAGCGGAGCAAGGACTCCTAACGCAGCCGGAATCGAACCCCCAGCTCGGTGCATGTCGAAACGAGAAATCAATGCTCAACAAATAGAGATAAAGAAGCTGAAAGAAGAGCTGCTGAGGGTCCAGAGCCAATGCCTGGCGATGCAGATGCAAATGGAGAACTAATGGATAAGAGGAAAGGGTTTTTCAGGTGGAGGAAGCTGGGGATAATGCCTTCGCTTAAGAGTAGCGTGAGTGTTTCCGAGAGGATTGAAGACCGAGAGACTAACTTCGGGAGGCAAACACCCACGGATGCCAAAACAAAGCTTGTTCGAGGTAGGACTCCTCCCAAGTGGACAAAATCCATGTCTTGAATTAATATATATGTTCATTTTCTATGTTTCATGTTGCTTTAATGTTCGAATTAAGCTAGGAATTAGTGTAGTAATAACATGATTTGTACTGTAATAATGTATTTGTATGATTCCTAATCCTGTGGAAAAGTATGTGGTAATAATAATACAGTACCAAGTTGTAAGTTCAATGACATTCTTAAAACGAAAGCCACGACACTGAAATGCAGAAAATGAAATCCCGATTGCATGAAGCAGTCGGGATTAGATGAAATAGAGGTAACATTTGTTCAAGGAATGAACAGGTTGTTATGGTTGATAGATGTAATTTCATTCTGAGCATCTCAATCTCTGATATAAGGCCAGCATCTGTTCATCCTTGTTTTTTCTCAGCATCTCATTCTCTGATCTAAGGCCAGCAAGTTCACCCTTCATCCTTAAAATTTGTCGATTCAGCATTTCGATGTGTCGGTCCTTAGCCTGATCTTTTGCTTTGAGACGCAGCCTGTACTTTTGATCTTTGCTTAGCGATGTTTACAACGGCTGACGAATTGTGCTGCATCAGAACCAAACGGCTGTTGATATTCATGTTGTTGTCGTTTAAACCCCGGAGGTGGAGTATACATATTCAATTTTTGTAAGGAAAAATAGAAAGACTGTTAAACCCCATAATGATATTGCTCTATTTGGGGCTAATTGTGTGGATTGTAAGCTCTAAACTACCCAAAACCTTTTAACTTTTGAAAGGAAAGAATGTTTAATGATATACCCAACTCCATCACTGTGAACTTGGTCTTTACACATGCATTACCTTCAAACTGAGCTGAAAATGTGGCTGCTATTATTATGAAATGATTGTATAACCATGATGGACCAAGGGAGAACCGGTGCATGCAGTGCCTCCTAAAAATTTAAATTACTATATATTTAGATTTTTCCTATGAATTTTCTATTGAAATCTGTTTTCAACTTTGAAATTTTATAAATCTGTATCCTCTTAAAATTGTAGATGTTAATCCCTTAACATAAATTATACGTCCGTAACGTGTATAACTATAACAAATAATTGATATAACAGATGAATACAACAGGCCTAAGAACAGAGCAGTTCAAAAACATAAATACCATCAGTTTGCAGTGAAAATAAAGAACATTCCTAACAGGTTGCAGCCTTACCATCGAAGTAGTCCGAGAAAAGTAAGGGCGAGGGTATGGAATATTCGTGAGTGAATGAGGTGGGTATGCAAGGACTCGGTGCCCTTTCTTGCCAACTTCCAACACCACAGTCTGCCACAATATATATATTAAACAAAATAAACGGAAAATCCATGTAATTTTTTAAAGGATTTTTCTTTATCAGCCAATGAGCCAATTGAAAGAGTAACCCAACAGTGTCGCATAATTCAACTCAATATGATCACTGCTGCCAAATTCTGTAAGATGATGCAAATGACCCATGAACCTCGGTGGACGAACCTGAGTTCCGACTCCGAGGCCTAAAATATCGGTGTTGACAGTACTGTTAGTAGAAATCGTACTCAAGAACCTGAAGTTTGCCGGTCATATCTCGCTGATGATATCGAGCTGCAACTTTTGTTTCCTAGGATATCCGCCTCCGACCTGAACATTTCTCAAGACACTCCCTCTGGTCCGTCCAGTACCTTCTACAAGTTTGTAGAAGTGTCGAAGGCGTGTGAGACTAGTTGTTGAAATAACAAAACTTGGTGTTCGTCTATTCACATCTTGGGCATTTGGTGTTTCCGGCATGGTTATGTTGACCAATCCTGGCTATTGTATCACCAGGTGTTTTGACGAAGATTGCAGTCTCATACAATCTCGTCACTTGCAGCAGTTGTTGAAGGTTCTGAACCAGAGGGGTGTCTTGAGAAATGTTCCGGTCCAAGGCGGATATCGTAGGAATGGGAACTCAGGTTCGTCCACCGAGGCTCATGGCTCCTAGCATCATCTTTCTGAGTTTGGAAGAAGTGGTCATATTGGGTTGAGTTATGGACAAAGTCCGCTCCACAGTCCCCTGTTCTAAGAGAACACTTTTGTCCAAAGTTTCCAACACAATGATGATTATGTCAAGTTTGAGAATGTAAAAAGGGTTTGAAGATGGTAATAAATGAAGTTTTCAAAAAAAATACCTGATGGTTGATCCTCTGCTGATCCTCGGCTGTCTCCCATAATCTGTCAGCTTCCTTCGAGCTCTCTGTCTCAACTCCTTTCAGCTGTGTAACCCGTCTCCAATTGCAGTTCTCTCCGATTCTCTCTCTCTCTCTATATATAAATTATAATAAATTAATATCGTCACTCCTTATTTTCTAACCAAAAAAAACTCTTCATTTTGGATATACGCCTTTCCTGTCATTTACGGGACAACCCTGTCCATATTTTAATGCTAATTTTTCATTATGTCATTTTCTTGTTCTTATTGTTATGGCGGGTAACTTGAAGACCGCACTATAATATTAACAAAACTAGTTTTCTCAATAAAGTGATTATTCAAATGCTTAATAAAGTGATTATTCAAATGTCTCCTCTTTTATTTTTATTTATTTATTTCTTTTAATTTATATCTAAATAAATATTTTTATATAACATAAACCTGGTTTCATCAAAAAAAGAAAAAAAAACTTGAAGCCGTGACTAGTTGCATAGGCATTTTTCTCGAAAAATCACCGGTGATTGGTATATTTACTGATCTAACACCGGTCAGATTATATTTCCCGATCTAACACCCGTAGCAGTAAAACGCGCCCCCTGTCTCGAGCTATTTGCTGATTTGGCATAACGTGTGGTATGGCGCGCACCCTGCCCCTCGCTATACGCTGACATGGGTTACACGTGGGTATAGCGCAGCCCCTGATCCACACTATACGCCACGTAGGGGTATAACGCGGATCAGGGGCCACACTATACCTGGTTATCTGACACGTGGGGTATAGCGCAGATCAGGGGGCGCGCTATACCTTTAATTACCCACCCGTCCCACCCCAATCTTCCTATAAATACCCCCATCCTCAATCAATTTCATTACACTAAAATCTCTCAAAGTCTCTCAAATACTCTCTCTGTTTAAGGTATATTTTATAATATTTTTAATATTATGTATTTAATTTATTTAAGTATTTTACTTTATTTAATATTTTACTAATATAATTCTTTTGCAGATATATAATGGAAGACAGTCTACTTCCCTTGGATGGAAATCATATATCTCGACACTTTGTTGATACGGTAACATTTTAACGTTTTAATTTAATTTAAATTATTAGTAATAATTAGTTGATTTATTTAATACATGATTATTAGATTAAGAATTAATTTTTGTAATTATTTATTTTTAGGAGAAGGACCGTGTATTAGATCCTTTTATTAGGAATCTTAAGTTAGTGATACCTAGCCGTGTCTTGCCGTATTTAGTAGAGGTTGGATTTGGTTACATAGGTAGATATCAGGGTCACTGTAAGATAGAACAAGACCTTATTTCTGCCTTAGTAGAGCGGTGGAGGCCGGAGACCCACACATTCCATATTCCGTGCGGAGAGTGCACGATCACGCTTGAGGATGTTTCTATGTACCTGGGGCTTCCGGTGGATGGAGATGTGATATCAGGGATATCTTCCGGTTCTTTGACTACTTTGTGTCGGGATATTCTAGGACGTGTCCCGGAAAGTTTTATCGGAGGTAGGATATCGTTAAATTGGTTAGATGCCAATTTTCGGGAGTTGAACACAGACGTCTCTGAGGATGAGGTTAAGATGTATGCACGGGCATGCATATTGCAGTTGATAGGAGGGTTGCTGATGCTGGACAAATCGCGCAACCTAGTTCGCTGCATGTGTTGCGACATCTTAGCGACTTTTGTCTCGCCGGATCATTCAGTTGGGGCTCGGCAGTTTTGGCTTTGTTGTACAGGGAGATGTGTGGAGCCACTGACTACAGGCATAATGCTATTAGCAGAGGTCTCCTACTGCTGCAGTGTTGGGCATGGTATCGATTGCCCTTTTTATGTCCCGTTGTGAAGAAACCATTCGTATTTCCACTACTTCTGAGGTAATTATAAAACTGATTTTGTATATTAATAATTTTATACAGCGTATAATAAATTTTTTTCCTTGAATAGGTGGTCTACTGATAGAAAAAATCATCAGGAGCTACCTGATGATTTAGAAAAAATTAGGGTGCTAATCGATCAGAAGACTGGCACACAGGTATGAATTTTAATGTTTAAAAATCGATTTTAGATTATAGTTATATAATTAGATTATTATTTTGATAAAAATTATATATTATTGTTTAGTTTGAATGGGTGTCGTATTCTATTGATGATGTGAGGGCGGTGATCCCACCTGAGTTGAGGGGTCCCTCTGATCTGTTATGCGACCGTCGAGTGGCACTCCACTGATCGCGTGCTCTGGCAGTTTGTTGTTTTCAACCAATTCCGAAGCACATCACAATATGGACGAGTTGCATCATGAGTGGGTCGTGTTGTGGGAGGATCGCCATCGGCGCATTCCACGTAGAGAGCCCATTTTTACTGACTTCTTGATGTATGTTGAGGATTATTATGAGTGATTCAACAGTAACGTGAAACCGTTTCTACTTCCCGAGGATGCACAAGGGCAAACATTTCCACGACGTCGATAGAGACGTTCACCGACATAGCACCATCGTCCCCCGACTCGTAGATGGAGAGCAGGTGCTTCCTGTTCATCCTCAGCTGCACCAGCAGGACCTTCACAGCAGCCACCGTAACCATATATGATACCGCATCCATATATGACGCCGCCATCGCCTTTCCATTACCAGATGCCGCAGCCGTTGCCTTCACCTGGTTTTATGACCCCCGCCGCCACCACCGCCACAGATGACCCCTCCTAGAGGCTATTATGGGTCTATGTTTACATATCTGACTTGGGGTTCATATACTGGATATTTGGCGGGTTCAGTCTCATCACCCATGGCCGCAGCACAGACACCTCCTATACAGTTTTCACACTCAACGATGTCTGAGTTTTCCCAGTTTTCGCAGGCCGGTGGGATAGTCAGTCATACACCTCCAGGGTCCTTATTCTATGGAGGTGCTTTATCGTCATCAGCTCCTCATCAACCTAATGTACCTGCTCAGGACGACGACGATGACGACGACGATGACGACGACGACGATGATGACAGCGAGGAGTCAGAAGCAGTGATACGAAGAAATCTTCCTCGAGACCGACAGCCACCGCCCTGCGGAACACATTCGCGACGCAGGAATCGATAGATTTTTTTTATATTTGTATTTACTTTATTTTGTTTAATTGTAATTTTTTATTATTTCTCATTTAATACTTATTTTATTTTGTTAAATTTGTTGGATTTGTTTTAATATATTTCAGTTAATTTTGTTTATTACCATTTAATATCAGTTATTGTAATTTGGTTATCATTTACCATCTAATTCTTATTGTAAGGTTGTTGTATTTAAATACCAAATTGTTATTAGTTTGATAAAATTTAATGATTGTGTTCGGTTTTTTTAATCTTCATCAGCGATTATCGAATGACATTAACTTGAAGTAAATGCAAATTAAAATACAATAATTATTATTTGATAAACAAATACATCATTTCCTCATCAATTGTTACTTGATGACAACAGAAGTGGACATGTTTTTCTAGTGTGTCCTGAGTTTCTACAATGGCCACATCTTCTGTCTTGTCTAGATCTTTCTCGAATATCCATATTTGCAATGAATTTGATTGGATTTTGGACGACCACGCTCCCTCAATAAACTCGTATTTGGTACAATCGGAAGCCAATCTTGAACCTCATCAGGGTCTTTGTCATTACCTATGGGGGAAACTCAAATTCATATACCTTAAAAACTTCAGATAGTAGGTATACGGGATCCACAAATGTTATAGTCTTGACGTGTATGCGCAAGCTGCTATCACATGAGAGCATGGATACTTCAGAGCTTGAAAAAACCCGCAGTCGCACGTTCTGTCCCTTAGATTTACTCTTAACGACACAGCTTCAATCCCTTGAAGAGGTCGCGGCAACTCTGTGACACGAAACATTTCATACCTTCTAGAGAAGCTTGCTACAGACATTCCATTTGATGCAACAATTTTTTTCTGTAGACCTGCAACTAATCTAGGGTGATAGACATGACCGCCTTGCATCCAGATTTGAGCTTGTCCCCCGAGCTTCGCAAAAAGCGCCCCCAAACGAAAATATATAGTTTTTACCAAAGCCACTACAGGTAAGTGATGTGCACCCTTTAAGGTTGAATTGATTGCCTCAGCCAAGTTGGTCGTCATGTGTCCATATCGATATCCACCATCATATGCGTTCGTCCACATTTCTTTATCGACGAGGCTGATGTAATCGTATCCTTCCTCGTTCTTCGCCCGTAAATCTTGAAGCATTGATTCAAACGTTCGAGAAAGTAGTTCGTAACCTGATTAAAAAATGTATAACTTACTAACTTGTTTTCTTTGCAAAATTAAAATGATCAAAAAATGTATAACTTACTAACTTGCTTTCACTTACCCATGCGCACAATTAATTGACGCTCATCATTCTTCTTGTACATTCCATGATAGTTTGCAGTAATGTGTCGGAGACAATACCTATGTTGTACAAAGGGTGGTTGCCACATTGGACCCAAAGACTCCATTGCTGCTTTGATCCCAGCTCCGCGATCTGAAATGACACAAATGTATTCCCTCGTGATAACATGTGCACGTAAATTTTAGAGGAAAAAAGCCCAAGAATCTGTATCTTCTCATTCGACAAGAGCAAAAGCAACTAGAAGAATGTTGCGATTGTAATCTTGGACAACTGCCAATAATAAAACTTGCTTGTATTTTCCATACAAGAAAGTCCCCTCGATCTGAACCACAGGCTTGCAGTATTTGGCAACATTAACGCACTGTGGGTAACTCCAAAAAACCTGGTAGAATTGGCTTCAATCGCGAAGAACTCGATCATTATGGTATGCATAGGAGGTTTCGAAGTCTACAATTGTCCCAGGATTCAACGTCTGCACCAGCCTAAACCAACCTGGAAGTTCGTTGTAAGATGCATCCCATTCACCATGAAGTTTGACAATGGCATTTTGTTTTACCAACCAAGCTTTTTTATAGGAGACAGTGTACCCATACTGCGATTATATAGCTGAAATCAACACTGCAACAGCTATATGAGAGCTTGCTTTTACCATGGGTATATTGGCTTGGCATATCATTTCAGAGTCCAAGTTGGGATGATCTTGGTTAACCCCTCCAGCACAACATGTGTGAGGAGCGTTGTATACTGTTAGTTCACATATGTTGTTTTTCCTCTTCATTTTCGATACGCGAACCATCCAATTGCATCTGTTTTCGCGTCAGGCACAGTAGCATACATATTTTTTTGTCATCGATCGGTTGACTCTGGACTGAACATAATTACGGATATTATAATTTTTGATAGCCATCATCGCTTCTTCTTTGCTTGAAAACTCCATGCCTAAAGATAACTCACCATTATTTATTGATGAGTAATATCCATAGTCACCGAGATGAGGCATATCCGCAAATTCTGGCCTGTACATTGCACCATAATCAGCTTCATACATGTGTGCAGGAGGGTCAGTTTGTGTCACATTTCCTGCAACTTCATCTACATCATCATCATTGATGTTGAATTGCGGTGATTCTGGGTGAATGAATAGTCCTGTCTCAGCACCATCCGCACCAGGCTCACGAAGCGGTTCTTCTGGTGGAGATGATGGTTTCTCCATGCGCTCCAAATTTAGGTCGAAGAACCTACTACTTGCATGTATTCCCCTTGAACTAGAAGGCATATCGACATTGAGATCGAAAAAGCTCGCAGTCGAATGCCTCCCCCCGGAGCTTGAAGCCATCGTGTCAAATGGAAACTTCACAGATTGTTGCGTCGATGACATCTCCATATTAAGGTCAAAGAAATTTGCAGATGAATGTCTTCCCCTTGAACTGGATGCGGTGTTGCCATACGGATTGTTTGTGGACCCACCTCGGTACATATCGTAAGGAGTTGCGGATGAATGTCTCCCTATTATGGCATTAAAATCATTACACATTACTGTAGTCGGGCTGTCAACTTGATCAACTTGTTAAGCCAACCCATAGTGGGAGCTTAATGATTGACCCCGAACAGTACACACTTGAACAAAATATGCATACATCTCAATAGCGGCGTCTAAATAATTACTTTGAACTTCAACCATCATTTGAACATCATCATTGTTCGAAAGTTCGAACGTTGTATAAGTTAATGGCAACAATGATGTTGGAAATCTATACTGCAACGATGACATTATTCTACTACTTCCAACATGAATCTTCCTCGAAATCTTTGTTATCAGCTCCTCAAGAGTTATGTTTCTCTTGAATGATATTTTAACACGCTCATTTGATACGAAAACAACGCGGTTTCATCTTCTCGAATTTCACCATCATAATAAACAATAGTTGAAAGTCGCGCTATTCTTTGAGTTTAAAAGTGCATCAATATTATATCTGGAAAAAAAATAACTGAAACAAACCTGATTAAATAAATTATATATGAACGAAAATATAACACAATAAATTTTTACACATCAACATAAATAATTTAAATAATATAATTTTATATTATTACCTGCACCGCAAAATTATTTCAACGTATGCTCCCGCTTTTCAATTTTACAAACATAAAAATTAATTGAAAATAATTAGTATAATATTTTTTCAAATAATGATAATAAACAATAAATATAATTAAAAAATTATAACAAAATTACTTTATAACAAAAAAATCGCACGAACTTCTAAATCAAATATGAGAAGATTGCCAGAATTATTACTCGATGACGGAATTGTTGTATTAATTTATAAGTTGAGAGGAGAGATGCGAGGAGATGTGAGAAACTTAACCGGCGGAGGGTATTTATAACCATATAAGGCGCGGTGTAATTATTCAGATAAAAGATATAGCGCGGACCATGGACCGCGTTAAATATAATTCACCCCTACGTGGCGTATAACGCGACCTCTGATCCGCGCTATACCACTACATGGCGTATAGTGCGGATCAGGGGGCACGCTATACACACGTGTAACCCATGTCAGCGTATAGCGCGGTACAGGAGGTGCTATACCCCACGTGGCGCCAAATCAACATATAGTGCGATTCAGGGGGCGCACTTTACTGCTACGGGTGTTAGATCAGAAAATATAATCTGACTGGTGTTAGATCGGTAAATATACCAATCACCTGTGATTTTTCGAGAAATACACCAGTTGCATAATGGTCATATCACTGAATCGTTAAACAAACATAGAATTTATTAAAATTCTACCAAAATAAATATTTAAATAAATTTTATTATTGAATAAATATATTTAATTAGTTGATTAAAACGTTTAATTTTATTTTATCATATTTTTCTAGGTTATGAGTTCTAGGGACATCCATTTCTCGAATCTCACTTTATATCAAAATGCTATTAAAAAGTAATTGGATTTATTTTCATAATTAAAATGTTATAATGTTTAACCATTACATCAAACCATATAATTATTAAATTACTAATCAAATTTATATTTAATTTAAATCAAGAATAAAAATTAAACTAGAATTATTTTTTCACTCCAATTAAGAATAGAAAATAAATAAATATTTTTAGAAAGTAAATTTATAATATTGATTGATTGAGTGTGATAATATATTGATGTGATGTGTCAACCTAATCATGACACTGGTTTACCATACGAGACAGTCTTTCACAATGGCCGGTCGACCCGAACCACAAGCGGACTTCTCGTATACAATGCATCAAACTAACGTTTCATTTCTCTGGGAAGTTTTGTTGTGCGACGCCTAAAAAAGGGTTAAAAAACGGCGTGATCGGTTAAACAAGTGATCGGTTAAAATTTAGATCAGTTATGTTATATCATTTAACCGAAAATATTATCAAGCACAATAACATATTAGGTAGCGCTTATATAATGTAATAAGTAGCGCTTATATAATAAAATAGACATTTAACCGAAAATATTATCAAGTACAATAACAAATAAGGTAGCGCTTATATAATGTAATAGGTAGCGCTTATATTAACATATTTTCTCATAAAACCGGTAAATTTAAACCGGTTACATTATAAATTGACCTATTACATTATGTATATCAGTTTCGATGTTTTTGGGATCGATACAATTTTAAATGTATCGACACTTTATGCGTGCAACTCGTTTGTGCTTTATTTTGGAAAAAAGTATCGACACATATTTAAAGAGTGTCGATACATAATGTAGACCTATTTGCTAATTAACTGGTATATTTTAACCGGTTACATTGTAAATTTACCTGTTACATAATAATTATCGATTTCGATGTTTCGAGGATCGATACTTTTTACAAATGTATCGACACTTTATGCGTACACCTCGTTTGCCATTCATTTTGAAAAAATGTATCGACACAAATTAAAAAAGTGTCGATACTTTATGTTGATCTATTCTCTCATGAACCCGGTATATTTTTACCGGTTACATTGGAAATTTACCTATTACATTATAATTATTGGTCTCTTTGATTTTGGGATCGATACTTGTTATAAATCGACACAAAATCTAATAGTGTCGATACTTTATGTTAACATATTTTATAATTAAACGGTATATGTATACTAGTTACATTGTCAATTTACCTATTACATTATAATTATTTGTCATTAAAATAGTCTAATTTTACCACCTATATTGTAATTTTATCTATTACTTTAAAGTTATTGAATTCTGTAGTTATTGTACATACCTAAATATGTCTTGTAAAATTTAATGTTGTACCCACCCTTCAACTACCACCACTACCAATACCCCACACCACATCCTATTGAAAGCACCACTGAAACATGAATGAACCTTTACTTACATACATCTCCATCAACTCCTGTTGGGACCACTGAAATTGCACAACAAAATATTTACCATGGATCATACTGATGCAGACAATGTTAAGCCAACTGAGGAATGCCATAAAGTACATAATGTTGATGAATCTGACATATTGGTTGGTAAGCTCTTCTATTCACGTGGTCAACCTTGGTACTTTTACAAGGAATTCGCATGGGAACATGGGTTTAGTGCACGTCGGGGAACAACACAGCTTGACATGGAAGGGAATGTGAAGACAAAAGAATTTTGTTGTTCCAAAGAAGGAAAGTCAGTACCGTTGATCGTCAATGTGCTCATACGTCAATCACAAGAACAGGATGCAAGGCTAGAATCGTAGTTACAACAACAAATACAAACGATCAGTGGGTTATAAGTAAGTCTTATCATAAACATAATCATGCATTGTGCACACCTGCTATGACACCATTTATGCATTCTAATAGAGCTGTAAGTAAGGCTGATATCGATGAGGTAACAGTATTGAAAGAGGTCGGTGTTGGCACGTCACAAGTAATGAACTATTTAACGCAGCAGGCAGGGGGCTATCATTATGTTGGATTTACACATAAAGACCTCTACAATGCACTTCAAAGAGGCAAAGCAAAGGAAATCGTCGATGGGGATGTGAATGCGCTTATTGCTTACTTTTATTATAAGAAACATGATGATCCCGGGTTTTTTGTGACATACTTGGTTGACGAATCAGGGGCGTTGCATAATCTTATTTGGTCGGATTCTACATCGAGATCAGATTACATATGCTTCGGTGATGTAATTGCGTTCGACACAACGTACAAAGATAATTTGTATGGTCGACCAATTATGCCTATTGTCGGTGTCAATCATCACCATAACACAATTGTGTTTGCTACTGCCATAATCGCTGACGAGACGTCCCAATCTTTCGAGTGGGTGCTACAGAATTTTTTAGAAGCCATGATGAACAAATCGCCTATTTCAGTTGTCATCGATGGGGATAGGGCAATACAGAGGGCTATCAAATCTGTTATCCCTAATGCTAAGCACAGATTATGTTCTTGGCATATTTCTCGCAATGCACAAGCTAACATTGGTGACCCAAAATTTACAGCAACATTCTCAAAATGCACGGTTTCCTGGTGGACAACCGACGAATTTGATATTCAATGGCGTTCAGTTATTTCAGAGTTCAACGTCGAAAAGCATCCATGGGTGATTGAGAAGGGAAATATTTTTATTTGAAAAAGTACAAAGAAAAAATAGGACATTTGAAAAGGTACAAAGAAAAAAATAGGACATTTGAAATTAGTTTTGATTCTCGTACGAAAACCCTAAATTGCTCATGCAGAAAATTCAAGACAATTGGACTTCTATGTCGCCATCAACTTCACGTTTTGAAGCATTTGGATTACACATATTTACCCGGGTCTTTGATTCAAATTAGGTGGACTAAGGATGCGAAGGCTTCTGCACCCAGTTTTGTTGATTTTAATGTGCCTCCAGAAATAATGCAAATGGCAAGGTTTGCTTCTCTACGTGCAACAACAAGTATGTTATGCTATGCTACATCAAAGACAGACGCGTCTTTCAAAACCGCAAGAGATGAGATGAAAAGATTAATAGAAGAATTTGAGAACTTGTTTGGTTTAAATGATTCAGTCAATCAGAGCAGTGTATTAAACAACGTTCGTGACCCTCAACGAAAACAACGAAAGTGAAAAGAAGTAACAAAGAACAAGGTCGAGAAGAAAATTAGGCGATGTGGGTTCTGCAATGGTGAGGGACATAACAAACTAACATGTCCTCAAGTCAAGCTGGGTTTGAATACAAGCACACAGCCTACTTCAACTGATTTTTTTTGAAGACGGAATGGACTGGTCATTCAGTCCCGCACATGATGTTAGAGACATTTGGAATAATACAGACAACGATCTCCATATATCCTAAGTATCAACATGACTCCTACTGTGTATAAGAAACATGTACAACAACCTATTGTTATTGCAAATAAACCACAACATTCAATCATGTTTGTACATTACAACTATATTCGTATAAAATTAAAAACAATTCTTCAACAATTGAATACAACTATTATATGTAATGTTCAATCATGTACTCCTTACGTTGTAGGGATTCAGTCCCTAAACCCTCAAAGAAAGCTTGTCTTACCAATTCGTAGCTTACCATTTAGACCCTGAAAGGGTGTTTTATTAGCTATGCAGTCAACATGATTATGAGCTTCCTTTATCATTTTGCATTCAGTCAGATTGTAGAGATTTGAAATTTGTAATCAATTAAAAGATCTTAAACACTTGAATCCAATTACCATTTCAAGAACAATTACATGAATACATTGATACTTATTGGTCGCTTTCGATTTTCTTCCATGTTGATACGCTGGGGCTCCATTTGAAGGTCATCACCGTCAGAGTGGAAGAGTTCTCTGCCTTTAGGGTTTTTCGATTTGGGTTTTATATATATAAGAAAAAAACACGCGTAATTTTAAAAAGTATCGACACAAATTTAAAAAGTGTCGATACATTATGTAGACCTATTTTCTTAGAAAATCGGTAAATTTAAACCGGTTATATTGTAAAGTGACCTATTACATTATAATTACGGGTTTCGATGTTTTTAGGATCGACACTTTTTCTAAATGTATCGACACTTTTTTGTGAACTTGTTTGGAAAATTTATTATGGACATAAAGTGTCGACACGAATGTATAAAGTATCGATACATTATGTATACCTTTTTTTTAATAACCGGTATATTTAGACCGGTTACATTGTTATGTTACCTATTACATTATAATTATGTGTTTCGATGTTTTTGGGATCAACACTTGGTATAAATGTATCGACACTTTGTTCGTGCACTTGGTTTGGAAATACATTCTTGACAACATGTATCGACACAAATGAATAAAGTGTCGATACATATTGTAGACATATTTTCTCAAAAAACCGGTAAATTTAAACCGGTTACATTGTAAAGTGACCTATTACATTATAGTTACGGGTTTCAATGTTTTTGGGATCGACACTTGATATAAATGTATCGACACTTATTTGTGAACTTGCTTTGGTTGGAAAATACATTATGGACACAAAGCTGGTAAAAGATAATATTTCAGTACAAAGCTGAGTTGTGAGTTGACGGGGTTGTCACACTGGTCACATGGAATGGAATATTTACTGTATAAATCACATGTTATAATGTAATATTCATATTAAAAGACACAGTTACTGTGTTATATGATTTAGTTTTTTGAATGGAATGAAAATATACACACAATATAATCAAACCATAACATTCATACACAACAAATTTCTGGATAACAATGTTCAAATAATGTACCTACAACGAAATTAATCCAATAGAAAAGGGTTATCGCTAACGAAGTCCGGAACATTAGGTGCCTTCAACAAATTTTCCAAATACTCGCATATGTTACCACCTTTTCATGAGGACATATATAAATAATTTCAATAATCAAACTAATCAGGTGCAATTTTACTAACAAGAAACTAAATGAGCATAATCAGGAATAAATTTGTGTCATACTTAGAGCATCGTCGTCCGAATGGGAAGCAGCGTCGAAAGAATGTGGACATATGTAATTGTTTATCTAATAAAAAACATAAATTGTTAATCAATCAATCTATGAACTGTTTAACTGGAAAAATATGGCAGAACTGTAACTTACCGGATTATGAATCATTTTTCGCGGTGAATCATCGACCAACAGTGTATTTAGGACGTTAAAATTAGTAAACTCGTTCCAAACATCATTGAGATCTTTACAGTATGTAAAATTATCTGCTGTTTTGCACTTTCTTTGATCCTGTTTACAAACAGTCGAACATAAATATGTAGGAATCTTAGACAAATTAAAGTTAGCAAAGTGTAATGACAATCATCTTACCCAAACGAATAGAAAGTGGTCAGAGAACGAACGTAGTTTATCAAGTACATGGTCCATGTTATGCCTGAGATTGTAATCAAGTTTGAATGTTAACATTTAATCGTATATTAACGATTTTGACTATAGTAATTTGAATTGCTCAATAGTTCTAACCTCATCTTGGATGACCAAATGGCAACAACAAAATTTTGTGTACAAAATTACATAAATTCACATAATCCATTTATGAGGATAACATCTGTAATATGAATAAAATGAGATTAAAGTTGTACGCTTATATGTTAAAATAATGGATACCTATAATATTATATACATGTATCCATATTTATTTTCTACCTATAATATTATATAATAATCGGTCCCAAAACCTCCCTATTTTCTTCAAACGAATGGGAACACTCAATACTCCAAGTATCGACACATTTATACAACCTATAATATCATTTTCTACCTATAATATTAAATAAAAGTATCGATATTTATCATCTACCTAGAAGATCACTTTCTACATGTAATCAATCCCAAATGCTTCTTTACTTCGAAAACCCTAAACAACAACACATAAAAACCCTAATTACTGTAATAATAAAAAACTAGGGTTTCAACAACGTACCTTTCGATTTGAAATGCAGCAACAAACAAACAAACTTCAACGTAGAAACACCTTCTGAAATGCAGCAACAATTACGCTTCGATTTCAAAAACTCTATCTATTTTCAGAGGAAATTTAGCTATGCCTTTATATTTACACCGGATATGTTATTTATATTTAATCGATACAATTACATAAGTGCCGATACTTTTTATGTTAAATGTCGATACTTTCGATAGGTTATTTTCATATTTCTTTTAAAGTGTCGACACTTGTTTACGCGTACTTATTAAAGTACCGACACTTTCAACATAACCGGTAGCGCTTTACCGGTTTTGTCATTTCGATATCGGTTTTGTCATATTTTTACCTATTATATTGTTATGGATCGATACGGTTTCATAAAGTATCGACACTTTTTAGGTGTTATAATTTCTTCTCTTTTAAATTACGAAAGTGTCGATACTTATATTAATTTATCGACACTTTCAATATATCCGGTATCTTTTTACCGGTTTTATCATTTCGACACCTGTTTTATCATATTATTACCTGTTATATTGCTATGGATCGATACATTTGTATAAAATATTGACACTTTTTAGGTGTTATTACTTCTTCTCTTTTAAATTACGAAAGTGTCGATACTTATACTAATGTATCGACACTTTCAATATATCCGATATCTTTTTACCGGTTTTATCATTTCGAGACCTTTTTTGTCATATTATTACCTGTTATATTGCTATGGATCGATACATTTGTATAAAATATCGATACTTTTTAGACGCTATAACTTATTCTCTTTTAAATTACAAAAGTGTCGATATTTATATTAATTTATCAACACTTTCAATATATCCGATAACGGTTTACCGGTTTTATCATAATGATACCGGTTTTATCATATTTTTACCTGTTATATTGCTATGTATCGATACATTTTTCATTTGTATCTACACAAACCGACAAGCTAAGTTTGCCGATTACCAAATTTTTTAATATTTTCTTCATGATTTCCACCTACAACATTGTTATTACTCGATATTTCAGGTAGCGCTAAACCGAATTTATTAAATATATTATAATGTATCCGGTAACACTGTATATTAGCAGTATATTAGCCTGCATTTTCTGAGACAATCCCCCATTTCTCTACATCAACCTTAATCTTCCCGAAAGCTTGTGCAGAGTCCATTAGAGAAAAATTGTTCGAGTCATCGTTAAGCTCTAATATAAATAATCTGAAGCTGTATTTTAAATATTGATGATGATATATATAACCGTCTCGCATATTGTGTGGAACTGCAGAATTTTCTTAAATTGAAAACTGTAAAGGTCAAAGAGAGTACGTGGGACTGAAGAAAATGACCTTTTGCCATGTAAAAGAAAAAAAAAATAAAACATAGTTACCACCTAGAGTGGATTGCGGAGAGGGAATAGGTCAAGGTTGTAGTATATGGATAAGTTAATGGTTGCCCACTTGCCCTGGGCTTCTTCTTGTCTTGTTTTGCCGGTGAGATCAAGGGTGAAACGCCAGTCAAATTTCTTGAACCTAACGTTTTTACAAGAAAAACTCACGGTTTTCAAGTTTCTGATTTTCTTATATAAACAACCCTAGCTCCGCTTTAGGCTCTTTCAGGGCTTTGTTGATGATATATTCTTCAAATAAAAACAAAAACAATGGCCCCAAAGTTTCTGTCAAACGTGCTTCAAAGCTCAGATAGGGTTGAAGAAGTGACTGGTCTGGATCTCAAACGATCAGCCGTAGCTTTTTATTCAAACCCTTTCCCGCCTTTAATGTCGGACAACAATGGCGCTGATTGTACCCGCCGTTTTTTAGAAGATACCAGAGATAATAAGAGTCTGAAAAGAAATATCAGTAGAGCCGAATCGATCGGAAGCTCCGGAGGTGTTTCTAATGGCGGAAACAGCGACGGCGGAGGGATGAGTCGGAGCTGCAGCAATGGTAATAGTTTCGGTTGTTCATCGAAACTTAGCTTCAGAGATCATATATTGACTTACACTCAAAGATACCTTGCTGCCGATGCGGGAGAAGAGGCGGCGGCGGAAGTGGTACACACTCCTATCAGTAGAGCCGTATCGATCGGAAGCTCAGGAGGTGTTTCTAATGGCGGAAACAGCGACGGTGGCGGAGGGATGAGGCGGAGCGGCAGCAATGGTACTAGTTTCGGTTGTTCATCGAAACTTAGCTTCAGAGATCATATATTGACTTACGCTCAAAGATACCTTGCTGCCGATGCGGTAGAAGAGGCGGCGTCGGAAGCGGTACACACTCCTATGAATAACCGCCGTCGGCCTCTGTGTAGAGCGATTCGACGACACCATCGGAAAAGAACTTAAAGCATATGCAAAATCAATGGGAATTGACTTCGAAGTAGCCATAGTCGAAAGCAACTTGGAGAACCTAAACCCCCGAAGACATCAAAGTATACGATAACGAAGTTCTTGTGGTTAACGACATTCTTCAACTTAATTGCGTCGACAAAGAAAGGCATAAATTACCCAATATTTGAATAAATGATTATTTTGTCCATCATTTTTTTGAAACATTTTAATTTTTAATATTTTGTTTTAAAATAAAATATTTCAGAAAATCATTAGTCAACTAACTATTAATATTTTCTATTAATATGACTGTTTTATGTGGATTACGTCGTCAAAAAATATTTTTAAATTATTTTTATAAAAATATATATTAATTATAATTATAGTTTACTCTAAAATTTTATTTTGTTGAAATGACATTATGAATTTACCACGTCCGTATAAAATATTGATCGTTAACCAACTAATGATTGTCATCTATTTACAGAACATTTTATTCCAAAATAAAACGTTAGAACTAAAATAAATAGGGAATAAAATGATAATTGTGCAAAGGTTATACACTAATTTTGTTATTATGCCTTAAAGAAAACAGGAAGCTTTTGGTGATCGGCGAGGCCAAAATGGGCCTTCTTTTCTCGGCAGATTCATGGAAGCACATCATTAACTGTGCCAGTCATTGTGGAAGCGATGATTAACGGCTGACCGATTGTTTTATTTACAAATGGGTAACTTCAATAACTAAATCCTTTGTTTTAAAACATTAATGGAAAAACATCAGTGACCATTTACCCAGCACAAAATTTACCTTACCTTAACAATACATAAGAAACCAAAACCAGACTGTTATATTCTTCTGTTTTGCTTTTTGTAATCACATATGACGTTTAATTCCATAACATTAACTTTAAGTCAGTAATGTGATATTACTGTGAGTACCAAGGTTGGGTGCAATAAAATTAAAGTATGTGGTAATAGCAATAATAACAGTACCAAGTTAAATTTCAATAACATACTCAAAACCAAAGCCACCAGACGAGACTGATAATGCAGAAAATGAAATCACGAATGCATAAAGTAGTCGAGGTTTAGATGAAATAGAGATTGGAGCATTTGTTCAAGGAATGAGGAGGTTGTTCTTATGGTTGGTAGATGTAATTTCATTTCTGAGCATCTCAATCTCTGACATAAGGCCAGCAATCTGTTCATCCTTGTTATTTCTCAGCATCTCAATCTCTGATCTAAGGCCAGCAAGTTCACACTTCATCCTTAAAATTTGTCCATTCAGCATTTCGATGTGTCGGTCCTTAGCCTGATCTTTTGCTTTGAGACGCAGCCTGTACTGCTGATCTTTGCTTAGTGATCTTTGCAACGGGTGACAATTTTGTGCTGCATCAGAACCAAATGCTTGTTGATATTCATGTAGTGAGCAACATTGATTTCACATAAAGCATAGATGGACGCATAATTTTATGTTAGAAGACGAATTTGAACATCTAAAATTCTAGAGGTGAACTTGAACTTATAAAATTACAGGGTGACGAAAACATATTTTAATAGAAAATACGTATAAAAAGTTTAAAATATGGACGAATGACCCCCCTGCCATCAATCCATCTCTGACAGGAATTTTTTTTAAAGACGTACCTAAATGTTGGTGGTGGCTAACAAGGTCACCTGGCTGCGGGGGAAAACCAATGTAGGGTGGAATTTGTGAACTTGAGGGTATATTCAGCAGCTGGTTGAAGGTTGAGGACCCTCAAACAAAAATTTCAAAACATAATCATTGCCATCACTTGAAGTGGTTAAATATTTGATGTTTCAACTTTCAATAGTAAGTAGCTGAACACCCCTTGGTTTTGCAAGGTGGGGAAGACTTGGAGTAGGACTAGATTGATCATTTTTGTAGGGGATGAACAGGGCCATTTATTTGACGATATGAGATATGTGGGCGAGAAAACAAAGTCATAGAATATTTGCAGCCTTTCTTTGTAAAAAGAAAATCTTGTTCATATGCTTAGCCGCACGAGATTAAATGAAAATTAGTGCAACCAAAAGACAAAAAGAAGAGAGTTGTTAATGATATTACCAAAATGAGGGTGGGTCGGAAGATCATTCGGCTGCATGAAACCATCAGCGTACCCTTGGGTTTGTGAACCCAACATCTGGTTAAAGCCGTTAATGCCTAAAAACAGAAAGCAGTTCAGAAACAAAAATTATGCACCTTATTTGTGGCCTAGTCCATTTGGGATGATATCCTGGAACAAGATGTGTTCATAAGAAATCCAGTTTCTTATCCGTAATGGTAGACATGTTTATGAGTCATCCTTTCATTTAGGTTTTGGGTTTCTTTTAGGGATGATCCTTACCAAAAAGCTATTGCTGTATTTGGGGCTAATTGTATTGATACTAAGCTCTAAAACAACCCAAAACCATTTTAACTTTTAAAAGGAAGGGATGTTCAATGATATACCTAACTGTGGAAGATCATTCATGGAACCATAGGCATAACCTTGCATAGGTTGCGGCAAATCATGTTGGGGAAGACTCGCAGACTCTGCATCTTGACTGAACGAGATGGTCCAGTCCCGACCACAATGGATCAATTCTGTCACACAACGGAACAAATTATATATATAAAACTCCAACACCGGTCTTTATACATGCATTACCAGGCAGTTGAAGTGTCTAGTTTTCAGTGAAAAATATAAATGAACATTCCAAACAGGTTGAGCCTCACCATCGAAGTAGTCCGAGAAACGTAGGTGGGGGTATGGCATTCTCTTGACTAAATGAGATGGGTATGCGAGGACTCGGTGCCCTTTCTTGCCAACTACCTGCACCACAATCTGACACAAAATATACATAAATCCAACCTAAAACAAAATAAAAGGAAAAACCATGTAATATTTAAAGGATTTGTTTTATCAGCCAATTGAAATAATCATCTAATAGTGTTCCGAAATTCAAACCAATATGATCCCTGCCGCCAAACTCTGTAACATTATGCAAATGCTCCATGAACCTCGGTTGACGAATCTGAGGTCGGAGGCCTAAAATATCAGTTTTTCCGGTACTGTTAGAAGAAATAGTACTCCAAGGACTGGTGTTGTTTTCCTGGCAACGCTCCCTTTGCTTCTTTTGTTCCTACGATATAACATTTCTGAAGACACCCCTTCTGGTCTAGTACCTTGTACATGTCTTGCAAGTGTCGAGCCTGCAGTTGTTTAAGTAACCAAACTTGGTGTTGATCAATTCACATATTGGGCATTTGCTGGCATATGTACGTTGAACAATCCCGGGGATAAAGTATAGAGGCTGTGTGAGACTGAAGTTGTTCAAGAAATTGGTAGAACGTACTGGACTAGAGAGAGTGCCTTGAGAAAATGTTCTGGTCGGATGCGGATATCGGAATAAGAAAAGAAGCACAGGGGTGTCTTCAGACATGCTCCAGTGGAAGAAGATACCGAGCAAGCAGAGGGGGTGTCTTCAGACATGTTCCGGTGGGAAGAGGAAACCGAACAAGCAGAATGGGTGTCTTCAGACATGTTCCGGTAGGAAGAGGATATCAAACAAGCAGAAGGGGTTTCTTAAGACATGTTCCAGTGGGAAGAGGGTATCGAACAAGCATATGGGGTGTCTTCAGACATGTTCCGGTGGGAAGAGGAAACCGAACAAGCAGAATGGGTGTCTTCAGACATGTTCCGGTAGGAAGAGGATTTCAAACAAGCAGAAGGGGTGTCTTAAGACATGTTCCAGTGGGAAGAGGGTATCGAACAAGCATATGGGGTGTCTTCAGACATGTTCCGGTGGGAGGAGGATATCGAACAAGCAGAGGGTGTGTCTTCAAACTTCAGTCATGTTCCAGTAGAAGGAGCACATTGAATAAACAGATGGGATGTTTTCAAACATGTTTCAGTGGGAGGAGGATATTGAACAAGTAGAAGGGGTGTCTTCAGTCATGTTCCAGTGGGAGGACGATATCGAATGAAGAACAGAAGCAGAGGAAGCGGTGCCAGACAAACGGCTTCGACTTCTTCAAGTACGATTTCCTCAAACACTACCGGAAACACCGATATTTTAATCCTTGGACCTCAGGTTCATCCAACGAAGTTCATGATTTTTCAGATTTTCCAACACAATGGTGATTTGATCAAGTTTTGAGAATTTGAAGATGGTATCATAAGCTGGTAATGAATGGAGTTGTAGTAAAAGAAATACCTGAAGGCTGATCCTCTGCTGATCCCCGGTTCTCTCCCATGATCTCTCGGCTTCCTTGGAGCTCTCTGTCAAAATGACTTTTTTGGTCTCAAATTGTACTTCTCTCTGCGAGGTTCAACAGCAAGGAGATCTTCCCAGAAGTTGAACTTTTCCTCCGCAGGAGGACGGGCCTGTGCATATATATATATATTTGAATAATAAACTATTCCATTGGAATAAAAAACTATTCCATTGGAATAAAAAACTATTCCATTGGATAATAAACTATTGCTGATTGCTGAGGAATAATTAGATTTGTGGGACTCGATTAACAAAATCCTTAGGACATAACCACCATGCTTCATTAAAAATGCTCTTTTTATATTTGATGTAAATTAAGATTATAAAACGGCACACCAGTGAATCTTCAGAAACATTTAATTAATTATATATATATATATATATATATATATATATATATATATATATATAACTTCTAAATTTAACCATCTTCCTCTTCCAGTTGTCCGTGGTGTCCAACTCTCTCAAGGTCTCTCCTTTGCCTTCTCAGCCATCAAGTATATCCGTTACAATCAAGACTTTATAGCTTCTAAATCTATAACCCCACGGGCTTGATTGGGCCTTGATGGTCTTGTTTTGGCCCTTTCAAGTCTCCTCTTTTCGGTAATCTTCACAGGCTCCGGCGATCATAACGATAGAAATGAATCCGATGACGAGGACCAGCCTCGTCGGAGAAACTCAAAAAAGTTGGAAATTACGGGTTCAATTCCAGCTGCTCTGATAGTGTTCTTACTTGGGTTGATTTTATGTTTTATACGTGATCCTTCCATTTTTGGCGATCTTAAGTTCGGTCCATCCAAAATTTGGTTTTTGAGTATCACTTGGAATGATTGGAAAGTTGGGTTTTTGAAAGGAGCAGTGCCACAAATTCCACTCTCTGTATTGAACTCGGTTATTGCGGTTTGTAAGTTGTCCGGTGATTTGTTTCCGGACAGGACCGAACTGTATGCTGCTAAGGTTTCTGCTAGTGTTGGGGCTATGAATTTGGTGGGATGTTGGTTCGGGGAATGCACGTGTCATGGTGCAGGTGGGCTAGCTGGTCAGTATAGGTTTGGAGCTAGGAGTGGATGGTCGGTGGTGTTTTTGGGGATCGGAAAGTTGGTAATTGGCTTGGTGTTTGGGAACTCTTTTGTCAGGATTTTGAATCAGTTTCCCACAGGGATTCTTGGGGTCCTTTTACTATTTGCAGGCATTGAATTGGCCATGGCCTCGAGGGATATGAACTCGAAGGAGGAGTCTTATGTTATGCTGGTTTGTGCTGCCGTTTCTTTGACTGGTTCTAGTGCTGCATTGGGTTTGTGTGTGGGATTTTGCTGTTTTTGTTGCTGAAGCTAAGAAAAATGGAGTGTTCTGGTTCGGGTTTCAGCAAATTCAAGTTCGAGTCTGCGGTTGATGCTGAAACCAGTTCAATTCCTTAATGCTGCTTTATTTCGGCCGGATGTTCGATGATGAAGCAATGAGGGTATGCTACACTTTAAAATGCAATTATAAGGTGTGGAATGTAGATTCATGTGCTGATGGTATCTTTTATCAGCAGATGTATTACCTATGTTCTAGACTACGAGAATACTACCAGGATCAAATGATAGAATATAATCTACTTTGATGTATTTAATTCTGGCCTAGCAGTCAGTACATGTTGCTCGATCCATTGATTCGATTCTGTTGCCAACTGGAGTTTAATGTATAATCATCCTTGAAAAACTAGTCAAGTAAATTCTTTTCTGATAGGAGCCAAGATTCTACAACTCGTATCCTAGGTGAAGTTTTTCATTTTGTTATAGCGATCATGGTTACTGGTTAGCATAGTTTTTGCTTCTATGTTGTCAGATTCGAAGTCGAAATTCTTTAGAAATTACCTGGTTACCATGTGCTAAGAATGTTCTTTTCGTAAGAGTGTTGATCAGAAATTTTAAGTGACGACATCAAATTAACATTTGAGCATACCAAGAGGATTAAAAGTCCAATTGTACTTCACAAAATCATTTTTTTCGAATACTTGTAATTTTTTTATTGTAAATTTGCTTCTTTCTCTGTTTGTGTCTAGTGTTGACAAATTGTGTAAAAGTTCACAAAAACTGATGTTTTGAGAGGAATTAATTTACTCGAGTTCAAAATTAAGAGAACTTAAAGAGGATTTAAACCAAAATATTTAAAACCACTAACAGTAAATTTAGCTTTTACATATCAGTAAAATACTTGCAGGACCGGTTTCACTCCAAATATCTTGGGATCTTTTAAACAAATAAAGAACAGAACTCTAGCGTCTCTGGAAATTAAACAACTTTATAGTGACAGTGAAGGTGACTCCAAATAGCACTGTGAAGGCAATAATTACAGCTGCCACAACCCCAATGAATTCATGTCTAAAACCGAAATAATTTCTCAAGTATTGTTCAACCGTCTGATCATCCTCAAGGACATACTGAATATCTTCAAATTGTGAAACAAGCTTACCATACAGTGTCCAAGATACTGGACAAATATAGCAGTACCATCTCCACCATATAGGAATGCTCTGTAATTCAAGAAGTTTGAAAAGAGTGTGAATAAAGTGAATGAATATCATGACTCGACAAAACAACACTTACCGGTTGTGGGATGAAAAATCCGGAGAAGACACTCCATAGTCCATAGAATGTCGTGGAAACTATTCCGGCAATGTGGTGGTTTGGTGTGACAGCCACAGCCATCATGCCATAGAAGGTGAAGTACAGTAAGGTGAAGTACATGAAGAAGAGATACCAGAAGAACTTGACAGCAGTCCATTCGAATGCGATCATCGCATACACTATAAGGCCATACACAGCAGCTTGAACGAATATATAAGGTATCTCGATTAAGATCTGCAGTTGCCAAGTGCGAAAGTCGGTTCTAATGTATTACATTTTGCACAAGTTTCTTTCTAGAGTGAAAACTCTTCAAAACAAAAACAGAAAGGAGAAAAACATGCCTGGCCAATGGCATATGGCATTGTAGAATACATTCCAGCGGCTCTTTCTCTATAAAAGACTGTCCTCTCGACCGCCACCACGGGCTGCACTGATGCAGCATTTTGGATACCGAGGAAAATAACTGCATCATACATTGAACCCATTGCATTAGCCAGATCTTGCTTCTTTTTCCTGTAATTTTATAATGTGACGGTTAGATATATCAATATGATTAAAGACGAATTTGTACTTGTTGTAGATTACGTTCTAGTGCCGAGGTCCCAGAACAGTGTCCCAAAGATCAATGCGATGATGGTTGTATAAAGGAATCTCACAGCGGTATAAGAAGGGTTGCGCCAATATGACCAGTGCTGCTTCCACAAGCAAGCTGCGCACTGAGTCAAGAATGGCTGGGAGAATTGCGTTGGAAAATAGAGTTCCTTTGAACCAGGAGCAGGCTTGCTTAAATCTTCAATAAGAGCTTTGTTTCTCCTGAACATATGACATTCATCAGTGTTCAATTCAAGGTCATTTATAGAACCTATGCTGAATTAAACTGATTCTTGATGTGTCGATTATTACCTGTATAGGTCTGACTTCTTGTAAATATCAGCAAAATTGACACCTAAAGCTAATTCCTGTGCCGTTGTACTAACTTCCAACATCCAAGTTGCTGGATTGTACCTGTCTTTGATTTTGCCAACCCCTTCAATTCCCTGAGGGACATGAACAGATATCATGTTATTTATATAGTTCATATGAACTGAGAATGAATAAGTTAACTTTTATTTTCTTGTATTTCATTTCGTTTCACCTCGAAATAATCAATAAGATGTTTAGAATGGTGTCCTAATGGCCCCAGATATATCTCTTGTCCTCCTCGCTTCATAAGGAACAGCTGCAATAGCATGTTTGTTCAGTTATACAATTACATAAAGAGCCAACTTATTTTCAAATCAAATTTTCACTGTTATCACCTCATCAAACGCTTCGAATATGTCGATACTTGGCTGATGAATGGTGCACACAACTGTTCTTCCTGTGTCCACTGTGTTCCTAACGGCTCTCATTACAATTGCAGCAGCTCTTGCATCAAGCCCTGAAGTTGGCTCATCCATGAAAATGATAGAGGGATTTGCCACAAATCCGATAAACCATTTACACCTGGTAAACCAACTTGTGCATGCCTTATTGGATTAAGTTCCACAAGATCCATGGCTTCATCTATGAACATCTGATATCATAGGTTGAAATAAAATCATCAATTTAATTTGATCTAAAGTGGTCATTAGGAAAATGTGTTATCTTTATTGGTCACTGTTGTCAGGCTCATTAGGAAAATGTGTTATTATTGCCTTAGCAAAAACTTCTAACTTGTAGCAAAGTAGAGACAGGGTAAGAGATTTGAAAAAGCTTAGGGTTTCATGAATGCCAACCTTTCTGGTTTCGGCACTGATTTCTTCCGGTAGTCGAAGCCAAGCGGAATAGAGCAAGGATTCATACACGGTGACATGAGGAGAGTGAATGTCATTTTGCTCACAATATCCCGATACTCGAGCAAATGTTTCTTGCTTCTTTGGGAAACCTGAAACAGTGATGTTCCCCTCGATATAACCACCGGTTTTTCTGCCAGCAAGCACATCCATCAGGGTGGTTTTACCAGCACCACTAACACCCATGAGAGCCGTGAGAACGCCTGGTCTGAAAGAACCACTAACACCTTTCAATAGCACTACTTTATCTTCATTGGCACCTTGTTCTTTTAATTCCTGCAAAGTTCCCATCCAATCAAATAAACTTCCTATCTGTGGAATTATATATGATATTCAGAATTTTATTTTACCTTTGGCATATCAACGGAATAGATAATGTCATCAAATGTAATGGAATGAGGCTCAAATGGAAGTACCATTCCCTTTTTCTTCATGCTTCTTTGAGTGTCATCATGAACCTCTGCATTTCAGTTATATTTAGAATCTAGACAACGGCTTGTACACAAACACATGGATGCAAAAACTAAATGAGCTCTAATACCTGTTCTAGTTTCACTGCTTGAGCTACTTTCATTGTTTGATAACTGAAGCTTGTCGCCAACTTCATCGGTTTGCTCGATCTCTTCTGGTTCTTCTGATATTACAGCCTGTTTCTCCTCAAATGCTGCATATTTGGTTGCACAAAAGGTAAAAGAGTAGTTCTTCCTTCTAAAGAATCATAAGTTTTAAGTATGTTTCAATAAAGCTACACTCACGCTTTAGATAGGCAAGGGCCAGAGTACACAAGAAGTTGAACAATATTGTGAATCCAAGCAATCCTCCTACTCCGAACCAGTACCACTGAGGATCCTGGAAGAAACCCCTAGACTTCAAAACTGTAATTCCCAGTGATTCATTTGAGCCTGGAAGAACCTTCAACATGAAACGAAGTATAAAATATCAGCACATTGTTAACAGGTAAAATGGGAAAATCAATAGACAATTTGAATTCGAAGCATTACTAGTCTCCACTGGTTTCCAAGGAATTCATTAACCATCAATGCATTTTGTCCATACATCAAAGGCGAAATCCAGTAGCCCCATATCCACCATTTCTTTATGTTCTCTGTGACATTAACAAAACAGTGATTACAAATTTTAATTTTCATCAAAATTTTGATTTTCTGTGATATGTCCAAGACTTCTCATTCATACCTCGTGACAGGACAAAGCCACCTAATGCAAAAAGTACGAGCAAAGCAAACGACCCAAAAGTGTTGGCAATGACCATGTTTCGACTGGCTGCAGCAATAAAACGGAACAATCCCGAAGCCATCTGATTAACTATAACAAGGATGAAATACTGCCTAAACAACCAGTGCCGGAAAAATCACTCTCACATCCATTTAGATCAGGGCTAAACAACAAGAAACTATGCTATATTGATATTGTCACTTTGAATCGTTACCGTTCAACATTTGGATCAAATCCAATAACATAGTAGGTAAGAAACACCCATAAGCTAACTTCTACAAATGATATAGGTATCTTGAGTATCCATGTTGGTATAGCATATGCCCATGAAGGATAGAATAGGAGGTCTCTCTGCTTGAAAAAGACAGGAAGCTTAGAAATGCTCATGGAAATGTAACACCCCAATTTAGGGGTTAAATTTAAGAAATTATAAAGTGGTGAATTTAATTGGTATTTTTGGAAGGAATTGGGGATTAAATTGTAACATTTCAAAGTTGGCAGACCGTTTTAAGAAGTGCAGGAAGTTTAGTGACTAGACTCATGGTTTACCCATTTTTATTATGAGTTATGTTTTCTGGAGATTTTTTCAGATTTTCCTCTTCATCAACCCCTCTTTGAACTTCGATCTACTCGTCGTCCGACCTCCGATCGACGAGCCGAAACCACCATCGTGTTCGTTGTCAACCAAGGAACAAAACCTCTCAAACCTTTCGTCGTGAATCATCGCCGTTCGTCGTGAATTTCAGTCGGACGTATCGTCGGTAATAACTCAGTTTTAGTTGGTTTTTCATCGATTCACGACGATCGGGTCATCCGTTTACGACACCTCCCGCACCATCGTGTTCCTTGTGCCGTTCCGAGTCCACCGGTGTCCTCCCTTTTCTCCGGCGGCGGCGGCGCGTGTGGAGGTGAAGCGGTCAAAGTTTCCGATTCGTTGAAATCGAGCTCTCCGCCGTTCAAAAATTTGAACCGAGCTTTGTAAGTATCTCGAAATCGCTTAAAATAATTTTTAAGAATTTTTCCGGGAATTTTTCGATATCATGGCACTATTCACGCACCCCCACGCGCCGCCACTGCGTGTGGGGAAGACAAAAGTGACCGGTTTGACCAGTTTTGGTGCACAGTTGACTGGTTTGACCGGTCACAACCCGACCTGACCAGTTGACCGGCGTTGACCACTGTTGACCAAAACTTTGACAGGCTTTGACCGGGCATTAAACGACCTTTGTTTTTGACCGAGTATACCTATCCTGACATTTTTCGACGTTCCAAATCCGATTCCGCAATCCGTTTTTCGAAATTCAGACCCGAAGGCCTCGAAATTGCCGGTCAAACCCGTTGACTTTGACCAAAAATTCCAAATTTCAGAAAAGTCATATTTTATGCTTTCGACGTCCTGAATCTGAATCCGAAGTCCGTTTCACCAAATTCAAACCCGGTAAGCTATCTTTCACTGATTTATCACCCGATTCGATCCGTTTATCGCAATTAAGCTCCGTTTCTGATATAATTTATGTTAATATGTATCTGAGGAATTATTGAAAGTTGAATTGAAGATCAAAGGCGTTCGAATGGAATTTTTATGGTCGATCAGTATTGCACAGAAATCGATGTAATACTTTACTAGCTCTTTATGCTTTATAGAACATATTGGTATTGGTAAATGCATGAATGGAAATGTTTGGTCTCGTATGTATAATTAATGAAGATCTACACTAGATACAAATATGGTAGAAAGTATGTAACTGAATATGGCTCAGATTACTATTATAAGAAATTGGAGGACAGTTGGAATTAAATTACAAGTTCTTGAATTAAGTGATAAAAGAATCAACCATGGATATGTAGATATAATTTATCTCATTAAAGGTACTTAGATGATAAATTATGAGAATATTTCGATTAGGTAAAATTTCGAAATTACCCTTATGTTGGAAAATGACAAGAATTGTCCCTGGAAGTGGATTAATAAATCTGAAAAGAATTATTGATCTGCTAAAACTATTGATGTGCATAAGAAATGTTAGTTTTACTTGGAAATTATGGATAACCGATTTTTAACCCCAAGAAGGTTTACACTAGATACTAGAAGTCTTTTAAGGAATAATTTCAAGATCAAAGAATGTTCGAGGAAGCAATTAATCATATGATCTCTATATTTTATTATTTTTCGTTAAGAGCTAATATTGAAATTATCTAGTTAAGAAATTACGAAAATGCCCTTGAGAGGTAAAATAGTCAGAGTTGACCCTGAAGGAGAAAGCATTTTGAGGATTTGCACTTAACTCGATTAAGTACAAAGTTAATTATTAATATTCTGTCTTTGTAAAGAAAAATTCATAATATTGCGTTTGTAAAATCCGAGAAGGCACTTGACCCGAAAATATCCGAGTCATGAGTAAATACCTTAAGAACAATTTATCGGAGGGTGCTCTTTTTTCAGAATTGTTCGAACGGATTGGAATAGATGATAAATTGGAATTAAATAATAAGACCGGATGGAGGAAAAAGATTGAAATACCGTGGATCTGTAAAATAACCAAATTACCCCTGTAATGGAAATGACCCCAGAATATCACCAAGCTTAGGAATGATGGGATATCCTTGAGCTCTGTTATGATTGGAATAAAACTAAAAACCAAAATGACCAAAATAACCTTATGGCCTATATTAAGTAAATGTCTTGGATTAATTAAGGAATCCAAGTAAGCATAGGTATTGGACTACCTTTAAAGGTAATGGAAAATAGTTTAAGTGAGTAGATCAACCATAAAGCTATGTCAATACCTGAATGGCATAGATATTACTGAAAAATGTATTCGTCTTCTCAAGTTTGGCTCGATGATAAATTTTGGAAGTATTCAGCTCAGCTCAGCTCTAGATCGTATTCAATACTAAGAATTGGACGTTTGTTCGACAAATCAACCACGAAGACCAAATTGAATGGAATGGAAGTACAACATGTATCTGAAATTCAGGAACGTTTGAATTACTCTGGAAAATCCTGAAGTAACTGGAATGGACATGACTGCTAAATGAACTAGGTAACCTCAATGACTGAGAATTTAATAAGTGATTTGGATAAGTCTGGAAACTCTGATGAGTTTACGTAGTGTACAATTACAATGGGTTATGAACAAATTAATCAAGTACGTCAGCATTCCATGATATTGTGGAAACGTGGAAATGAAATAAAGACATTGGAAGATTTATTCAGCGATGATTTTGAAAATGGTCCACGGACAAGAATTTGTGGTATTAAAGAGTAAATACCTTAGAAGGAAAATGAATTGACCAGTCGACATAGATTGTTAAAGTTCTAAATCTTTGTTCTCAAGTTGTTCGATTATCCGATCAATTGACATGGATGTATAGGATTCTGAATACCATTCTGATTACGTACAGCTTCTGAAAACTGTCCGAATAAGATAATATCCTGATAATTCACATTCTGAATAACTGATAATTCTGTCAGTTAATGAACTCTTCCAATAGTGATTCTAAATTCCAACATTCTATCAACATACTGAAGAACTGTGTTTCTCTGCCTGATACAGTACCTCTAAATAATACCTGTAAACTCTGGTGTGTTCCCTACTCACATGAATATTTTATCTGATTTTCGACATGAATTCTGATCTGATACTTGACATGGATTCTGATCTGATATCTAACATGGATTCTGATCTGATACTTGACTTGGATTCTGATCTGTTTCTTGACCTGATTTCTGATATGATACTTGACCTGATTTATGTTTTGATTTTTGATATATCCGTTTACGGACGGAAAATGTTTTAATTGGGGGGTATTGTTGAAGGAAGAAGTTTCGCAGGTTCCTCGGCTTTGTGCTCAGGGCCTTATATGATGTGTTGGGTTGGGTGTATGGTTCCGGGGAACCTACACATTATGATGTGTTGGGATGGGGGTATATATATATATGTTTTAAAAAGATCTGAAAAATTACATGGTTTTTGGGAACACACTAGATAACCTATTCTGATCTCCTGAACTCAGTCATCCGAAATATTTGTCTGAACTGAAAGCTCATTGTCCGTTACCATCTAAAATATCAGTAGGATCTCTGCTCAGCATAAAAATCTATAAATGTTCGGAAATAATAAGGATATGTATGTTTATCTGTATCTGCACGTTCTTCAGCATCATCTGTTAGTTCTGTATTACTGAGCTTTTCGAAGCTCACCCTATTACTCACCTTTTCAAGTTAAAAGAATTGTACCAGTGCATCTATCGACTTCAGTAAGGGAATTCTTCCGGCGTTGTTTCAGAGTATGGTACATGTGATTAGGGGGCATGTAATTGTATTTTGATTTATATACGAGTCTGAAAATCTGTTTTATTTTTAAATAGCGACAAATGATTTTATAAGTTTACATGTTCTGATAAAAAGTTTTAAATTTTCCGCTATTTTTATAATTGGTCGCTCCGGTGGCCCAAATGTGACACCCCGGATCGGATCTGGTTACCTTTATCGGTATGTGGGGGTTACAGGAAATCTCGGACATCCCATTAAACATGATTGCAACCAAGCCAACGGTCAAAGCCCCCGTATAGATTCCTCCCCCTTTAATTGAATCATGCCTCATCTCAGTCCTCAGGAAGAGTGTCATAGTAATAAATGCCATTATTGTGAGCTAGTAGCATGAAGAAAACAAAGTTAAGAGTGACAGTTTAAAACTTGATAATCGTGGTACAAGAAACGAGATTCATTAGTACATGTATAGACTTGAATAGGTAAACGAAAGAGTTTCTCTTCATCAGAAGATACTCCCTTGAGATGCAAGCTTTGAGCAACTCTTTCTTTCCAACACCGTACTTTGTGGTTGTCAAAGCAGCTGGATGGCTCTTTGTTTTGTCAAATGGAACATCAAGTTCATCTCTGAGTTTCTTACCCACGTGAAATGATCGGAATGCCTCAGAGAATTCATTGGCCGTGACAAACCTGTAAGGTTGATCTTTACGTACCCAATACTGCTTTTGATCTTTCCTTGATGTAACCTGCAATGAACATAGTTGAGTTAAATGTGATAAAAGAGCAACTTTAGTCCCAATGGAAAAAAGGATCAAACTTACTTCTTGCAAGAAGTCTGCCACGCCTTTTCTCTCCGGACACTTGAAGCCCATAGATTCAAAGAAGCTCAGCACATGTTCACGAGGACCCTGTTATACAATCCGGCCATGAGAAAGTAGAATAATGTTATCGAAAAGATCACAAGTCTCTGGAGCTGGTTGGAGAAGAGAGATGACTGCAGTTCCATTAAGGATGTGAACACTTTGCTTGAGGCAGTTGACAATTTGGAAAGTTGTAGAACTGTCCAGACCAGTGGATATCTCATCCATAAACAGTGCATTTGCTGGTCCAACCATCATTTCACCTAATTGGATTAAAATATTTAGATTTCATGATAAGAAATTCAGGGTAATTTACAGATTGAACAAATAGTTTACTTAATATAATGTATTACCTGTTGTGACACCCTTCTTCTGTCCTCCCGAGATACCCCTCGACATTTCATCTCCTACCATGGTGTCTGCACATACTTCCAGTCCTAAAATCTGCAAAATTTATGGAAAAGCTATTCAATAAGTAATGAAATTTTCTTTTAATCACTGCCCGTCATGCATATCTCTCATTATACTGCAACCTCTTTGTAACTTTTACCTTTAGCATATAGTCGGTTATTACATTTGCTTCCTGACCTTCTGTTGCTACTGCCTAAAATATTAGAAAAGGAAAAGTACATCATGAATTAATGCATGATTCTGTATGATATATTCCTGAAACATTATAATGGCATTTTTCCCCTTACCTTGATGAAGACATCCATATCAGGATCAGGTTTAATGTTTGCCTGTTTCTCTCTTCTTGTCAACTCTGCTAACATCTCTGTAAATCCCCCAAAAACAACAAATTTCATGCTTTGAAGGATAAAAAATGGCATTCATATTGTTCCAAAAAGACATAAATATTTACATATATGTAAGCATATATACATCAGAAGGACTGGAAAATGAATCAAACGTACCATAACGTTCCCCAACCCCTTGGCATCTAGCAGCAAAGGCCAAAGTTTCCCTTACAGTCATTTCTCCAATGTGAAGATCATGTTGACTGATATAGGCAGCTGTTCTCTGTGGAACAAATTCATCCATCCCATGCCCGTTGTAGCTCACCGTCCCTGAACACTGGAAGAGGAACTCACTCCCAAATTAGAAATCAAACAATGAAAAAGAAAAAAGAATTTAATTAATGCCATTTGAAAGAAAAAAGTAAATTTTGTCAAGCACCTTGAGAGTAGGATCAAGCTTCCCAGCTAAAGCCAACAAGAGAGTGGTCTTCCCAGAACTTGGAGGACCCAAAAGCAATGTCATCCTTTAACAAATACATAAGAACAACAACGATTGAGTAAAATTCCAGGATCTCTGCAAATTTTAGTTTCAGTAATTAAAAAAAAAATATCATATATCACCATTGTTATACCTGCCCGGTTTAATGATGCCACTGACATCATTGAGGATGGTAAACTTTTTCTTTCTACTAGAAAGAATGCCAATAAGATTCAAGAATCCCTGTGATCCCAGTACAAAATGAAACATGAGATCTGATCCTAAGCAAACAAAACTGTTAAAAAAGTTAAAAGTATTTTTCTCAGTTGCTACCTCAAATATACCAGTAGTGAAATTAAGAACTGTGGGCAAAGCATTGGTTCCAACAAAAGCTTGGGCTTCAATGTTTAGATGTTCAAACCGGACTTCAATTGTGGGAAGTTCAATGCCAACACTGAAAACGAAGACCCAAGTCACCCAATGTAGATGATTATCATCTATACATAAAAACTGGATCTTTGATTTTTTCCATTTCATTTTCCTAGTAACCAAACATGAAAAAGGTAGGAAAATTTTGATACCTGGCTACACGGTTCTTGAGCTTCAACAACAACTTCTCATTATCTTCCCCTGCAACTTTGACCAACCTCTCAAGCAAAACCTTCCGTTGTTGCCACCATCAGAGCTAGTCAATATACCTTTCCTGAGACGAGAAACAGTTGGCAGTCTCTCAAGTGCAGCCCACATTAAAGCTTCTTCATCGTCTTCTTCCCGAGAAGACCTTGAAAATGCCTCCACTTCATTGTTTCTCCATGCCGAAGAAGTACCTGATCGTAAGCTACTGCTCGCTCTATAAAGATCAATACCCTCCATTACCCAAATAAGCAAACACCCGCCAGAGCAATATCAAAAAACGTTCACGTTTTGGGAGCTCCAATCAATGAATCCAAAGAAAAAAGGTTGTACCTTTAGTTTTAATGAAGTTGAAGAATTTGCCGGTGCATGAATACTAAGCAGGCTGTTGAGCTATATACATAAGATTGATAGCAATTCTTCTAAAAGGCTTGTTGTTAACTTTGTTAGTAATTCTTCTAGAAGCCTTCTTGTTTAATTCTTCTCAACGAAATACTGCATCTTCTAGAAGGCTTTTAATGCATGCACGTCACTATGCATGTCTATTAAATTTAGGGTAAAGTACACAAATTGTCCTCTAATTATAGGGTATTGCTTTATTAAGTCATCAACTATTAAAAATTACAAAATGGTCTTTCAACTTTAGTGTGTTGCTTTGTTGAGTCCCTCGACTATTAAAAGTTATAAAATGATTAACCGACTATTCGTTATGTTCCAAACTCGTCATTTTTTGTTAAAAATTAACGGTATTATGAGCTGAACGTAACATGATGATTTTGATATAATAGAATATGATCCTAGAATCAATCAAACAACTCATATCACAGTCAAGACTATTTTGTAACTTTTAATAGTGAAGGGACTTAATAAAGTAATACCATATAATCAGAGGACCATTTGTGTACTTTACCCTTAAATTTAAATTGATATTTTAAGGATGCCTAGTAAAATTGAATATAATTTCAACTACGATGTGATTTTTATTTCAAAATTAAAAATTATTTGAATATCAAAACTAAGGAAGAGATCTTAATAATTAAAATGAGGGTTATTTAAATTCAAACAATTATATCTATAAAGTATATATATATATGCTATTTAATTTTTTTAAGAAACTACCTTATAATATCCCACAAAGTCATATTACGTTAATGATTTTGGCCTCTCCGTTTAAATATCATTAATAAAATATGTAATTTTCTAACTAATTAATGAAGTACATCAAATTAGAAATGAAGTATATTTCAAGAGGTAAAGTGGAGAAAAGCTTTAAAATATTTTAAATAAATCACGTGGTTTTTTCGCATGGATTAATTACTTGTCCAACCCTTGATCTCAATTCAAAAATCCTCATTTCAACACTATTAGAGCTTAATCCTCATTCAGGTAGACTCAATCTTGTTCTATTAAATCCAATTGAGTTGCCTTTGGATTGAATCAACGTACAAATATTAAGTCTGAACTTTGGATCATTAAACTTTGTAAAAAGTCCCATGACCCTTACGGTCTCAAGATACTTTTATTTTATGGCAATAAGTTTGATGAAAACCCATTTTAGAAGGGATCTCAAAATCTCACAAAAACAACTAAGCATTCGAATATTTATATCTAAGATACTTTCACATAAATTCATTATCAACCATTACAAGGTTTTCAAACCTAGAGGTTAACATCACAAGTCTTGGTGGCCTTGAGTTTAGTTGTTATGGCGTTGATTATACACTTTTGAATTGTTAAGCATCCAAGTCACAAACAAGGCATTTAAGGCCTTGAGGTTGTAAGACCCTTGTCGTCCTCCTTGAATTGTTTTCCAAGCTTTCTCCTCTATGAAGCTTTTCATCCTAGCCTTTTAATATTCATAGCCGTCAACCAAAGGGAGTTCCACTACCAAACATTTTGTTGCTTCCATAATAATTACCCCTTTAACCACCGTTAATTTGGTTCAGATAGTTCTCAGTCGACTCAACAATACTTTAGCCGATATCTGTTTATTTAACAATTGAAATTATTAAAGATTTAATGACAGAACTTCAACCAATATTTGAGAATTGAAGTCATATTCGACGACGGAACTTCAGCCATTGCTGAACTTTCGGACAAACAAGTACAACACTTGTTTAATCAGAAAAAGAGAACTTTATCATTAATTAATAGTATGTATTTGTCACAGTGATAGAATTTGTATCTTGTAATAGTAATAAAAGTAGTGCACATATCCAAAGATTACAGTAAACAAACATACATATACTTGCAGGACTTGTTTCTTTCTTAATACCTTGGCGTTACAGAGATGATCTCTTAAACAAATAAAGAACAGAACTCTAGCGTTTCTGGAAATTAAACAACTACAGTGAAGATGGCTCCAAATAGTACTGTAAAACCAATAATTATTACTGCCACAACCCCAATGAATTCATGTCTGAAACCGAAATAACTTCTCAAGATCTGTTCAACTGTCCGACCATCCTCAAGGACATCCTGAATGTCTCCGAACTGTGAAACAACCAAACCATACAGTGTCCAAGATACCGGACAAATATAGCTGTACCATCTCCACCATTTACGAATGCTCTGTGATTTAAGGAGTTGGAAAGGGTGGAGGAAAATTAGTTGTGTTCTTTCGTTTACTTTGCCCGATTCTTCAATAATTGGTATCAGATGTCAGGAGCAAAATTCGAAGTTACGAAATTCGATGGTCAGGGTAACTTCGGATTATGGCAAACGAGGGTGAAGGATCTGTTGGCGCAGCAGGGGATCCGGAAGGTTTTGCGACCTACAAAGCCGGCGTCGATGGAGGAGGACGATTGGGAAGAATTACAACAGCGAGCGGCAGGAACCATATAATTATGCACGAAAGTAGCATGCAAATGTTGAAAAAAAAAATTAATCCACCAAATACAATTGTCAAAAAGGCAGTACATAATTAATCAACTCATCATCAACTTGACAAACAGTAAAGTTACCAGTCTAGTTTTCGATGACGTTGCAGTTGTTGTTCTACAATAAGAAAATAGGCGCAAGAACACGGAAGACAAACAAGTAAATCTGCAACAAGCAGAAGCGTTGACAACGATGAGAGGGGGATCAACGGAACATGACCAAAGCAACAGTCACAAACATGGTAGATCGAAGTCGAGAAGCAAAAAGAATTTAAAGTGCTACAAATGTGAAAATAAGAGTCACTTGAAGAATGATTTTTAGAGTCTAAATAAAAACTCCAATTCACAAGGCAATACCGCAAACACTTCAGATGATGAAGATGTTCTATGTTGTAAAGCGTCAACCACCGTAGAAGGCAGAAAAAGATTTGCAGATATATGACTCATTGATTCAGGAGCAACATATCACATGACCTTAAGAAGAGAATAGTTTCATCATTATGAATCTGTCTCAGGAAGATCTGTGTATAGTTGCAATGATCATGCCTTAGAGATCATTGGTGTTAGAACCATCAAATTGAAGATGTACGATGGAATAATTAAAGTTGTTCGAGATGTGCGACACGTGAAAGGCTTGAAGAAAAAATTATTATCGTACGGATTGTTGGATAATAATACAAGCAAAATTGAAACACGTAAAGGAATCATGAAGGTGTTCCATGGAGCACTTGTGGTGATGAAAGACGAAAAGATAACAGTAAACTTGTACATGCTTAAGGGAGAGATTTTGCTAGAAGCAGAAGTCTTTGTTGCCTCATGTAGTTCAGATTCTGCAATGTTATGGCATCAGAAACTTAGACACATGTCAGAACAAGGAATGAAAGTCCTTGTGAAGCAAAAACTACTTTCAGGCTTAATAAATGTATCACTTACTTTGTGCAAGCATTGCATAACAAGTAAGCAGCACCGGTTGAAATTCAACACATCAAATTCTAGAGACAAAAATATTTTAGAATTAGTTCACTCTGACATATGACAAACACCAATTACATCTCTAGCGTTTCTGGAAATTAAACAACTTTATGGAGACAGTGAAGATGGCTCCAAATAGTACTGTAAAACCAATAATTATTACTGCACAACCCCAATGAATTCATGTCTGAAACCGAAATAACTTCTCAAGTTCTGTTCAACTGTCTGACCATCCTCAAGGACATCCTGAGTGTCTCGGAACTGTGAAACAACCAAACCATACAGTGTCCAAGATACCGGACAAATATTGCAGTACCATCTCCACCATTTAGGAATGCTCTGTGATTTAAGGAGTTGGAAAGGGTGGAGGAAAATTAGTTGTTTCGAAAACCAGTGAATATACTTACCAAAACGACACTTACCGGTCGTGGGATGATGAATCCGGAGAACAAATCCCATATACCGTAGAATGCCGAGGAAACTATGGCTGCAATGTGGTGGTTTGGTATAACAGCCACAGCCATCATGCCATAGAAGGTGAAGTACATGAAGAAGAGATACCAGAAGAACTTGACAGCGGTCCATTCGAACGCGATCATCGCATACACAATAAGGCCATACAAAACAGCTTGAACGAAAATATAAGGTATCTCGATTAAGACCTGCAGTTGCCAAGTGCGTAAGTCGGTTTTAACGTATTACATTTTTCACAACTTTCTTTTCAAGAGTGAAAACTCTTCAAAACAAACACAGAAAGGAGAAAAACATGCCTGGGCAATGGAATATGGCATGGCAGAATACATTCCAGCAGCTCTTTCTCTATAAAAGACTGTCCTCTCAACCGCCACCACGGGCTGCACTGATGCACCATTTTGGATACCAAGGAAAAGAACAGCGGCATACATTGAACCCATTGCATTGACCAGATCTTGCCTTTTTTTCCTGTAATTTCACAATGTGACAGTTAGATATATGAATATGATTAAAGACCAACGATGGCGCTGCGGTTTGTACTCATTGTAGCTTACGTTCTAGTACCGAGATCCCAGAACAGTGTCCCGAACATCAATGCTATGACGGTCGTAAAAAGTAATCTCACAGCCGTATAAGCAGGGTTGCGCCAATATGACCAGTGCTGCTTCCATAAACAAGCTGCACACTGAGTCAAGAATGGCTGAGAGAATTGAGTTGGAAAATAGAGTTCCTTTGAACCAGGAGCAGGCTTGCTTAAATCTTTAATAAGATCTTTGTTTCTCCTGAACAAATGGCATTCACTAGTCTTAAATTTCAAGTTCATATATAGATCCTATGCTGAATGAAACTAAACCAATTCTTGAAATGTGGATTATTACCTGTATAAGTCTGACTTTTTGTATGTATCAGCAAAATCAACTCCTAAAGCTAATTCCTGTGCCGTTGTGGTAATTTCCAACATCCATGTTGCTGGATTGTAGCAATCTTTGATTTTGCTAACTCCTTCAATTCCCTGAACAAGATGAAAGGATATCATGTTATTGATATAGTCCATACGATCTGAGAAACGAATCATTTGACAAACTTAGTAATTTCTGGTATTTCATTTCGTCTCACCTCGAAATAATCAATAAGATGTTTAGAATGGTGTCCTAATGACCCCACGTATATCTCTTGTCCTCCCCGCTTCATAAGGAACAGCTGCAGTAGCATATTCAATCAGTTATACAATTACAAGGAACCGAATTGTTTGCAAACTAACATGGTTCTCACCTCATCAAAAGCTTCGAGTATGTCGATACTTGGCTGATGAATGGTGCACACAACTGTTCTTCCAGTGTCCACTGTGTTCCTAACTGTTCTCATAACAATTGCAGCTGCTCTTGCATCAAGCCCTGAAGTTGGCTCATCCATGAAAATGATAGAGGGGTTTGCCACAAGCTCAACTGCTATAGTAAGCCTTTTTCGCTGCTCGGTTGATAAACCATGTACACCAGGTAAACCGACTTGTGCATGCTTTAATGGATTTAGTTCCACAAGATCCATGACTTCATCTATGAACATCTGATAACATAGTATTAAATAAAATCATCAACTAAATTAGAGTAAAAAATTGTAGCATAGAAAGAGACTTGAAAAAGCTTAGTGTTTCATGAATGCCAACCTTTCTGGTTTCAGCATAAACTTCTTTTGGTAGTCGAAGCCAAGCAGAATAGAGCAAGGATTCATAAACAGTGACATGAGGAGAGTGAATGTCATTTTGCTCACAATATCCCGATACTCGAGCAAATGTTTCTTGCTTCTTCGGGAAACCTGAAACGGTGATGTTCCCCTCGATATAACCACCGGTTTTTCTTCCAGCAAGCACATTCATGAGAGTGGTTTTACCAGCACCACCGACACTCATGAGAGCCGCAAGAACGCCTGGTCTGAAAGAACCACTAACACCCTTCAATAGCACCAATTTGTCTTCATTGGCACCTTGTTCTTTTATTTCCTGCAATTTCAAACAATCCAATAAACTCTCTTATTAACTGAACAGGTATATGATATTCATACATGGAATCCTATGTTACCTGCGGCATATCAACTGAATAGATAACGTCATCAAACACGATGGAATACGGCTCAAACGGAAGAACCATCCCCTTTTTCTTGTTCCCGGTGGTAGCCTCGGACATGGACAATGACATGGATGAGACGCTTCTTTGAGTGTCATCTTGAACCTCTGCATTTAAGTTATATTTAGAATGTACACAATGGCTTGTACACAAACCCAAGGATGCAAAAACTAAATGAAACCTAGTACCTGATCTAGTTACACTGCTTGAGCTACTTCCATTGTTTGATAACTGAAGCTTGCCACCAACTCCATTGGTTTGCTCGATCTCTTCCGGAGTTTCTGATATTACAGCCTGATTCTTCTCAAATGCTGCATATTTATTTGCAAAAAGGTAAAAGATTAGTTCTTCCATCTAAAGAAACATAAATGTAAGACTTTAAGTGGGTGCCAATAAAGCTATACTCACGCTTTAGATAGGCAAGAGCCAGAGTATACAAGAAGTTGAACAATAGTATGAATCCAACCAATCCCCCTAATCCGAGCCAATACCATTTCGGATCATGGAAGAAACCCCTAGACTTCAAAACTTTAATTCCCAGTGATTCATTCGATCCCGGAAGAACCTTCAACATGAAAAAAAAATCTTAAATGTCAACGGATCGTTAAGAGATAAATCGAAAAATCAATAGACATTGCAAATTGGAAGCATTACTCGTCTCCACTGGTTTCCTAGGAATTCATTAACCATCAATGCATTTTGTCCATACATCATAGGCGAAATCCATTAGCCCCATATCCACCATTTCTTTATGTCCTCTGCAACATTAAACAAAGAAAATCAAATATGAGTTTTCATTTTTGTCGAAAGTTTTGATTTGTTGTTGATATGTCTAAGACTTCTCATTCATACCTCGTGACAAGATGAAGCCATCCTGTCGTAACCGTCTTTCGGTTGGGCCTCGGAATTGGGCTTCGACTTGAAAAATGTAGATTGGAGTCGCCACTGACCATTTTAAAACAAATTTAGGTGGGTCGGACACCATCTTACCTGATATGCGTTTTTACCAGAAATGGTCGGGTTCGGGAGTCAGTTACGGTCAAGGAAGGATTAACACCCTTGAACCGCCCTTTCGGTACCAATTAATTTGCCGATTGTCTTAGTTGCGAAAATTCAAAATTAAAATTAAAATTTAACAGACCCGATTCAAATTACTTACAATTGATTGATTTGAATACCCTGAAAAGATTAAAACGTTAGATTCGTAGCGAGTATAAAATCGAATTAGGATAGCAAGTGTGAAAACGTGAGAATAATAAATAAAACAAGAAAAAATGAAAAATAACAAAACACGTAAAAAAAAATAAAATAATAATAAAAATAAACAAAATGAATAAAATGTTAAAAAAAGACACAGATAAAGGAAAAAAATAATGGAGTAAAAAAAAAGGTAAAAGAAATAAAAATAATATGTACTATAAAGTAGTATTTACTAAAACAAATAAAAATAATAAATATATAATACTAAGTAAAACAAGTAAAAAATAAAGATATACATGATATTAAGAAAAAAATAGAAAAAAATAGAAAAAAATAAAATAAATTAAAAATATAATATATATAAATAAATAAAAACAAAAATAGAATATTAAGAATATATATATATATAAACGTATAAAATATAATATTATGAAAAAATATATATACATAGCAAATGGAGAAAAATTAATACATCAATACACACACATATATATATATATATAATGATATAAGATATATATATAATAAAAATAATATAATAAAAAAAAAGAGGAATATAGTAAATAAATAAAAATATATAATTAAAAATATATATATAGGAGACGAAATTAATATAAAAGTAAAATTAAAGGGTAAATTTCAAGGTAAATTAAAGATTAAGAATGACTTAGGGGGAATATTAAATACTTTTAAAAAATGAACATGCCTCGGGAGTAGATCTAGGTTTGAAACTTCGAAACCCCACCCCTTTTTGGTCATCGGCGCAACCCACGCTTTAGGTTATTCGAACCAAATCTCAAGAAAAATAATATGCACATGCGAGAAATGAACGATTCAATGTAAAAAAAATGTTACCTTTTATTTTCTTTTCGAATCGTTTACAATAGCTTTGCCTTTATATTTTTCGTATTTTCCTCTGTATCTTGTATGTAAATCCGTGTCTTACAAATGAGGAGGATTACATGTATTTATAGTGAAAAAAACTAACTATTTTTAGAATCCTATTAACAATAGAATCCTAATTCAACTAGACTCCTTGCTCAGTTATTGCACGTTTGTTGGTGTGGTTGTTGCTTTAAAAGATATGGTGGTGGAAGAGTCCACTTAGGAGATGAACTCTTGCTAGTTCTATCTTTTAAGAAAATGGGTGTCTACAGCTGCCCCTCTTTGTCCTTTTTCGTGGAACGAAAAATATGACAAAGATAAAAAAAACACAAATTTTCGTTCAATGGAGTTGAAGAATAACTCTCTGTCGAATTGAGTTGCGGATGGCTCCTCCGTCGCGAAGTCGAGTCCATCTTGAAATGATTTGAATCAGAATGTGGCTTCTTGTTGTAGTTCACTTTGGTCTTCTTCTCGGTTTAAAGACCTTGGCTAAAAATTCGACTGGAAAGTAATCCCTTGACTCCACAATGTGGTTGATATGCTCTCGAGCTGAATGAAACCGAACTCGAAAAGTCTTCATTGACAGATAGCTTTTCTCGACTTAAGCTATGCTGACGGAAAAAAGGTTTATTGCTACTAAGGCACGGCTAACCTAGATCTTTTTCTCGGCTTGAAAACCTCGATTGTAGCCGGACAATAGTGTGATTGAGGTGTCATCGAGCTGAATGGAATCGAACTCGACAATTTTCGTTGACAGATAACCCTTCTTGCCTTGAGCTATGCTGTAAATTTGATTTACCTCTGAGTTGAATGTAATCGAACTCGAAGGTCTATGGTGATAGATAACCCTTCTTTGAGTTGGATATCCTTCGTCATAAAGTTGAAATCCAATCTAGAGATGGATGCTGCTTGTGTGTACGATTCCCCTTCGTCGTGAAGTTGAAACCGCGAGTGGCCCATTCGTCGTGAAGTTGAGCCTGGTAATTGGATATCCTTCATCGTGAAGTTGAAATCCAAGTGGGTAGTATTGTTCCGAGTCCAATATCCTCCGTCGTGAAGTTGAAATTGGCTCTGGAACTGGGAAATTATTTGTTGACAGTCAGCCGCCCATTCGCTGTGAAGTTGAGCTTGTGTTATCTCGAGTTCAATATTCTTCGCTGTGAAGTTGAAATTGACTCTGAATGAGACTGAAAAGTTGTTTGTTGACAATCAGTCACCCCTTCGTTGTGAAGTTGAGCTTGTGTTGTCTTGAGTCCAATATCCCTCGCTGTGAAGTTGAAATTAGCTCTGAAACTGGAAAGCCCCTTCGCGTGAAGTTGAGCCTCAAATGGCACGATATCCTCCGTCATGGAGTTGAAATCGTGGGTGTGCGGGTATGATATCCTCCGTCGTGGAGTTGAAATCACGGATGGCTCTTTCGTCGTGAAGTTGAGCCTTGACTTAATATCCTTCGTCGTGAAGTTGAAATCCAAGTATTGTATGTTGCGGGTGGACACGATTCCCTACGCCGTGAAGTTGAAACCGTTGATGACCCATTTATTATGAAGTTTGGCTTCGAGTTAGATATTCTCCGTCGTGAAGTTGAAATCTACTCTCGAGCAAATTGTGTCGCTTTGAGTTCAATATCCCTCGCCGTGAAGTTGAAATTGACTCTAGCTAAAACCTGAAAAAGTTATGAATATATGTGATGCTATGGATGCAATGCTCTTAGGTGTGCCTAAAATGCATATGCAACATATGTTATCTTGGGGCTCTGGAGAGAAATCTCGGTCTCCGGTTGCCTGTCTGAAATCTTGATTCTTGAATCTTCAAGTTCTGGTCGCTGATCTTGAATTCTTCAAATGTTCAAATCTGATGTGCACATTCTATTTTTGATTTGAGAAATACTTCTCGACCATCTCAAGTATGTGTCTGAGCTGAGTGTAACGGTTCAGATGATGCTTCAAGAGAAGTTGTCTCGAAAGAGATAGAATTCGTTTCAAGGGAAACGATCTCAAAGATATATGTTATTTCATGAAAACGGTCTAAAGGGAAACAAAATTTTGTTTTAAGGGAAATAAATTTGAATATTTTGTGTTTCAAGAGAAACTGTCTCAATGGAGACAAAATTTGTTTTAGGGGAAATAAATTCAAAGATTTTGTTTCGAGGGAAACTGTCTCAAGAGAGACGAAATTTGTTTCAAGAGAGACAAAACTTAGTTCCAAAAGAAACTGACTAAAGGGAGATGAAATTTGTTTCAAATAAAACATATTCAAATAATTTGTTTCAAGGGAAACTGTCTCAAGAGAGACAAAATTTGTTTCAAGGGAAACTGCCTCAAGAGAGATGAAATTTATTTCAAGGGAAATGTTTTCAATGTTTATGTTTCAAGAGAAACTGTCTCAAGGGAGACAAAATTTTGTTTCAAGGGAAACTATCTCAAGAGAGACAAAATTCGTTTCAAGGGAAATGTTTTCAATGTTTATGTTTCAAGAGAAACTGTGCGAGATAAAATCTTCTTTTTAAAAATAGTCTTGAGTGAAATGAAATGCCTTCTTTCGAGTGAAACAGTCTCAAGTGAGACAAAGTCTGTTTTAAGAAAAGCAATCTCAAGTGAGATAATCATCTGCATTAAATGAGACTGTCTCAAGCGAGACAAAATTTATATTGGAAATATTGAATCTGAAGATGAATGTCGATCTTTCAATTTGTCGAGTTGGTTGAAGTGTGACTTCTTGCTGCTGAGTTAAGCAACCACCATCGATTTTTACAAACTCTTTTGAATCAAGTATCTTTCGCCTTGAAGTTGAAACTTGACTCTAAAGCTGCAAAACTTATGTATGTGAAAAAATGATAAATATGATGCTCTAAAATGTATGCATAATGAATGAGTTCTTGTTTTATTCCTTGGACAAAATCTCATTTTTTGCCTGTTGGTTCCTACATGTGGAGGAAAAGCCTTCGAAAGATCTGATCGTTCGCATCAGGATTTTGAATCCTCGGAGATGCCCCAATATTCAATGTTGAATCTCCAAAAATGCCCCAACATTAAAAGTGCCCCTATTGTTCCTCATTTCTTGCTTCAACATTAATTCTAAACATGAGATTACTGTCTGAGAGTCACATGTCATTTACCAAGATTCACTCTAGAGAGATTTTCTTGATTGAAAAAATGTTTCTCTTTTATTTTCAAAGTTCTGAAAATATCAATTAAAAGAGTTTCGAAAAATGTTTAATCAGAAGTTTTGAAAATATTTCCCCTTTCACGATTTTACGATTGAGACGAATCATAAAACTAGAGTTCATTGGATATCAAAGAATTAATTACAATGTTAATCCTTCAATAAATTATAGTTATTTGACATGTGCCAAGATCAAAGCTATTTTTGGGAAATGGTTAAGTAAGGAAAGGATAAAAAGTCTTAGGTTATTGTGTTTGGTCAAAGGTTTGACATTTTTTGTTTATTTGGTGCTCAAAGGTTTAATGGGGTACCTTGTATGCTCCTCTACTAGAAGTGTTCTCCGACTCCCAACTTTCATGGTCATGCTCGGATTGTGCGATGCCTTATCAAGGAATTTGTGCGATCGCCTCAACTGCCCAATTTTCGTATTCGAGTCGCCTTTTCAGGTTTTCAACTCAAATCTTCATTTGGTTTCAAGACGTCATTCATAATTTACGTCTTGAACCCCCTTTGTTATTTTTCTCTATCATACATTAATTACACTGTTTTTTGCAAATAACGATTAGTCCTGATGGGCAGGATGAAATCTGAAGATAGTCTCTTCTGTTTAGAAATCCATGTATGATTAGAAGGGACTTTTAAGGCACGTAACGTAGGTCGTGGTTCATGGTTATGAAAGAAATGGATAAAAGTCTCAAACAAGTGTTTAAGGGTGATTGAACCAAGGATCAATTCATTCTGATGTCTTCAATCATATCTTGCTAAATTTGAATCTGCTCATATGTGTATCTCTCTTGATGCTCTATGATCTTCGAGTGGAGTGATTCAGTAATTCAGAAATGATTGTGCTTGATCAATCTCATTTGATGCTCTATGATCTTCGAGTGAAGTGGTTCAGTGATTTGATCAATCTCATAGTTTGAATCTCGATGCGTCGTTTGAATCGAGAGAATCTTTGCATATGCATATTGTCTTCTTTTTTCTTCAATTTTCCTTTGTTTTTTCTCTTTTTATTTTCTCTTTGCTTTTTTTCTCTTTTTTCTCTTTTTGTTCTGATTGAATCTTCGCACTTGGCATTTGGTTCACCTTTCGGTATCTCATCTGAATCAATGTCTTCACTCATGTGAGCATATTTTCTCCACCTTGCCCCTAGTGTGGAGGGTGATCCTTGGTTAGGGTTAAATCAGAAGAAAAATACTATAGGCTCAAAAGGAGACACAAGGGATATATATTTTCTCCTGTTGTGAAGGGATGAAGAAAGAAAGCCGTTCATCATTTCATACATGGAAGTCCTCACATAAGAGGTATCCCCAGGGGGATAGATTTTCAGGATTAATTTTATTCACATGAAAACAGTGTAATTAATGCATGGTAGAATTATTTCGAGTGAATTCTTCTTTCTGCTTCTTTCCCCCCCAACATGTCTCAATGTTCAGGCTCCCTACGAGATGCCCCAAGTTGTGTCTTAGAAGAATGCTCATGTTCAAATGAACAACTCAATGTCTTGGGTTTTAATGGTATAAAAATGTCAATTTTGAGTCTAAAAAGACAATGATGTGACTTTATTGACTCAAAGAAAGGTATGTGTGTATCAAAAAGATAAAGGCATTGTTAAAAAATTTCAAAGGGAGGTAATGTCAAAATTTGGTCTTTTTGGTAATGACTATGAGTTATTTTGGGTAAAGAATCAAGGTATTTTATTTTGGGGTTTGAGACAGGATAAGAAAGGTCCAACCTTGTCATGTATAAAAAAATCCATAATTCTTGAAGAATTAAAAGAATCCTTAATTCATTTAATATTTGAAAAACTAAAGATTAAGATTTGCTCAATTGCTCCACCTTAGAAAGTAACATAAATTCAATCGTTTAAAAGATTAAGCGAACATGAAAGATCAAAGACGTGTTCAAACAAAACAATCCTCTAAGTGCAAATGATATATGCAATGCGCCCCTTCTTCGGTTATCCGTGCCCCTGAACCCATCAGGTTTTGGATCTCGCGCTTCAGCGCCTTATAGTTCTCAAAGAAATATTTGGAGCATCCTATGTGGCAACTGCAAACAGCTTCAACATCGTAGCCCTTAGGATATGTGGACTATTTTCTCAGATCATCTTGGCAGGCTTAGTTGTACAACCAGCTGATCGAGCTTATTCGTTATGATTTCAGTTTTTTCTTTTGATGTTACAATCTTGCTTCCATGTGGTGTCATGTGGTTAAAATCACTTCATCGAATTCTCCATGAAGAAATTTCATGTTTATGAAAATGCTTAAAAATGAAATGTAGATGCAAAATGCAAAATGCAAAATGCAAAAATGCATGAAATGTTCGAGACATTGATCCAAAAATATGTATGTTATTGTAAATAACTTTTATTGGGACAAAAGTGTTTTATCTTTTAAGAGACAATAAACATATTTAAAGGTACATCTGGACTAAATCCTCTAGACCCGGAACAGGTTGACTAGTCATTTGCCTTCGTCTTTCACCGGTTGAATAACCTGTTGAACCACTCCGGCCTCTCTGGATGAACCGTGAAAATGTTGAGTTGTTTTTTGTACTGGTTCCCAAAAAGTATCGAATGACTTCATCTCTGGCATTCATCCTTTCCTGAATCGGAAATTCCATTGAAATCCTCCATCAAATGGATTATCCGAAGTTCATTTGCTTGTTTTTTGAATTTGTCGACAGTGACTTGCCATCTTGTTCTTGTTGTCTTTGAATGGACTCTCGAGGTCAGTAACCTTTTTCTCGTCTTGCCCCTACCACCTTTGTCAACCCATTTTTGAAAAGTTAACTTTTGATGTACTTGATTGTGGGCACCATATCTTCTTGATCGAATGTGACACATAGTTGTCGTGCAAATTGTCCTCATTTTCTTTCTGAGTATTTTCTGACCATAGTCGGACCCCTGCGTTTTTCATCTCTTGTATTACAACCCCTTTGTCCATTAATGCAAATTATTTATGGTTAATGAACACATTTTTTTGTGTGGATCAACACCTCTTTTGAATGATGCAGATGATGGAAATAAAATAAAAGAGAGAGAAATTGAAAAGAGTTAGTAAGGTAAAGATAATAATAATGAAAATAAAAGGTTCTACCCCACATGCTTTAATTCCTACCCGGACATGATCTCTATCTCGCATGCTAATTCCACACAAATCCTAAACGCATATTTGTCTAGTTCGCATGCTTTGAACAGAAAGTAAAGCATGAAACAAAGCAATCTAGGGTTTGGAATGAGGTTTTGGGGGAGCTCTAATTCTCCATAGCCTCCCGGTTTAGGTTCTAAAAAACGGGACCCGAGTTCTCCTTGCCGGTGCCCTAAGCCCATTACAAGCTTATATGGACTAAGTTAAACTCGAGAGGAAATATTCCCTTATGCCCGCACAGTGAATAAATTCACACAAAGACATAAGGTATATGAATCCCGAAGGCTACTTGCTAGGTCTGCACGGTGAATAAATTCACACGAAGGCGTCGCTTTCACCCCACTTAAAAGGGTTCAGAGCTCGGGTATAGAGCTAGAGATGGAAACTTTTTCAAAAAACTGAAATCATTGAAAAAACGTCAATACAACTATTTACTTGAAAAAAATAATCAAAGATAAATAATTGGAATCGAATAAATAAATTAAAATTTAAAATTGTAATTTTCTCTAAAAAAAAGACAACCGAAAATTAATTTCGGCCTGACTCACTTACCTGTCCCCAACGGAGTCGCCAAGCTGTTGTAACTGTCTTTTGGTTGGGCCCCAAAATTAGGCTTCGACTTGAAAAATATGGATTGGAGTCGCCACTGACCATTTTAAAACGAATTTAGGTGGGTCGGACACCATCTTACCTAATATGAGTTTTTACCAGAAATGTGTCGGGTTCGGGAGTCGGTTACGGTCAATGAAGGATTAGCAACCTTGAACCGCCCTTTTGGTACCAATTAATTTGTCGGTTGTCTTAGTTGCAAAAATTCGAAATTAAAATTAAAATTTAACAGACCCGATTCAAATTACTTACAATTGATTGATTTGAATACCCTTAAAAGATAAAAACGTTAGATTCGTAGCGGAGTATAAAATCGAATTAGGATAGCTAGTGTGTAAACATGAGAATAATAAATAAAACAAGAAAAAATGGAAAATAATAAAACACGTAAAAAAATAATAATAAAAATAATAAAAATAAACAAAATGAATAAAATGTTAAAAAAAGACACATATAAAGGGAAAAAATTAATGGAGTAAAAAAAAGTAAAAGAAATTAAAAATGAATAAAAATAATGTGTACTATAAGTAGTATTCACTAAAACAAATAAAAATAATAAATATATAATACTAAGTAAAATAAGTAAAAAATAAAGATATACATGATATTAAGAAAAAAAATAGAAAAAAATAAAATAAAGTAAAAATATAATATATATAAATAAATAAAAACAAAAATAGAATATTAAGAAAATATATATATAAAAACGTATAAAATATAATATTAAGAAAATATATATATACATAGCAAATGGAGAAAAATTAATATATCTATACATATACATATATATATATATATATATATATATAAAATAATATAATATAATATAAATAAATAAAAAGAGGAATATAGTAAATAAATAAAAAAATATAATTAAATATATATATATATATATATGAGAAGAAATTAATATAAAAATAAAATTAAAGGGTAAATTTCAAGGTAAATTAAAGATTAAGATTGACTTAGGGGGGAATATTAAATACTTTTAAAAAATGAACATGCCTCGAGAGTAGATCTAGGTTTGAAACTTCGAAACCTCACCCCTTTTTGGTCATCGGCGCAACCTACGATTTAGGTTATTCGAATCAAATCTCAAGAAAAATAATATGCACATTCGAGAAATGAACGATTTAATGTAAAAAAATGTTACCTTTTATTTCCTTTTCGAATCGTTTACAATACTTTGCCTTTGTATTTTTTTCATGTTTTCCTCTGTATCTTGTATGTAAATCCGTGTCTTACAAATGGAGAGGATTACATATATTTATAGTGAAAAAAACTAAATACTTTTATAATCCTATTAACAATAGAATCCTAATGCAACTAGACTCCTTGCTCTGTTGTTGCACGTTTATTGGTGTGGTTGTTGCTTTAAAAGATATGATGGTGGAATAGTACTCTTAAGAGATGAACTCTTACTAGTTCTATCTTTTAAGAAAATGGGTGTCCACACACCCAATGCAAAAGTATGATCAAGGCAAATTCCCCGAAAGTGTTAGCAACGACCATGTTTCTACCAGCTGCACCAATAAATCGGAACAGTCCCGAAGCCATCTGATTAACTAAAACGAGGATGAGTTACTGCTTAAACAACCTGTACCATAAAAATCACTTTCACCTCAATTTGGATCAGAGTTAATAAACAAGCAATAGTACTATATATGGTACTAGTCAAGTTCCCCTCGGCGTTTTTATCGTCAATTCGTTTCTTTACCTTCCAACATTAGGATCAAATCCGATGACATAGTAGGTAAGAAATACCCATATGGAAACTTCTGCAAATGAGACAGGGATCTTGAGTATCCATGTTGGTAGAGCATATGCCCATGTAGGAAAGAATAGGAGGTCTCTCTGCTTATAGAAAACCGGAAGCTTAGCAATCGTCATCGAAATCTCCACAATCCCATTAAACATGATTGTAGCCAAGCCGAAAAACAAGGCCCCCATATAGATTCCTCCCCCTACAATCGAATCGCGTCTCATCTCGGTTCTCAGAAAGAGTGTCATGGTAATGAGTGCCATCATTGTGAGCTGGTAGCACAAAGGAAATAAAGTTAAAGAGTCACAGTTTGAACCTTAATAACTGTGGTACAATAATTGAACTTCATTAGTTCATACTTCTATAAACTTGAAAATGTAAACGAAAGAGTTTCTCTTCATCAGAAGATATTCCCTTGAGATGCAAGCTTTGAGCAACTCTTTCTTTCCAACACCATACTTTCTGGTCGTCAAAGCAGCTGGATGGCTCTTTGTTTTTTCAAATGGAACGTCAAGTTCATCTCTGAGTTTCTTCCCCACGTAAAATGAGTTGAATGCCTCAGAGAACTCATCGGCCGTGACGAACCTGTAAGGTCGATCTTTACGTACCCAATATTGCTTTTGATCCTTCCTCGATGTTGTTAAAAGTTTCAAAGTTTGGCAACCAACTTTGGAAAATGTTTTTTTTCAAAGTTTGGTAAATGTTTCTTTGAAAAATGTTTTTCAAAGTTTGGTAAAATTTTGGTAGATGTTTGTTGAAAATAGGAATGGGTAAATTCACTTTAGTCATTGCACTTTAGGGTATTTTCAAAGATTAGTCCCTAAGTTTCTACTATAAATACCCTTACCCATTTAGCTTCAAAATCATCCCAAAACATTTCTTTCTTCCTATAGTAGAGAGCTTTCTTGTGAGTAGTGAGTGTTTTGTAAACACCTGTAAATTTTCTCTCTTAGTAAAAGATCTGCAGCAGCCCGGAGACGTAAGCACAATTGGCTGAACTCCGTTATCAATTTTCGGGTATTATTTTTTCGCTTTTATTTTGCATTCTCACTAATCTGGTTATAGGGAAATTACTTGTACTCGGTTTATTTTCCTAACAACTGGTAATCAGAGCTTTTGGTTGTGAATTTTGTCAATTTTTCTGCGAGGTTACTATTCATTACTATTCACGTGAATAGTGAATTTTGTGAATAGTGAAATTTCGGTCGGCGATACGAGTTTGTCGACAGTGGTGTTCTAATACACGGTGGTTCGCAAGAATTGTCAGAAACGATCCAAAAGAAGCCAGATTCGAGTGGAAGCGATGGCTGCAGACGAAGGGAAGGTGAAAATTGAAAAGTTCGATGGTGCGGACTTTGGCTTTTGGAAGATGCAGATTGAAGATTTTCTGTACCAGAAAAATCTTTATCAACCTCTCTCAGGAAAGCAACCAGAGGGCATGAAGAATGAAGATTGGGCTCTTCTCGACCGACAAGCCCTCGGAGTTATCCGACTGACGTTATCCCGCAATGTTGCTTTCAACATAGCAAAGGAAAAGACCACGGCGGGTCTTATGGCGGCTCTCTCCAGTATGTATGAGAAGCCATCGGCCTCAAACAAAGTTCATTTGATGAGGCGATTATTCAATTTGCGGATGGCGGAAGGGGCATCGATGGCACAACACCTAAATGAACTCAACACAATCACAACCCAATTGAGTTCTGTGGAAATTGAGTTCGATGATGAAGTTCGAGCTTTAATTCTCTTATCATCTCTACCAGACAGTTGGAATGCTACTGTTACAGCAGTCAGCAGTTCGTCGGTAAACAACAAATTAAAATTCGACGATGTTCGGGATCTGGTATTGAGTGAAGAAATTCGACGAAGAGAATCGGGTGAAGCATCAACCTCCTCAGCCTTGCACACCGAGTCTAGAGGGAGAACTTCAGAAAGAAATTCAAATCGTGGCAGATCAAAATCCAGAAGGGGCAAATCAAGAACAGGAAATAAAGATTTTACCTGTTATAATTGCGGCAAGAAGGGTCACTTCAAAAGAGATTGCCGAGCACTGAAGAAAGATACCGGTGCACAGGAATCTGCCAACGTGACAGAGGAGACAGGTGATGCCATGATTCTAAGCGTCAACAGTCCGATTGAATCATGGATCTTGGATTCAGGGGCATCTTTCCACTCCACCCCATACCAAGAAATCATGGAGAACTATGTCAGTGGTGATTTTGGGAAGGTTCATCTTGCTGATGATGAAACCTTAAAGATCGTCGGAAAAGGAGACATCCGACTAAAGTTGCCAAACCAGACCACCTGGAAGCTGACAGGAGTGAGACATATTCCTGGCCTCAAAAGAAATCTGATTTCTGTTGGACAGCTTGATGGAGAAGGATATAGCACAACCTTTTCAGGCTGTGAATGGAAGATTACCAAAGGAGCACTCGTCATTGCTCGTGTTAAGAAGACTGGTACTCTCTATGTAACCTCAAATTTAGAGAATATCATTGCAGTAGCAGATGCTGATGGAAAATCAAACCTATGGCACCAAAGGCTTGGCCATATGAGCGAGAAAGGGATGAAGACACTTTTGTCAAAAGGGAAGCTGCCGGATCTAAAAAATGTAGATGTCGGACTATGCGAGGATTGCATCTTTGGCAAACAAAAGAAAGTCAGTTTTGCAAAGATTGGCAAGACACCCAAGGCAGAAAGGTTAGAATTGGTTCATACTGATGTATGGGGACCATCCCCAATTCCATCTCTTGCAGGCTCACTATATTATGTCACCTTCATCGATGATTCAACAAGGAAGGTGTGGGTTTATTTTCTGAAGAAGAAATCAGAAGTCTTCGATATCTTCAGAAAATGGAAGGCCATGGTGGAAAATGAGACTGGTTTGAAAGTCAAGCGGTTGAGGTCTGACAATGGAGGAGAGTACAGAGACAGTAGATTCAGAGATTTCTACGCAAACAATATGATCAAGATGGAGACAACAGTTCCCAAGACACCGCAACATAATGGTGTAGCAGAGCGCATGAACAGAACTCTGAATGAACGTGCCAGAAGTATGAGGATACATGCCGGCTTGCCCAAATTTCTATGGGCTGAAGCAATCAACACTGCAGCTTACTTGATCAACCGTGGGCCCTCAGTTCCTTTGGATGGCAGAATACCAGAGGAAGTTTGGAGCAAGAAAGAAATAAACCTTTCACACTTAAGAGTGTTTGGTTGTATTTCTTATGTACACATAGACTCTGCTGAAAGAAGTAAGCTTGATGCTAAGTCCAAAAATGTGCCTTTGTTGGTTATGGCGGTGATGAGTTCGGTTACCGGTTTTGGGACTATGAAAATCGGAAGATCATCAGAAGCAGAGACGTCATTTTCAATGAAAATGTGATGTACAAAGATAGATCAACCGCAGAATCAAGTAATACCGAAGCTGAAACAAAGGAATTTGCTGAGTTCGAGGAGATTTCTGGAAATGATGTTCAGATCAATCCTGAAGCAGTTCAAGAAGAACCAGGCACACCAGAACTGAGACGCTCCTCCAGAATTCCTAAACCAACCCAACGGTATTCTCCTTCTTTACACTACTTGTTGCTGACTGACAATGGTGAACCAGAGTGCTATGATGAAGCAATGCAAGTAGAGGATTCAGTCAAGTGGGAGTCTTCCATGAAAGATGAGATGGACTCGCTTATGTCAAATCAGACATGGGAATTAGCTGAATTACCACCAGGCAAGAAAGCGCTCCACAACAAGTGGATTTACAGGATCAAAGAAGAGCACGATGGGAGCAAACGCTACAAAGCAAGATTGATTGTCAAAGGCTTTCAGCAAAAAGAAGGTATTGACTACAATGAAATTTTCTCTCCAGTCGTAAAATTGTCTACAATCAGACTGGTGTTGAAAATTGTAGCTGCAGAGAATTTACATCTTGAGCAGTTAGATGTAAAGACAGCTTTCCTTCATGGTGATTTGGAGGAAGAAATCTATATGAGGCAGCCAGAAGGCTTCATAGAGGCAGACAAGAAAAACCTGGTATGCAGGTTGAAGAAGAGCTTGTATGGTTTAAAACAAGCTCCTAGACAGTGGTACAAGAAGTTCGATAGCTTCATGAGTAGCAGTGGTTTTATCAGATGCCAAGCAGATCATTGTTGCTACATCAAGAGGTTCGACAACAGCTTCATTATTTTATTATTGTACGTTGATGACATGCTCGTTGCAGGCTCAGACATGCAAGAGATTATACACTTGAAGCAAAAATTGTCGAAGCAGTTTGCTATGAAGGATATGGGCGCTGCAAAGCAGATTCTTGGGATGAGGATCAAGAGAGACAAAGTCGGGGACTTTGATGTTATCACAGGCTGAGTACATCAACAAAGTACTCTCCAGGTTCAACATGCAAGATGCTAAACCAGTAAGTACACCTTTAGGTGTTCATTTCAGACTCTCCAAAGACCAATCACCAAAGACGGAGGAAGAACGTGCACACATGGTGAAGGTGCCGTATGCCTCAGCAATTGGAAGTCTGATGTATGCCATGGTTTGTACCAGACCAAATATTGCTCATGCAGTGGGAGCTGTTAGCAGGTACATGAATAATCCGGGCAAGGTACACTGGGAAGCAGTCAAATGGATCCTCAGATATCTTCGGGGTACCACAAACAAAGCACTTTGTTTCAAAGGTGGAGATATGATACTGACAGGCTATGTAGATGCTGACTTAGCCGGAAATGTCGACATCAGAAGGAGCACTACAGGGTATGTCTATACTCTAGGAGGAACTGCAGTGAGTTGGGTTTCTCAACTACAGAAGATAGTTGCTCTCCACAACTGAAGCAGAATATGTCGCTGTTACGGAAGCCAGCAAGGAGATGGTTTGGCTCCAAAGTTTCTTGGAAGAGTTAGGCAAGAAACAAGAAAACAATATCTTGTATTGCGACAGTCAAAGTGCTATCCATCTAGCAAAGAATCCGTCTTTTCATTTCAGGACAAAGCACATACAATTGAGATATCATTTTATCCGGTCTCTTCTGGAAGATGGGATTTTGAAACTTGAAAAGATTAGTGGAGCTCAAAATCCGGCAAACATGTTGACAAAGACGGTGACTACGGACAAACTGAAGTTGTGTTCAACTTCAGTTGGCATGCTAGAATAACAAGACCAGACATGCTGCTGCATTGATCGAGGTGTGAAGACATATTAAAATCAGTCTTCAAGTGGGAGATTGTTAAAAGTTTCAAAGTTTGGCAACCAACTTTGGAAAATGTTTTTTTTCAAAGTTTGGTAAATGTTTCTTTGAAAAATGTTTTTCAAAGTTTGGTAAAATTTTGGTAGATGTTTGTTGAAAATATGAATGGGTAAATTCACTTTAGTCATTGCACTTTAGGGTACAAAGATTAGTCCCTAAGTTTCTACTATAAATACCCTTACCCATTTAGCTTCAAAATCATCCCAAAACATTTTCTTTCTTCCTATACTAGAGAGCTTTCTTGTGAGTAGTGAGTGTTTTGTAAACACCTGTAAATTTTCTCTCTTAGTAAAAGATCTGCAGCAGCCCGGAGACGTAAGCACAATTGGCTGAACTCCGTTATCAATTTTCGGGTATTATTTTTCCGCTTTTATTTTGCATTCTCACTAATCTGGTTATAGAGAAATTACTTGTACTCGGTTTATTTTCCTAACAGATGTAACCTGCATGAACATAATCAAGTTAAATGTGACAGACGAGCAATTTTGGTCCCAAAGGAAAATGGATCAAAACTTACTTCTTGCAAGAAGTCGGCCACGCGTTTCCTCTCCGGACATTTGAACCCCATATCTTCGAAGAAACTCAGCACGTCTTCATGAGGACCGTGATATACTATCCGACCATCGGCAAGTAGAATAATGTCATCGAAAAGATCATAAGTCTCCGGAGCTGGTTGGAGAAGAGAGATGACTGCAGTTTCATCAAGGATGGGAACACTTTGCTTGAGGGAGTTCACTATTTGGAAAGTTGTAGAGCTGTCCAGACCAGTAGATGTCTCATCCATAAACAATGCCCTAGCAGGTCCAACCATCAGTTCACCTAATTAGAGTAACATGTGTTAGATTTTGTGATGAGAAATTCAGGGTAATTTACAAATTGAATGAACGGTTTGGTTGATATCATGAATTACCTGTTGTGACACTCTTCCTCTGTCCTCCAGAGAAACCCCTTAACATTTCATCTCCTACCATGGTGTCTGCACATACTTCCAGTCCTAAAACCTTTATAATATAGTCGGTGATTACATTTGCTTCCTGACCTTCTGTTGCTACTGCCTGGAATATTTGAAAAGACAAAGTAAATTGTCATGAATGTGCGGTGCTATGAATTATATGCCAACGGGTGGAAATGGAAATAACATTTGATGATTTTTTTAATAATATTTATTTATGTTTGTTTATTAAATTAAATAAACGAATATGAACGGACATAAATAAAAGTGTTAAGGGATCTTTGATATTCAGATGTTAACTCTTTCCATTTCATTTTCCTAGTAACCAAACATGAAATTTAAAAAGATGGGAAATTTTGATACCTAGCTATACGGTTCTTGAGCTTCAACAAGAACTTCTCATTATCTTCCTCTGCTACTTTGACCAACCTCTCCAGCAAAGCCTTCCGTTGTTGCCACCCGAGATTATGAACATCGATTTCACCGGCACTGCCGTGAGAGCCGGTCAATATGCCTTTCCTGAGACGAGAAACAGTTGGTAGTTTCTCGAGTGCAGCCCACGTTAAAGCCTATTCATCGTCGACTTCTCGAGAAGACCTTGAAAATGTCTCCACGTCAGTGTTTCTCCATACGGAAGAACTACCCGATCGTAAACTCCTCGCTAAATGACTAGCCGCTCGGTAAATATCGCCACCCTCCATTGCCAAAACAAGCAAACACCCACCAAAGCTTTATGAAAAACTGAACCCACAACGAAAGAAAATAGAATGAAGTTGAGAATTTGCTGGTGCATGAATACTAAGCAGGCTGTTGCGTTACATATATAAGATTGATAGCAATTCTTCTAGAAGCCTTTTTGTTCTTTTTTTTTCACTTAATTTTAATCGGTTATTTAAAATAACTTTTTTATATATATTTTTAAACGATTTTTAGGAAAATAAATAAATTTCAGCAAACTTAGCATCACCTCTATCTAAGAATTTTTGGGATTATCATTCTTAAGATAATATTTGTTCAAAGATAACTCTCTTTTTCGACATTAAGTGCTCATACTCTATGTTCGAATTTGAGTCCTCAAAAATAAGAATAACTCTTTTATCACGGAATCTACTTTGGTCATACTTTTTTTCACATTCATTATCTTACATTGGATGGGTTTTAAAAGTTCTTCTTTTATACAAAATGACCATCCAACTTAGTTGGTAGAGCACAAGGTTCTTAACATTGAGGTCGTGGGATCGAGTCCACGGATGGCATTTCATAATTTGGAGGTCTCCCACGGAAGCTGCTCTCAACCTAACGTTGGGGACAACCTATTATCTTACCTCCCCTTATCCATTACATATGGAAATAAAGATCAGCTAACTTTTTATAGAAAATGTTTCATCTAGTCTATCTTATAATTCACATTATTTTACAATTAGTTTAAAAGGTTTGTTTTAATATTCTAATTTAAATAGAAAAATGCATAGCTATTCAAAATCTTTTCTTTTTTTTTAATAAGATATCAATTTCATTAATAGAATGTCCATTTTGCCTATATTATAATTCACATTTTTTTTTCATTTTATTTTAAATGTCCTTTAATTTAAATACAATATAGTATATGATATTTATATATTACGTGGTCAAAATCCTCTCTCTTTGAATAAAGTACCGACTTTCCTTAGTAAGAGGCAAAAGCATATTACATCATACGAGTAAACGACAAATATAAGTATAACTATATGTAATGAAAGTCTATTATTCTTAAAAATTATAAATCTTATAAAATTTAAATATTTTTATACTTTATTAGTAATTTAATTTTATACTGATAAAAAAATTGATTTTATATTTTCTAAATTTTAATATAATTTTTTAAACTAAATTAATAATCTTTTTACATATATTTTGACACGAATTTTTTAGACCAATAAGGAAGTAATTTCACAAGGTTATATTTAATTAAACATTTAATCTAACTATTTTTTAATCGATATTAAGTGATTTTAACAGTAAAAGAAAGTATTGTTTTATTTAAAAAATTTAAATTTTACAGTGTATGCACATATTAATTAAAAATAATTTTAAAAAAAATATTATCTTGTAATCGTTTAAACTATTAAAAAATTTAATTATTATTAAAAAGAAATAAGAAAGAGAGAGACGGTGACCGAGTGACCTACGGTGTAGGTGTAGGCGTAGGCGTCCTGTATTCATCAGTTTGACAATTGCATTTTGTTTGAATTTTTTTTTAAATGAAAATTTGGATATTCGTACATACGGTTGGTAGATGAGATCTGCCGAATGGAATAACACTGATGACCATATCAAAAGCACTTGGAAGAGTTCATATTCCATTGGGTTGTAATCTAATCCGTTAGGAATAAGGCCTATAAATGTGTATTAGGCTTCGACCCATTTTGGGTCCCAGGTACGTGGGTCTGACGTGGGCTAATATTTTAATATTTTTATTGAGACTCATCACGGCGAATAACGAGTTTAGTGAGAATTTAATTTTTTACATTCATTAAATAATTTAAAAATTAAAAAAATTTACAAATCCTGTCATGTCAAGATGACAAATTTACCTTAAATTTTAAAGAAGTACCCATGGTGCAACATGCAACTTTTAAAATTTTTTAAAAAAATTAACTGTTAAAACTCGTCACATATTGGATATAATTTAAAAATATTAATTAAAAAATTAAAATAATTTTATTATAAAATAATACAATGCATAATAAAATTTATTTATATTTCGTAGTTCTTGATGATGCCGAGGAGTAGTCGAATGATAAATGCATAGGGCTCGTCCAATACGTTGGGATCGTCTGTCTTGATTGTCTTCGTCTTCATTTTCATCTTCGTTTGCTTCTTGAAGAGGAGGTGTATTGAATATCACTCCACTTTGAGATGCACCTTCGAAATATGATGATAGGCTTATGGCATTTGATGTCATCATTGTCGTCATTGACTCGACTTGCCTATGTTGTTGATTATATATTATATGATCTCATTCATCATCACCTGCATATTCGATCGAAGATGTTTGAGTGCTTTGCATTGCAACCCATGAACCTCTTACCTAATTCAACGAAGTCTCCACTGAAGCATGATATGGGGATAAAAACTAAAACTGATTTGAGGTAAAATAATAAGCAAAAGCAGAAAAAGAAGATGATGATGGTTTCTTGGTCTTTGTGAATTTGACCTTTCGTTGTTCCTATTTTTCCCTCTCTTCCGATGTCGTTAAATATGATTTCTCATTTGCTTCATAATTTCGGAGGTAGGGAGAAATACCAAAATCAAGGTTAGCGGATGTAATCTCGTAACAAATAGGGACTGATAAATGACGTTGATTCCATTGGTCAATGTAAACAACATGTTTCCTCGGTTAATTGTCTTTATGTGTCCCCACACATATAAATTCTATGGAGCGCGTCCATATCAAATACTTGCGTATGAATCGATTGATGAGACCCAAACTGTCGCAATACTCTATTTGCGCACATGAATCTCAACAAAATCAAAGTGTAACAAAGGTGTAATGGCACACCACAACTCTGACCCTTCAAAAAAGTCTCGGTGGCAATAACCGATAGATCTCATCGTCATAATACGAGATCCAAGAAAACTGTAAACATGAATAATAATATTTAGTATAAATAAAATGAAAAAAAATTAATTTAAAAGTAATATAAAAATTAATATTTACCGCATGTTGACAGTAAAGGTTGATTCTAATTCATATATCTTTTTTAGTTACACCCGACAACTTTATTTCGGTAATTTTATGTTGCCATCTAAATAACATAAAATAAAAATTCAAAAAATAAATTTAAAATATATTAAAAATAATGTTAAAAAATTACATTACAGCGAGGGGAAACTCAATCGGGTTGTTGTAATGAGCATAAAAAAGGGGAACTGGTACCACGTCCACGATTGTAATAGGACAAGACAACAACTACATCCGTTTTTTGACCCCGTTCGACGATTGTAGCCTCAACTAGTGTTGTGACACTCATTAAAATTCTCCAATATCGGAAGATATTGAATGTGTGTCAAATTATCAGATTTATCTAGTAACAATATTCCTCCAATCAATTGGAGTAGATATGCTCGGCCTGCAAAATATACCTCAACCTTGGTAGAGTTGAGAGTTGTCCATCACATGAAATTCAGACTCCAACCAAGTGATCCGTATTTGGTACCCCTCTAAGACCTTTGATGGTTGCATCTTTCCTAAAACTTGGTGAACAATTCCGAATCAATCGAAACTATTGTGCCTCACTACCACTGAACCATTAACCGAAACACCAAGTTGGTAAGCAACATCTTCCAACATAATTATCGTTTCACCACTCGAAAAATAAAAAATATGCATCCACAGCTTCCAACGTTCAATCAAAGTCGTAATCAATGTCAGGTTCACATTAAAACCACACAGAAATGTCACAAGATACAACCCGTATTGTTGTAAATATATAATAATTTGCTGATGCGGATCTCTAAGAGTCATTTCTCGTTGACGAACACTTTGTTCTTCTTCCGAACCGAGCTTGAGCAAAGAAATATAGATAACATCGAGGCGTAACATTTCATCGCAGGTTGTCATTTTTCGGAAAATTTCAAAATATTTGAATTTTTTTCTTAACAAAACAAAATAAAAACCTAAATCTCAAATCCCTATTTATAACCCTGAACCCAATGACTATAAACAACTATTTTTTTCAAAAAATCGACAAAACTCGTCACCTTGAGGCGATGAGTTTTGTGCTGACCGTTACAATCTGTCTGTTGTGCAACAACTACAAATGGCTAGTTTTTTAAAAAAATCAAGGCAAACTCGTCACCTCAACGTGAATAGTTTATTTTTAAAATTTTTCTTTTTTAAAATTATTTAATGAATATAAAAAATTTAAATTATCAATAGACTCGTCTCCTCGACGTGATGAGTACCATTGAATATATTAAAATATTAATCCACATGGGACCATATGCTTGAGATTAATAAAAAAATATTTTCAAGCGAACTCGTTAAGACGAGGTGACGAGTTTAACCTTAACTATAACAAATGTCATAGATTCCAAATTAAAATCTCTGTTTGCCTATTGGATCAAATAATTTATCCGACTGGGGTATTGTTAAAAGAAAACCGGTTTTGCGTCCTTATCCCATTGTTTTGTGGATAATAAATTTCCATTGATAGATAAATAGAAAACAATTATGTAAAGAAATTAGATAAAAGTCGACGTTTCCAATTATCTTCTTCAAGAGCTTACACTAGATGGCTCTTCCAACTCTTTTCACTACCTAAACAATAATTAGAAGGAATTTTAATCATACATAAAGTTAAAAAAAATTAAAACGAATTTAGAAATATAAATACATTCATAAATCATACTTAGAAAAAGGGTAAGGGGTTACACGATAATTTATATGTAATGTTTTGCGTGCATGAGATAAGTGAATTGTTAAGAATTTGGGTTAAAGATAACCATAAGTATGATGATTATAAAATAAAATATATTGAAATGAAAATTTCCGGAGAAAATTCACACACAGAAGAAGTTAATTTTTTATTAATATTCAAAATAAAAAAAATACAAAAAGGACTCATCAATTTCTGGTTAACTCTTCTGACACTAATCACTAATATCTATTTATAAAATATTTATTTTATTATAAATAAAACTTGTTTAGTATAAATTACTTTTTTTTACAATGACAATTAGAATTCATTAATAAAAATAATGAAAGGAATCAAAGTTATAATGTATATGAGCATAAAAAGAAAATTAGGAATCATAGTTATAAAAAAACTCATATAAAAATAAAATGAAATTCAAAGATACAAAAAATTAAAATAAAATATTCTTTTGAGAATGACGAACAACATCAAAAAAACTAGTAACCTTAATAAAAATTCATTGTCTCTGTCTAACAAGACGCTTTACAAAGTGATAAAAGAGTTGTGAGAGAACCAAACTATCGACATGTTGCTTCGTTACACAATTTTGATTATATCGACAAATGATCTTTTACCAAAAAGATGAGCTGACTATATATGACCACTTCAAAAAATAAATGTTGAGATGGTTTTTATGCGAACACCAAAACGACCGGAAAGAAATGAAAAAAAAGTACTAAAGCCATAAGGATAGTGTCACAAGAGCAAAAAAAACGTATGCCACACTATCAGAAAAAAGTGTCACACTATCAGAAAAAAGTGTGTCACAAATACATAGATTCTTATTCAAAATTAAAAAAAACTCAAGAAAAAAAGAAAAGAAAACACATCGTATGAAAAAAAAACTAATAATCACCGGTGATCGACAACTGACATTAAAATTAATGTCATCACCGACTAAATAAAAAAAGAAAAAAGAAAGACGATATAATATGTTTTCTACTATTAGTTAATATAAAAAATAAATTACCCATTTTCAATTAAACTAAGTTTCCTATTTTTCAGTTATCTCTTAATTTTGTATCTTCGTTGATTTAAATTAGATCAAATTCAAGTTAAACTCTATAATTTACACGAAAGAGGTTAGTTAAAATGAAATTAACATGAAATAAATTATATACAAAGAGTGAAATTTAACATGGTTTGGTCTTATATATCTAGTGTCGTAATTGAGCCTGTGCAGAAAGGACACCTGCACAGGGACTAAAACTTACATATAATTAGAAAAGATAAATTATTTATTTAGTTATTCATTTATTAATTTTTTTGACCAACTAACTATTATTACTTTCAAAATCAAAATCTAATATTATGTTTTTATTTCAGTCTTTATCACTTAACATTATTTTTCTAATATAATTTAGGGTTTTTTAATCCGGGGTTAATATTTGATCTAACTATTATTTAAAATAAGATTATAAAAATAATGTAATTAATATTTTATTTTAAATAATTTACATTTAGATTTTTAACAAATTTATAATTATACGTCGAGTACTTTATAATTTTAAAGTTTTATAATTTAAATTAATAGTGTTCATCGTTAATGATGCTCATCAGTACATGTCCAGCGTTGTAAGTTTTTTCATTTCTAAAATACTATTAGAATGCTAATAAGATTTTGTTATGTATATAAATTCTCATTCTTTAAAATTATTTAAGTAACACTCAGTCAAATGATATCCATTAATTAAAATGATCGTTTAAATACAATACATTTGTATAATTATTAATAATTTTATTTAAATTTAATTATTTTATAATTTTTGAACGAGCATATTTAGTATATTGGTAAGTTGTCCATTTTCGTTCTCTCATTGTTTCTTGAGCTATGGTATCTAGACCCAAGCATTCCCCTCTCTCCTTTCCCCTCCATTCTAAATAGAATTAAAATTAAATTTAAAATTTGTCAAAAAAATATAAGAAAATTCTACAACGCTCGACAAACACTGTTGAACATCATTAATTTAATTTATAAAAAATTAAAATTCTAAAAGAATCGACGTATAATTATAAATTAATTATAAATCTAAAGATAAATTATTTAAACAAAAAAATATTTAAGGTTTTTTTCATTTAGTGGTTGGTATTCGTTTTAATTATTGTTAAAAAGTTATAGAAAATAATACAATTAATATTTTTTTTTAAATAATTACCTTTAAATTTTAAATTAATATATAATTACTTGAACGTAAGATAAACTCTAAAAATATAACATCCACGTCATAAAAAAATTCATGTTTATATTTAAATTTAATTCAACCTGATACAATAATATCGGCATGTTTTGTTTTTGTTGTTGAAGATCGCCATTCATTTGCTATCAATGCTATGTGCTGTCCTACGTTTGCAACTTACCAAATCATAACGCATGACACTGACGCAAAATTATTAACGTAGATTGAAGTTTAGATGGCTACAAGTTAAGATATTTTAACAGATTAAAAAGATGATTGTTATTTTTAGAGGTTTTAAGTTTAAGTGTATCGTATGTCAAGAATATTTGAATATTCATTGTAAAATAAATTAAAAATATTTTAAATAAATATTATCTTATAATTACTTTCAAATTAATAAAAAAATAGAGTTGTGATCCTGTGAGATTTAAATGCCAGCAAGCATAATTCTTCATGCTGCTGCTGCAACCAAAGCTTTTGACTCTTTTTTGTGGGATAAAGGGTTAACAACAAGTAAGCATTAATGGGCGATTAAGAGGGACGGTGCGTTTGCCATCGCGTGGGTCCAAAATCAACTCGGAAGATAAAAACAAAATGACATGTTCAATGGGTCATAAAAGCTGCAAGCTCATGTGATACTTCTCCCTGCTTCATTTTCTTGCATTTCTCTTCTTTCAAATTATTTTGCTTGCCCGGCTAATGTCTTCAAATAAAGCTCATACTATATTTTTAATTTAAAACAATGATACTTATAATAATTTAAATATACATTTATAAATATTATTAAATATAAAAAAATTACTTCTTCCATCACCAAAAGTAGAACAACTTCATTAAATCATTCTTACGACTCATATGTCTATAGTCACCACTGTTGCACCACAAGTCACTCCTTAAGACTCAAAATTCTGATAATAACAAGGACTATCAGTTCTCTTCGAGTGATAACGAATGATCTTAATAAGTTGAAGCAAGCATCATGTCTTGTTTTTATAAGATTTATGTTGATAAAAGATGTTTTAAGTTTTATTATAACTTTATTCCGTATTAGTAATTTTAATTAACTCGGGTTTGAACTCGTTTTCAATATATATAAATTTAACAGGTTAATAATTTATTCCTATAAAGTTGGATATATTTAAAATATTTCTTTTTACATCATTAATTTTAATTATTGTTGCATTAGATTGTTATTATCAACGTATTAACAACAAGTAAGCATTAATGGGCGATTAAGAGGGACGGTGCGTTTGCCATCGCGTGGGTCCAAAATCAACTCGGAAGATAAAAACAAAATGACATGTTCAATGGGTAAAAGCTAAAAGCTGCAAGCTCATTACTTCTCCCTGCTTCATTTCTTGCATTTCTCTTCTTTCAAATTATTTTGCTTGCCCGGCTAATGTCTTCAATAAGCTCATCTATATTTTTAATTTAAAACAATGATACTTATAATAATTTAAATATACATTTATAAATATTATTAAATATAAAAAAATTACTTCTTCCATCACCAAAAGTAGAACAACTTCATTAAATCATTCTTACGACTCATATGTCTATAGTCACCACTGTTGCACCACAAGTCACTCCTTAAGACTCAAAATTCTGATAATAACAAGGACTATCAGTTCTCTTCGAGTGATAACGAATGATCTTAATAAGTTGAAGCAAGCATCATGTCTTGTTTTTATAAGATTTATGTTGATAAAAGATGTTTTAAGTTTTATTATAACTTTATTCCGTATTAGTAATTTTAATTAACTCGGGTTTGAACTCGTTTTCAATATATATAAATTTAACAGGTTAATAATTTATTCCTATAAAGTTGGATATATTTAAAATATTTCTTTTTACATCATTAATTTTAATTATTGTTGCATTAGATTGTTATTATCAACGTATAGTCCTGCTGCTTCAATTTTTTGCTAATATTTTATAACTTTGATCTTCATTAAAATGGATTTTTTGAATTATTTTACTTTGAATTTTGGACCACCCCACCCGGCAACTATGCTAGCTGTTTCAGTTGAATATAGTTTTGAATCAAATGCCTTATTTCAGAAGCATCTTGTGCATGGGTCGGGTTTTTGATCTACCTGACCCGACCTGAGAACAAGGAGTCCTCCATCCGAGATCCGACTCAATCAAAATAAGATTTCACTCAATCCGACCCGACCCGAAATAATAAAAATATTATTATTATTCAATAAAAACAGTAACTTAATTGAAAAAAATAATATATAGAGGGGTATTATTGTAATTATTTATAAATATATAAGGTAAAATTATATTTTTTGAGTCGGGTCGGGTCGTGTCGGGTATTTTTCACCCTAAACCCAAACCCGACCCGACCATCACATTAAAAAGAAACTCGACCAAACCCGAACCTGATTTTTTTAAAAAAAAACCGACCCGATCAGATCGAGTCGGAACAAGTCGAGTTCGGGTCCGATGCCCATCCCTATTCCCAACCGTCCACATTCCACTTCTCACCCTTTTTTATTTATATATATAAAAGGACCTTCAATCTTTTCAACTCTGTTTTGAAAACCAGACCGGATCGGCCGGTTTAACCGAAAATCCGTTGCTTAGTCTGGTTCAATCTAAACCGGTTGAACCGCTATTAGTGAACCGGCCAGAACCACTGAACCGTTCGAACCAGACCAGTTGAAAACCGGAAAAAAACTGGGAAAAACCAGGAAATTTTGGGATTTTTGTTTTTTTTAAAAAATTAAACCAAACAACGTCGTTTGTTAAACGAGCCAAGTCGAACTCGAGTATTGCTGAGCTCGACTCGAACTTGAAAACTTTAAAAGTAAGCTCAACTCAACTCAAACTCACAAACTAAAAATTATCAAGTTCAACTCAAACTCGAAATATAATATTGAAATTTGAACTCAAAAAGGCTTGAACTCAAAAAAAAAAATTAGAAACTCGATTGAAACCTAAAATTCGAGCTTGATTGAAGTGAAAGAATAGTTCACTCAATGCTCACCAAAAGGCTCCATGATTTTGAATGTCAAATTACCTCTATTATTTATAGAAGTTAGTTGTGATGCGCTTCTATGTTTCTTAGCAATGTGAGTGTTTGTTCTCATTTTTTACTCTTTAGACTTTTGGGATGCTCTTCTATGTTTCTTAGCCATGTGGGATTGTTTTAAAAAAAATTAAACCAAACAATATCATTTTGTTATGATTTTTTAACCCCAAATTTATTTTTTAATTATAGTTATATAATTATATTTTTTATTTAATATGTTTTACCTTAAATATTATGTTGTAGTTAATTTGAATCATTTTGTTTCACTTGATTTTATGGTTTTTAACTTATATATGTTATGACTTGCTTTGAATATGACTTGTGATATAAAAAATTATTTTTTATTAAAAAAAAATCATAACAAAATGATATTGTTTGGTTTAATTTTTTTTAAAAACAATCTCACATGGCTAAAAAACATAGAAGAGCATCCCAAAAGTCTAAAGAGTAAAAATATGAGAACAAAACAATCTCACATTGCTAAGAAACATAGAAACGCATCACAATTAACTTCTATAAATAATAGAGGTAATTTGGCATTCAAAATCATGGAGTCTTTTGGTGAGCATCGAGTGAACTATTATTTCACTTCAATCAAATTCGAATTTTAGGCTTCAATCGAGCTTCTAATTTTTTTTGAGTTCAAGCCTTTTTAAGTTCGAGTTTCAATATTATATTTCGAGTTTGAGTTGAACTTGATAATTTTTAGCTTGTGAGTTTGAGTTGAGCTTACTTTTAAAGTTTTCAAGTTCGAGTCAAGCTCAGCAATACCCGAGTTCGACTTGGCTCGTTTAACAAACGACGTTGTTTTGTTTAATTTTTTAAAAAAAAAACAAAAATCCCGTTTTTTCCCAATTTTTTTCGGTTTTCAACCGGTCCGGTTCAAACGGTTTAATGGTTCTGGCCGATTCATTAATAACGGTTCAACCGATTTAGATTAAATCGGACTAAATAACGATTCCTGATTAAACCGATTGAACCGATTGAACCGGTCGGTCTAGTCCAATTTTCAAAACAGAGATATTTATCGTATCTATGTAGGAATTGAGCTAGATACTCTTTAATCCGTTAAGCCCTTTGTTTTACAGGATAAATTAAAAAAAAATACTTGTCAGACATGATTTGACTAGTCAAAATGCAAGCACTTTGTATGAAAAATGTAAATTGTGTATAAGATCGTCTAATTATGACTTTGGTAATAAATATATTATTTAAAAAAAAAATTATAGATATATCAATTAAACTATTATTAAAAATATGTCATCCTGTCATTAATAATTTTAATAATATTTAATATCAAATTTTATAGTTTTATTAATTTTTTATTATAAAATAATTCAATAAATTAATACTTCATATTTAGAAAAGTGATCAATTTAATTTTTATGATACTATAAAATCAAATGAATCCACCTTATCAAAATAATATTTTGTTAACAGTATTCTATCATAAAGCAACAAGTTACTATTAGATTATTATTATACTAATAAAGTAATATAACATTTATGAGAGAAGAACATATAATTTAAGAAAACAACAAATACAAAAATAAAAAAATTTAAATATGAAGAATTAAATTTATTGTATTGTTTATACATAAGTTTTATATACTAAAATTATTATTACCATATCACATCATGATTCAGATTGCTACCTAAAATATATAATATAAAATATTGTGATAATTATGTCAATGGGCATTCAAATAAATTATAAGAATAAAAATATATTAATTAAAATGTTTTATTACACATATTTTTTGTTAAGCAATATAAGTAATATATTAAGAACTTGTAAAAATTATATTTTCACTCCATAAGCATAAAAAGGAGTTAATTAGCAGCCTCTGCTGTGATATTGCCCCTTACCGGTTACCAACCAAATTATCTATCGAACAAAAATATTTTATATAGAAAAATTAACTTATAACAAATTTACAGGAAACTATAATAAAAAAATTAAAATGAATTATTATTAACCAATAACAAATGTTAAAATTATAATTTTTCTTCTTCTTTCTGACCACTTATAAATCGAACAATACAAACTTTATTATATTAATTTAAAATAACCAAAGTTGTGAATTTAGAAATAGAATTTGTAAAGGACAAGTGCAACTCAGAGACATTAAAGGTAGAATAAATTGACTTTTTTAACACTCTTGATTGGTGTTTATCACAAATCAATTATTTGGAATATTTATCAAGAATGTTTGGGTAGGGGTGATCATTTGATCGAGTCGAGTAAAAAAATTTCGAGTTATTTGAGTTTGTATTTTACAACTCGAACTTAACTTGAAATTTTTTCGAGTTGAGTCGAGTTTAAGAAATTTGAGTCGAGTTATTTGAGTTTCTATATTAACTTTATTATAATTATTTATAGTATTATGGCAAGAATTTGCTCCATTTTTTTACTTTCTCTACCCATATAAGATATGGATATTTTATATTCTTTTCACATTAAAATGTTATTTAATATATCAAATATAATCTTAAATTATAAAATATATTCATAATATTATATTTTAAAAAAAGTATTTTGTGGTAAAATATTGATGAGAGTATAAAAGAGTCAAGGAATTGATGGGAAAAAAGAATTTGCAAACAATTGTAGTCAAAAGACCAAATTGAGTAAAATGAAAAATTAAGGGACTAAATAAAAAGAAAAAGATTACAATTTTAGTAAAAAAAAAAGTAAGAATTGAAGTTACATAGGTATTTTATACTCTCATCAATATTTTACCCCAAAATATTTATAGTATTATGGCAAGAATTTGCTCCATTTTTTTTACTTTCTCTACCCATATAAGATATGAATATTTTATATTCTTTTCACATTAAAATGTTATTTAATATATCAAATATAATCTTAAATTATAAAATATATTCATAATATTATATTTTAAAGAAAGTATTTTGGGGTAAAATATTGACGAGAGTATAAAAGAGTCAAGGAATTGATGGGAAGAAATAATTTGCAAATAATTGTAGTCAAAAGACCAAATTGAGTAAAATGCAAAATTAAGGGACTAATTAAAAAGAAAAAGATTACATTTTTAGTAAAAAAAGAGAGTAAGAATTGAAGTTACATAGGTATTTTATTGTGGTATACGAGCATGTGGTTCAAATTTGGTAAAAGTAGACTTAAAATAAGGATGAATTGAAGAAATAAGGAAATTATGAAAAATTAAGGGACTAAATTGAAAATTTGTTATAAAAAAAGAATTGAAAGTACATATTGATTCTATGATGGTTTAGGAGCATGTGGTTCAAAATTGGTAAAAATGACTTAAAATTAAATATGAATTGAAGAAATAAGAAAATTACAAAAAAAAAATAGGGACTAAATTGGAAAATAGAAAATTTGTTATTGAAAAGAGGAATTGAAAGCATATGTATTCTACGATGATTTAGGAGCATGTGGTTCGAATTTGGTAAAAAGAGACTTAAAATAAAGGATGAATTGAAGAAATAAAGAAATTATATAAAATTGAGGGACTAAATTAAAAAATAGAAAATTCATTATCAAAAAGAAGAATTGAAAGTACATATGTATTATACGATGATTTAGGAGCATATAGTTCAAATTTGGTAAAAATAGACTAAAATAAAGAATGAATTGAAGAAATAATGAAATTATAAAAAATTAGAGACTAAATTGAAAAAAAAAATTGTAATGTCAAAGAGGAATTGAAAGTACATATGTATTTTACGATGGTTTAGGAGCATGTGGTTCAAATTTGATAAAAACTGACTTAAAATAAATGATGAATTGAAGGAATAATGAAATCATAGACTAAATCGTAAAACTGTCAAAATACTTAATCAAATTTTTGGTTTTTCGAGTAACTAGAAATTTCGAAATTTTAACTCGACTAGAACTTGAAAACCGAATTAAAAATTTGATTTGACTCGAATAACTCGAAATTAAAAGAAAATTAGTTTTCAAGTCAAGTCGAATTTTACTCACTCCTATATTTGGTGTTAAATAAAAAAATGAATAATTAATTTTTATTTAAAAGCTAAACCATAAGCATCTCTAACCTCGATTGATTTTCTTTAAAAGCTAGCTCCAAGCTAACATAAATTTGTTTGTTTACTAATTTTTCTTTTAAAAAAATGTAAAAGTTGACACTAATAAATCATTGTTCAAATACTTCAGATTCCGAGCTCCAGAGCTTCCTCGGCTAAAACTAATCAACCAAGAAAATGACCATCATAACCTCCATATTCTATTAGCTAGTCAAAGGAGTCAAGAAATCAGGGTCAAACATGTAAAAACATTAAAAATTGAATCAAAGCATCAGAACCAATTTATCAAACTGTCAGGCAAATGAACCGTGACTGTCTGTTTTCATCTTTCTATTTTAATGTTGTAGACAAATTTAATTACTTTCTAAAACCATTTTAATATTTTCTTTTAAATTTCCAAGTTTAAACACACTGTCCCGCTCACAACACTGCTGCTTTTATTCGTTCAAAGCTCTAAGCTATGTTCTTGGAGCTCAGAAAGGATAAAAATCAGGTCAAAAATTCATTCTTTATCAACATTCATCTGATTCTATACGATACCCTTTCTCAGTTTCTTTTTCTTTTTTTCATTTTTTGCGGTTGAATTTAATTTTTTAATGGTTTACAAGCCACCAGATGGATCTGGGGATTTCTTGTTTCACTTCAGTTTTTGAAAAAGTTTAAGCCTTTGAGTGAAATGATTGTTTAAGAAAATGTCGCTTCAAAGATATGAACTTTCTTAGCTGAAATCTATTTTCAAACTTCTTTCATTTGTAAACATTTTTTAGAAGGAAAAATGTGTTTCCTTTTATGGTTAGTCTCTGGTTGTTTTAAACTATTGTTAGTCGAAATCTAAAGCTCCCTAAATGCATTGCTTGCATTACTAGGTGGTGTATGTTTTGGCGAAGTTATAGAATTTTCATGTTCAAATCTGATGGATCAAATGGAAAATATGTAATGGAGAGTCATTTATCTTGGATGAGTTGCCAACATGTACTAGTTCGAAGCATCGAAAGATGTTTTTTTTGTGTGGCATCATTAACTTCCACTATGCTGTTAATATGTTTGATTATCTGCTTGTGAGATCTGTTATTTGACATTGTCATTTTTAAAGTTTTAATGGACATTGTGGCTTGATCTGGTTATTTGATGTTCACTTAGCATGATCTTGACCATTGATGCAGGCCTTACTTTTCTAGCTTCATTTAGTGCTCTGTCTTGTAATTTTCCAAGACTTGCAAAGATGAGGAAGGAAAATGTAGTCTCTGCTAATGTTGGAGAGTTTAATGGTCGAATCACACGTGCTCGAGCAGCTGCGTTGTGTGCTTCAAGTCAGTTACCTCCTCTAAAGGCATCTACTCAACCGGATCAGAAACGCATTTTGCGAGCAAATTTAAAACGAACATCCTTAGGCGAAAACAGCACCAATGCAGCTGAGAATGCGGGTCATCAATCTAAGAAGAGAGCAGCACTTCAGGATGTCACGAATGTTTTCTGCAATAATTCATATAGAAAGTGCTTTAATGCACCCAAAATCCAGGTTATATGCCATCCTTAGTCAAATATAATATTGTCCATGGATTTACATTTTAAAGTATTATGGTATGATTATAATTTCTAAAAGTTGTTGATGAAGTGTATTCGACTGCTCACATGTCGCTATATATTTTACTACAAAATTATAAGAATCACAATAAGACATATTACTTATGATTTTGGCACTTCCAGTCTAAGGGCAGTAAGCAGGCTAGAAAGGTACAGGTCAATGCATCCAAAATGGCCCCAGATGTAGCACCTCAAGCCCAGCCGACTGAATCCGAGTTACACAAAGAAGGCATTCAAGAGACTGAAATAATAGATCCTAAGTTAGAAGAAGTTACATGCTCGGTTAATGTTAGGGGAGATCGTACTCTTCTGTTAGATAGCATAACGGATGAGGGCGTACATTGCGACCGGCCTGCAAATCAAAATTCCTCCATACCTTTACAACCACGAAGTCCTCTAAGAAATGGTTAGCAATCAATGTCTTCCCCCCCCGGCGATTGCATAGCTTGCATTCTTGTATTGGTAATGGTTCTGTGCTGGAGATATATAACATATGCTTGTATTTTTTGTTTTGAAATGGTTACAATAGAGAAGGTTAGCTTTTCCGGGACCTCGACAGCATCTAGTGATCCAGATTTTAACGACATTGATTCAGATATGAAGGACCCTCAATTTGCAGCCTCTATGCACCGGAAATCTATAACAACTTGCGTGTTGCCGAGGTATGCGCTATAGATGCCATCTTATATTTGGTCATTTCATGTTCCTAGCATCCATTATTATTTGTTCTAAGAGGCACTTCCTAGTGAGGGAATCTGCATCGTCATCCACTAAAAGTCGAAACCCTTATTAAGTTAGGAAAACTGATTGCCGGAGACTTTTAGAGTTGATAATTCTTTTAAAAGTTAGGGTGCTTGCTAATAGTATGCAGTAACATACTTCACAGCTATGTAATATTGTTCATTCTCTTTTAAACAAATCAAATATTATACTTTTATGTTCTGAATTCTAATGTATTGTGAGCGCATTTACTTTTATGTTCTGAATTCTAATGTATTGTGAGCGCATTTACTTATTTCCTGCCCCTAACATTAGAGTAACAGGTGGAACTTTCATGTCTTTCTACTGTCTTCTTCTTGGCTAAAACTTTTAACTTTCGCATTTGATTTTATCTCGTTATTTCTTCAGCTTGTTCGCAGGCCATGTTCTGGTTTCATGGAGACGATACAGCAAGATATCACTCAAAGCATGAGGGCAATTTTGGTTGATTGGCTTGTGGAGGTTAGTCTAGTTCTGCTATTTAAGCATTGTTTAATTGCATAAACGAACGGCGAGGAAGTTTGATTATGAGAAATGGTTTGCTAGTTGAAATATTTTACTGTTTATAATGGATATGTAATGAAATGATTCTTTATCTTGGTTTCAGGTATCCGAAGAATATAAGTTGGTCCCCGACACACTGTATCTTACCGTGTATCTAATTGATCGATTTCTCTCTCGAAACTACATCGAAAGAAAGAGACTTCAACTTCTTGGGATCACCTGCATGCTGATAGCCTCGTAAGTCTGTTCAGCAGTAGCAGAGTTTGTTGCATGATTTCTTTCAGTTCAAAAATTCAAACTTCTAGCCTGAATTTAGCATCGCAGATACAACAGATGCTGCAATTAGAAAATGATGATGAACGGCAATGAGTCTAAATGACCATCATTTGCATTCATCACAAATATTACAATCGCGCATTCATCATGAAATAACCTCTACATTTTGCTTTCCTATATGTCTAACATTAGTTTCTCTTTATATACTTTAAGCAAGTACGAAGAAATATGTGCACCTCGTGTAGAAGAGTTTTGCTTCATAACAGACAACACTTACGTTAGAGAGGAGGTATATCATCGTTATCTCATTAACAGACATAATTTTCGGCGTAGGCTGTTACTACTTCCTTGTCCACTTACTTTTTCTTATATTTCTTACTTGGAAAATTGGCAGGTGCTAAACATGGAGGGTCAAGTATTGAAGTATTTCGGTTTTCAACTATTTGCACCTACTGCAAAAACTTTTCTCAGGTATTTTAGCCCGATCCCGGATTTGCGGTGCATGCGTATGAAAAACCGACAGTCTTAGAATACTCCATTGTTATCCTAATTCTCTTGCAAAAATTTCTGATTTTTAGGAGATTTCTGAGAGCAGCACAAGCTTCTTACACGGTAACATAGTTTCAAACTAACCTTCATTCAGGCAATACTGATAGCATATGACTGACTGTTCTACACCTAATTGCCAATTGCAGGCCCCTAGTTTAGAACTGGAAAACCTGGCAAATTATCTAGCAGAATTGACACTAATAGACTACGGTTTCTTAAATTTCGCCCCTTCGATGGTGGCTGCATCGGCTGTATTTCTCGCGAAATGGACATTGGATCAATCATGCCATCCATGGGTCTGCATTGTTTTTTAATTGGTCCTTGATTTAGTTCCTGACCTTGATAAACGAATTCAACCATAACTTCATTATTCGTTTTGGCAGAATCCTACTCTCGAACACTACACCGCGTACAACACATCCGATATCAGAACCACGGTTCTCGCATTGCAAGATTTACAGTTGAACACCAACGGTTGTCCTCTAACTGCTATCCGTGTGAAATATAGACAACAAAAGGTAATAGTTTAACCATTTTAAGCTGCATTTTGCATCTTCAAACACTTCTGTAGGAACTTTAGTACTATTGGTTCAAGGGTTTCCCATATGATCTGTAATGATCTTGTTTTCGATCCAGTTCAAATCGGTGGCGACCTTAGCTTCTCCGAAACTGCTCGAAACACTATTTCGGAACGGAAAAAGGCTACTGCCCAATGACTCCAACTAGCTGTAATCTTCGTATTTCGACATCTTCATTCATGTTCAGTTCTAGTGCTTAGTATTCCTCGAAATATTGTCCATAAAATCTCAGGTTTTGGTTTCTTCCAAAACTATATCTTTGTAAAGTTAACACCAAGTTTGTAATAGAAGAGATGATGTTTCTTTGTATTCTTACAATGTGCCACAATGTTTTTCCTTTTTAGTAATGGGAAAGACAAGAAAGGTGCCTTTTTAATAGCATATTTCACGAAGTATATATACAAGCAAAGATGCATTAATGAAACCATCAAGGGTCGGGTGTAATGATAAGATACATAATAATTTCAAAGAACGAATTTATATATGAACTTTGAAATTGAATATTACTGAAAGAATAATTACAGATATTGAAAATACATTGTAAATTCAATATTTTAATCACCCATTTCAAATTTCCTTGATAACTTCCTTTGATCAGCGCACTTTAAATCTCTTGTTTGCAGTTATTTTTATCATCCTCAACCTTCTGCATCTTTCAATAAACATCCTGTAAATTTTTTAATTAATAGGAGTAATAATTATTCAATATTAAATATATTTTGATTATATATTATCATATAATGATGATTGTGAAAATACACTTATTCCCAGGGACTGTCTCTTGCTAACTGTTGTGGAATTCGGGTTAATTTCCACCAATAATAATAAATTCACCTTGAAAACTATTATCTAGGTGACTAGTGTGAAAACGATTGTACTAAAAATCACACCAAGGTAGATTCCTAGGAAAGAGGAGGGGTCACAATGGTCCCTCTTAAAACCCACTTTCCTTAGACAGAATTACCAAGACAAGTAATTTTAATAGGACAATAATTAACAACTATACCCGACAATAGCTATTAAATAGACATAAAGAGAACACCAAAATTTAACGAGGTTAGGCCAAAATTATGCCTACCTCCTCGAACACTACTAAAATAATATTTTACTAGTAGAGGAAATATTACAAAGAGAAAGAAAGAATACAAATAGCCTTTAATATAGAAGAATACTTATATTTGTGGGATGCTAAACTAAGGAGGAGGAGGGCTCTATTTATAACAAAAGAATTTCCCCTCCTCCTTATACAAAACCAATGTGGGATATTTGCCAAAAACCAACAAATCTCCACCTTGGCAAATTCCACACACGTCTCGCAAAAAATCCAATCTTCAGTAGTGTCTGCAAATTCATCTTTCAATTTATAACAATATTGACCAAGTCTAAACAATGTTTAAACTTGACCGCAGTTACCACTTTTGTCAACATATCAGTAGGATTCTCAGTGGTCCGAATCTTCTGGATTATGACTCCACCTTCTTCTAGAATCTCTCGTACAAAGTGATATCGAACATCGATGTTCTTCGTCCTTGCATGGTAAACTTGGTTCTTTGCTAAATGAATAGCACTCTGACTGTCACAGTGCACTTTGATGTGCTTTTGTTCCATTCCCAATTCACCAAACAACCCTTGAAGCCAAATTTCCTCCTTCACAGCCTCTGTAACTGCCATATACTCTGCCTCTGTAGTAGACAAAGCCACTGTTTACTATAAGGTGGACTTCCAACTGACTGGTGCTTTTGTAAATGTAAACACATAACCAGTAGTTGATCGACGCTTGTCCAAATCACCTGCATAGTCTGAATCACAATACCCAACTACACACTGACCATCTTGTTTGTCCTGCTGAAAGACCAAACCAATATATCTACGGTGTTCATAATATACCGCAGAATCCATTTCACAGCTTCCCAATGCTCATTTCCAGGATCATGCATATAGCTGCTCACAACCCCAACTGCCTATGAAATATCGGGTCTCGTACACACCATTGCATACATTAAGCTACCAACAACACTTGCATACGGAAACTTTGACATGTATTACCGTTCTGCATCATCCTTAGGTGACATGGATGCACCGAGCTTGAAATGAGGAGCAAGAGGAGTACTAACTGGTTTTGACTTCTCATTCATGCCAAAACGTTTTAGTACCTTCCTCAGATATTCTTTCTGAGACAAACAAAGCCTCCCCAATTTCTTATCCCTTGATATCTCCATGCCTAGAATATTCTTTGCTTCACCAAGATCCTTCATCTCAAACTCCCTGTTCAATTGAGTCTTTAGTTTCGCATTTTCTGTCTGACTCCTGGAAGCTATCAGCATATCATCAACATAAAGAAGAAGATATATATAGGATCCATCTTGTAGCTTGCGTAAATATACACAATGATCATATTTGCTTCTTGTATACTTCTGCCCTATCATAAACTTGTCAAATCGCTTGTACCACTGCCTTGGAGATTGCTTCAATCCGTATAGCGATTTTTCTAATTTGCACACCATCTCTTCTTTTTCAACAACTTTGAATCCATCTGGCTGAGTCATGTAGATTTCCTCATCCAAGTCTCCATGTAAAAATGCAGTTTTTACATCCATCTGAACTAGTTCCAAATCCAACTGTGCTACTAAAGCTTACAAAATTCTGATGGAGGAATGTTTTACAACTGGAGAAAATACTTCATTATAATCAACTCCATCCGTTTGAGCGTAGCCTTTAGCTACCAATCTTGCTTTGTAGCAGATGTTATTCTTGTCAGGAAATCCATCTTTCTTTGTATATACCCACTTGCACCCAATTGCCTTCTTTCCCTTCGAAAGACTAGCTAGTTTCCACGTCTGATTCTTTTGAAGGGATTGCATTTCTTCATTCATGGCGATCCTCCACTTTTTATGTTCTGAACTTTGGACTGCTTCATTAAATGTGGCAGGAACGTCATCAATTGCAATTGGTGATGCAAAAGAGACCATATCAGCATAACTAACAGGTTGTCTAATGGTCCTCTTTCCCTTTCTGAGTGCAATTGATTCATGTTGCTGTGGAGGTTTTTGGGTCTGAACCTCTTCTTCATCTGACTCTTCTTCTACCATAGGAGAGTCAACATCAGTTTCTTTACTGGCTGGGTCAATTCTGCTTCCTTCAAACTCCACCTGTTTGGGAGTTCCATCTGTCTGCTCCAATTTTTCTGAAGTCACCTTTCTCAACATGGTAGATTCATCAAAGGTAACATCCCTGCTAAAGATTATTTTCTTTGTTTCTGGACATCAAAGACGATAGCCTTTCACACCAGATGTGATCCCCATAAAGATCGCCTTCTTTTCTCTTGGATCCAGCTTTGACTCCTTAACATGGTAGTATGCAGTGGAACCAAACACATGTAAGGAATCATACTCTCTAGCAGGTACTCCAAACCATTTCTCTAATGGTGTTTTACCATCAATAACAGTCGATGGTAAGCGGTTGACAAGGTGACAAGCATAGACCAAAGCCTCAGCCCAAAATTCTTTGCCTAACCCAGCATTAGACAACATACACTGAACCTTCTCCACTAATGTTCGGTTCATACGCTCTGCCACCCCATTCTGTTGTGGTTTACTTCTGATAGTGAAATGCCTGACAATACCTTCTTCTTCACAGACTTTCAGAAATGGATCATTTTTGTACTCTCCACCATTGTCTGTACAGAGACGTTTGACTTTTCTGCCTGTTTGAGTCTCCACCATCTTTTTTCATTTAAGGAAAAATCCTAGCAACTCATCCTTTGTCTTCATTGTATACACCCAAACTCTCTGGGAAAAATCATCAACAAAGGTGACATAATAGTGTGTTCCTCCCAATGAAGTTGTCTTGGAAGACCCCCATACATCTGAATGAACATAATCCAAAATACCTTTAGTATCATGGATTGTTGTTCCAAATTTCACCCTCGTCTTCTTCCTTTTGATGCAATGCTCACAAAAAGCTAATTTGCAAGCCCGAGCACCCTTCAATAATCCTTGATCTATCAGCAATTTCAAGGATTTTTCACCAATATGCCCCAAGCGCATATACCATAATCTGGTTGCTTCTGACTCCTGTTCATCAGTAGAAGCTGCCACTACTGTTGTCCCAATAATTGTACTACCCAGAAAGTAATACACATTGTTTCTTTTCCGGATTCCCTTCATTATCACCAGTGCACCAGAGATAATCCTCATAATCCCATCTTTTGCCCTCATTTCTAAACCTTTTGACTCTAAGGTTCCTACACAGATGAGATTTCTCATTAAATCTGGTACATAATGGACACCTGTTAAGGTTCTGATTGATCCATCCTAATTCCTCAAGCGAATTGAACCAATCCCAAGCGTGTCAAGAGGGGAATTATTTGATGTGTAGACAATTCCACCTTTTAGTTCTTTAAAATCAAAGAACCATTCTCTATTGGGGGTCATATGGTGGCTACAAGCTGAATTTAACAGCCATGAACTGGAACAACTGGTTGATGGCGTAGCAGCGAATGTGAAATCTGAATCTGCATCATCATACTCGACCACATTTGATTATGAGACAGCCTTTCCCCTTTTAGGTTTGCCTTTGTTTTTTAGCCTGGGACATTCTTTCTTCCAGTGCCCTTTTTCTCGACAAAAGGCACATTCATCTTTGCTCAATCTGGACTTTGACTTCGATCTCCCTCTCATTCCTTTATTCTGACTCTTCGAACGGCCTCTAACAACAAGAGCTTCTGCTTCGACACTTGTGTTTTCTTGTTTGTCTTTCTTTCTTAATTCATAACTATACAAGGCAGTAGTTACTTCACTGAGAGACACATTAACTTTCCCATGAACTAGAGTAGTTTCAAGATACTCAAACTCATCAGGAAGTGATCCCATCAACATCAGAGCCAGATCTTCGTCTTCAAAAGTCACGTCCATATTCATCTGATCAGTCACCAGCTGATTAAAGCTAGTAATGTGATCATTCATAGTGGTACCTGGTACATAGTTGAAGCGGAACAATCTCTTTTTCATGTAGAGCTTGTTCTGACCGCTTTTCTTCAAAAAATTATTCTCCAGTGCCTTCCACAATTTACTTGCAGAAGTTTCCTTAGAAAATGCATACTTCTACTCTCTAGAAAGACACGATCGAATAGTACCACATGCCAATCTATTGATCCTCTTCCATTCTTTCTCCTCAACATCATCTGGTTTCTCTCATTCAATAGCAATGTCTAGACCCTGCTGAAATAGGGCATCTAGAACCTCACTTTGCCACATGCCGAAATGACCGATGCCATAAAAAATCTCCACTGCAAATCTAACATTTGTCACAGCCGTTGACGACGATGTGGATGTTTTTGTTGTGTCTTCCATTTCTGCTACAAATTATATTTAATGGCTGTCAATGCGGAATGCCAATTATCCCAAGGAATTTTTTTTTTCTGATGTGGAAGATCAGCCTAAGCCGCAACCACAGAGCATACTAAAATAAACCAAGAGCGCTTATACCAATTGTTGTGGAATTCGGGTTAATTTCCACCAATAATAACAAATTCACCTTGAAAACTATTATCTAGGTGACTAGTGTGAAAACGATTGTACTAAAAATCACACCAATGTAGATTCCCAGGAAAGAGGAGGGGTCACAATGGTCCCTCTTAAAACCTACTTTCCTTAGACAGAACTACCAAGACAAGTAATTTTAATAGGACAATAATTAACAACAACTATACCCGACAATAGCTATTAAATAGACATAAAGAGAACACCAAAATTTAACGAGGTTAGGCCAAAATTATGCCCACCTCCTCAAATACTACTAAAATAATATTTCACTAGTAGAGGAAATATTACAAAGAGAAAGAAATAATACAAATAGTCTTTAATATAGAAGAAGGCTTATATTTGTGGGATGCTAAATTAAGGATGAGGAGGGCTCTATTTATAACAAAAGAATTTCCCCTCCTCCTTATACAAAACCAATGTGGGATATTTGCCAAAAACCAACACTAACATCCAGTCTCCATCTTTGTCTTCATGTACTCCTTTCTGTCTTCCATGTCATGTCATCATCATCAACCATAACATACTCAAAAAAGAAGAGAAAAAAACTTACATTTTCGTGTTTGATGAACATCGTCATCTTCAACTATGAGATCATGGAGCTGATTAAGTATTCACCGAATAGCTTCACCATTGCCGAAGCAAGATCAAAGGAAGCTTTAAGCAACCCTAAATCAATCTTGCGAACAAAAAAGATTCCGTCCATGCTAACTTTCACGTACATCTGTTTTGATGCTTCAGATTTTGACCCATTTAGATCACTTAAAGTCCTCTTTTTTTTATACGAGCATTTGCACGCCGATCGATCATCCTCCTTTGAAATATATGAGAAAGCTCTTTTCTTCTGGTTTTTATCGATTCCGGCTCAATGATTTCGAATTCGAGACCGCTCTCCGCCATCTTCTCCGATGGTTATAGCCTAAAAGTTTACACTTCTCTTAATTCTTTGTTTTGCATGCTAATCGCGAAGATTATGTAAGGGTTTTTAATAATAAAATATAATTATGATATGGAAAAGATTAAATAACTTTGGTACTTAATTTTGTTATTTATGTATAATTTAGTATCTAATATTTTTCTAATTACACATCTAATTATTATTGCTCCACAAATTTTGAAATTGTTGAATTAAATATATATATCTATATATATATAAACACTCAATCACCTCGATGCAGTCTATGATGTTCGAAACTGTGTCCTCTGAAAATAACAGTTCTTTTAACTACCGAGGTAAATCGGTTCATGCCCAAAGAAATTAAAATAAATTCTCTTAACTTTTGACTAAATAGTCATTTTGATTCATATTTTTTTAGTATTTTCGCTTCCAACGTTTAATTGCCATGACAAAAATTGAAGTATCTAATTGTATACAAAAATAGTGTAAAAATAAATTCTCTTATCTTTTAACTAAATAGTCATTTTGATTTATATATTTTATGAGCATTTTCGCCTCTAACATTTAATTTTATGGCAAAAAGTCACCTAACGTTTTATTACTATAGTCATTATTCTTTTTTTAGCATTATGACCTCCAACATTTTATTTTAGGACAAAATATCTTATAACTGACTAAATCATTATACAACTACTGTAATTAACCATTATGAAACTTCAGTTTTCTTAGGGAACACATGGACTAGACTTACCAAAAAAATTAGTCTCCATAAATTCATCGACGATAGATTCTAAAACATAAACAAAACTAATACTAGCCATTGAGTTTGGATATTTCATCGCCTTATAAACATCAAATTTGAAAACTTCACCGTCAAATTCCATTTTTAGAATCCCACTTCTAACGTCAATTTTAGTATAAGTTGTGCTTAAGAATGGTCTGCCGAGTAAGATTTCGGATGAAGTATCTGAACAACCATCTTCTATGTTAATGACGTAAAAATCTACAGTAAATACTGAGTCATTTACCTTAACCAATACATTCTCAAGAACTCCTTTAGGATACACCCATGGATCTATCAGCAAGTTGGATTGTTACACTTGGTCCTTTCAAAGGCTCAACACTAAGTAAGTTATATATCAAAAGAGACATAACATTTATTGAAGCACCTAAATCAAACATAGCTTGTTTTATACCTACCTTATCAATTTTACAAGGAATAACAAACATACCTTGATCCTTGTACTTAGGTGGAATTACGTTCAAAGATAGCAGAAATATTTTCACCCAAGTTTACCTTTTCATTTCCAGTAAGCTTCCTTTTATTTATGTAAAGATCCTTAAAAAATATGGCATACCGTGGAATTTTTTTTGATGATATCAATGAGGGGTATATTAATCTCGATTTTCCAAAGAACATCAAGTATATATTTCTCCTCGGCTTGTTCGTAGTGCTTAACTAGTCTTGACAGAAAAAAAGAGGAACAACATAGGGAGATGGTGCAGAAGATGACGCAGGGGATGAGGTAGAAGATGGCACTGACATTTTTTACAAATTTTTTTCTTCTAGGTTCTTGCGTCAACTACTTTGGGTGGCTTAGTCTCAAAGATAGTGCCACTTTGAAGGTTCATGGCACTAGCGTTTTGCCTCGGATTAGGCTCTATATGCGATGGTAACTTCCCTTGAGACTCTAATCACCCCACGATTTGAGCTAGTTGACTCATATGTTTGTCCAACTCTTGTAAGTGTGCTTCAGTTTGGTTCTGAAACTTCTCCTGAGATATCACCAGTCATTCCATAATCGATTCTAATGATGACTTTGGTTGCTGGTACTAGTGAGATGGATGTGGCCTCGGTTGTTAAGCTTGATTTGGTCTTAGATTCTGCCTATAGTTAAAATTAGAATGATCTCGCCACCCCGAATTATAGGTGTTGGCATGAGGTTTGTGAGGTCTCTAGAGAGGTCCTAAAAAATTTCCCACTACATCCACATGAGTCGTAGGATCTTGTGGGATAATCCGACATTGTGCAAATTCCACATAACCTTGTTGGTCCTATTTTACATGTAATGAGAGATTGGACCACATTAGTTGGCTTATCAATTTTATCCTTTAGAGAATGAGTACTTATCTCGTGAATCTATCGTGAAGGTTCACTAGATGAGTGAAATTGTTGAGAGTTGATAGATATAGTAGAAATTAGATTTTTGATCGCGACGGAAGTCATGTTGACGAGAGCTCCTCCACTTGATGTGTCAATCATCTTCATCTCCATAGGAAGTAAACATTCATAAAATTACTGGAGAAGAGTTTGTTCAGTTAGTCCATGCTACGACCAGCTAACACATCTTCTTGAACCATTCCCAATAATCATATAGTGATTCGTTAACTTTTTGGCGAACTCCTAAGATACTTCTCCTTAATTTGCTTGCTTTCATCACAGAGGAAAGAATATGTCAAGAAAAATTAAAGTCATATCAGTCCACATAGTAACAAAATTTGGTGGTAAATAAAATAACCGAACCTTAGCCAAACCGACTAAGGAAAACGGGAAAGCGCAAAGTTTAATATGATCCTCAGATACTCCCTATGGTTTCATGTTGGAGTAAATCATGTGAAATTCGGTGAGATACTTATGCAAATTTTCACTTGGTAATCAATAGAAGGTATGGAAAAGATGAATTAACCCCGTCTTGAGCTAAAACAGTGTTTCTCCATGAGGGAATACGATGCATAACGGTGGTTTGGAAGGTGCTGTAGCTAATTCTCAAATTGTCTGTTAATCCATTGGAATTGGTTCTTCGAAGACTTCTTCGACGTCAGAGAATGTTTCACATAAAATGGTATCTCTAGATAAGTTCATATTGTTGTTGTTGTTGTTGGTTTTCTCATAGTGTACATGCACGTATTCTTTGGGCTAGTGCTTCAATCTCAGGTACCCAATCTGCTAGTTTGCCTGGATTTTTTCTGGTCATAAATCAAAACAAGAAACAATATTAGTAAATTTGTCGAATTCCCTGGCAATGATGCCAATTTGGCAAGCGTCGAATTTTCCAAATAAAAATAATTCTTAATTCTTAAATAAATAAATAAATAAAGTAATATAGAAAAGTAGGGTTGATCCACAAGGACTAAGGAAGTTTGATAATGATGTTCCTCAGATTGAATCAATTGCAATAAAATAAAAAGAAGATATAAAATTAATTAAAATAAATAAATAAATATTGAATAAATAATAATAATGAGAAAAATAAATAAAGTAGAAGGATTCAATAAAGATGATATAACATCGGGTTTTGCTTTTCCTCAATTTCGATCGATCATCGAAATAAAATTTTCCCTTCGTGATGTATGATGGTTACAATCAACAAGACCTAACCCCTACAACCAATTCTTCTCTCTGATTAATTGAAATTTCCAAGTCTATCTTTGAAATCGATCTTCGTTGGTCTAGCCACGTCTATCGTTGTTAGATCCAAAATAATTTTAAATTTTCTAAAAGCCCGACTCAAGTTATAGCTTCTCACCAAGAATCAAACTTGATATTGATTCCTCTTAAGGGATTATCGCTAAGTTTGTTCACAGGAAGTCGAATTACAACCAACCGATCCGACTTCCAAACTTCTAGCAAAACACTATTCAAATCAACGTGCACCTTTTGAGTTGAAGATGCAATAACTTTTAAGACAATAACCGATTGCCACTCCAAATTTTCAGAGAATCAAGAATATGATCTGAAGGTATGAAGATCAATATTCAATTATCATGAATGGAATTGAGTTTAGCAAAAACCTTTGGCTAAGTATAAGTTTAGAAAAGCATGGATTGGATTATGCTTAACATTGTAAAAAGAAAATAACGAAAGAAAATAAAGAATGAAAGATGGAGATGAAAGAAAAGTAGAACTTCAATAAAATAATTAATTGCTAAAATAATCAAACTAAAAATCCTAATAAGAGTTCTAATAAAATAACTAATTTCTACATAAAATAATCAAACTAAAAATCCTAAATTAAAATAGTTTATCACAAAATATAAATTTTTAATTCTTCTGGTGAAATTATTCTTTATATTCTGGATAACCTTATCCCAGGTAAATTTCAAATTAATATTCAAGAAAGTTTTGCTTGTCTTCTATAAGATATTGAATGGAATGTCAAAATCTACTAGTTTTTAGGCTAATTAATTCAATGAAGTTCATATCCTAAATAAACTAAAAATAAAGATAAATCAGTAATATCCAAGTGATAAATGAGAGGTAAATAATAATAAAAATATGTAAAATTAAACTCTCATCATCTTGTTTTTTTTTATTTTCTATGAATTTTCCTACTAATCCCACAATTTACATTATGTCTAGTTTTGTAATAGTCAAGTACTTTAAATGTGATATTCTTGATTTTTCAAACCAGATTTTTTTGGGTCTAGTGACCAAAAAATTATTTAGTGTATTAATATATTCATTTTAACAATTAAGATTATGTCTAAATTGATTAACTTTGATGGATTAATGATGGCTAGATGATTAATTTGAAAGTTTAAAATTGGAAGTTTATTGAACATAAGATGAAGCCTTGCATGGTATTTATACCATAAACAATATTTAGTGGGAAATTATGGAATTTAGTGTGTATATGGTATTGATTTTGTAAATGGATGATCATTGATTCATATTTGTCAAAAGCAGAAAGTTTATGTAATTCTTTCATTTATTTCATATAGGAGACTTACATAATTAAATATACAAACTAATGTGTTATCTTAGAAAACTACTATACCAGGTAAGTGATTGATTTTAGGAATAAATATAATTTCTTAAAGTTAGGGATCCTAACTAAGTTATAGAAAACTACTATACCAGGTAAGTGATTGATTTTAGGAATAAATATAATTTCTTAAAGTTAGGGATCCTAACTAATAAAATACATTCACAAAGATCCTACCAGATTACATAATCTGCTTAACTTAAGGATCTAATTTCTGGCACTCCCCCTCAAGTTGGGGCATGGATGTCTTCTGTACTCAGTTTGTCTGTCAACTTTTGAAAATACTTACCAGGTAGTTCCTTGGTAAGTATATTTGCAACTTGATCTCCATTGGTCATATAGGGAGTACAAATCAGGTCATTGTCAAGTTTTTCTTTTATGAAATGTCTATCAACTTCAACATGTTTTGTTCTATCATGTTGAACTGGATTATGAGCAATATTAATTGTTGACTTGTTATCACAATATAGCTTCATTGGTCCATTCCATTTGACCTTTAAATCCTTTAAAATAATCTTTAGATAATAACTCACAAATTCTCATAGCCATAGCTCGAAATTCAGCTTTTGCACTAGATCTAGCCATAAAATTTTGTTTTTTGTTCCTCCAAGTAACTAAGTTTCCTCCAAAGAAAGAGCAATACCCTGAGGTTGACCTTCTATCAACTATGGACCTTGCGTAGTCTGCATTAGTGTATGTTTCCATAGTCAAATCTCCTCCCCTTTTAAACAAAATTCATTTGCTCGATGTGCCCTTCAAGTACTGCACAATTTGAGCCACAACTCTTAGATGTGATTCTTTAAGATTATGCATGAACTGACTCACAACTCCAACAACATATTATATGTTTGGTCTGGTGTATGAAAAATAAATAAGCCTTCCTACAAGTATCTAAAATAAACTTCTATCAACTGATACATCATCATATTTTTAATTCCAAAGCTTATGATTGACTTATATTGGAGTTTATGCTAGTCTATACCCTAGTTTTCCAGTCTCCTTCAACAAATTCAGAGTATACTTCTATTGAGATATAAAAATCCATTATTGTGAGTGTGTCACTTCAATATCAAGGAAGTATTTTAATCTTCCAAGTTTTTTCACTTCAAACTCCTTTATAAGACAATTCTTTAGACTGTCAATTCCTTCAGAATCATTTTATGTAACAATTATATCATCTACATACAATAAAAGTGCAGCCACTTCCCCTGAAAAAGAGTGTTTCACAAACAGAGTGTGGTTACCTTGTCTCTATTTAAAACCTTGTCTCAACATCACTTTAATGAACCTCCCAAACCAAGCTCTCGGGGACTACTTTAGTCCATATAGGGCCTTCTTCATTTTGCAAATTGCATGTATAATACTTAGAGCAAATCCATGTGGTATATCCATGTACACTTCCTCTTCAAGATCTCCATGTGAGAAGGCATTCTTAATGTCAAACTGTTACAAAATCCATCCCTAGATAGTTGCTAAGGACAACAAAACTCTCATTGTGTTCATCTTTACAACAGGGGCAAATGTTTCAAAGTAGTCTATCCCATTGGTTTGAGAGTATCCTTTTGTTATTAACCTTGCTTTGTACCTTTCTAAAGAGCCATCTGACTTATACTTGACTATAAACACTCATCTGTACCCCATTGTTTTCTTCTCTTCTGGAAGCTTCACTAAGTCCCATTTTTTATTCTTTTTCAATGTTTTCATTTAATCTTTCATAGCATTTTTCCAGTTTTCATTCTCTAATACCTCAGATACAGTCTTAGGAATGACAATGATGTTTAGACCGGTGTGGAAGACTTTGTGATTAGATAAGTTTTTGTAGGTCATGAACAAGTAGGAATGATGTTTTATGGTACATGTTCTTTTTCCTTTTCTATTAGCAATGGGAAATTCAAAATCAAAAGTAAACATAGAATTTTCAATATTATTTTGATTAGGATGAGTCTCATAATGTACCTCAGATTGTATAGGAGCAGGAGAAGGGGTGATTGAATCTGCATATGTGTCTTCTTCCTTGAATAGACCAGTTGGAGACGAATAATGTCTTGGATGTTTGGAAGTGTGTATTGGGCTCTGATTATGGAGAAGTTAGAATAGGGGCACGTTGTGTTTGTCGTATTTGTTCATATTGTATAGGTTTAGGAAAGTCAATGAGAGGATGACATAGAAAACAATCTACATCCTTATCTTACCTAAATGATATCTACCCTTGAAGATAAGGAACAATAAAATAACTTTATTTTTCCACAAAAATAACATCAGCAGAGGTGTAGTATTTCCTTGTAGGTTGGTGATAACACCTGTAGCCTTTTTGAGTGGAAGAGTAGCCAATAAATATGTATTTTAATGCCCTTCAAGCTTGCGCTGGCTTTGAGAATATATATGAACAAAAGCAATACACCCAAATATTTTAGGTTTTAGGTTAAGCGATGGGTTGAAATTTAGGGGGGACTTTGTGAGGACTTGAAGGGGACTTTGGGATTCAATAATTTTAATGTGTAGTTTGTTTATCATGTAATTTTCAATTAACATAGCCTCTCTCCAGTACTGTTTAGGAACTTTGTTTTAAAATAGAAGGGTTATTGTTGTGGTAAGGATATGACCATTGTTCTTTTATGCTAAACCATTATGTCGGGGAGTGTTTATACATGAGGATTCATGTATGATACATTTTCTTAAAATATAAGGAGATAGAACTTGATTAAAGTAGTCATTGGCATTGTCTAATCTGAATCGCTTTAATTCAACCCCAAATTGAGTCTTAATCATGGTGTAAAAGGTTTTAAAAGTAGAGCTAACATCTGATTTATGTTTTAGTATGATGATCCATGTAACCCGAATACAATCGTATATAAATAACACAAACCATCTAGCCCTAATTATATTAGGAATAGTGGAAGGCCCCAAAATATCATTGTGAATAAGAGTAAAAGGATTGGTGGTCTTTTTTATTGCTTGTTGGGGAAGAATAACGTTTATGTTTTACAAGTTCACATACTTCGCAATGAAATTCTTCAATATTTAAGGATTTAAACAAAGAGGAAAACCTAATCTTTAAAACTTTAAAAGGTGGGTAACCAAGGCGAAAATGGTGTAGCTAGATTTGGTCTTTATTGGCTACAGATTCTGATAAAAGAGACAATGGTTAGGTATTCAAGACTCTCACTGGTCCACTAGGGTCTTTAAGGTATAATAGGCTATTTACATCCCTAGCATGCCTAATCATCCCTTTCGTTTCTTGTTCTTGAAAAATGCATTGTGTATGATGAAACAAAACATTGCATTTAGTGTATTTGATGAGCTTTTGGATAGATATGAGACTAGTAAATAGTTTTGGTACATGTAGGACATTTTTAATTAATAGGGTTTTACTTATGGCAATATATTCGTGGCCAACAACAATTATCATGATACCATATGCAACTGTGATTTTTTTGTTGCTAGGACAAGGTGTGTATGTGAGAAATTTGAGTGAGAAATTAGTCGTATGGTTTGTGTCTCCTGAGTCAATCATCCAATAATTTTGGGTAGGTATGTAGGTGGATGACTCTAAGACATTAGAATCCCGAGAAAAGGAAGAGTATATACTTGAGAAGACCAAATTGCATGTACCTATAGAGGAAGGTTTTTCTAAGGATCCCAGTAGATTCTTTAGTTTTTCTACTTCTTCTCTGTTGAACTCAATAGATTGTCCTCCATGTTCCTTAACCACTTGTTTGGTTGTATAAGCTATGCTCTGTCCTCTTAATAAACCTCATCTCTTTGTGAAATTCTTACTTACTTACTGAGGCTTCCCATGTAACCTCCAACACTTCTCTTTAGTATAGCGAAGCTTCTTACAATAAGTACACCATAAAGAGTCCTTGTTTACTGTTCTTATTACTTTTGGTCTAACTTCAATATTCTATTGTTACAGGTGTGTTGGTTCCTCAGTTATGGATCTAGTGACCAAGGATGAACTCTCTACTTGAATGTTTTCAACCATCATCACTTATCTTCTTCCTTCCTTAGCACGAATGATAACAATGGCTTCATTCAGTGTGGGTAGGTCTTCCTTTCCTAGAATATGAACTCTCATTGCATCAAATTATATATTTAGTCCGGCAAGAGAATCATAAATTCTATCATTTTTTATAAACCTCTTTAGAATTGTTGCATCTTCACTACAACTCAATTGAATGCAATAATCCATCACTTGCCAAAGATTCTACAGTAAATTAGAATACTTTGTAATTGATTTTTTCCCTGTTTGGTGGATGAAATATTGTTCTTGATTTCATATATATGGGCAGCATCTTGGACCTTTGAATAGGTTTGTTTTACAACCTCCCATATCTCTTGGGTTGTCCTAAGAAACATACAAGTGTCACTAATCTCAGGCACCATTGAGTTCCATAACCAATACATAACTAACAAGTCTTGTTCATCCCAAACCTCGAACCTAGAATCCCTTTCCTTAAGACCAGTTCCAAGGAGATAGTTGAGCTTACCTCTTCCTTTTAGGAAATCTCGAACCACTTAATGTAATTTTTACCATTCAATCTATAGACAACTTGTATGTTTTGTAAGTCATTGATTTGATTAGGGTGACTTCCCTCACTCATTGTGTCTCCTTGAACAATTTTAACACTGCTAGAATTAACAGCAACCTCACCCATATTTTTCGTTGGATAGATGCCTTACATCTTAAAGGGAATACAATGACAAAGAAATATTGTTAAACAAGGATAACATGATCCAAAACATAGAGCTATAGGGGCTCTGATACCATGACAAAATCAAGAAGTTTATGTAATTCTCTCATATATTTCATGTATGAGACTTACACAGTTAAATATACAAACTATTGTCTTATCTTAGAAAACTACTAAACTAGGTAAGTGATTGATTTTAGGAATAAATATAATTCCTTAAAGTTATGGATCCTAACTAATAAAATATATTCACAAAGATCGTACCAGATTACATAATTTATTTGATTTAGGGATCTAATTTTTGACAATATTAATTTTGACGAATTAGAAATCTAGTAACGCAGGTGAAAAACATCAATTTCCTTATTTTTATAGCTTTCAACGAATTGAGAGAGTGACGAGAGTAAATTTTAGTTCTTCTTCAAACCACTTTCTATCATTATTGGTACCTTAAACAACAAAGTGATTTGAAGGAATTTTGTTGACGCATTTTTAATATATGTGATCTTCAGTATGTTGTGAATGATTTGTTGTCTACTTATGATATTGGTGTTTCCTTCTAGTTTGTTGTTACTGCTTAATAAATATGATTTTCCCCTTGATTATGATGTACCTTTTGTGTAAAAAGGAATAAAGTTTGTGGATCTATAGCATCTATTTCCGTCACCGTTTATAAATTTTACGATTTTTCTTCTTATTTTTGATGTAAGATTAATGTTTCTTACCTTTTTAAGATGTAATATTTTCTCTCACTTAATCTCGTAACATCTTCATTATGATAATATTATCATCATGATTGTCCACCCTACCAACCTCAATCACTACTGAGGCGCTCAAAGTGAAATTAGTTAATTAAATGATTTAGAATTTAAGGTTTAAGGTCACATAGTTCAGCTAAGAAGATTATAGACTCGTGACATATTGCACTCGCATCAAAATTCTTCTCTTAGTAATCCCAAAGTGTCTATAACAGGCCCATTGACAAATGTAGCTTATAGGTTTGAATCTCGTTCTTCTCGTTATCTATATTAATGTTTATGTTCATTCTGATATTTTATTTGTGTTCATCTATTTTATGTTATTAATATATTATGTCAACCATAAAAAAATATTTATGATCCGTCGCTACTACGACCTATACAACTATCTCAATTACCCAAGCTTGGGAACACTGAATCTGCCAGCGAACACTCAAATTGCAGGAACCTTAAGCACAAGGTGTGTTTCCCTTTATTATTCGATCACTAATTTACATCTACTTTTTGGTTACAACCCCCTTCCTCCGACACTCTAACTTTGTATAAAATAAAGTTGGATAGAGTGGATTTGGAATACATTTCATCACAAACTTCTATGGATTTCATTATTGATGAATAAGCTAATTAATAGTATAGTTTATAGTAGCATAAAGCAATGTTTTGGCTCAAGCTATTTCTTGGTTGGTTTCTGTTTAAAATATTTGTTGGACTAAGGTTAAGTTGTTGTAATATGGCATAAAAAACATTTGCACACTTTCAAATTAGAGAAAATAACCTCAGTGACCAAAAATGCCTTATAATATACGATTTTAACCAAATTTTTTTGGATTTGCTAAAATGACCAACTAAATCGTAATGCGATCGATAAATCGCAACGCGATCTCCGGTATCGCAAATCAGTTTCCAGATTCGCAACGCGATTCTGACTATCGCATTGCGATTTTCCAAATTCGCGTTGTGATTTTCCTAATTCGCAATGCGAATACGTAAATCGCAATGCGAATACGTAAATCGTAATACGAATACGTAAATCGCAATGCGAATCTGACTATCGCAACGAGATTCTGACTATTGCAACGCGATTCTGACTATCGCAATACTGAATTTCAAATTCGCAACTCGATTTCTGAATTCGCAACAGGTTTTAGTTTCGTAACACAAATGTTTTGGGTATATAACTACGCAGCAACAGCAACTCATAACCTAAATCCTTAAATTGCAACTCATTTCATCTCCATCTATCACTCTCTCCGGTGACATCCGTTCCTATATCCAACGATATCCTTCCCCATCCGGCAACATGTTTTAGTTTCGCAGCTCGTTTGTTTAGTAAATTAATTTACAATAATGAAATCATCTAATGTTGATCATGTTTGGATAGATTTGTGTTTTGGAGGGTCATGGGAGAATGTTCATGGTGTTTTACAATATATGCCTTTACCCATGAATCTTCAACTAAAACTGTCATTAAAAAAGTTAACTTATGAAACTCTAATGTTACGTGTTACAAATAAATTGAATTTAGAGCCTCTAAGTGGATTTAGGCTATCTTATCAGAGAAATGGTAAAGTTTATTTGTTAACCGACAATGAAGATGTTGAACGATTCATTGCTTACATTAGTGTTTCAAGTGATGATGTTACATTGTATGTTGTTGAACCTAGAAGTAGTGAAGTTGGGTCAGTAGCGGGTAGTAATCAACTAAGTTTTTCAACCCCAGTTTATGGTGCTCAAAATTTAATGGTTCCACCACAATTTCATCACCAAGCAAATTTTGTTTTACCACATTTCCAATACCAAACACAATCTCAAAACCCACAACCTTTCCCTAATCCAAATCTCAATCAACTTTCAGCACCAAATTTCGGTTTTCGTATTAACCAACGATGATGAGCCAACAGAAAAAATTGTGAGTACTAGTCGGTATTCGAAATTTGATCTTGGTCAATACCCGGACTTTGATCTTGGTCAATACTCGGATTTTGATGATGTTTCAGAAGTAGAAACAGACCTGCGTGTAATGATTTTGATATTGGCCAACAACGAAAAAATTGTGAGTACTAGTCGGTATTCGAAATTTGATCTTGGTCAATACCCGGACTTTGATCTTGGTCAATACTCGGATTTTGATGATGTTTCAGAAGTAGAAACAGACCCTGCGTGTAATGATTTTGATATTGGCCAATACCCGAATTTTGATGATGAAACAGCCGCTGCCGAGGAAGATGTTGTTGATGATAATGAGGAGGAAGTTACAACTGTGAATGAACCATGTTGAACATCCATTCTATAATTCATATAACCCTGAAGAAAAAGACAAAAAAATCCCCAGAAAAGTCCCCGAAGAAAATGCCACGGGAGTATAACTGGAATATGCCAGAATTACTTCAGATACCGGAAGAAGAGTTGGTAAAAATAGCAGTTGATTGTTACACAAAAATTATCCGTATCAAGAAAGATGATTGTTTTGATACAAAGGAAGACTTGAAGATAGCTTTGTATACGAAATGTGTGGAAGATGGCTATCACTAAAAGTTAACAAATCAAGCAAAGATCGTTTCGAAACAATGTGTATGATTGACAAAAACTGTACGTGGCGTATGATTGCAAAGAGGATAAAAGATTACGAAATGTTTCAAGTTTGGACTTTTATTGATAAACATACATGTTCAAGAACCCAAATTTTTCCTCACCATAGACAGGCAAACGAAAAGGTGTTAGGTGGTTTTCTGGTTGAGTTAATGTTTTTGAATGGCAGGGTATATCGGGGACAGAAATTATGACTGACATGAATGCTAGGTTCAAGATTATATCTCATATTCTCAAGCTTGAGAGCCAAATGTTGTGCCTTGGAATTGTTGAGGGGTCTCCAAAGCATCGTTGCCAACTGCCAGCTTATTGTCACAATTTAAAGCTAAAAATCCTGGGTCGATAACTCATATCAAAACAGATAGAGATGGACGCTTTGAGTTGTTGTTTATCTCCATTGGTGCTGCGGTTAGTAATCAATATAATTTTGTTGACTCATTTTTTGTTAGTTACATGTATTTCACATTTAAATGATTATATTTCTTGTGTATATGATTTTGTAGATTCGTTCGTTTATTACTTGCATGCGCCTATATTAGCAGTAGCCATGGATGCTAATAATGGGATACTGCCAATAGCTTACAGGGTTGGCAAATCTGAAACCTCTGATTCATGGACGTGGTTTTATGGGCATCTTAGGGATTGCATAAGTCCTATTAGCATCTGACAATCATTCCGATAGGGCAAACTCAATTGACAACGCTGTTAGAAGTTTTTCCCAGATGCTTTTCATGGACTTGTGGTGTTCATTTGTATAGAAATCTAAATCAAGGTCTGTTGGTATAAAAATCACAAATAGACATACTGGAAGGCTGTAAAAGCTTACGGAGTGGATTTTAATAAGCATATACTGTTAAGACGTGTTTTGCCTCATGTGCTGAAACACTAGAAGATGTCGGGTTTGAAAGATGGTCAAGAGTACATCAACTTGGAGCAAGATATGGTTTCATGACGTCTAATAGTGCAGAATCATCACGGTCTAAGTCGTCATTCCCGAAAATTACCCATTACTATGTTTGGAGTTTTTTTCGAGCCTCTATTCACAGTTGTACTACAAGAAAAGAAACCATGCAGGTATTATTTCTTTAAATTCGTAACTTATCATATATTTACTAAGTATTATTTATTTAAATTTACAGAAACATTGAACATCGTGTTACAACCATGACTGAAAAAAAGATAACGAAACGTGTTGTGAGTCAACGTCATGGAGAGTTGAACCATGTTCAAACACTTTGTTTGAAGTACTGGATAATAACTTAAATGGCTTGTCGATCTAAATGCAAAGACGTGTAGTTGTATGAAATGGCAAACATCTGGTTTATCCGTGTGGCCATGTTATAAAGTTGCTCTTCATCTAAACCAGATGATCAAGCGCATACGCTATGGATTGCTACACTACAAAAGTATATCGATAGACTTATGTCGAGATTGTCTACCCTATTTCACATCCTTCTGAGTTGGACATACCAGATGACTTACAAACAATTTTGCCACCAGCTATGAACAGAAGCTACCTGGCCGCCAAAAAGTCACGATCGTATACCGTCTAAGGGTGACAGAAGAAGAGATCGACATGTAGTCGGTGCAAGGAAAGTGGTCATACAAGGTTGACATTGGATCACCAGTGCCATCACAATCATCTTTTCCTCTACCAAAATATGGATCCTCATCAAAATCCTAATCACAACCGGCTTCACCTTTTGGGACTGTTAACTTAGGTGATTTTTAAATGCAAACGTTGTATTATGTGTATATTATGTGTGAACTTTTAACGTTTTCAGTTAGGCATGTATTAGTAACTTGAGTTTGAATATTGCTATAATGTTTAGTTGTTATCACTTATTAGACATTCATTTGACTATCGCAACGCGAATATGACTATCGCAACGCTGAAATGACTATCGCAACGCTAAAATGACTATCGCAACGAGAAAATCGCAATGCGAAAATGAAAATCGCAACGCGAAACTAATTTCGCGTTGCGATTTTCATTTTCGCATTGCGATTCTCTCGTTGCGATTTTCATTTCGCATTGCGATTCTCTCGTTGCGATAGTCATTTCCGCGTTGCGATAGTCTGTTTTGTATTCAATAAAATGCAGATTGAAATCAACAAATCAACAATTACATTTCAATCAATTAAACAAGCACAAATAGTAATTATGTACACATCAATTAAACAAATCAACATTTACAATCATCTTTTACAAATCAATTAAACAATCAAAACTAATAATAGAATTATTTCCTCATCAATTATTGAATCAACTTTTGCACCCATACATCCATTTCATGCAGCTCACTTCAGGATTAACCTGCAGAAACCAAACATTGAATCAACAACACTTTCTACACATCTAAAACCTACAAACAGCAAATTATTGAATTCTAGCTACTTAACCAAACATTTTCAAACCAAAAAGAGTATATATGTTTAACAACACTTGCATTTGACTTACAAATTGTTTATGGACACTTTCATAACGCGGATTCAGGTAGACAGCGTCTCGCATATCGCTCTAGCCATAAAATGTCGAAACCACAAGCCTACTGCACCTCTATCTCTATCGGTGGGAGGTAGAAACTGTGTACTTCCTGTCGTCAAACGCTCCAAGAACATGCATACGAGAGGACCACAATCCCCTCTGGCTTCCTTCATTTGTTGTGCGCGGTCTCGTCTCTGATAACTGTAACATTGAACTTCTTTGGCTTCTTGTTTCCAGAATTAGTCCAATAATTAATTGCATCCAAGAATTTAGCCAAATGAAGCTCCATCCCTAATAATACTCTCAATCAGACAATGATATGTAATTTTATCATGCTATCATATACTATTATCTTTAGGGATGGGAGCTGAAGCTCGACAAGAAGCCAATGAGTACGTTCCAAAACAGGGATAAACACCTCTATCAAAATGTAATAATTCAAATTGCGCACTTATTTATGACACCTTTAAATATTTAAACAAATAAATACTAACCTTATCGACCTCCCACCATGCAGGATAAAGTTTAGCTGTCCATTAGCCAACACATATGATTCATGTCGTTGATTCTTCAAGTGAACTACGTGAAAAGACGTCGGCATAATGTATATCGCGTTTTTTTTATATTTTTCTTCAATTTCCTTACAATTAGAAGACGTGTCACCCAGCATCAATATGCTATTTTACAAAAAAGACATATATTTGAATTACATAAATTTTTAAAAAAATTAATCAAACTGAAATATAGAGAAATATAAGACTTATCCCCCATCGAAATAGTTGTGTCTTCAACCCCTAATAATACACCCCACCAAGACCGTTCAATCACAAATGCATATCATCGTTGAGTTTGTATATGTCAGGGTAACACCCTTGGCTCCGCTCATGTAGGTAAAAATCAACTGCGGTCTTAGCCCAAAGGGTATTATCCAGAATTATTTTCGGTAGTTGTTTCCTCTCCACTTCATCTGTCGGAATGGTACTGGTCGTTAACTTATACGAAGCCACAGTCATCCATCATGTCCGGCACGTGAGGGGGCTTCTCAATAATTCGATATATTACACCGTGTGAATCGGGCTCTAGAATGTTGGGAGGGACCTCTTCAACGATGACAGTGGCCTCTTGAACGGTGGAAGGGGACTCTTGAATGATGATAGGGGCCTCTTGAACGATAGGGGATGACTCTTGAACGATGACAGGTGAGTCGGGCTTTTTCTTACGGATTCTTCGCACTATTGGGGTGAACGGAGACGTAATGGCACGTGCACGCCGTCTGATGCATGAACTCTGTCTTGCAAGAAAAACCCGACGTAGAGCATCCACCTTAGCGGGCCGCTAAAAATAAATTAATATATAAATCAGTAAATAAACAGACATGATATTAAACAGTGAAAACAAAGACAAATATATTTCAAACTTGCATGGTATTCTCCCAAGTCATTATTATATCATTGTTCACAAAATGCATCAGATAACATTCCAAAAGTAAGCACTTATATAAACATTAATAAGGACAACATATAGGTTTAGTGCATGTTCAATTACAACATAAAGAGTTGTAGTTTATTCTTGAAACTTAAATTTTCAACACTGTGAAGTTAGTATTTGTCTTTTGGTTGAAGTAATGCAATTCATTCAAGTTTCAATTTGCAGAAGAAGAATAAAATCTGAAACTTAAAATCGCAACGCGAAAATGACTATCGCAATGCGAATTTGACTATCGCAATGCGAATTTGACTATCGCAACGAGAGAATCGCAATGCGCAATGACTATCGCATTGCGATAGTCATTTTCGCGTTGCGATAGTCATTTCGTATTGGCGATAGTCATTTTCGCATTGCGATAGTAAACTATTCTTCTTCTGCAAATTGAAACTTGAATGGATTGCATTACTTCAACCAAAAGACAACCAAAAACAAATACTAACTTCACAGGGTTAAAGAATAAACAGTTAAACAGTATTGGCAGCAACCGAATGAATTTACTAAGCAATCTAAGTGAAATTACGAGTAAATTTATCATCAAGTTAAATATGAAAAATATTAAACTTACCTCGTTGCGTAGAGTATGAACCTCGTTCTGTAACGATGCTACAATCTCACGTAGAGCTGCTACCTCACCACGTAAAGTAGACACCTCAACACGCCTGCACCATTGTCATCGCGTAAAGTACCGACCTCCTCACGCAAGGCATTGACCTCATTACGTAACTCCCCTAACTCATCCCATGGAGGTGGAGATAGAGGTGGAGAACAGAGAGATAAACGTCGTGGCATCTTTGCCGGTCGCCTATCATGAGGTGATGGTGGAGAAGAGGCTCGATGATGTGACAGAATAGGTGATGACTCTCGTTGTGGAGGTGTATATTCGGGTCGATCAGGTGATGGCTCTGGGTGAGGTGATGGCTCTCGAAGTGGTGGTTGCTCATCATCCGTGCCATCAAAAAAACGCTTACTAGCTTGCCACCAATCAGTGGCAAGCTCAGCTTCCGTAGGTGGCAGCCTCTGTAATGGAGTGTTAGCCTCCTAACAATATAAAAGCTCAAACAAAGTTAAACGTGTACTAATAATAACTTGTTTATAAACATATGGTAGTATTTGTGTTAACTTACATTATTTATTGTAGTATACAGTAGTAAATCTTCCCATTGCTGCAAGGACTGTTTCCTCTTCCAGGAAATAGCCCTAGGAATATCATTAGAAGTTTTTAATGCATATGTCTGCATGGCGGGAAAGGCCTCAAATATCCAAATCTACAAACAATATAATAACAAACATTAGTAATTGTTAAAGAATTAATTATAATTTTGGAAACATTATATAAAAATTATTACCTTAAAGGCCCAAATAAAGGCTGACAAAGTGTATTTGGAACCATCGCCACGCAAACTTTTCTGATCATCAAAGGCAGATGACAACTTATTCCATGTAGCTTTCCATAGATACGAACCCCACGGAAACAAGTTCCATGCATTTAGGTCCTCTACCAATTTAATTAGATCATTAGGAATAGGTTGTCGGGCCTCTCTGCCTAAAAAGTGACTTGCAAAAGTATTAGAAGGCATACTCGGACAACATCGACGTCATCCATCCGAGTAAAACCATCTTTCTTATTTAATAATCTCGTCAAGTCTTCCACGTGTAAATTCGAAAGCAGGAAAAACCCGAGAAAACCATGATAGGCGGGTAATATGTCTAGTGTACCGATCTACATCATCGTGTCCTAAGCGTAGACCGGTGATTAAGCAAAACTCCTCCCGCCCAAAACACGTATACGTCGGTGGAAAATCAAACCATATCTCTTTATCACGACGTTGTATAGTCTCTGGTAGATCACTAGTCATGGTTTGAAGAAACAGATGGGTCAACATAGCATCTCCACCCGGATGTTGTACTTTCAGCCATGGCCCGAAGCAAGTATCCTCAAATATTTTTCTTTGTGCAGGTGAAAGCCTCAACGCAATTGTTTTGGCCAGGCTTACTTTATTTCTTAAGGTCAATTGAGCCGAATAAAAGTTCTGCAAAAACAATAAACATACCAAGTTAGATATACCAAAAACTACACTGTGAAAATATAAAAAGAATAATAAACATAAAGAGTAGTAGTTTATTCTTCAAACTTAAATTTGCAACACTGTGAATTTAATATTTGTCTTTGTTTTTTGGTTGAAGTAATGCAATTTATTCAAGTTTCAATTTGCAGAAGAAGAATAGTTTCTGAAACTTAAAATCGCAACACGAAAATGAAAATCGCAACACGAAAATGACTATCGCAACGACAGAATCGGATTGCAATAGTCATTCTCGGTTTCAAATACTAAAATTGAAAGAAACTTGAATGGATTGCATTACTTCAACCAAAAGACAAAACAAAGGCAAATACTAACTTCACAGGGTTAAAGACTAAAAGTTTAGCAGTATGGCAGCAATCGAATGAATATAAGCAATCTAAGTGAAATGGTTAATATATATTAAAAACACCAGTAAACTTATCATCAATTTCAATATGAAAAACCTAATAATAATAATGCAAAAATTTCAAAATAAATATAATTAAAAAAACTAACCCTCGGTGGTTGATTTGGTTGATTTTCCATTTCTGACCGTGAATGATTTCGCTGGAGATGGAGACTGATATCGTCGGAGATGGGGACTGATTTCGTCGGAGATGGGGACGGATGTCGCTTTAGAGAGTGAGAGATGGAGATGAGACTGAGTTGTGATTTAGGGTTTTAGGTTATGAGTTACGATTATGGGATATACTGTGGACGGTTCAGTGTTTCGATATATTAATATATTCGTGTTTGGAATTTGAAAAAAAAATACGCGTTGGATACGAATGGCGCTATGTAAATCGCTTTGCGATAGTCAGATTCGCGTTGCGATTTATGTATTCGCATTGCGATTTAGTATTCGCATTGCGATTTACGTATTCGCATTGCGAATTAGGAAAATCGCAACGCGAATTTGGAAAATCGCAATGCGATAGTCAGAATCGAGTTGCGAATCTGGAAACTGATTTGTGATACCGGAGATCGCATTGCGATTTATCGATCGCATCGCGATTTAGTTGGTCATTTTGGCAAATCCAAAAAAAGTTGGTTAAAATCGTATATTATAAGGTGTAGATGCTCGTTTTTGTCCTAGGTCCAATACAAGACTCAAAGTGGATTGCATGACTAAAATAAGTATGACAGTTTGTAATACCCAGTGAATAACCAAGTCAGATTATTTTTGGAGCCACGTAAGAAGCAATGAGGCAAACGGTTATGGAAAAAGAGAGTAAAAACTGAAGAAAACAGTTTGTAAGTGGGGGCACGACTTGAAGAGCAGTTTTTGGGAAGAGTTAAACTAAAGGGGGGTCAGTGTTAAGGAAAAACTAACAGCCATTGACAAGGGAGAGGAAGAAAAACAATCAACCACAGCGAAACCAAAAACAATCAAAAAAAATAGAAATCACTATTCTAAAAAACCAAGAAAAAAGACTTACCTCTTGAATCCAGAAGCCTTGGTCGTCTTCTCTAGGAACCCACGACCCGTGAGAAGGTAAATCCTTCATTTTTTTTTGTCATTTTCCAGTCATGCATGTTGGTTTTAAACCTTATTTGATGGGTTTTAAGTAGGTCTTGGTCGGGATTGTCCTCGGATATAGGGGTTCTAGTCATTTTCTCGTCGAAACTTAGGGAGAAAGAAACCTACAGTGGACGTAGGTTTGGTTTTGAGGGGTCTCGAGGGTTCGTTTAGAGCCTAGGCGTTGGGGCTTTGGTTTAGCGGTTGAGAGGCTAGTTGTCGGGGAAGTTTGGAGGTGGCAGCCGTGGTGGTTGCCATGGTCGTCTAGGGTTTGAAGGATGAAGAAGGTGAGGTTGGGGAAAAACAACCAGAGAAAGCGGCGAGGGGGGGAGTTGTCTGGCTTAGGGTTGAGAGAAGAATAAATTAGAATCATATGTCAAAACGCCGTCGTTTCAGTCGATACTTTCCTAGTTTTTATTTCTGACCCAGTATTATGCGCGCATTCCATTTCGGTCCCCAAAATCAGGCATTTTGAGCTTTGTTGTTATTTTAATATTGTCTCTAATTTTAAGCGTTTATATCTTAGCCAGAATCATGTTAGAGCTTTTTTTTACTGGTTTTACATTGGTTATGTAATTTACGGAACTTTCATTTTGGTCCTTGAACGAATCTTTTGTGCCTTCTTAATTTGGTCTTCACATTTATGAACACTTTTCATGTTAGTCTGAAATGTTTTAGTTTTATTTATGAAATGTAATTTGTAATTTGGTTGTTTGACAATTTAGTCACTTAGCATGCTTTCTTAATTTAATGGTTAATTCCTACTTTGCATGCTTAGTTTATTTTATTTTATTATGGTCCTTCATGGTAATTTTGAATGTGAAGTCGAGTTATTAATAGCATGTTTTATTGTATATATTGTTTTATTCTAATGTATGTTAATGTCGTAAATACATGAATTTTTTTTATAAGAGTTAGAAGTTTGTTTGAGTGCATGGCATTTAATTAATTTTTGTTTTTGCATGACATTTGCATAATATGCATGATAGCTTCATTTGCATAACTCGACCGTAGTCATTGGATTAAGGGTAATATATTTTAATTTAAAATTATTGAAGTGAGCAGTCATAACTGATTGAGGTTGCTTTTAATGATTTTAAAATAAAAGTGTATCCCGAAAGTGAAACAAAAAATTGATTTGTCACTAAAATTCGAGAACGAGAGAAAAAGAAATGTTCGTTATTTAAATATATCGAGAAAAGGTTGTTATATCTTTAAGATCTGGTCTCGATATTTGTAAATAATCGAACATTTTTATCTTTCTAAAATGACTTGGTAATTTTTTTAATTCGTTTGAGTGTTCTTGAATGTTTTAAATTTACATTTTTGTTTTATGGGATCAAAATTCAAATTAACTTCGAATTTGTAAAGTTCATTGCAAAACGTTAATTAATCGATTAGGTACCGATTTAGGGCGTTGTGGGGGTGCTAATCCTCCCCACACGTAACCGACTCCAACTCGGATTTTGGTAACGCAGACCTCAATTGTTGTTTTAATAAAAATTAATTTTTATTTAAAATAACAAACATTTTGGGGTGCCCAATCACACCCTAATCAAAGATTGGTGGCGACTCTGTGAACTATATTTTTTCGATCATAAAGGAAATCTGATTTTTTTTTAAACGAAAGGTTTTTAAATCACATTTGTTTTAAATTAAAAATCAATTGAAAGAGATAAATTAAAAATAAATGTGGGTTTTTTAATCTCACCTTTTTTCACATTTAAGGAAAAAATCGTTTCGACAGCTTGGCGACTCCACTGGGGACTTTTTTTTAGAGAGTCAAGCCGATAGTCGATTAATTAATTGTCTTTGCAATTGAAAATTACAAATTCGTTTTAATTTGATTTTTGATCCATTGTTGGTTTTTAATAATTTTTGATTGTTTGTATGTGATTCTTTAATTTAATTCGATTGACAATAAATAGTTGTACTAATCTGTTTGCTAATGGTTTCAGAATAATTGTTTGTTTTAGGAATTGATTTTGAGTGTTTTATTGTTTTTTTTTCGCTTTTCCTTACCACTGCACAGCTGCATTATAACATGAGCTAAAACCCCGCTCCGTCCTAATTAAGTAGGAATGAGAGACTATGCCCTCGTGTGGTTTTCACCTCCGCATGGGATAGTGGATCGCTCCTGGAGCTCACGCCTTATGGTCCTCGTGATGGTAATCACCTCCGCATGGACATAAGAGGTGTGTTCCCTCGAAATGAACTCGATCCCTAAAGCCTGTGATGGGCCAGGATTGAGGGTTCGGCAGCCCAATGGGGCACGACAAGGACAATTCGAGAACCTATACTTTAGAACCTAACCCGGCATATAGTGAATGTAGAGCCCGAACTTAGGTTGAGCTAAACCCGAACCTTAAGAATCCCGTGAGGAGGGTACACAAGGAAAAGTTTTTTTTGAGTCATTTATTTTCATTTTTTTCGAATAAATGCATGCGAACTAGATATCATGCGGTTAGGTTTATTTTTTGAACAAGCATGCGAATTAGATATCATGCGGTTAGGATTTATTTTTGTGAATAACAAAGCATGGGGGTAGATATCATGTTGGGTACGATCTGATAAAGCATGATTGGGTAGCCAGCATGTGTGGGTAGGATTCTTGAATAAATTATTATCCCGACTTAATTGCTTTATGTTTACTAACCGATCTTTTGTTATCTTTGCCTTGTTTTTTTTATGTTTTGCATTGCACGATCTATTACATGGTGTTGATTTGGGGTCGATGTCCATATAGAAGGCCAGTAATATGGAACGAACGGCTCAGAAAGAGGTTGAGGATAATGCAGATGTTCTGAGGTGGTCGGAACAGTCCCAATTGACCAATGAAGACAGCGTGATGCCTGGATATGTGTCAGAGTTATTTGGTTACACTCACATCAACGTACGTCAGAATGATCTGAGTGAGCTAAGAGAGATATGGGGAAGATGGGAAGCAGCCGATAAGGAGATGTTTTATCAGTTGTACGGTGATATTCCTTATCTTCTGGATGTTCCTATTGACCGAAATCTGTTTAGAGCATTGGCGTAGTTCTGGAATCCGGCTTATAGCTGTTTCACATTTGGTAGAGTGGATCTAACACCAACAATAGAGGAGTATCAAGCATTGGTCCGTTGTCCGAGGTCCCAGATAGATAGAATATATACCAAGCTTCCAGTCACTCCTTCATTTAAGAAGAAATTACTATTGATGACTGGAATGAGTGAAGATTGGGTAGTCAGAAACATTAAGAAGAAGGGAGACAGTGAGTGCATCTCTTGGGCTGCTATGAAAGAAGTAATTGCTCATCATCCTGATAAGAGAAAGAGGCTTGACTTGTTTGCTTTAGGGATTTATGGGCTCGTTATTTTTCCAAAAGTGCTAGGATATGTAGACGTATCAGTTGTTGACCTGTTCGAAAGATGAGACAAGCGCGTGGATCCTGTTCCAGCTATTCTAGCTGAGACGTTCCGGTCTTTGAGTTCTTGTAGGCGCGAGGGAGAAGGACGCTTTATAAGATGTGCGCCTTTGCTGCTAGTGTGGATTCTGAGTCATTTCAAACATGTTGAAAGGGCACCAGGACGAGTATTTTTAGACGGTTTCTCACCTTTGAAGGATTTTCTTTTCTAAAGAGTGGCCTAGGGGTTTTACTGAAGAAAAATGGATGGTCATCTTCAAAGATATCAGAGATGGAGATATTTTATGGCGAGCTTCGTGGAATACCTCTTCGGATATACTTTACCGATGTGGAGAGCGAGATTGGGTTCCTTTGCCAGGTATATGGGGTTCTGTTGGGTATGCACCGCTACTAGTTTCCAGACAGTATGGGTCAAGGTAGTTCATTCCAGCCACATGGGACTTGGTAGGGTCGGATTTTGCATTCAAAGGAGATCAGTATAAGGGTAAAGTTAAAGGGGTTGCTGAGGCCTGGAAGCAAACTCATCGCGTGAATTTATTTACCTATGATCTCGAGTTGTCTCAAGAGTACGAGCAGTGGAGAAGCGGTCGAGTAAATGACAATATCCCGATGGTGAATCCTGAAAATATTCAGCCGGTGGAGGAACAGTTGAGAGTGGTGCCATCTCCATTAGAGTTAGCCAAGCGCGATTTCGAAGCAGAACGGAGACAATGGAGAATGATTTTGCAGAAGCTAGAAGATGATGTGTATCAAAAGGGATTGGAGATTGACATTCAGAAGAGTAGAGCAGATCGAATTGAAAAAGTAGAGAAGCAACTTCGGCTAGACTTTGACGATCTTCGGTCAATTTATTAGCGAATGGAGTTTAGAGACCGTACTACAACGATACCGAAACAGGGAAGGTAGCTCGAGCCAAGGGAGGTTGAAAGTCTGAAAAAACAAGTGAGTGAGCTTGAAGCCATGGTTCGAGATTTTCAGAGGCAAGCAAGTGAGCTATCGATAGTTCCTTATGAGGGGATATACAATGGCGTTTTCGATGGGAGCGAGCTCAGCGAGAGTTAAGCAAAGAAGACTTATTGCTTGTTACCTAGAACACGCGCAGGGAATAGCTCAATATTTGGTCATTCTATCTGAGGAAGCCGCTGATGTGACTGAAGAACTGGATCCTGAGGCTGAAGAAAACCAGAAGATTGTAGAGTTACTAGCACATGTACAGCAAATAGGAGAGATGGTGCAGATTTATTTGTGATGTGTTACAACTTGTACTTGAACGTCGTTCTAATATAAAGAGTTGTTCTAAGGAGTCGTCCAGGATCAACACCCTGCATTTTGCATATGCATTTTTAATGCATTTAATTTTTGCATCGCATTTTATTCATTCATACATATATTTCATATTCATTAATAAATATCAGCGATAACAAAATGACTCTGTGACAGAGTAATACTGGGAAAATCCCAAGCATATCTATAGAACCAGGAAGAAAGTTATGGAAGACAAACTTGCCCAAATTGAGAAGGCTCAGTCGGAGTTACAAGATATATCAAGAAAATGCAAGAAGATATGATGAATGCCCAAAATGAGATGTTTGCCAAGTTTGCGAGATGTTGGATGGAAGAAATCCAGAACATGGGAAAAACCCTATGCCAGAAGGTGTAACTGAAGACCCACTTCATCATCCAGGGTTAACCCCAGAACAATCTCAGAATGTTCAAGTGACCCCTGTTCATGTCGGGAAGGTACACATTAATCCAGTCAGTGCTTCTGTTAACGTACAGCCTGGATCTAGTTCGTATCAGGAAGAACATCAATATCATCAAGTTCCGGACCTTGATGAAGAAGCCAAGAAGGACCAAAACAATCTGTTGGAAGAGAAATGGAAGCAGTTAGAAAGAGAGGTCAGAGCCATGAAGGAAGATACCAGTGTCTATGGATTTGACGCAAAGGAGTTAAGTCTAGTTCCCGATCTGGTCTTGCCTCCAAAGTTTAAAGTTCCTGACTTTGAGAAGTTTGATGGTACTAGGTGTCCCTCTGCGCATATCACGATGTTTTGTAGGAAGATGACCGGATACATAGGGGACGATCAATTGTTGATACACTGCTTTCAGGAAAGCTTAACTGGCTCGGCAATCCGGTGGTATAACCAGCTGAGTAAAGCTAATATTAATCGTGGAAAACTTGGCTAAGTCCTTTCTTGAGCAATACAAACATGTGAAGGATGTTAGACCCAACAGAATGATGTTGCAATGAATGGAAAAGAAGTTTAACGAGAGTTTTAGACAATATGCTCAAAGATGGAGAGATGTAGCGGTGCAAGTCCACCCGCCATTGGAAGAGGAGGAAACAAATATGCTTTTGTCAACACCTTAAAGGCTCCTTTTTCTCGCATCTTATCGGTAATCCTTATCAAAGTTTTGCTGATGTGGTTACAGCAGGGGAAATGATTGAAATGGCGATTAAGAGTGGAAAGCTCGAAGGAGGAGAGTCTAGTAAGAGGCCACCAACGAGGAAAAAGGAAAGCGAAGTCAGTAATGTGAGGCAGTACGATTCTAATAACATCACTGTTTCCCGTCCTCAAGGAGCAGGGTCGTCAACACAAAATGATAATAGACAAGGGGCAAGGGACCAGAAGAGAGAGAGGCCTCAATTTGACCCCATCCCAATGACTTATAAGGAATTGTTTCAGATTTTGTATGATCGACATGTGGTTTCGCCATATCACGTGACACCAATGCAACCTCCTTTTCCCAAATGGTATGATGCTAGTGCTCAGTGTGAGTACCATGCAGGGAACCCTGGGCATTCCATTGAGAATTGTACTGCTTTTAAGAAGGTTGTCCAAGCTTTGAGAACGAGGAATGTCATCAACTTTGGTGACAGTGAGCAGCCAAATATAGCTCAGAATCTGTTGCCAAGCCATGCAGGGGCAGGAGTTAATGCGATTACTGAAGAAAAAAGAAAGAGAATTGTAAAGAATGTTAGTGAGGTGGTATCACCCATGAGTTGGGTGTGGTGCCAGATGGTCAAGGTAGGATTGTTGAAGCCCAGTTTGATGGGTGAACAGTTTAACAGTGGAGAGGTGTGTCAGTATCATAACAGTGAAGGACACAGTATTCAGTAATGTCCTGACTTCCTATCTTTGGTACAAGACATGATGGACAGTAAAGAAATTGAGTTCTTTAGAGAGATTGTTGAAGAAGAGGAAGCGGAAGTTTGCGCTTCAGAAGGATCGTCTAAAGGGGTATACAATGCCAGTTGTCCCCTGATTATTACTCCCAAAAATCGAGTTGCTGAGAAGGTAGTCCCGAAAGTGGTTATTACACCTCCATCTCCATTCCCATATCGGGATAATAAACAAGTGCCTTGGAGATATGATTGCCAGATGGGAGATGTAACAAAAGAGAATGAGGAAGTAGATGAGGTGGGACGCTTTACTAGAAGCGGTAGGTGTTATTCTCTTATCCACCTAAAGAGTTGAGAAGAAGGTTGCAGCTGATAAGGGGAAAAAAGTGGATGTGCAGATAGAAGAAGATAAGCCTGTTATCAATGAACTGGTAACCGAGAGTGAAGCAGTAGAATTTTTGAAATTTCTGAAACACAGTGAGTACAGTGTTGTGGAACAGTTACACAAGTTGCCTGCCCGTATTTCTGTTTTATCATTACTTTTGAGTTCAGAGGCCCATAGGAACGCTCTATTAAAGGTTTTGAACCAGACTTTTGTTCCGAAAGAGTTGCCCATTGAAAAGTTGGATCGGTTAGTTTCCAATATACAAGCTGATAATTTTTTATCTTTTTCTGAGGATGAGATCCCTTCTGGGATGATTGGTAGTCAGAAGGCTTTGCACATTACAGTTAAATGTAAAGGGTATGTGTTGTCCCGGGTCTTGGTTGATAATGGTTCAGCTTTGAATGTGATGCCTTTAGTGACTCTAAAGAAGCTTCCATTAAATAGTACACTTATGAGAACCTGTCAAAGTGTGGTTCGAGCTTTCGATGGGACTAAAAGAGAAGTGTTGGGCAAGATTGATTTTCCTCTGAATATTGGTCCAGCAACTTATGAAGTAGAATTTCTCGTAATGGACATTATGCCTACGTACAATTGTTTGTTGGGAAGGCCTTGGATTCATCAGGCCGGTGCAGTTCCGTCCACATTACACCAGAGACTGAAATTTGTGATTCATGGAAGGTTGGTATGTATTCATGCTGAAGAGGACATTATTGCTTCTGTTTCTACTACTGCTCCGTATATTGAAGTTGATGAGCAAGCCGTCGAGTGTTCTTTCAGATCGTTGGAGTTTGTCAATGCTACGTTTGTGGCCGAAGGCAAGAAGATACCAAAGCCTCGATTGTCAAATTGTACCAAGATGGGGCTCAAATTGACTCTTGGAAGAGGAGCGAAAGTTGGAAAGGGGTTAGGTCAACAGTTGCAAGGACCAGTGAATCCAATATGCCATGTTACTAAAAGAGATCGATTTGGTTTAGGGTATCAGCCAACTTCGAGGGATAAGTTGAGGGGAATTAAGAAGGGCCAAGAGATCAGAAAAGCCAGATTGGCTGGTGAAGACCTTAGCTGGGAACCCATGACCTTCCCGCCATTGAGTAGTATTTTCATGTCTGGGGGACATATGTTTCGAGGGGATTCAAGGAACACCGAGGTGATAGTTGAGGATGCCTTGGGAGATTTAGGCATTAACGTTATAACTGATGATGAATTTGAGGAAATGAGAGTTATGGGCATTTATCCTGCACCGCCGGGCTTTGTGTTGAACAATTGGACCGCGGAAGAACTGCCTGTAGTTTATAAATCTTTTACAGAGTAATGCACTGGAACTTTCTCCCTGTTGTTCATACCCTGGGGCAATAGGTGATTTTATGTAAAGGGTTAAGCTGTTGTTTTTCTTGCTTTCAATAAAAGATGCATTCTGTTAGTTCCAAATGGCAAACATTTTCCCATTCATTTCATTCATTCATTCTTTGTTGTATATATGTATGTATTTATTTATTTCTATTTATTTATATGGGAAAAGATCCTCCCATATGTATATATGTATATATATCTTCTCTTTCATTATTTTTTTTCAGGAGCTCAGATATCAATAATATGAATGCTAATGACTCTGACCCGAAGATTAATTTCGAGAAGCCTATATGTCAAGGAGAAATCGAGGATTGTGATGATGATGAGGGATGTGAACTACCTTCTGAATTGCTGAAAATGGTGGAGAATGAAGATAAGCAGATTCTACCTCATAAAGAGTCTACTGAAAGTTTGAATTTGGGGACGTATGAGGATAAGAGAGAAATAAAGATTGGTACTACTCTGTCAGTTGGAGGTCGACATGATTTGATAGAATTGCTTCAAGAATACAAAGATGTGTTTGCTTGGTCATACGAAGATATGTCGGGTTTAGATACAGAACTGGTTGTTCACAAACTACCAATAAAGCTGAATGTAAACGGTACAACAAAAACTGAGAAGAATGAGACCCGAGATGCTGCTCAAGATTAAAGAGGAAGTGAAGAAACAATTTGATGCCGGGTTTCTTAAAGTGGCCAAATATCCTGAATGGGTGGCTAATATTGTCCCAGTACCGAAGAAGGATGGGAAAGTTCGAATGTGTGTTGACTACAGGGATCTCAACCGAGCTAGTCCAAAGGATAATTTTCCTTTGCCACATATAGACACTCTAGTGGATAATACTGCTGGAAATTCTTTGTTCTCTTTTATGGATGGTTTCTCTGGCTATAATCAAATTAAGATGAACCCTGAGGATATGGAAAAAACGACATTCGTTACCATGTGGGGAATGTTTTGTTATAAAGTAATGCCGTTTGGACTGAAGAATGCAGGGGCAACATATCAAAGGGCCATGGTGACGTTATTTCACGACATGATGCATAAAGAGATAGAAGTTTATGTCGATGATATGATTGTCAAAGCCAAGACAGAGGAAGAACATATTGGGAATTTGAGAAAGCTTTTTAAAAGACTAAGAAGGTGCCAACTAAAACTCAACCCAAATAAATGTACTTTGGGGTGACTGGAAAGTTGTTGGGTTTCGTAGTAAGCCGAAAAGGAATTGAAATAGACCCAGATAAAGTAAAAGCTATTCAATACTTGCCAGCCCCACGAACACAAAAAGAAGTCAGAGGATTTTTGGGGAGATTGAATTATATAGCTCGGTTTATTTCACAGCTGACTGAAAAGTGTGATCCCATATTCCGCCTTCTTCGTAAGAATAACTCAGGAGAATGGAGTGAAGACTGTCAAAGAGCTTTTGAAACAGTGAAGAGATATTTGTCGAGCACTCCAATTTTAGCGCCACCCATCTCAGGCAAACGCTTGATTCTTTATTTGTCAGTTTATGAAAATTCAATGGGATGTGTGCTGGGGCAACGTGACCAAATGAGAAGAAAGAAAGGGCTATCTATTATCTCAGCAAGAAGTTCACTGAATGTGAGACAAGATACTCACCATTGAAAAGTTGTGTTGCGCTTTAGTATGGGCTACCCGAAGGCTTAGACAATATATGTTGTATCATACTACTTGGCTTATATCCAAGCTTGATCCCTTGAAATATCTAATGGGTGTGCCTGCATTATCTGGAAGATTAGCTCGTTGGCAGATCTTATTGTCCGAGTTTGACATCCAGTATGTAAACCAGACGGCAATTAAAGGAAGTGCTATAGCGGAATTCATTGCAAGCAGGGCTTCGGAGGAATATGAGTCGTTGAGCTTTGATTTCCCAGATGAATATTTAATGGCTATTTCGGTAGAAGAAGCAGTTGCATCCACTAGCAAATATTGGAAGTTGAACTTCGATGGTGCTTCAAATGCCATGGGACATGGAATTGGGGCAATTTTGGTCTCACCAGAGGGAGAGCATTATCCTTTCACCAGTCGGCTTAATTTTGATTGTACTAACAATATGGTTGAGTATGAAGCTTGTGTTCTGGGTCTTAGAGCTGCTGTTGAACGCAAAGTAAAAATGCTCAAGGTGTATGGAGATTCAGCTTTGGTAATATACCAGCTCAGAGGAGAATGGGAGACAAAAGATCCCAAGCTTGTAGAATACCGTAAGTTAGTTATGGAACTTGTTGAAGAATTTGATGAAGTAACTTTCAATTACCTCCCCAGAGAAGAGAATCAAATGGCAGATGCCTTAGCCACACTGGCAGCAGCGTTTAAGATGAATGAGCATTCAAATATGATGCCCATTGAAATGAAGGCTTATGAGTATCCAGCCCATTGTTTTAATATCGAAGAGGAAGAAGATGGAAACCCCTGGTATTATGATATCTTGCAATATATAAGGTATCAGAGTTATCCAGAACAGGCTACTGAGAATGATAAGAGAACCATTAGAAGAATGACATCAGGGTATGTGCTTGATGGTGAGACCCTATACAAGAAAAGTCTGGATCAGGTCTTGTTAAGATGTGTGGACGCGAAAGAAGCCAAATTGATTCTTGAAGAAGTGCATGAGGGAATATGTGGTACCCATGCTAATGGGCATGCTATGGCTAGGCAGATTATGAGATTTGGGTATTATTGGTCAACTATGGAAACAGACTGTATCAATTATGCCCGAAAATGTCACAAATGTCAGATTTATGGAGATAGGATACATACTCCTCCTCATCCGTTGCATGTAATGACAGCTCCGTGGTCATTCTCAATGTGGGGCATGGATGTTATTGGACAAATTTCGCCCAAGGCTTCAAATGGTCATCGCTTCATTCTGGTAGCCATAGATTATTTCACCAAGTGGGTAGAAGCAGCTTCTTACGCAAATGTTACCCAGTCTACAATATGTAAATTCTTGAAGAAGGAGATCATTTGTAGATATGGTTTGCCCGAGAGGATTATCTCCGATAATGCGTTGAATTTAAATAATAAGATGATGGACTCGGTCTGTAAACAGTTCAAAATAAAGCATCATAATTCCACTACTTATCGCCCAAAGATGAATGGGGCAGTAGAGGCGGCCAATAAGAACATCAAAAGGCTCATAGAGAAAATGACTGAGACCTATAAGGATTAGCATGAGAAGTTGCCCTTTGCTCTGTTTGCTTATCGAACTTCAGTACGGACTTCAACTGGGGCAACTCCGTTTTCTTTGGTTTATGGGATGGAAGCTGTCTTACCTATTGAGGTGGAAATTCCCTCACTTCGGATTTTGTCAGAGGTAAAGCTTGATGAGGCAGAATGGGTCCAAGCTAGGTATGACCAGTTGAATTTGATTGAAGAAAAGAGATTGAAAGCTATTTGTCATGGTCAGATGTACCAAAAACGTATGATACGGGCACATGGTAAGAAAGTTCGCCTTCGAGAATTCCATGAGGGAGATTTGGTGCTTAAAAGGATTTTGCCTATTCAGAAGGATTTCAGAGGAAAATGGATGCCCAATTGGGAAGGACCTTATGTTGTCAAGAAGGTTTTTTCTGGGGGAGCTCTAGTCCTAACTGAAATGGACGGATCAGAATTACCATATCCAGTGAATTCCGACGCTGTTAAGAGATATTTTGCTTGAAGAAGAAATAAAAGAGAAAAGAAGAAAAAATGAGAAAAAAGAAAAATGATGGAAAAAACGAAAAGGAAAAAAAGAAGAAAAAATGGAAAAGGGAAGAAAAAAATGAAAAATGAAAAAAGAGAAAAAAAAAAGAGAAATAAAAGGAGGGTTCAAGATGAAAACCCGAAAAGGGCGTCTTGGAACCAAAGGAGGTCTCAAGTTGAAAACCCGCAAAGGGCGACTTGAGTTGAATTTGAAATTCAGAATTCGTGCATGGTGGAAGGTTCTGAATTAATTTTGGAAGTGGAAATAGTTCCTGATATGGATAGTAAAAATGACAGTTGGTGATCAGGGATGAGACTAAAGATTAATGAGTCTCGATTGAAATAACCAAGAGAAATTGAATGCACATGAGATTCAATACTGGTTTAGGGCATCTAATGATAGAGATTTGGGAATTTAGAAGTAGCTTCATACTCTTAAGCATCACAATTTTGGAGATCCTTTTGACAGAAGCTACACTCGAGATATTCTAACGGCGTGCCAGTTCAAAAGCATTTGCATTATTGATATTTGAAGACGCCTACTCTTTTGTTCTTTTACTGTTTCCAGTTAAAAGTTTGCCATTTAGTTGCCTAAAATTCTCTGTATTTATATAAATAAAGAGATGTCTTTTCTAGATAATTTCCCTTTTGCAAACATCTTATTTTGAAAGGTTAAAACATATGGCTTAACTTGAAGTACATGAGATCATTTTGTATTATTGTGCAAAAGGTTTTGGAAAATGCAGGTATTCTGAAGTTGACAATGGTTTAAACATGTAAGCTTGTGTGGCCATGGGAAACTAAAATCCTCAAATTCAAAGAAAACCTCAGCCATTAAAAGATGACCCAAGGAGGTTATCATTGATCAAGAAGTTGGTCATGGGTACTGACGGGTTTCAAGAAAGAAATAAGTCAAGGTACTATTAAGCCGAGAGATATGGAATTGAGATTGTTAATTGGGGTGAACTGGTCAAACGTTCTGTGCCCAAGATGAAGCCGAGTTCCATCGAGATCAAAAGGAGATAGAGTTCCTTCAAAGAAGAAAACGCATTGAATTGCATAATTGCATACATTTTAGGCATGAGTAGGATCATGGCATTCATAATCGCATGATGGCTTAAATATCTACAGGTTTCCCAGGGATAGTTGAAGATTGAAGATATGAAAGCATCGAGATGAAGATAGCTGGTCTTGAGATTTTGACAAGAATGATGTTTATACGAAAATTGAGTCAAAGCATATTCAAATATCCAATGGCTCCAGACAAGTTTTCACGATGGAGATGGATTTTAAAAAAATTTCTCAACTTCTAAATTTTTTAGTATAATATTTTTCAAATATACATTCATGATGAATAATGTTTGATTTTCAGGTTTGACCTTTGAAGCAAATCATCTATAAGCCTTCACGAAAGAGTAGTGAAGCAAATTCGTTTGTTGAAGATTGAGTCCTATACTCTCTGAAAGAATAGGGAGCGGACAAGTTCGTTGAAGATTGAGTCCTATACTCTCTGAAGGAATAGGGAGCGGACAAGTTCGTTGAAGATTGAGTCCTATACTCTCTGAAGGAATAGAGAGCGGACCCGTTTTGTTGAAGATTGTTCGAGTTCTATACTCCCTGAACGGATAAGGAGCGGACCCATTTTATGAAGATTTTTCGAGTCCTATACTCTCTGAAAGAATAGGGAGCGGACCTGTTTATTGAAGATTTTCCGAGTTCTATACTCTCTGAAGGAATAGAGAGCGGACCCGCTTTATTGAAGATTGTTCAAGTCTTATACTCTCTGAATGAATAGAGAGCAGACATATTTTATTAAGATTGTTCGAGTCTTATACTTCCTGAAGGAATAGGAGCAGGCTCGTCATTTGAAGATTTTTCAAGTCTTATTTATCCCGATGTAACAGTGAGTGGTTTAATTTTTTTTGAAGTTCTCATGACCAGACAAATTCGACCATCTTTTTATCTTTGCCCTATTCTCGTTACACGACAATGAGCAAAGAGGGGCAGCTGTAGATGCTCGTTTTTGTCCTAGGTCCAATACAAGACTCAAAGTGGATTGCATGACTAAAATAAGTGTGACAGTTTGTAATACCCAGTGAATAACCAAGTCAGATTATTTTTGGAGCCACGTAAGAAGCAATGAGGCAAACGGTTATGGAAAAAGAGAGTAAAAACTGAAGAAAACAGTTTGTAAGTGGGGGCACGACTTGAAGAGCAGTTTTTGGGAAGAGTTAAACTAAAGGGGGGTCAGTTGTTAAGGAAAAACTAACAGCCATTGACAAGGGAGAGGAAGAAAAAACAATCAACCACAACGAAACCAAAAACAATCCAAAAAAAATAGAAATCACCATTCTAAAAAACCAAGAAAAAAGACTTACCTCTTGAATCCAGAAGCCTTGGTCGTCTTCTCTAGGAACCCACGACCCGTGAGAAGGTAAATCCTTCATTTTTTTGTCATTTTCCAGTCATGCATGTTGGTTTTAAACCTTATTTGATGGGTTTTAAGTAGGTCTCGGTCGGGATTGTCCTCGGATATAGGGGTTCTAGTCATTTTCTCGTCGAAACTTAGGGAGAAAGAAACCTACAGTGGACGTAGGTTTGGTTTTGAGGGGTCTCGAGGGTTCGTTTAGAGCCTAGGCGTTGGGGCTTTGGTTTAGCGGTTGAGAGGCTAGTTGTCGGGGAAGTTTGGAGGTGGCAGCCGTGGTGGTTGCCATGGTCGTCTAGGGTTTGAAGGATGAAGAAGGTGAGGTTGGGGAAAAAACCAGAGAAAAGCGGCGAGGGGGGGAGTTGTCTGGCTTAGGGGTTGAGAGAAGAAGTAAATTAGAATCATATGTCAAAACGCCGTCGTTTCGTCGTTTCAGTCGATCCTAGTTTTTATATTTGACCCAGTATTATGCGCGCATTCCATTTCGGTCCCCAAAATCAGGCATTTCGAGCTTTGTTGTTATTTTAATATTGTCTCTTAATTTTAAGCGTTTTATATCTTAGCCCAGAATCATGTTAGAGCTTTTTTTTACTGGTTTTACATTGGTTATGTAATTTACGGAACTTTCATTTTGGTCCTTGAACGAATCTTTTGTGCCTTCTTAATTTGGTCTTCACATTTATGAACACTTTTCATGTTAGTCCTGAAATATTTTTATGTTTTATTTATGAAATGTAATTTGTAATTTGGTTGTTTGACAATTTAGTCACTTAGCATGCTTTCTTAATTTAATGGTTAATTCCTACTTTGCATGCTTAGTTTAATTTTATTTTATTATGGTCCTTCATGGTAATTTTGAATGTGAAGTCGAGTTATTAATAGCATGTTTTATTGTATATATTGTTTTATTCTAATGTATGTTAATGTCGTAAATACATATGAATTTTTTTTTATAAGAGTTAGAAGTTTGTTTGAGTGCATGGCATATTTTAATTAATTTTGTTTTTGCATGACATTATTTTGCATAATATGCATGATAGCTTCATTTGCATAACTCGACCGTAGTCATAATTGGATTAAGGGTAATATATTTTTAATTTAAAATTATTGAAGTGAGCAGTCATAACTGATTTGAGGTCTACTTTTAATGATTTTAAAATAAAAGTGTATCCCGAAAGTGAAACAAAAAAATTGATTTGTCACCTAAAATTCGGGAACGAGAGAAAAAGAAATGTTCGTTTATTTAAATATATCGAGAAAAGGTTGTTATATCTTTAAGATCTGGTCTCAATATTTGTAAATAATCGAACATTCTTTATCTTTCTAAAATGACTTGGTAATTTTAATTTAATTCGTTTGAGTGTTCTTGAATGTTTTAAATTTACATTTTTGTTTTATGGGATCAAAATTCAAATTAACTTCGAATTTGTAAAGTTCATTGCAAAAACGTTAATTAATCGATTAGGTACCGATTTAGGGCGTTGTGGGGGTGCTAATCCTTCCCCACACGTAACCGACTCCCGAACTCGGATTTTGGTAACGCATACCTCAATTTGTTGTTTTAATAAAAATTAATTTTTATTTAAAATAACAAACATTTTTGGGTGCCCAATCACACCCTAATCAAAGATTGGTGGCGACTCTTTGAACTATATTTTTTCGATCATAAAGGAAATCTGATTTTTTTTGAAACGAAAGGTTTTTAAATCGCATTTGTTTTAAATTAAAAATCAATTGAAAGAGATAAATTAAAAATTAATGTTGGTTTTTTAATCTCACCTTTTTTCACATTTAAGGAAAAAATCGTTTCGACATAAGGCATTTTTTGTCACTGAGGTTATTTTCTCTTCAAATTATTGCTCAGAAGGGGAGCGTGTAAATTTGAAACCTATCGGTTATTAAAAAAACCGACGCGGCCACGAAGGATCCAAACTGTCCGATGTGCGGGAACGGCCAAGAAACCATAATCCATGTTCTAAGAGATTGCCCTTGAATATTCGAATTAAAAAAATCATATAATATCCTTTTTAATTCAAAATATTTAAAAAGTTATATGATATTTAATTAGTAGTAGGTAAAATATCTGCAAACCCGACCGATCCAGACATTCATGTCGCCCACGTCATGTGGGTGCACCCCCACCGCAATAGGTATGGTGGACTTAAATTTGCAAGCCCTCTGCCTGCGTCCAATACATAATTTCAACCTAAGTCATTAAATGATTAACAAGTTGGTTTGTGCATATAAATCATTTTCTTGCTTGATATCCCACCAATATAGGATATGAATTTTTCCCATTTTCCTTACATAATACAATTCACAAGTATCATATTTTGAGCATCAATTTCTCATTCATCAGTAAACTGTTTTGAGCATATAAGTTATTGTTGTAAAGATCTCATAGAGTAGAATATGAATCAGTAAATTTATTATTCGATTCTCCTTTTTTACATTTAAAAAATATACCTCAAAGTTCCCAATTTATCACATTTTTTTCCAACACAGCATACATACCTCAAAGCTAACACTGCCAGACCACAATGGAAACCACCTCACACCAGTGTAGTCAAGCTTAACACAGACGGAGCGGTTAATCAATCCACAATGAAGATAGTCGGGGGCGGTATTATCCGGAAAAATGAAGGTGCATGGATCACATGCTACTAGGTCGATGCTCTGTTCTTCACACAGTTATGGGCACTGCTTGACAGACTCGACATCGCTAGGAATCGTAGTCGATGTGGAAATGGAAAACAAGGAGACTGCCAAGATCCTCAACACACCAAGTCAGTCACAAGAAGCAACAATCGTCTGCAGAATTCGGAACCTCCTCAAACGCAAGTGGGTGATTTAAGATATCCCATATACTGAGAATCAATTGGTGTGGCGGATGCTCTTGCTCGGCTCAAACGAACATCGACAACGGACCTTTCAGACCTGCTACACGCACTTGCTGAAAAGCAAAGCCTCCTCCATCGCGATATGACCCTGTGGAGAACGAGTCCCAACCACTGCTAAAGCAGCTTCCTACTCCTGTAATAAAAAAAGTTTTCTTGTCCTACATAAATAACAGATCGTTTCACGTGTTCTTTATCCCCTTGATTATTTTTCTTTTGTTTTCGCCACAAAACCACTCCGCCTTTATCAGAAAAAAGTTTTAAAAAGACGACACTTTGAAAATCATGCAAGAAACCCTATTTATAACCACACTTTAAAATGTAAATAAAATAATCCTAAAAGATTCGTTTTAACCAATCAACATATTTAAAATACTGAAAACCTAATTAAAAATTTTAAATTCTCATATAATTTAAATATTTATTTTAGTTTGTTAAAATTTTATAAATTTACCACAAAATATATTGTGAAACAGCAGAAACTATGGAGATTATAATGCAACTCTTGGCGTGAATCATAAACATTTTAAAGTATGTATGATTTTAATACGTGAACGACACAGCATTCAATAAAAGAAAAAAAAGGGAGATTATGATGCAACTCTTTTCGACAACGTAGCAAAAGTTTCGAAACTTGTGAAGAGTTTATACATGACAAGAAAACTAATGAAACAACATGCTCCGAATATTAGCTCTAAAACAGCTAAAAATATCTAAGGCTAAACCACAAGATTTAAGAACCATTACCCAAAAAATTTCTATATGGCTGGCCATCCCCCACCCCCAAGTTTTGGGGCACAACCATTGAGCCGGACATCTCAACCAAATGGAGGAAATTAAAAAGCAAGTATATAAATATATGTATATATATCTTCAAACCTAAAACCATAACTGCGAATGAATTATACCCATTTGCAAAGGAATGCCTTTGACAGCCAAAGCCGTCAGAGAAAGTTCTGATCTCACAATTAAAATCAATGTTCACAATATTCTCTTTCCCCAGCAGCTGCTGCAAAGGCACACTCTTTGCAGTGTAAAATTCATGTCATCCTATCCATCAGTACAAACACATTGAGCTCATCTTCAAATAGTAAGGTTCTTAAATGCTTCCAGCTTTCCATTTGATGTGGCTGCACTTTCACTTCCACTGATTTCAGGATGGCTTGGATCACCATTCACAGTGGTTTCTCCATCCATATTGTTCAATGAGTTCTGCAGAGCAGAACTGCGGCTACCTTCAAAGTAGGTGGAGTAAGGGAAGTACTCTGCACATCTCACTTTCCATCCTGAAATGTAAAGAACAATTTCAAGACCTTTTGCCCACAGCAGAAGACATTATCAATAGCACCAGATATGCAAATTCCCACTATCTATAGGACAGTTTGCCATATACTCAAGGTCTGACAACTCTTCTAATCAGAATGAGCTAAAGGGTGTAGACTAAAATATGAGCCAGCGTGTGAGAACGGAAACAAGAAATAACAAAACTAAAGCACAGACTACTGCTACAAATTGCCTACAGAAATCTATGGCAATTGTCTAATAAGAAACCTATAATCAGAGGAATAATTTTGAAACCATATAAAAAAGCACTAAATAAAGCTATACCATATATATATAAAGAAAAGAAATAACTTAATGTATTATATTTTGACAGCTATTCCTACAAAATATTATAAGTGTATGCCATCAATATCATTAAGTTACTTGTTAAAAAAAAACACTTGTGAAAATAACAGAGCAATTAATTTCAGAAGTTGTTAGTAGGGCACGGTAAAAAATTCAGTAAACCTCGATTTATGTGGAGAAATATACTTACTCAAAGCAGCATCTTGATCAGTAAGAACCTTATCTAAGAGTCTATGGACTGCAATACAGTCCTTGAGTTTCCACCCCATTACTGATCCAAGTGCTCCATTCCTGGATAAAAGAAACAATCAAGATCAAGTTGCATTGCATGGAACCAACATCAAGAAGTCACGAAAAGTTGATACACTAAAAACATTACTTTGGCACAACTTCATTGGATGAACCTTCAATTAACTTGACAGCTTTGAGTTTCTTAGTGGGATCCAAGACATGCAACATTTCTGCAACAGCCACTCTATGCATCAAAGAATCTGCAGAACAGAGAAGTGTACACTGGATGACTATTCAAACTACCTCATGAAGCTTAAAGCTATTCAAAGGGGTATTTCTTTCTTTGCTTCTGCTCAAGGGAGGGTTAAAGATAGGCTGATTGTTGAGAGTGATAGCAGGGTTGCAGTAAACTGGATCAACAATGTCGACTCATGCCCAGTTGTTTATGCCTTCGTTGTTAGAAATATAGTTGATAATCTTAGAATTTTGGGGGGGGGGTTATTAATTGGGTTGCAAGGACAGCTAATATGGACGCTGATGCTTTAGCAAAGGTTGGAATAGGCTAATTTTTACGTTGTTTGCATTCTCAGTTTCGTCTTTGATTCCTGTTCGGGTGGGTTTTGTTGTCTGTTGTAAGGGTTATTTCGAAGTGATCTCTAGGATGTAATTAGTATTTTCTTTAATGAAAATCTATGGCACTCTTTTCCTCCTTCCGCTGATTAAGGAGCTTTTTTCAAGCTCCATTAATCAAGGAGGTTTTTTAATAAGGCCTTCAAATCTTATCAAAAAAAAAAGCTTAAAGTGCATCATATCATGTAAAAGCCCAATTACCTTCATGTTTACCAAGGAAAACTTCATTTGACTCACTAAGAGTTTTGTCCTGTAATTGACTGCAGAAAAAGAAAATAAAGGAAATTAATGCGTCAGGGATCAAAAATTCAAAAAGGTAATACTAATAATAAAATGAAATGCCAGTTGGGAGAATAACTATCATAAACCCATTTCAAAGAGTACCTGATGGATGGGCGCTCGGCTTCTAAGACACTCCAAACAAGTTTTTCTGCATCAGTCACTGGAGCAGGCATCGAGTCCACCTTATGGAAAAATTTAATCTGTGTTGCATTAAATTCAAATAAGCAGCGTACAGACTGGATGATATTTGTAACAAAGTCAAAGAAAAAAATGTATTTGCACATGATGGTGCACAATATGGTAATGCAAAATAGCAAATGCTAAATACCAAGCAGCAATGTGAATCTGGATTCTCAGCATCCAACCTTAACAGTTGCTTTACAGCCTTCACAAGAAAGAAAATAAAAAACAACACAAACATATTAGTATGATATCATAAACTAATATAAGTACATCAGCAAAAAATGGTAGTTCCTCAACTCAGAGATATATTCCACAAACTATCTAATTCACAAACAAAATCATTGACAATTTGTTTTGGAACATGAATGAGAGTGTAATTGAATTCAGTTTACTAAATAAATTATGAGAATGAAATGCAAACACTGTATGCAAATTACTAAATTAGTTAAAATTCAAGTTAAAAAGATGAATTTAAATTCACAAACCTATCTAGCTATTCCTACCACTAAAAAGGGATTCAACATTCCATAACTTCGAAAATAATAATGGAGTTATATTTACATGACTTCTTCCAAATTTGAAATTAAAGCCCCTTCTTCTGAATTCAAGTTACCTAACACAACCAGAATGAACTCAGTAATACGACAAAGATGATTGGTTTAATGGTCAAGCCAAATATCAAGCAGCAAGGGAAAACAAGACGATGGGGCTGCATCACAAGATTCATCACTCAAAAACCAATGTCACTATTTTTTAGAAGTCATTTAAATATTAGTTCTCTAGTTGGTCAAACACAACGAAGAGAGGCAGATTGTTCCAATTCTTGGGGAATAAAAATACCTGAAAGGCAAGCAAAATCTTCTGCTTTCTCATGTTTACTTCAAAAGAGAGCAGGTGTGTCTCCAAAGAATCAGGTGAGTGCTTCCGAAGCAATTTCAAGTACTTTGTTGCTTCTGACAAGGGGTCCTCTGTCTATAAAAATAACATTCAACAGAGCCATAGCTTAATAGGCAGTAAAGATGCATTTCTTTACAACGCAAAAGGCCTTCATCAGGTATCCAAAACATAACAAACAATAATAATAGGTAACCTTCAATAACTTTTCTCCATAAGGATCTGCATCAACAGGTTTAATATGTCGTTTCCCAAACTTGGAGTTGCCACTAGCACTTGATTCTTCACTTTTCCCATCTGCCTCCTGAAAAAAAGAAAAGAAAAGAAAAGCAGAGAATTAGATGAAATCAAGAAAGTGTTATCCAAGAATCATCGAAACAAGCTGATATACTTTTTTAGCTCTTTCTGCCTTTCTCTGCTTCTTCATTTTCTTTTTCTGAGAAGGAGTCTTTGATGTGTTGTCCTCTTCTTCAGTTGGTGAGTTTAAAGGAGAATCGTACAGCTTTAGATAGCATCTGCATTCAAAATTCAATAGTTATCACAAAGCAGAGAGAATAAATTTGAAACTGTAAGTAATTACCAATTTCAAGGAAAGAGTTTCTGAAATAGAAAACACTGACATGTAAACTCTACAATGGATCACTCACAGAAAGTATGTAACTTAATTGTCGAGTTCCTCATTGCTGCACCAACAAATACCTCGGTACATGCAAATCTATCCTTAACCCAATAGCAAACCAGAAACCACCCTCCCCTCATTTAACTAGTCACAATCTCAAATTACAAGACACACACAAGGGACATGCAACTCTTTCATGAATAACATTATGAGAATATAAACATACAAAAAAATAGAACAAAAGAAACTAAGCTTATCAAGCAAAATACTTTATTTTGTTCGACATATATCACTAGGTATTGCCATCATGTGAATCTTCCAAAGACAACATAACACTCAGCAAAGTATAGAAGCAGAATGTCTGATAAAAGCAGACCCCACTCAATAATAGTTGTTAAATTAAAGTTGAACCAGGCATCATCAGAACAAATTTTTAAGCAAATTTCAATATTCGCACCTTTCGACAATTAACGGTAAAAATTATTGAGGGAGATGGATTTGATCTTGATACCTCTTTACTGAACAATTGGAATTATTGCAACTAAGGTATGTGTCAAGCAAGAAAAATATTTACTTTCTAATGCATAATGAAAATTTTGCATACATTTGAAGCAATGTTCAGCAAGCATAATTGCAACTTCAACTAACATGTAGTTTTTATTCTATATTTGAGGTTGCTAGTGTTTTACCTCTGGCCAATGGAACTAAGAGTTAAGCACTCTACCAAATGATCCTCAACTAACACATAATGAATGCATCTGAAACCTATGCAATCAATTCCCCAAAAAGAAAATGGAAAAAAGGGAGGCAAAGATAACCCAACCCAAAATGAAGCACCACTGCATGTATGATCAACAATATGCAGCAAGACACAAACGCACCCTAATAAGGAGACAACAGAGATCACATAGCATTCTACACCAACCACAATCAAACAGAATAAATCTGTTGTGAATTATTTAAAAACGCTTGTAGATCCTACGAAAAATGCTCCACCTGATGGCACCAGCCGCTGCTTTGTGAAAATAAACATGTGAATGCAACCGATCTTGAAATTTTAGCATTTCAACATATGCACGGAGTGTCATTTTCCGTAAACAATATGAATGGAAATCAAATTGATCTTCAGTAATATCAGCATAGTGCTTCTCCACCGCTAGAAATTTCTTCAAGGCCCGTCCAAGATCACCTTGTCGAAAGTAACTTTCACCCAAAGCAAGTTCATACCTTCCAAAGATGAAAACCACTCAGTGGGAGTATCATGCCTAGGGGGGGGGGGAAACATATATAGAGGGAAAGTAAAAAAAGGATTTACCACATGCACTGCATGTCATGAAGGTTGTTGTGCTGGTCCCCATCTTTTGTGAATAATGTAGCAGTTTTTTCTGCCAAAGCCACCTTCAAGAGTGGAAAATATTCAGTGAGATTATAAATTAGTGAAAGAAGTTTCAACAGTGACAAATAACAAATAAGAAAAAAGATGGGAGAGCACAGCTTTAGCACCTGGTCAGCCTGCAACAGGCGCTTGACACATTCACTGTTAATATAACGATCTGCAAGATCCATACACCTAGCTTCATTTGCCAATGAAGCCGCAGCTGAGAAATCACCAGCATGTTTCAATATCCGACTCTGTCACCAAAGCAGCAGCTAATAATGAAACCCGATCCAGCTTTGAGAAAAGTCTCCAAAAGACATTTAAAGGAAAAAGGTTCACAAAAGAAGCAATAGCCATGTATCAAAATACTAAACCTATGAAAGGGGGTCATATACTTCCACAATGGCCATCAAGAATTATGCTCAAAAAAAGAAAAACCAGTATCATTTTATATGAATATGCATTATCAACTTAGCAAAATTTATTGCATGATACAAAATATTCAAAATCAATACAGTAAGTGATAAATTTTACAAGTAATAAGCCCAAGGATATCTATATATATATATATATTGAAGAGTTTTCGGGCAATGCTATGTCTCATCAGATGTGAGACGAACTATACGATATAGATTCAAAAATACACAAACACTGTTTCTGTTTATAAAATTATTTCATACAAGAAGAAGAAAAAAGAAATGTCCAGCAAACACAAATATGAAACCTAGCAGATTAAGCCAATGTGAAATCTCTAAAAGATCGGTGATCAGAACAAACCTTAACAGAATATAAATCAATTACGGTTGGTGTGTGCTGTATAGCCTCATCAATCTTAGAAAGAGCAACATCATACTGTCCTCTTCTGTCATAATGCTGCAGCAATTGGCAATAAGTCCAAAGTTGCTCAAATTAAGATGCAAAGAAAACCCAAATATTTAATGCAAGGAAAGAAGAAGAAAGGGCCACGGCCAATGGGATACAGAAAACTGATGATACCTACCTGAGCCAAAAAGAACAAAATCCATAAAAGTGTCGAAGGGGGCTCCTTCTCTGTCCTGCTCTCGATAGGAAGCACAAGGAAACAAATAACTCAGCATAATAACAAATGTATGCTTTTGTATTAGCAAAGACAAAACAAAAACACAACCATACGGAATAACCATTATGTACTTAAGATATAACGCATAAATGCTGAATTGAATATAAAATAAGCATTAATAAATAAATATTCACTCAAACCCACCAAATATCTAAAAAAAATTACACCGTCAAGGTATCCTCCAACACCACACAAGGGTTGAAAAATCTAGGTGATGATTTGCTTTTAAGACTTACTATAGTGTAGTTAGGGTTGAAAGCAGACAGTACCTATCAGTATATCTCCCATTGTTCCTAATTGAATGCTCCAACTCAAGAATAAGTTGCTCTATCATGTCTGCCTGTTAAGTGAAAATAGGGCAGGAAAATCAGACTTAATTAAATCAAGCTCCAAGCCTATTGCCAAGCAGTTTAGGAGAATTTATGTTTATAGACTAAGTTCTACATTTAGGAAAAATGTATGTAAGAAAGCATGCCTTGCCAGGGTGATCATACAAAGGAGAAAGATCTGAGAATAAAGATGGAACCCCCTGAGAATGCAGAGAAAATGTATCATTATTTCATCCCAAGAAAATATAAGTACCAGTCAAACTAGCTCCAAAAAGAAATAGATTATCACTTGCATATATACCTTCGTTAGAAGAGGCTTTATATAACTAACTGCTGCTTCACGGAACTTGTCTCCTTGCAGAAAATCAAGTGGTATCCTCTAAAATTTGGGAAAACGAAATTCCAGTATAAGTCCTGGAAAGTTCATCATGCATCATGAAGAAAGTAGCCATTTGTAGACAATGATGCACATTATACAATTTCCATGCGTGAATACATATAAAAAATATATACCAGATGAAAACAATTTAATCGTCCTCAGTGCAAGAATCAAATTTCTAAAATCCCTACAGTTAAAGACACTTTATTTCCACTATGCAGTAACAAGGCCTTGTCAACTTGTAGTCATGTTCCCACCTTTAAAGGTTGATATAAGAAAACAAATTGGCAGCTTAACTAAAGAACGAAGCAAAGACAGTCATTAGTAAAAGAGTTAGCTACCAAATTTGCAATGCTGCCACCACATGAGCTTCTAAGGGTGAAGCATATGAAAGTAGAATTTTAATAACCTAGAGTTCTTACCGTTGTAATGCCAACATATCAATTAAATATTCCAGTATTACACAACCATTTGTTTCCAGATTATTTAAGAGTATCACACGTCATCGTTTGAATAACGATTTGGTAGAAATAATATACTAGATTTGTCTCATCACATTGGTTCTTCTTATTCAAGCCTTCAAAAAGAAACAATTAATACAAGCATAAGTAAACATAGCTGCCCCACCTCTCTCTAAGACGGGAGAAATTTTGAAAGGTACTCAGAAGAAAAGCAAGGTTTTCGTTCAAATTCATAGTATTATTCTATAAATAAATGTAAAGAGAATGCAAGAAGGAAAGAGAAGCAACCTAGATCAATATATCATGCAAAGAACATCCAAAAGTACGATTTGGAACTCGTAAAATAGAAAGATGCATACTCAGAACTGGAAAGATTAACAGCTAGGAGAAAATAAAGCATATGGTACTAGCATATTCAGAACTGCAAAGATTTTGCATATGAATATAGCATAACCATCCATATATATGAAAATAGAAGCACGACGAAGTGCATCACCTTAACTGCAGATGACCAAGTGTAATCTTTTTGCAAGCGATTTGTATAATGCATCCAGTTGATCAGTTTCATCAGAAGAATATTTGCCATTTTCAGAATACAGGACAAAACATTTCTGCAGGCCTTCATAATATCTGGAAATATACATATACAATATACAAGTCGTAAATTGGTTGGGCTTCCTGCTAATGAGCCGCAAAAGCAATAAATTACACTGATATACAAGGTTATTAAGGAGAAGAAATTTAACAACTTTATCTTATGAATTTCATTCATTTCCCAATCTGAGAAGAGACTGATAACACAGTTTGATGAAACAAAGTATAAAGACAAAAAAAGATTGAATGTGTGAGCTGAGACATTAGAGATATATATACTAATTAGGTTCAAGCTTACAACAACAACAACAACAACAAAACCCAATTCCCATATGCAATAGGATAAGGGGGAGGTAGGGTAGTAGGCTGCCCCCAACGCCAGGTTGAGAGTAGCTTCCGTGGAAGACCTCCGGCAGTCAGAAAATCAAAAAATATAGATAAAAATGCAATGCATGTATAAATAAATACATAAATACATAGTTGAACAATATTCATATGTAGTCATTAATATCCTATGCGCGTCTTTAATGGGAAGTAATCCCTACAAATAAAACCCTGCGAAAAAATCTCTGCATATAGACAGTAACGTTAGACCCGGCTAAATTTAAAAGAGGAAACATGAAGAGAATGATACACAGAAGCCAACGATAGCAAGCCCAGTTCTAAGCCTTCATAAATACAGCAACACCAATTATCGAATATAAAAAATTACATTATTTTTCTAGTCCTTAGAATCCTAGATAAAAAATTCTAAAGGTAAAGGAATTGTGAGCAATACTACAAGTAGGATGGGCACAAGTTATTAGTTCAGAAGACATCGTTCAAGTACATCCAATATTCAGAAAAATTAATAATTCCTTCCTAGAATAATAATATACTACGGCAATGAGAAAAGAAGTATATATCCTCAAGAAGAGCTAGATAATAAAATACAATAATTTTTTATGAAAAAATCATTAATGAGTTTAACTAGGTATATTAAAGTGATATAAAATGCTTAAGGTTCACCTGTAATTGTCAGGATTCATGATGAGCAAAGCCTTGTAAAGATTGGCACCTTCTTCTAGACGTCCAAGCTTCACTAGGAGAGAAACCACTTGTTCTTTGTAAGTCAATTTATCAACCTGGAAGAACAGAATTGGTTGGATTTTTAAAGCCAGGACTAAAAAACTCCCTAAAATTTCAGAACTTCAAGTGTTTTAGCATATAATGTATGGTGGCACTTACTATTTTTGGCTCCTTGTGATGCAACTCCTCAAGTGCTCTCTCAAGAAACCCACATTCCTCTAGCAAGGAGATCTGGAGAAAAATACCAATATATTTACATCCAAAAAAAGACTCCAATTATTGTTAGATACCGGTAAATTATTAAATTGAATAAATATTTACAATTCTTGTTACTGGTGTTAAACAAAAAAAAGAGTCCAAAAAGGAAAAGGACGGGATAGTCCACTGTCATAGAATAAAGTAAACTTGGAGCCACTTAATTTTAGTTATCTGCTATAAAACGAATCATGAAAAGCCTTGCGAAAAGTAGAAAGGTTGGACTTGTTTCTATTAGGCCATTTTTACATAAATGTATATTTGGCAGAAATATTTTTTTTTGGATAGGAATGTAAGGCCTCGTTAAAAACCCCCCTTCTTGATTAAAGAGCTTGATAATAATCAGCGAAAGGAGGAAAAGAGTGCCTTGAATTTTATTAATAATGGAAAGATTACATAAGATACAACCATTACACCAATAACAGTACATAAATCTTAAAAACATCCCCTGGCTTAAAAGCCTTTACAATACATCAGACTTAAAAACACCCCCTGCCATAAAGACCTTCACAGTAGATTAGAAAACCATGGTTGACTCCTTGCAATCAACCTATCCCACTCTTAGCTAAATTGTTTGCCTCCCCATTGCACGCTCTTGGGATCCACCTCACTGAATGTACCTTACCAGTGATAAGAGTCGAAATCTGATAGACTATAGACATTAAGAAAACATGAGCTAAACCCGGGGCCTGAATCCATTCTACTGTCGATTTACAATCAGTCTCGACAATCAACCTACCCACAGCTTCCCAACGTGATGATAAAAACAAATCAATATCTCTTTTAATAGCCTTTAACTCCACAAGTGGAGGATTTCCTTGAGCAACTTTCTCTGAAAAAGTCAAAAGGGTGCAGCAATTCCAATCTCTTAAAATACCTACAATCCCACCACCCAAGCCATCACTCGTAACAGCTCCATCAACATTCATCTTAAGAAAATCTACTAAGGGAGGAAACCATCTTATGACACGACACTCTTTACGTTTTGATAGAGAAAACCCATCTGCTAGACATGGATTACCAATCAGCACATCCTCCTGTATCGATATCTTAGGAAACTTGGCAAGGAACCATTTAGACAGCCTGAATCTGACAATGAAGAATAAAGACAGCCTATCAAGAGAAGATCCATTAAAAACCATTGCATTCCTAACTTTCCAAATCGACCAAAAAATGACACCCGGGATGAACTTCCAAATCATCGAGTTCTCCCTCAACTCACCCCAGGAACAAAGAAGAGAAGGGTCTTTTGGTATAACGAATGATAAGTCCCAGAAATCAACTATTTTGTTCCATAATTCCCAAACAACTTGACAAGAAATGAATAAATGATGCACTGATTCCTCCTGTTTCTTATAAAAAGGACATAGGATATCATCCCCTAGAGATAATCCTCTCTTAACCAACTCAGTTTTAACTGCCACTTTCTGATGAGCAAGCTGCCACATGAAAGCTTCCACTCTAGGTGGAGCAAAACCCAACCATACCCCTTTACACCACTGCACATTGCCCTCAAACACATTACCAAAAGTATTTCTGCACGATTTAACCGAAAACAGTCCATCCCCACTTGCAGACCAAGATAGGAAAAAAGACATTAGTATCATTAGATTTTGTATGTTTATTACTTTAATTGATTATGGATATTTCAAACTATGCCCAGTTGGGCTCACTAGTGACACCAAGTCAGTCACTCAAGTTATATATTAGTATAAATTCTAAACTTGGGATGTCCATATAATGGACATGTGTCAGCCAGCCACAACCATCTACATTAAAAACATACAAGCAGGAATGATAGGGTTCATTTGGTGCCTTTAATTGTTTGCCTCCTGATCCCAAAACTAAGAAACTTGAAAACGCTTGCCTCTCATTTTTTTTTTCTTTGAGCGATGAGCGAGTCTAGAAGTCAAAGAATCGGAAAGCTCCCCACTAGAGCAATCTGGTCTGCCTTCGTTGATAATCTTAGCAGAAATGTTCATAGGAGAACCTTATGGGAACTCTTCAATCACCATGGAAAGGTTACAAAGGTTTATATCCCTAGCGTGAATAAGAGACCGAAGTAAAAGGTGACTACTTTTGCTTTCGTCCATTTCGCGAGTGAGGGAGATCTTCTCAAGGCTGTTCAGAAGTTGAACAATGCCATGGTCGATGGAAAGAGAATCTCTGTAGGAGTTGCAAGATATCTGAAATCTCAAGATCAGAGAAGATTGAAAGTAGATAGAGCGGGGGATATGAAGAGTCGGAGAAGCAATTCTTCTGAATGTTTTGAAGAAAGGAAGGCTATTTTCAATAAGTTTTATGATGAGAGATCGTATAGAGATATGGTGGTTGGAGATAGAATAAGAAAGTTGAGTCACCAAGAAAAGGCTAACGATGGTCCAGGGGGTTCGAAGGGTCCATTGAACATTTTTATTCCCTTGGAAGAAAGGGTTTGGATAAAAGCGTCCCTGACTGGTATTTGTAAACATAATCATGAATCGGAGTTTGTTCAAGAGGCCATTTATAATGATGGTGTTAACGCCAAGGTAGCCAGATGGGCATTCGCTAAAAAAATGCTTATACAATCACGTTTTCGTCGGTGGATGATCGGAAGGAAGCTTTGGAGAAAAAAAAAACTGAAGTTCTAAACTCTTGGTTTGATTGGTTAGCTCCTATCTCTCAGGAGGGGGGTTCCATTAGTTTTTTGCTCTGTTTCGCTAATCGGGGTGTCTCTCAATTGCTGAAGTGAAGGGTTTTTTTCTTCAGTTTAGCGTATAGATGGGGGTCGTTGGTGAAGATACAAGAAATAACGCTAAAGAAAGCATATTGTCGTGTTGCCCAGATGCTTCTGAGAGTTGCGAGCCCATTTGATGTGCCAAGTTCAATTTCGATCACAACTAATGGGAGACCGTATTTGATAAAGATAAGGGTGGAAGCAATAGAGGATTTCTTCCCGGATATTGTTGATAAGGAGGAAGAAGATGGTTCAGACGATGAATGGGAAGATGAATTATCGGAAAGTTTTCAGAGTGATGAGACAGATGGTGAGAGGGTGGAGGAAGCTCAATAGGCAAAAACGGATTCTCAGGGAAGGGCGGAGACATGGATAAAGGAAAATCTGACAGGTGGCAACTTTGGGAATAATTGTGAGATTAATGATGTCAGTGGCACGAGGGGAAACGGTTTGGAAGTCTCGGTGAGTGATGAGTTGGATGCTTCTGGGGTCCAGACGAATAAGGCTTTGTTGGATGATGGGAACGTGGGCATGAATAAGGTAAGAACTGACGGCAGTTGTCCAGAATAGCAAGATAATAATAGGCAAAAGATTAGGCCCTACCGGATCATTTCAAATAAAGAAAACATTGGCATTTCTTTGAATGGTCTGTCCAGATTAGCGAAATAATAATAGGCGAAAGATAGGGCCCTATCGGGTCATCAAATAAAGAAAACAATGATATTTCTTTGAATGGGCCGAGAAGGTAGTTAAGACTTAGAAGACTTTCTAAAAGCGATTGTAGCGATGGTAAAGGAAAAGCAAAGTGCTTGAGAGAAAACGGCGTTAATATTGGAGACGAGGATAGAAGCTCTCGGTTGAGCTCTCGAAATGGGTCTCTTTCACTAGTTCGCGACCATCCATCGGGAAGAAGCGCTTTTGTCGACAGGAATGGAACCATCTTCTTCAAAAGGGTGTATTGCAAGTCAAGGAATAGGAGTAGGTTGGTAGTCAGAGTTAGGGGGAATTCTGGTGAATCTCCTAAGCAAGATGAGGTGGTGGAAGAGGCGATAGCAGCCTGAGAGACAAGTATTTTGTTGAGAGTTACATTTAGAGGGAAGAAGGCCTTTGTAAAAAACATTGTTGCTACAGCAAAGGAGAAGGCGAATTTGGGGGGAAGTTAATTTTCCCAATTGTGTGAAGGTTTGTGTTTTTAGTCGGAATGGTCAAGTTGTCAATTATTTTGTGGAATATAAGGGGTTTTCGTCGAAAGGAAAAATCTAGAGCAGTGAGAGGTTTAGTTGATGAAAGAAGGCCTTCTTTTCTATTTATCCAAGAGTCGAAAGTGGAGTCTGGAAAACCGTTGTTGTTGAGGAGGATTGGGGGTAGGTATTGCGTGGAGTTGTGGTAGCCCCTTCAGAAGGTTCAGCAGGGGGATTGATCACGATGTGGGATAAAAGGGTGTTTAGTATCCAATCTGAGTTCATTAACAGAAGGTTTTTAGCTATCCAGGGTAAATTGAACGGGTTCTTGGAGGATTGCTATTTTATTAACGTTTATGGGCCTTGTTTAGATGCCGAAAAGGATATATTCTTTGGTAATCTGTTGTCTTTTATTAAGCAGGTCGATTGTCCTATATGTATGGAGATTTTAGTGCAATTTTGGCGCAAAAGGAGAAGTTGAGGAGGGGTAACTTCTCTTCAATGATAATCTTCTGTGATTTTGTTTGTCAAGCAGGGTTGGTTGATCTACCTTTAGTAATAGGTCGATTTATATGGAGTAATAATAGGGACCAAGCGTCCTTTGTGAGGCTGGATCGCTTTTTGGTCGATCAAATATTTTTAACTCGGTTCCCTAAGGTGAGTCAATATTTCCTCCCAAGGTCACTGTCGGATCATAATGATATAATTTTGGAAAATGGCGAGACGAATTGGGGGCCTAAACCTTTCAAGATGTTTAACTATGTGTTGGATGAGAAAGGTTTCAAAGATATGATGATGATAAAATTGAAAAAGCTTCAAAAAGACAGCGGGGGAAGAAGTATTTGCGGGGTGTTAAGTGGTACGAAGTTAGCGATCAAAAGATGGTCAAAAAATAAGTTCAGGGAGCTTCCGAGAAGAATAAAGAATATGGAGACATCAATCCATGAAATGGAATTAGCATTGCAACAAGGGTCACCTTCAGTCTTATTGGAATTAGTGGCGAAAGCGAAGATGGAACTGTGGGATTTGTATAAAAAGGATGAACAAATATGGTTCCAAAAATCGAGGGTGAAGTGGAGTTTAGAAGGGGATAGGAATTCTCGTTTCTTTCATCAGTGTGCTACAAAGAAAGGGAGAGTGAATTGTATTAAGTCACTGAAAGTAAAGGGAAGGTGGGTTTCGAAACCAGGTTTGATTAAAAAATGTGTGGCAGATTTCTTCAGAGATGCTTTTAATCGAAAAATAACGCTCGAAGTCGAAGAGATGAATTTGAACTTCCCAAAGTTGTCAGAGGATCAGAGTTCATTGTTGGAGAAGCTATTTTCGGAAGAGGAAATTTGGGAGGCAATTACTGCGTCGAATAGTAACAAAGCTCCCGATCCAGATGGGTTAAACATGGGGTTCTTCAAAAGTTTCTGGAAGATTTTGAAAAGTGACATATTGAGCTTCTTTAGTGATTTCTTCAGGGGAAAGGTATGGGACAAGGAGGTGAATCACTCTTTTTTAACCATTATTCCCAAGAACATCAATCCATAATGTTTGGATGATTATCGGCCAATTAGCCTTGTGGGAAGCTTTATAAAATCCTATCAAAAGCATTATCAAGAAGGTTATGCTCTTGTATGGATGTGATTATTGGTCCATCTCAATTCGCTTTCACAACGGAGAGGCAGATCATGGATTGTTTGTTTATTGCGAATGAGGCCATTGAATTTTGGAGGAAGAAGGGGTTGAAGGGTGTCGTTTTTAAGGTGGATTTCAAGAAAGCGTATGATTCGGCGGATTGGAAAATTTTGCTAAAAATTATGAATCTTATGGGTTTTGGTATGAGATGGTGTTCGTGGATTGAGTTATGTCTATCATTGGCATCCATTTCCGTTTTGTTTAATAGGTCTCCCACAGGAGAATTCAAGATTTCAAAAGGGTTTCGCCAAGGGTGCTCTCTTTCACCTTTACTTTTCAACAGTATAGGTGAGTTGTTGAACCTTTTGTTAACTAAAGTTGTGTTTGTTGGGTTGTTTAGAGGGTTTGAGATCGGTGGTCAGGTGTGCTCTCTAATGCTTTCACATTTGCAATTTGTTGATGACTTAATTATTTTTTGTAATGCTTCTTTTGGGGAACTGAGGAACATTAGTTGCGTCTTTTCGGTCTTTGAATTGATGGCTAGTGTGCAATTGAATATGACAGAGCAAGATTTATGGAATCAATATGGAGGTTGATATTATTTATGATTGGGCCTGTTCATTGAGTTGCTCGGTTGGATTGTTTCCGACAGATTATTTAGGGCTTCTGTTGGGGCAAAAAGGAATTTGACATTGATTTGGGATCCAATAATTCAGAGGTTTCCAAGGAAGTTAACGGGATGGAAGATGGCGACCCTGTCTTTAGCAGGAAGGGTTGTGTTGATCAAGTCTGTGTTAAGCTCCTTGCCAATATACTTTATCAGAATTCCTTCATGTGTGCTAAAGACGTTCAACACTATTATGGTTGGTTTCTTATGGGGGGGTCGAATGACAGAAAAAGTATTCATTGGGTAAAGTGGGCTTCGGTTTGCAAACCAAAAGAATTGGGTGGTTTGAGAATAGCAAATTTGGATCGTATGAATAGAGCTCTTTTGGGGAAGTGGATGTGGAAATTCGTTTTTGAGAAAAAGTCACTGTGGAAAAGGGTTATATGCTATGTCAACAATCTTGGCCTGAAATCCTTTGTGGTTGATAAATTAATCTCCTCTAGAGCTTCTTGGATATGGAAATGGATAGTTAAGAATTGTTTTTCGTGTGATGATTTTGGTGATTGTTTTAAGCGCAATACTCGCATTAGGGTCGACAATGGTGAATCAATTTCGTTTTGGCATATCCTCTCGACTAACAAAGAAGGGAAGATTACTGACTTTAGGTTAAGAAGCTCTTCTGGTTGGATTTGGGATATCCAGTTGAGAAGGAACTTGGCAGATTAGGAAATGGAGCAATGGCTTCAATTTTATTCATTGTTAAGCAATTTTCACTCATCGGAGTTGGTTGATGATAGTTATGTTTGGTCTGGACAGGGAGATGGTTGTTTCTCGGTGAAATCGTGCATGAGGCTTATGTTTGATAGGTTTGAAGTTAATTTTTTATGGTCAAAATATGTGGCTTAGAGTTGCCCATCCTCGGGTGGAGTCTTTCGTGTGACAGATGGCTAACAAAAAGGTGGCAATAAAAGTCGAATTAGTCAAGCGTAGTGTATTGGAGATAGAATCAATCGTGTCCCTTGTGTGGCGCTTTTCTAGAATATGTTTCTCACCTTTTTGTTTCATGCAATGTCTCTTGGGGTCTTTGGAGGAGTTTTATGAGTATGTGGAATATCTCTTTCGCTGTCCCCGAGATCCAGTTGATTTACTCTCGGCCTGGTTTGGTTTGGTCCCGCATTCATCCATATGGACCTTTATCCCTGGAGCAATCTTGTGGTCGATTTGGAAGCAAAGAAACGAAATTGTTTTTAATAAAGGGAATCTTAATCGACTTCATCTTCTTTTCCTGGTAAGATACAGAGTGGCTACATGGTTTTCTTCAAAGTTTCAAAATCTTTCGGCCATTTTTGAAAGTTAAGTGGGCGATATTTCGATAGCAAATTCCTACCACTGTTCAAAAAATGTTTATTTTGTTCGCGAAGGATGGTGTCCTCCTCCGCCAGGTTTCTTTAAGGTAAACCTGGATGGTATTATGGATAGTAATTGGCAGAAGGGTGACATAGGCGGTTTGCTTTGGGACGAAAATGGTGTGGTGTTGGATTCTTTTTCTGAGGAAGTTGGATCTGGTCCTCCAATTTTGGCAGAACTATTGGCTATTAAGAGGGGTTTGAAGCTATTTTTGGAATCGAAGTAGGCATCAAGGGGAAGGCTAATTTTAGAGTCTAACTGTTTAGTTGCCTTAGACTGGATCAATAATCCAGATTCTTGTACTCCTTTGTTTAAGGCAGTGGTGAATGACGTTATTAATATTGTGTCAAATAGTGGTGTTGTTATTAGGCATATTAAGAGAGTTGCCAACTACAAGGCAGACGAGTTTGCTAAATTGGGGATTGGTTAGTTCTTATGTACTGGGTTGTTTTGTTGTTCGGTGGTAGGTGATGTTTGGATGTATTTTGGTCTTTTGTACTCTTGTTATCTGTTTTTAGTAATAAAATTTATGGCACTCTTTTCCTCCTTCCAATGTCCGTTGAGCTACCTTTGTAGCTTGATGGTTACGAAGGGGGTTTTTAACGAGGCCTATCTTTTCTATCCAAAAAAAAACATACAAGCAATAATGGGCAATACCTTATATAAAAGCATTTCACCATGCTCACAACGTTCATTATCCGGCGGATAATCATCTTCTAATGTCCCTTCATATGCTTCCAAAATTTCAACTGCTTTTGCACCACTGATATTGACCAATAAAAAGGCATTTAGCATATAAATCTAAAGGATAAGAAATTAATAAGTAAAGTTTCATTCACTTGGATCTAGCTAATGCAAAGACCCATTTGATATCAACTGATATATAACTGATCTGCCAAATGCCAAATGCCAAATGCAATAATTCAATCAAATACCCAAAATTAATCATTTGATATCAACTGGTAAAAGCCAAAAGAAAATATAGCATAATCATTGTTTACAGATAACACCATTGGAAACAACATAACTCTGCAGTTAACTAGCGATTTAAGGTATTGTTTAAGGAGTGTTTGTAAACTGCTAATTTGCAACAAATTTTTATAGATGGACCTTCAACATGATATACACTCGCCATATATTGCCAGAAAAAGATTCTGATTCCTTCAAAAGAACCTAGTATTTTTCAACCTTCCATGAAACCTTTTTGAATGCTTAGCTAAAATCATATAAACCACATGAACCATATTTTAAAATTGGCAGTAAACCCACCCATGTTGGCAGCCTTTAAACTATGTAATTATAAACAAAGAATTCTGATCCCTACAAATTTAATCTAAAGAAGACTTTAATTATATGAAGAAATGTTTCAAAGCTTCAATAATGAGGTACTCTTTTCCTCCTTCCGCTAGTTGCCTCTTTCACAAGAGCCAACTAAGAGGGAGGTTTTTAATGAGGCCTCCTATTCCTATCAAAATAATAATAACAGGCCCTTCATTTTCAACCTCCACATATCGGATAACAATAATCTTCTTAAACATGTTTCACAAAATAAGTCACATACACTGAAATGTAAGCATGAGCATGGATCTTTTTTCTATTATTTGAAGAAAAATAAAAGAATAACAAGTACTTGGAGTTCAAATGGTGGGCTACAGCAAAGCCAATCCAGTTCATGCGATGATTTGGTTTCAAAGTCAAAAGTTGTTGTCTCGTCTCAACAAATCCTGTCAAATCTCGCATTTGTGCCTGCAATAAAATGATAAAATAAAAATATAATAATTTCTGAAACAACATGAAATGAGAAATATAAGAAAATTCGAAATACAAAACCATGACCAAATACAAATAATAATAATTCTATTCTATCAAACATCATATCTTAGTATAAAAACGACTGCAGTATAACAAGAATGAAAGGCTAAAATCAAACTGGTTGCTTCTGCAAACTACTTTATTTTGTGAGTAGGTCGAAATAAAACCTTCCGTTAAGATGCTAAATCTGAACCATCACTCAAAAATATGCCACCAAATATCAGACGATGTTTTTTTTATAGAAGTAGAAGGCCTCATTAAAAACCTCCCTCATAGTAATCCCATTCCCCAAGGAAAGAACCACTAGCGGAAGGAGGAAAAGAGTACCTCAGTATATTAAAAATAAACAAGTTACATAAGACTTAAAAATACACCAAATACATCTGTTCACAAAAAACACAGAACAACTAAAAAAACCTCACAAGACAATTATTGTCCAAATTTGAGAAGTTAATAAAAACAAGACAACTTTTTTAAGCTTAAGAAGATCGTTATTCGTTACAGTCATCATTGTTTTGTTACCATCTCAATATAACATGGTTCTATCTATCTATCTACTAGAAAATTCCTTCAAGCAAATGTCAGAATTTATTTTCAACAGTACTTGTTGCCTGATCTTGGGTATTTGGGTTTTCATCCAATTATACTAAGTGGCCAGTGCCACAATGAACTTGCCTTTACCACGGACATTATAGCTGTAAAAATGCTAGCACCAAGCTATTTTAGTTGCAATCTTAACTTGCATATTTAAACTGAATACTTACGATTATTAAATTCCACAATAGAATTCAAGAAACCTTTCTGGCCAACCACAAAGCTTACGAGAGAAATTCCTTTAATTGCTCAAGAAAATTCCATGCTGAGCATTGATCTTGGGAACTTATGCAAGCAGGTGTTCTTCGTTATGAAGGCATGATTCTTGGATTAAATACAGAGTCTAGAAGCACAAAAATCAAAAGGAAGAAAGGTAACTCAGGTATACCTGCAAGAGTGACAAGTCCCGTAGTATTTCAATGTTGTCTGGATCAATTCTCAGAGCATTTCTATAGCATTTGATAGCCTCCCTGTATTCTCTATCAGAACGATAGAGAAGACCATAAACATGCCAGCAAACATGACTTTTCAAATCATTCTACACTAGGACAAACAAGAAAACAATGTCAGGAAATACTGACAGTGCTGTGACATTACATGGATTGAAAGAAAAGAAACAAGACAACCTTCAAACCTAGCCGGACAAGTTCATATGCTTCAGGTTTACGATCCATGCAATTTAAAGTCAACCCCTTCATCGACAATGTTTCTGACAAAAAGTAAAAGAAACCCATAAAAGATAATACAAACACAAAAAACAACAGGTAGTAAAACTATGGAGTGCAAAATACTAATTTGAAGCTGCTTATTTAAATAGATGGGTGTATTTCATAAAATGCAGAAAGGGAAAACAATATATACTATAGCAATAATACATTATTGTATATCTAATAAAAACCAACCAATATAAAGCATCATACATCATGGAATAATCACTATACAGCTAATGCTTTCAAAAATGCAAGTGATAGCTATGACAAGACGTAAGAAACAAACCCAAAGAAAAAATCATGTCAAGTTCTGGGGTATAATTGTAAATATAATCTCCAAACTGATAACAGGGACCCCAGCAATATCTATCTAAAGAATAAACCCTTTGCCTTGTAAGTATAAAGTTCTTTTTTTGTTTCACAGTTCTTGCATCTTTACACAGGTACATCAGAATATAAGGACTAAGCAGTTGCATTTTGACCAGAAAAAAAATGCATCAATTAAACTACCTCCATGATCGGGAAACTTTTTCAGTATCTGATCAGCAGCCTTCAGTCCTTTCTTGTATTGCTTAGTTTCATATGATTTCTGCAGTGACAAAAAATTATAGACGAGCTTTAGCGAGCATGAACTTCCAAGTCAATAATATAAAATTCATAATGGGAATTGGCTAGAGAAAAGTAACATATAAAAATTAACTGCATCAAAAGGTGCTACAAGGAAAAAACGCTGTCGAGAGTTTATTTACCAATAGGAAGTTAAAAGGGGAAGGAATCACCAAACAGTTCTAGTTTTCACTGATAGAAGAGAGAAGAAGAGAGCAACTCACAGTGGAATCCTGAAAACTTTCATATGTAGCTTCTTTATATCTAATACAAACATGTTCTTAAAATATATAAATATTCACATTTTAACCTGTGAATCTAAAAAAGTTCTCCAGGTATCAGCTTGGCCGATTTATCAAATCCTCAAATAGATTGCTTCTCAAAGGTCATGTAATGTCTTGAATAGTTGTGTCAAAAGCAAAAAAATAAGGAACAAGCATCGTTTAAAAAATGCTCAAAGGAAATTTAAATTTTTTTACATTTGCTTTTTGAAAAAAAAAATTGACCTCATTGACATGGTTTAAGCAAAGCCGATTAGCTTAAGCTTCAATAGCTAAACCAGAAAAAATGAACTTAATTATAAATAAATAAATAAATAAATAAATAAAGTTGCTAAAAACTAATTGTCAAACAACATATCTAGTTCAAATTTCTATTTATCATTCGATATCCAGATATTTCTTCGACAACCAAAGAGACCAGCATACAGCTAGGGTTTTACAGGCAAAGAGCAAAACGATAAAAGAAGTGCGATCGAATAAACGCAGCATAGGAAAACCAATACGAAAATGGATGCCGATAAGAAATTCGAATTGAACCATAAGAGAGAAAAGAGAATCGAAGCCTTACGACGATGAGTTTGAAGAGATTAGCCTCTTTCGGAGGCAAGGGAGCTCCCATTGCTTTCTCTGAGGAAGAAAATTAGAAACTCGTTGAACAAGAATTAAGATTCGTTCGACGGAGAAAAAGGGTTATAAGATTGAGAGAGAAGGGGAGAGTTAGGGGTTTGTAAGAGACGAGACAGTGGTGGCGTTTATCTGCTTCTTCAACCCTACTTTAAACAAGAAGCGTAAAAAATAAAGATAAATTTAAAAAATAAATAATCTATTGTTCCGAAAAAGAAAGAAGGCAAGGAATATTTTTGTCCTTTTCAATATTTTAGGTTCCGCTTTTTTGTAATTTTGACAAAAATATAAATAATATGTTTGAATTAATTATTAATGATTAATTTACTGTTAATCATTCATTGGTATACATTATTTTAAATATTTTTTAATTATATATATAAATATTATTAATAGATTTATTGGTCTCTTTGGTGTTAAATATGGTTTTGAACTTGGGTCAACGGAGAAGTTTATTAGCACTTAAAGTAAATAAAATATTATTATTTTTAGAGATTATAGATTTGAGCACTAGTAACTGCAGTAGGACGATTGAATATTCAATGTCAAATGATTGAAAATATTTAGAATATATGCTACTTTGTAATCATCTCAGTTAAATAAAAAAATATTTTATTTATAATTAAATATATTATAAATAATATTTAATACTTAATACTTGATTTATTTTTATTTTTGATAAATTTTGAATGAATATAAGGTCTATTCAAATACTTTTAATTATTTGCTAATGAACATACATATATGTGGTGTTTGAAATCGAAACTTCAAAGTAATATCTTAATATTTGATTTAAAATAAAAAGAAAGTTTAAATTTTTTAAATATTTTAATTAAATCTAATATTTTTATATATGAAATTGTATTATTTTTACATACTCAACTTTACATTAGAGTTTTTTTTACAAAAATATTTTTTTTATAATGACATGTGTTATCATTCGATTGTGTAAGAAATAAATTAAATAAATTAGAAAATATATATCCTCTATTCATATCGTAACACATGTCATCATTTAATTAAAAATTATATGTATTAAATTGAATTAAAACTATGATTAAATTGATAAAAATATATAAATATCAAAAATTAAATATATAATTATATTAATTATTAATTATTTTAATAGTCACATCAGTTCGTTCATTAAATACTATATTTAAAGGGAGATGATTTAATTGGAAAAATATATGTGAGAGAAGTCAATTTTTCAGTAGCAAATGAAATTTTATCTAAAATATATAATTAAATATGTGAATAGATAATTGATATAATTGTGTTTTATCTTATTTTTTTTAACTTGTGCAATTATAAAATCCTATTGTGATATTTTACTTAGATGAGTTTTCTCTCGGTGCATGTTAGCTGGGCTAACAGGCGGGTGAAGACGAAGCTGTTTTTTCTACGTTTCTTGCTCATTTTCTTGCTTTCTCTGGACTTTCTTGAGGGGTTTTATTCACTTATGGCTGGTGAGGGTAGTGTCGACTGGAGAAAGCTTTTCGCGGCTGGGATTGATCAAGAGTTAGATTTCTTTCCTCCTTCGGTGGTTGAGGGTTCTTGTGTGGTTAAGTCATCTCGTGTTGTGTTTGAGGAAGGTATTTTGGAATGGAGGTTCTCCTTAGTTGGTCAATTTGTTGGGCAGGCTCCTAATTTTACTTTTCTTCAGAAAGCTGTTAATCTGATGTGGGGAAAGGACTCACCGGTGAAGGTAAGCCTAGCTGGTTCGAATTTATTCATTTTTTTCATTTGTTAATTCTTCCACTAGGGACTGGGTTTTAGATAACGGTCTGTGGCATGTTCAACATAAGTCAGTTTTCCTTCGGAGATGGGAAACCAATCTGAAAGAACTGCATTTTGATTTGACCTATATGCATGTTTGGATTCAACTATATAATGTACCTTTGGAATTATTTTCGAAGAAAGGGCTCAATTATATCGCGAGTGCGATCGGTAGACCTCTTCATATGGATTTGATAACTGCCAGTCGTGAGCGTCTTGAGTACGCTCGTGTCTGTATAGAGATTTCTGCTAGAACTCAGATCCCTGATTTTATTGATGTGATTCTTTACGATGAGTCATTGGCTAGAATCAGGGTTTTTGTGCCTTGGTTACCCAGTTCCTGTGTAGACTGTGGCCGATTTGGGCACGTTGTGAAGTTTTGTCCCCAAGGTAAGAAAGTAGATCGGGTCTGGAGAGCCAAAACTTATGTGCCAACAGCTAAGGTGGTTAGTTTTGATAATATTGGAGGGGTTCCAAGTAATTTATGTACAGAGAATTCTATTGTTGTGTCTAGTCCCGATATGGAACATAATCAGAATGTGGACTGCCAATCGGGTATTGCTGGAAGCAACCTGGTTGTTCACACGGTACTAGTGTGGTTAGTTCTGGGACCTCTTTGAAGCCAGCTGGGCCTACTGATAGTGATAACCAGACTATTATTGCTGGTAACAACTCGGTTGTTCATACTGCTAGTTCTGGGAATTCTGGTATTGTCTTAAAGTCAGTTGTGCCTACTGATAGTGCAGATAATCTAGTTGTTGCTACTGATAGCAATTTGTCTAATGTAATTGGCACAAACTCGGTTACTGTCATGGTGGCTAATGGAGTTCATTCTAAGAGTTCGGATGTGGCTATTGTTGGGAGTGATGTTGTAGCTGATTTGGGTTCTAAACTATCTGAAGCTGAGCATGTTTATATTCCTCCTGTGAAGAGGGGCAGAGGTAGACCAGCTAAGGATGGCAAATTCGTAGGGGGTGGTTCTAAGAATAAATTTGATGTTCTTAATTCCATAGACCCTGAAAATTTGATGAATGTGCCTTCTGGTAACTCTGGCAAGAAGCAGAAGGGTACTGCTTTGGGTGTGTCAGCAATCATCCAAGAGTTGAAGTCAAAGAAGAAAGAACATGCTGATAAGGTAAAACATATGAGGATAGAGGTGGTGCTTCTTTCTCCACCACTTTGTCATGTTAGTCTGCTTTTGGAATATTATGGGTTTTAACAGTCCCCTAAAACAAAGTGCAGTATTGAAATGGGCTGCTAAGTGCCAAATTAACATATTATGCCTTCTTGAAACTAGAGTAAATGAGAGTAACTCTGGAGGTATTCTTTCTAAAAAGTTTGTTGATTGGGGATTCTGCTGCAATTATAGTTATTCTGATAATGGCCGAATTTGGGTGCTCTGGCAAAATCACTTGAGTTGTTCCATTAGTTCTATCTTTGACCAAAGTATCACCATTAAGAGTACTTTCGGTGATAAGGTTTTCTTTTTAACTGCGGTGTATGGCTCAAATGACAGTTTTTCCCGTAGACAGCTCTGGAATCAGCGAAGCACTATGGCTAGTGTAGTGGGAAGTGATGCTTGGTTGATCGGTGGTGACTTCAATGTCATCTTAAACATGGAGGAAAGCTCGAATGCAGTAAACTCTGCTACTGTTTCTGATATTTCTGATTTCCAGAGATGTGTTGAGGAATTGGGAATCTTTGACCACCAGTATACTGGCCCTTTATTCACCTAGTCAAACAAACAACAGGATACTTACCTGGCTCGTAAGTTAGATCGTGTGCTTATTAATCCTAGTTGGTTCGTGGCTTTTCCTTCTTCGGTGGTGGAATTTCATGCCCCTGGTGACTCAGATCACTACCCAGCTCTAGTCTGGTTTCACAAGGATGCTCCCATTGATAAGCCAAAGCCATTCAAGTTTTTTAACTTCTGGACAACACATCCTGACTTTATATCTATTGTAAAAAATTCATGGCAGTCCCTGACCACTGGAAATCCTGCTCATGCATTATTCTTGAAGTTGAAAATATTAAAACGCTGCCTTAAGGAACTCAACATGTCCCACTTTCACGATATTTCTGGGCAAGTTCAAAGGAAGAGAGATGAGCTTCAAAATATTCAACTTTCAAACTTATGTGCTGCTCTTGCTGGAAGTTTCATTAAAGACGAATTGGAGGCAGGAAGGGAGCTTAATTCCCTTGAACAGGCAGAGCTACTATTCTATAAACAGAAGGCTAAAGTTGATTGGATCAGAGATGGTGACCAAGGCACCCGTTTATTTTACTCAATAGTGGCTAACAAAAGAACTTGCAATACCATTCGTGCTCTGTATAACCAGGATGGGGTTAAACTAGACTCATTCGAAGGCATGTCAAATGAGGTAATTCGATTCTTTAAGGATCAATTAGGGGTTACTGACCCTGATGTCCAGAGCTACAATATTAACATCATTAGGAGCCTTCTTGATTATTCCTTGCCGAGGGGTGCTGCCGATATATTGATTAAAGATGTGTCCGATGCTGAGATTAAAGATGCCATATGGGGGCAAGGGAACAACAAGTCCCCTGGTCCAATGGCTTTAATTATTACTTCTTTAAGGTTGCTTGGCCTATAGTTGGGAATAACATCTTGGCAGCTATTAGGTACTGCTTCGATAACTCCTTTATGCTCCCATCTTTTAATGCTACTACTGTGGTTTTAGTCCCTAAAGTCCCCAACCCGAATATGGTAAAAGATTATAGGTCCATTTCTTGTTGCTCGGTTATATATAAAACCGCTACTAGAATTTTGGTGAACCGATTATCTGTAGTTTTCCCTAGTATGATCACAATGAATCAATCTGCTTTTGTGAAGGGGATAAGTATTATAGATAATACGCTTTTAGCTCAAGAGCTTGTTAGGGGCTATTCTAGAAATAATATCTCGCCTAGATGTGCTCTTAAGATCGACTTGCAAAAGACTTTTGACTCTTTAGACTGGGAGTTTGTGGAGACTATCTTGCATGCTTTGGGCTTGCCTGAGAAATTCATTGGTTGGATTTGGAACTTTATCATGAATCCTAGCTACTCCATTGTTCTTAATGTCTGCCTTGTTGGATACTTTAAGGGTGCTCGGCAGGGGAACCCCCTTTCACCATACATCTTTGTGTTGGCGATGAATGTCTTATCCAAACTTCTGAATTTGGCCGCTGCTAAAGGTGTCTTTAACTACCATCCTAAGTGCAAAAAAATTGGGCTTACCCACCTTTGCTTTGCGGACGATTTACTTGTCTTTTGCAAAGGATCCATGGACTCTATTATTGGGGTGCAAGTTGTCATGGACGTTTTTTACACTATGTCGGGCCTGAGGCTTAATACTAGTAAGTGTGAACTATTTCCTGCTGGAATTTCTGCCCAGCAATGTGTTTCCATCGGGAATATTACTGGCTTTAAATTGGGTAGTCTCTCGGTGAGATACTTGGGTGTGCCACTGGTGTCAAGGAAATTAATTGTGAAGGACTACCGAAGTCTCATTGATAAGATCAAAGCTAAACTGAATCTTTGGGCCAACAAACACCTCAGCTTTGATGGTAGGTTGCAACTGATCCGTGCTGTTTTATTCAGCATGTCTAATTTTTGGTGTCAACAAATAATTCTTCCAAAAGAGATTATTAGACCTATCGAGCAGCTCTGTTCTAGGTTCTTTTGGAAGGGGTCTGACTTCGTCTGCGAGGGGTGCCCGTGTTTGTTGGAGGAAAGTCTGTTTGTTGAAGTCCGATGGGGGCTTGGGTGTGCAAGATATAGGCGGTTGGAACAAGGCCTGTATTATGCTACTAGTCAGGAAATTGTTGGCCAATGAAGGTTCTCTTTGGGTGGCTTGGCTACGTGCCTATGTGATTAGAGACAGTGATTTCTGGCAGTTGGATATCCCCAATAATATTAGTTGGAGCTTCAAACGCCTCTTGAAAGCTAGGCCATCTATTATTCATCTTCTGGCTGATCCAGCTCCTGACCTTAGTGCGAGACGTATCTGGGATAACATGCGTATTAAGGAAGCAAAGGTCCCTTGGCAGCATCTTGTTTGGTTTTCGGGGCGTATTCCCAAGCAGAGCATTATTGTTTGGATGGCCATTTTAAATAGACTCCCTACTCGGATTAGACTTCAAAGGCTCGGTCTTAGTATTGATGATATTAATTGTTTGTTGTGTGATCGTGAGGCAGAATATAAGGAGCACTTATTTTTTGAATGTAGCTTTGCTAAGAGTTTGTGGGGATCTATTCTTACTTTGTGTGGGTTGTTTCGTGTGGTTAGTAATTGGGATGGTGAACTCGCTTGGGCGATCAATTGTCTTAAGGGAAAATCGCTCATTGTGAAAGTTCTTAAGCTCGCTTGGACCAGTCACATTTACTGTACCTGGAAGGAAAGAAACAACAGATTATTTGGGAGCAGCTTTAGGTCAGTGGAAGCGGTTTTGCAGGATATATTAAGGAGACAGTTCGCATCCGGTTGGCTGGCAAGCCTATTAACAGAGCCGATTCAAGGAATGCCACTCTCTGTGCAAGCTGGGGCATCTCTTAGCTGTGCTTCTTTTCTGGTTTCCTGTTTGTTAAGCTTAGTTATGCATTTCTTAGCTAGTTCCTTTCATGTTTTCCTGTTGCGTTAATTACTGGTTATCCTGCGATCTATTGCTTTATGTATGCTGTAATTTGTAGCAGGTCTCCTGCTTTCTTGGGTAATGAAATGGAATTATCCAAAAAAAAATCCTATTGTGAAATAGCGTGAAGTTATGAACGTGGAAAACCAAGATCCTAGGGTTTTATCGGAAGTAGAGAAACCCATAGTTCCACCCTCGACGCTGGTAAGTCCTAGTGCTCCGATCAACCTAAAAGAACAAAGAGTAACAAATAAAGTAAAGAACCGATTAGTTGCACCAATTATTGATGGAGAATCCATGAAAGTTATCGATGCGCAGGAAGGAGAAGAAACCCAAGCACTAGCTGTAGAAGTTAGTCAAGTTCACCCTAACACGGGAAAGCCATGTTATGCTTCAATAACGGCGGGTACCTCAAACAAAGGCAAATAACCGATCATAAACCTCAAGGACAACGACATAATATTCAAAGACGGCGATGTATCTATTGATAACTCCGGTGCCTACCCCAAGATAAGGTTTTCAGAACGTGTTCACGGTTTAATTAGTCTTTAACGTGAAACAAACAGTAATCGTGCAACTTCTAGGGAAAAGAATATGATACAATGCACTATGGAATGGAGTAAACACTCTTTGGCAACCGCTGGGCAACTTTAATCTAGTTGATCTAGATTATGATTATTACCTAGTCAAATTTGAGAAGAACGAAGATTATACGAAAGTTCTCACAAATGGCCCTTAGACTATATACTATAGTTATCTTACGGTTCAACTTTGGAGTAGAGGAATCTTCACGACAGAGAAATACTCATCACAAGTGATTATCTGGATCCGACTCCAAAGTCTACCCTACATGTACTACACGAAGATGATATTCTTGACAATCTCTAATACCATATAAACAGTCATTAGAATTGACTACCATACCAACACAAGTGAGAGAGGTAAGTTTGCAAGGTTAGTGGTCGTGGTCGACCTGAACAAACCGCTATACCATGCCTCGGCATCAATAATTTTACTCAAAAGATTGAATACTAAGGCTTGCAATAGGTTTGTTTTAACTGCGGACTATATAGTCACAGATTTGTTTTAACTGCGGACTATATGGGCACACAAAGGAAGAATGTGAGGTAAATAGGGAGACTCGGGCCGGTAAATATTTACCGTCCAAACTTAGGCAATCAACTTAACACCAAGAGGAACCAAGAGAAGAAAGTCCTTTTAGACCATGGATGATCATGTTACCTAGATCGAGGAAACCAGGACCCCAAATTTCGAATGCCAAACCCAAAGAAAATGCAAGTAATGTCAAGTTGAACTCACGATTTGATGTACTCCAAAATCTTGATGATTACCCAATGATTCCAATCATAAACAACAAACTATATATAAATAAACCTAACCTCACCAGAAGTATCCTTTCATCCTCAATCGAGCCTACCCTCATAGTTGTAGATTCCTTCAAAGAATGATCTTTTGCCCCTAACATACATCCATTTGTAGCCCCAAAAAACAAAGCTTCACAAGGCCGTAAAGAGAGGATCGTGTTGGACATCGACCAAGAGCATAACATACTGATAGATGTCCCAATTACGACTAGCGTGGTACTAGAAAGAGAACTGGCCACACAAAACATACATAGTGGTGATATCCAAATACCGGCATCAAAGGAAGCAACAATATCAGAACACCAACCAGAAATAAAGAATAGCAACCACGCAGTTATCTCTATCAAGGAAGATAAAGGGACTACTACATACTCTCAAAGATGGCGCAAAACCAAGGATCCCTCCCTCCCTAAGAATAACAATAGGAAACTGAAATTCAGGAGACTGGAGGATTACAAAGCACCCAACACACCTATTCTCTCAGACTGGATACATGCAGCCTCGACTATCAAAGGAACGCCACGCCCGTCTACAAATAAATCACAGACCCAAGTACAGGCAACCATCCCTGCTTTGAATGTGGAAGCCACACCCAGCGAGTTTAGAGAGGAGGAGGTGTTACCTCAGTCTGCGAATAACGTTGCATCGTCACAGTAATTACCTTCCTTTATTTATGGATTTATTCTTCTGGAACACACAAGGTGCTACGCACCCTACCTTTCGTAGTCAATTCAAAAGACTAATGAAAACTTGCAAACCCGAAGTAGTGGCACTGTTTGAAACAAAAGTGAGCGGGCGAAAAGCCGACAAAGCCATCAGTTCTTTTGGGTTTGCAATTCATTCTGAGTCGAAACTCAGGGGGTTTAGCGGTGGAATTTGGATTCTCTGGGACAACTCGATCCAAGTGCAAATCCTCAAAGCCGCTAATCAATTTGTTAATGATAAGTTTAAAGGACAATATTGATAGATGACACTACTTTACGGCAGTTTACGCTAGTCGCCACATATCCAATACGTAAACATTTATGGAACATGCTCTCCGCTCTCAATCCACATAACAATGAACCTTGGATTCTAGGGGGAGATTTTAATTGTTTGCTCAGGAATGAAGATCGTCTAGGAGGCAGCATCAACAACAATGAATGTAGAAGCCTTTTTAATGACTTTGTCTTCGATAATGCTTTCATGGAAATCGAGTTCCAAGGCAAAAATTTCACTTGGAGACGAGGTAATCTTTGGCAACGTCTCAACCGTTGTCTAATGAACATGGCATGAGATAATATCTATCCTAAATCCAAAGTGACTCATCTTGAGCGGATAGGCTCTGACCATATAGCCCCCTCATGCTCCATAAGAACAGCGCGCCAACTTTGAAAAAAACCAAACAATTCCGACTTCTCGCCGCATGGATGAACCATCCAGACTTTGATAAATTTTTAAAGTCAATCTGGGATAGAGATGGTGAGATTACCAGCAACTTAAAAAGGTTTACAACTGAGGTATCCAGATGGAACCAGAACGTCTTCGGTAGAATCGAGAAAAAAAAATCCAAGCACGACTTTGGGGAATCGATAAGGCACTCCAACACCACTACTCGGCTATCCTAGTCAATCTCAAGAAGGAACTTCTAACAGAGCTCGATGAAGTTATCAGACAAGAACTCTTATGGGCACAACAAGCTAGATGTAACTAGATCAAACACGGAGACAAAAATACTAAATATTTCCGTACGAAAGCTATAGTGAAGCATATACGAAAAACAATGACAACCCTCAGACTACCTTCTGGAGAATGATCTTCAAATCAACAATTCCTCACGGATCACACATCCAAATTTTACAAAGAATTGTATACCAGTGCCACGGAAGCAACACCCAATTATGAGTCACGAGGACTTTTCCCAACCATTGAGCCGCACCTCGTAAATTCCTTGAATACGCCTTTTGAGGACGCAGAAACAAGGGAGGCTTTATTCAGTATGGGTCCTTTAAAATCTCTAGGAGCGGATGTCATTCATGTCATTTTTTATCAATGTAATTGGAACACGGTTGGTAAAGGGGTATGCCAGGTCGTATGTCGCATACTAGAATGAGAACCCATTGACATAGATCTAAATAAGACTTTGCTTGTACTCATTCCGAAAGTCGACAAACCTGAAACTTTATCCCAATTCAGACCAATCGACCTCTGCTCAGTGCTATACAAAATAACCACTAAAGTACTAGTTGACCGAATTAAACCACTTCTCTCAGACCTAGTATCCAGAAGTCAGACGAGCTTTATCCCTGGTCGTGCTATAACGGATAACATTATCATAGAACAAGAGATAATCCATTCAATGCGAAACAAGAATGGGAGGAAGGGATGATTGACAATCAAAATCGATTTGGAAAAAGCATACAACTGCCTTGAATGGTCCTTCATCGAAGATACACTCTTTGATATAAACTTTCCAGCTGCTCTAAGGAGAGTAATTATGAACTGCGTCAGCTCATCGTCCATGCAAGTGATATGGAATGGTGATTTATCTGTTGCTTTCAAACCTTCGAGAGGTATCCGACAGGGCGATCCATTATCTCCATACATCTTCGTGCTATGTATGGAAAGACTAACCCAAGCAATTAACAAAGAGGTCAACAACGATAATTGGAAACCTATCCAACTCACTCCAAATGGCTCATCCCACCTCTTCTTTGCTGACGACTTGATCTTATTTGCGAAAGCAGATACTTCACAGCTCATGGCAATCCAAGAGGTAACCCACAAATTTTGTCGAAGCTCGGCCAAAAGGTTAGTATTCAAAAAACAAAGATCTTCTTTTTTATGAATGTACCGAACTCCACGATGGATTTAATAAGTGAAAACATGGGATTTACAAAGGTCGAAGACCCTGGCAAATACTTAAGGGTTTCTCTCCGCAATCGAGTCACCAAAGACGCTTTTCGGTAATTAATCATCCAAAAAGTCCGTGACCGCCTCTCAGGATGGAAAGTCTAGTCGCTCTCTCTGGCAAGCAGAATTGTTTTATCCAAATCACTACTCTCGGTCATTCTTTACTATACCATGCAATCTATGATACTCCCCAAAGGTGCATGTGAGGAGATTGAACGGTTAATTGGAGGCTTCATACGGGGTCACTCACAAGAACGAGGAGGAGTCCACCTTGTGAATTGGGATGCACTATGTTTGCCAATTAAACAAGGTGGCCAAAGGCTTAAGCATTTGAATACTCAAAATAAGGCATTCATCTTAAAACTTGCATATAAACTAATCACAATGACTGATCTACTTTAGGTTAGAGTTGTGCGTATTAAATACAAGGTACAAGAGCTATTGCCAAGCACTCTTCATGGACGTAACGGCTCATACCTATGGAAAGAAATCTGTAAGTTATGGCCGATTTTCGAAGATAATCTAATTTGAAACGTGGGAAACGGTAAAGACAGATTTTTAGAATGACGTCTGGCTCAAGAATTTGGGCCTGCTTCGCAAGTCATGTCTGCAACCGAGCGCTATTATTGAAAACTCTGGAAAGGTATGCGACTTTGTCACATTGGAAGCAAACTGAAAGTGGGACAAACTGTCAAACATGTTACCTTGTGAAGCAACAAAGCACTTGCAAGCATTCCCACCATCTCTAAATTCCAATAATCGTGATTCTGTGAGGTGGAGAGCATCGGATAACAGATTATTCTCAGTTAGCTCGGGTTATAAATCCTTCTCAAGCCAAGACGAGGAACACAGTGAAAAATTATGGTCACTTATAGCCAAGCTTCAAAGCTTACACAGTGTCAAAACTTTCCTATGGCTTGTATGCAAGGAGCGACTACTTACTAATGCTGAACGTGTGCCTAGACACATAACGTCATCATCGAGCTGTGATACTTTTGGAGCTGCTCTCGAAGACATCAACCATATCCGGAGAGAATGACTGACTGCATTTGTAGTTTGGAAATAACTTTTTAACCCCTCCGAGCTGGAGGAGTTCCTCAATGGTAGTCTACTAGCCTGGATTACCAGAAATCTGGAACGTAACACAGCAACGCCAAGCAAAATACTTGAGTGGAACAGCTTCTTTAGCTCTATGCTCTGATTACTTTGGCAAAAGAGGAACACATACATTTTCAATCCATAATCAGTTGAAATAGAACCTATCTTAGATAAAGCGACAAGATTATCTCAGGAAACTCGTTAGCAAAACATGAAAACCAAATATCCTGTACACGTAAACAACATATCGCGAGATGGCAACCACTTGAAGAGTCTCGGTGCAAAATCAACACCGATGGGTCCAGACAACTAAATTCCGGAGAAGCAGCTTGTGGAGGTGTCGCACGAAACCATAAAGGAGAATGGCTATGGGGCTTCTCAAGAAGAATAGGATACTGCTCCCCGCTAGAGGTAGAGTTATGGGATTTACTCGAGGGACTACGTACAACCTGGAAAGCAAGAGAGAAGCGGGTGATACTGGAAGTCGACTGCAGCAAAGCCGTAAGTTTGATCAAAGATGGAAAGCAGGAAGATAGATCGTTAGCCATTTTACAACATATTGAAATCATGTTTGGCCGTGAGTGGGAAGTATCTCTGGAATACTCCCCAAGAGAAGCAAATTGAACGACAGACTTGATGGCCAAGTATGCTTGGACACTACAGGATGGGATGCATGAATTTGTTTAACCCCCAGACGTTTTAGTTAGAAGTCTTGAAGTAGATAGTTTACTGTTAGGTATAGCTTCTAGTTTCTTTGCTCTTTTCCCAACTAAAAAACGGGAGATGATTTAATTACATCTAAATAGTTAAATTTGAAAAAAATTAAAAAAAGAAATAATCCAAATAAATAATAATAATTAAGTGATCCTAAGTATAGTGTATCTATTTTATTATTAACATTCGACTCGGACCCTAAAATGAATAAGAATTTATACATCCACCCATGAAACCGATCCACGGCTAAACGGGTTACAGTTTGTAAGGAAGAGGAGTAGTTGATGTGAGATAAGCAGTAAATACATATATTTGCAAAAATAGTAGAGGGACGTGGATCCACAGTAACCACAAATCGCCTCAACCCAATCCGTTTCCACTCGGTTCCCTCTCAGTTTCCTTTTTCGAATTACAAACTCAAAACTCGCCTTTCCAAAGTTGCAGTCTTCCCCTCTCTTCCGATTCCACCGAGTTAACACTCGGCCCAATCTCAATCCCATAGAATCAAAGCAAATGCCTCTCCAAACTCTCCCTTCGGATCCGCTGGAGGCCTATTCGGGTCTCGTGCTCTTCCCTCGGACCTTCGCTTCCATTCCAAACCCTCCGCCACCTCATAACGCCGACGATCTTCAGCACTCTCACGATTTTCTCAAATCCATGGTTTCTCTCCTCCTTCTTTATTTGGATTTTCGTTCTCCTCTATTAAATTTCATTACTGTTGTTTTGTACATGAAAAAAAAATACTAATTTAGTATTGGTTTTTTCCCAATAATTTTTCAGCCAGTGCAAAGTCATAATAAGCTTATAGAGCAAGCCAAAGAAATTGTAGATAATAATAGTTCAGAGCTCTTGAACTTGGATATATTAAATTCTGATGCTGAAATTATGGAAATCCTCGAGAGCGAAGACCGGCCTTAGGCCGTAAAAGACCTCGTTTCTCTTTGAAACAGGTCAGTGCTACTTGAAACTGCTTATTTTACTTAATTTCATTTTATTTTTGTGGTAATATCTGTTGATTTCATTTCATTTCTTCAATTGTTGATAGTCAGCCTACTGTGAAATTGGAACCGAGATTAGACATTGATAAATTGGTAGATCCCGAGGAATTCTTTGTGGCATTTGAAAGGGCTGAAGTTTGCTGCTTGATTTCATTTTTGTTTAAATGGTAAATACAATCTGCTAGTATTTCTATGATCATAGCTTTCCATGTATCTATGTATTGTTTTATAGATGCCAAAAGAGAAATAGAGAAGCAGATGGGTACTGCTCTGATGGATTTGGATCAGAATATTCGGTCCATGTCTGCAAGGCCTCGTCGTCCTGGAATGTTGCGGTCTGATCAGTGTTTCCCTTACCAAATTTCCGTTGTATTCAAATTTTCTCTTACGCATACATGTATCTGACATAATGTTTGAATTTATGGTCAGGAGATCGGTTAAATATAAACATCGCTATTATACTGCTTTCTCACCTGTAGGGAACTTTGAAGAGGAAATCCGCAGTCCACTTTGCAATTCAAAATCAGAAAATTCTGACCTGAATGTTGAATTGCAAGAGATGGAATTGAGTGGTAAGTCGGGAAAGGTTCATTTAGCCTCGGGTGTTACTTTTTTCCGTCCCTGCTATCCCATTCTTGATGTCTTATTTAAAAGACTAAAACTGACCTGCCATATAACTTGATTTTATTATGCGCTCGTTTTCATCATGTTGCAAGTTACCCCCACCGTGCATGCAATAATATAATGCTATATGCCCTCTGTCTTAGTGGCCAATGCAGAGAACAAGGTTAGTGAACTTTTGGACCACTTGTTTACCAGTAATTGTGATGGAGATGAAACAGTCAATCTTCTCCAAGAGAGGTTGCAGATTAAACCTATTGATCTGGAGAATATATGCCTTCCTGACTTGCAAGATATTCAAAAGATAGATTTGAAGTCTTCTACAGAAAGCTTGGACAAGCCTAAACACTTGCTATCGGACATACAAAGTTTGATGAAAGGGTTCAGTAAATAACACGGAAACAAAAGCCTGAAACTTCAGTTAATCAGTTAGTTTCTCCCACTCCATCAAGAAGTCCATTGGCTTCAATATCGTTACTGAAGAAACAAATATTGCAGTCTAATGTACTAACTGATCCATTTTCAACTGATGATGCTAATCAATCACCAATGAGAAATGCATCTGGCATTGAAAGTAATAGTAAACAATCTGATCAAGTTATTACAGAGAAGGAACTAAGAGTGTCTGACAACAATGATAGACAAACACCGCAACAGCAGCCAGAGAGTTCAGCTCTTAATTTAGCTTCTCCTACACCTCCAAGAAATCAATTCGCTTCAATATCATTGCTAAATAAACAGTTGCAGTTGCTGCAGTCAGATACAGAATGCGATGCCTTTTCAACTGATAATATTGATCAATCACCTAGGAAAAATGAATCTCCTATTGGAAGTATCAATAAACAATCTAGCCAGGCTGATGAAATGGAACTCATCAAGTCTCATCTGCTGAGGTCTCCATTGTTAGAAGCAAATCAAACTGCTAATGCAAGTTCTGAGCTCGATGGGAGAGATTTTGCTGGTCTCTTTGACAGATCTGTAAATGATAATGCAAGAAGGTTTGATTGTGGTATTAGTGCATCTAGTGTATCTCAGACCAACTTAGAGAATAACAGTTTAAGGACTGGAACGGAATCAGATAATCATGCAATTCAATCAAATGAATTTGGGGGAAGGGTGAGCTTTCCTATTGGTTTTTCAATAAATAGTCATTTGCAGCTTAGTGGAAACATTTGTTTCTGATTGTTATACTCCGATGTAACAATCCGATGTATTGTAACAATCCGATGTATTGTGACAAACGCAGGTGGAAGATATATCACTGGAAGAAGTTGTTCCTTCTCAGATCCAAGTTAATGTGGAAGGCTCAACCATTGATAACTCAGGTGCCATTCAGAGAGAGTCGGGTATGAATATTTCCTCTGTTAATGAGATATTGTTGTGGGATGGTGATGCAAATGACTGAATTATAAGGTTTATTTTTTTGTTGCATATTAGTATACTTATTATCTTTCAAAATTGTTTTATTATGATTTTTGCAAACTAGAAAGTTTCTTCCTTATTAGCCTCCTTTTATCACTTTTGTCTACTGGAGTAGAGAGCAAAATCACAACACACACACAGTCATGCTGACTGCCGGAAGCGGTGCAAATTCTTGTCTAATGGGATCTCCTACTTTCATGCTTTGGCTTGTATAGCTAGTGAATACTAATTTCCTTGTATCATTGAATAACAAATTGCATTAGAGATATAAATTTATATTGATATTCCCATTTAACTAATCAGTTTAACTTATGCAGCACATTGTTGGTTGTGTTATAAATCAGAAATGCCATCTTATAGTCCAAAGATGGTTCAGGCAGTAATTTTCTGCTTTTGAAGTATAACCAAAATATGGATAAATTTTCTGTTGTTTTGCTTTAAATAAATCATCATTGAAATATTTTTTTTCTAAATTTATTATTAATGGATTTTAACTCTGACATTTCTGCATGGTAAATTATAAATTTCTTTTAGTTGCCTTGGATGCGGTACATCTTGAATCAGATTTTCCTTGGTCATCAATATGCTTTTTGATGGCTTCTATTTATTAATTTCCTTTGTGCACATTTCCATTCCCCTAACAGATGAATCTAATCCTGCTATTGATGAGGACCATTCCATGAATGAATCTTTAAAAGTAGCAGAAAGTGGTGAGCGGCTGCATGAGGGTTGTTCTGTCCAAGATTCTTTATCTTGTTTATGTTTCCGCTTTATCTAGCAGTCAACTTCTGTGAGTATGGCGTTGTAGTGCTTTTTTGTGCATACATATAGAAGTTATGCTATTGCCTTTGTACCTTTGGAATATTGATTATTTCTCTGATTTTGCTTTATTTTTTCGGTCTTGTATTCTCAGTTCTACTCTCACACTCTCTCTCAATGCTGAAACTTGAAAGAGTCATATAACATATTGATATCCAGTCAAAATGTTTTCTGCAGTTTACCAATCTTTTAGAATTTGCATCTCACAGATTGATTTTATGGGTTTCCACCTAGACTATTGTAGATTAATGTTTATTGCCTTTTATACCACTGAAACCTTATACATTTTGTGTTCTGTTGGCTGTCGTTAGTTCATGATAATAATTAAAATTTCAGTTGACAGACACAATGTAGTTAACTCTATTTATTGGATGACAAGCAGTTTGATCTATTATAGTAGCTAAGGATAATCTTTATCTCAAATCGTTCTGAATCTCAACTTAGTTTTGGTTCGTTAAGTCCTGGGTTTGAAAAAAATGAAAATGTTTAAAACCACCACGAGAGTGAAGCGTGAAACTTGATCTGCATGTCTAGTTAGGAAACTCACATACTGAAAGTGGTGCTTCTGTATTACCTAGCAATGGCTGATTGGCATTTTGAGTAAAGTATGTTACAAGGTTATTGATTAGGTGCAGTTTCTATTAGATGCTTGTATATACTTAGCATACTTCAGTTTGCTGTCTGGAATCCCTTCAGATTTTATTAGTCTATGCCTATGGACCTATGAATGTAATCATTTCATCCATTTGGTGAAGAAAAAGATGTAAAATTTATGCCTTTTTGGTTTATTTCCGTTATTTTGAATTTTCTCAAGTTTATCTGTTTTTTCATTTCTACTTTTTAATTTGGTTATTTAGCAACAGAATAAGGCCAAAGTAAAACCACTGCCATGCAATAGACCAAAGGGGAAAGCACTTTCTGGAAGACAAAGCCTTGCAGGTGTTACTAATACTAAAAGCTCAACTTGCATCTTTAAAACTCTGTTGGGATGAATAGCTGAGTTCTTTCTTTCTAGGTTCTGGTACAACATTCAATGCAGAAGGGAGGAGACAAAGCACAAGGATCAGGTCAAGACATTTGGAATTCTGGAAAGGTGAAAGATTCTTATATGGACGTGTACATTCAAGTGAGTACCTTCCCTTATGATTTTTTACTATGCAAGGAGTTCATTATGCCGTTATAAATTAAAATATCAACTGCATGCTTTCTGGAGAATTGCTAATTTCACCGAAACTGTTATTTAAAGGCAATGTTTACTTCAAGAGTTTGTTTTAGTTACATGTATTATAATTTGTAACATAACTTATGTCTAAACTGAGTTCTACCAGACTACCAATAAGAAACTATGCCATATAGTAAATCCCTTCATTTGGCCTCAGACACAAAATCCACATGGTTATTATTCAATTTGATCTGCAATGAGAGGCCTTGTCTTTGTACAGGTTTGGCAACCGTAATAGGGATAAAGTATGAATCTCCGAGGAAGGGTGATGGTCTCAAAGTGAAGTCGTTTGTAAGTGATGAGTACAAAGAACTGATTGAACAGGCTGCCAGGTTTTGAGATGGCCGTAATTGTTGTTTATGGACTGACCATGAATCCGGGTTGCAAAGTAAGCTTAGCATACTTTGATGAACTGATCACTAGACATTAGTTCCCAGGATCTCTCTCTCTCTTATTCAATATATGTATGTTGTGCATTACTTGTAGAACTAGTAGTTATATCTGTTGTGGACAATATTTGTTCAATGTGAATTTTTATGATGATCTTTAAGAACTGAAAGCTATTTACCAGACAATAGAGCATTTGTTTCCAAAGGATCCTGGAGTGTATCAACCTAATAGATTTTTGGGCATCTACTAGTTCACTTGTATCATATTTTGGAGACGGTGTAAAGATTGAGAGAGTCTAAGGAAAGACAACCTAATTTAAGACTAAGGAAAGGCGCAAGAACATAACATTTTCGGTTGCACAACCTAAAATGTCAACTTTTTCTTAACATTTTTAGGTTGAAAATCTTCTTTATAATATTTTCGGTTACCAACTTAAAAAGTTACTTTTTTCGTAACATTTTTTGTTCAACTGAAAATGTTAAAAAGTTAATATTTTAGGTTGCGTTCAACAAAAAAATATTATGATTTTTATAACATATTTGGTCGCGCTTATTTTCTATCATTCATTAGTCTTAAATTAGGTTTTCGTATACCATAACTACCCGTAAAGAAGAGTGAGGCCATGCCGTTAAAAAAAACAGAACAAATCGAGTAATGTTTTAAAATTAAAAAGATTTAAAATTAAAAAGGTAAAATCTTCAAAGTAAACTTTAAATGTTAGTTCAAAAAGAAAATAGTATAATTTAGAAAACAAACCCCCTTTGCGCCTAATCAAGATATTCTTCACTTAACTCAGCTCCTATTTTTTTTTTTATAAAAAAATCAATCCCAATTCTGATTTTTTAGCAAATTTATGTGTTGACAAGTTAATGTTTTTAGATCTTAAAAAAAAAGGGTAAAAATGCTTCAAAAGTGAGAATTATTGGTTAGTCTTATATGTAATTTATATTTGCTTGAACCAACATGCAATCTTTTGGTTGAGAATTATTTATCATAAAAATTAACTTTGATAGGTTCATATATAATAAAATTTCGGGTAAACTACGTATTTAGTATTTACATTATATTTTCAATGTTTTTAAAACCATACATAACGTTTAATTTCATTTCATTTTAGTACCCACTATTAAAAATTAACGCGTTTAGTACTTAAACTATCATTTTTAGTCCGTTTTAGTATCTAATTTTTTAATTTTTTCAAAGCTTAACATTAAATTTTGAACGGAGATACTAAAATGAAACAAAAACTAAATTTTTTAATGACATGTACTAAAATGAAACAAAAATTAAATTTTAGATATGATTTTAAAAAAATAAAAAATTTAAATACTAAAACGAACTAAAAACACATAATTTACTCTAAAATTTAATTTAAATATCATCAATGCGTCTCAAAGAACTAAAACCAAGGGATTGTTTTATTGTGTCCAAAACCATTGAATTATTTTATTGTGTCTTAAAGAACTAAAGAAAAATCATTGCTTTGAAATATGATTTCCAGATTTAAAGAAAACTTTACTTCGTAGCTATCCATTTAGCTTGAACTTTACTGAATCACAGATCTAGAAAAAGACAAAAACAGTTTAAATTTAGAGATATAATATACATCATCACGATATTCAATACTTAATTAAAATATATAATATGGATAAACATATTTAATCGGTAAATTAAATTATCTATTTCATATTCTTTTTATATTCTCTTAAGTTATAGATTCCGAACCTATTAAGAATATTTATTTTTTTTCTTTGATTTACCTTCTCTCTTCCGGATAAAATTAGATTCAAAATTCATAAATAAATAAAAATATAATAATGTGCATGTTACTTTACAAAACAATTTTCGAAAGTCCAATTGCTCGAAGTAATTCTTATCCATTTAAGTGATGTTTATCCATTTCCCTTCGTCATCTCAAGTGTAAACGAAAAGATATCAATTATTGCATGTGTTTCCAACTTGTCTGAGTTGAATAGTAGAACTACTTTTCCCCCATCGTTTATGGAATGTTTCGAATAAATATACTTGCTATTTTTTTATAATTTTTTTGTCGACGTATTATGTTTTAGACTCGTCTTTTTTGGTTAAAATATTTGTAGTTATCTAAGCTGGACGTTAACATGATGACTGAGTTATGATAGTCGTTTTAGATTCTGAGATCATATTTTATCATATCACAATTAGTATGTTAACGTTCAACTTAGAATATCGTCAATTTTTTAATAGAAAATGACGAGTTTGAAACATAATAAATAGTCAGGTGATCATTTTGTTAGTTGAGAGACTCAAAAAGCAACTATCTATACTCGACGAACCATTTTGGAACTTTTAATATTCGATAGGCTTAATAAAACAATACTCTATAGTTGAATACCATTTTAACGAATATTTTATAAATTAATTAAAGTTTTGTTGTAAATAATAGGATAAAATATCAAAGTGGTGATTTTTATTTTATATTAGTCGAAAATTGAGAATCAAATTTCATTAGTGGTTAAAAGAAATGTTATTCTTCTCAGTAGGTATTGAAGTAGTGTACAGTGGTTAAAAAAGTTTCCGACGTGCATGATAGATTGTTGTCTTTCTCGATCAAACGCGGTGTTAAATAAATTTTCAGATTATCCCAAAGAAAAGAAGGGTGGTTTAAGATTGATGGGTTGCACTTGAAATATTGAACGATGGTGCAGGCAGTAATTCTCAAGCAAGACCAACAAAATGAACCAAACAACACAAAAGAGGTTCCGGCTTCAGATCTCTTCCGTTTGTAGTAGCACATTTTTTCTTTATTTATCAGTGACCATTATAAATATAAGTTTGAGTCTCCTCTATCTCAACTATTTAATTTATTTTTAATAAAATAGTGATACGCATCGTCACTTGATTAACTCGAATAAAATTATTAAAAATAATAAATATATTGTTGAAAAAGAGAGAGAAAATGATGTAAAAATAAAAAAATATTTTAAAAGATTGAAATATAAAAAATATAAGAGTGATGCTTTTGTTAGAAGAATAGTTTGGTGACCAAAGTAGAAAAGTAAAAATTTGATGATTCATAATTTAGTTTGCCCAAAAGTTATATATATCCCAGGGAGTTAACTCTGGTAGCTAGTTAATAAACAATATGAACAGCAAGAGAATCCATCAATAAAAGTTAAAAAACTGTATGCAAATGCAAAACAACAAAAAGGAAAACAGCGATACTGAAAGCGGCGTAACAAAACAAACGTCCAATGGTTCCCCATAATCTATTCGGTCCCTGTCTTCTTCACTTTATCTTCTTCAACTTGAACTCATCCATCTTCCCTATATATTAACCTCTCAATCCTTTACTCTCTCACCCAAAAAAACAAAGAAACCATCTTTTCTTTTCTCCCAAACAAAGATTTTCATACCATTTCTCTTATCATGGAGCTTATACCCGGTCTTCCTAATGATATTGCTCGCGAATGTTTAATTCGTGTCCCATACAATGATTTCTCCAATATTGCATCGACCTGTAAAAACTGGAAGCTCGAAATTCAATTGCCTGAGTTTTTTCGTCACCGGAGAGCCGCAGGGTGTAGTAAACATGTGGTGGTTATGACTCAATCCCGAGTCGACCCGGATAGAGATTCGGGTTTGAAATGCCAGGCTTTGCCTGTTTATCGGCTCGTGCTTTTCGAGCCCGATACCGGTGACTGGTGCGAAATGCCGCCGGTTCCGGGGTGTTCCGATGGGTTGCCGGTGTTTTGTCAGGTTGTTCGAGTCGGGTTAAACGTTGTGGTGATGGGTGGGTTGGATCCGGATACTTTTGATGTCCGCAACGAGGTATATGTGTATAATTTTCTATCGGCTACTTGGCGGCACGGGACCGACATGCCGGGTGTGAAGAGGGTCTTCTTCGGATGCGCGTCGGACTCGGATCGAATGGTGTTCGTTGCCGGCGGACATGACAGCGAGAAAAACGCCTTGAGATCTGCAATGGCGTATGACGTGGACACTAACAAGTGGGTCCAATTGCCCGATATGGAAAGAGAACGTGACGAATGTAAGGGGATTTTCCACCTAGGAAAGTTCCACGTCATCGGCGGATATTGTACAGATAGGCAAGGCCAATTCGTGAGTAGTGCCGAGCTATTCGACGTTGCCATGTGGCAGTGGAAACCACTTCAAGAGAACCTCTTATCTCACGCCACATGTCCTAGGACTTGCACGGTGGCTGACGGAGCATTACACATGTGCCAAGGAGGCGACGTGGCAAAACTCGAAGCCAACACATGGAAACCGGTAGCCGAGCTGCCGGGTGAGGTATGCAATACAGCTCTTGTGGCCACATGGGAAGACAAACTGTTGGTTATTGGTTCCTCGAACTTTGGTGAGCCCCACACCACTTACGTGTTGAATTTACAAAATTACACGTGGACAAGAATAAAACCGACGGACGAACACTCGGGTTATGTTCAATCCGGTTGTTACATAGAGTTATAAATCGGTTCGGATAGTAAGATTCAAGTCGCCTACTTGTAACATAATGTACATATGAAGCACTGAGGTGGGGGGGGGGGTCTTTGTTTGTTTTCCCATTTGCGGGATGAGGTCGATTGTGGCATGGAGTGTGCCACAAATTAGTCAAGGCTAATAGGATAAGGTAATGAATACGAATGTCGTTTTCTCTTTGGAATCAGCACCATTCTAGAGATAAAGTGAAAAAAAGCAAAGGAAATTAGATTAGGATGAAAAGAGTGGAAATCTAGACAACGACATTGTCTACTGCGTCACTTGGAAGAGTCATTGTATACATTTTCTTTTTAAGTAATTTAAAATCATTATAAGATATTATTTATTTCCATTTTTTAGTCTATTAATAATATAGACGTAGTGAACAAACGTTACTACCTGTACTTTAATTTTTTTAAAACATATGTTTTTACTATTAAAGTTATTCAGTTCGTTGAAAACAGTGACCATGAAAGGGGGAAATCAGTCGGGCACTATGAACGCCGCCCCCTGTACTGGATTTCTTGTCACCTCGTTTTGCCCTTTGAAGCAAAACCATCCATGGTTTTAAGTAAATCGTGTTTAATACTACTAATAATCTTCATTATATTTAGGGTTAATTATCTCATTCATACATGAATTATACCCGATTCTCAGTTTTATACATAATATTTAAAAATTCTCGATTTCATACATGATGTTTTTTACCGTAAACAGATTCACTCACTTCCATCACAGAAAGTAACGTGGAACCCTACGACCACTAATAAAATGACATGTGACACTTAAAAATACATGTTTTTAATTTTTTAGGTAAATTACATCATTCATCATTCAACTATCTTCTCACTCTTATTTTACTCACTAAAGTTTATTTTTTTAATTTAATTATTAAATTTTATTTTTTATTTAATTATTAAACTATAGAATACTCTTATTTTAATAACTAAAATTTATTTTATTAATATTTTTATAACATGGCATCAGTTAGTATTATTTTATTAATATTTTTTATGATGTGACATCTATTAGTATTATTTTATTAATATTGTTATTACATAAAATTAAAATAAAAAATAAATTAATTAAAGTCCCTAAATCTTGTATTCAAACCCCAAATCACAAACCACCAAATTTCTTAAAAATTCTCCAAATGGGTTTAACAAGTTAAGCTTCTTCACACCATTTTCCTCCAACCCTAAATCTAATAATCATAAGGAATTGGTACATTTCAAAGTTAATATTCCTACAAAATTGAAGATTTATTTCACAATACACCAGCTTAAGTACAAATATTCTCAAATAAAATAGGTTAATTACCCCATTCATACATGAACTGCTTATTTCAAGAGTGATGCAGTGGTTGCTCCCTTTGGGATTCCCCCATCCTCCATAAGTGTTGAAGCAATAAAAACAGGTGAATGACCAAATTTCTTCTCGAATTTGATTTATGGCATAAGGGTTGACTTCTCATTATCTATAACTGCAACACAGATTATGGAGGTAGAGAAGGAATAGGGATAGGAAATTTTCAAACTCTAGTTACATATTAAAGCAAATACAATAAAATAAAAAAGTAATTTAAACTTTGAGTTATTAAAATATTAATAAAATAAATTTGAGTTATTAATATATGCCATGTCATAAAAAATTAATAAAATAAATTTGAGTTATTAAAATAAGAGTAATTCTATAGTTTGATAATTAAATTAAAAAAATTAAATTTTAGTGACTAAAATAAGAGTGAGAAGATAGTTAAGAGATGAATGGTGTAATTTACCTAAAAAATAAAAAAAACATATTTTAAAATGCCACTTGTCGTTGTAGTAAGGTTACATGTCACTTTCCGTGACGGAAGTGGGTGAATCCGTTAAAGGCAAAAAAAATCATGTATGAACTCAAGAATTTTTAAACATTATGTATGAAACTAAGAATCAGGTATAGTTCTGTTAGGACCGTCGGCGCACCCCATGGTGCAATGGAAACAAAAACTCGACGGTGTCACCAGCGATCCAAGTACACAAAACCGAAATCGGGAGGAAATGATGCGAATACTTACAATGGGTTTCTTGAAAAACAACAAAGACAGCAACGACTAAGGGTGATCACGAACGGTTCGAATCGTAAGCCTCCACGAAAACACGTCTCGACCTTTACTTAGTTCACCCGATTGAGAGCAAAATTTACTTTTCCCAAAAATAGTTTTGAGAAAAACGGATGAAGATAATGGCTGCTAGACCTTACCTCACTTTAAATATATCAGTTACCCTAACATATTAGGGATTTTAAGTTATTTCGAATTAATAAAAAAATTGATTTAATTAATTAAAATTAAATATAAATTAAAGACTTATAATCTGAATTACAATCTTTAACGTTTATTTAAACTCTTATTTAATTATTCCAAATTAAATATCGATTAAAAGAGTTGTAATCAAAATTACATTCTTTTAATATTTACTTACTATATTCGGGATAATTAAAATCACATGTATATAAAATATACATATATTAACTCTAGATATATTTTAGTAACATACAACAAATTGTGCATCTTTGCTCATTTCAATCCTAAGGTGTGACCCTGTAGGTTCTTGTAACATTAGTAGTAATTATTAGAACAATTCTAATATTACATACAATGAGTGACATATAGCAATATATCATTGTCACCTAAGTTACAAGAAATTATGATTCGATATATCATCTTTGTGATTAACTCTTTTATGTATTACATCCTTTTGTTCTTTATATCTAGAATAGACACAAGTCTTGGAATAGTCACACTTTGTTGAAAACATTTTTGTGTTTCGATATAACAAATTAAGTTTAAATGAATTTTAAGATTTTACAAATGATTTTCTAAGTATATTCGATTTAATTAATCGAATATCAAATTATTACTCAAAGTCTTTCAAGTTCAAATTCAAACCTTACTAAATGTGTAAAATTGTGTTTTATACTTAAACTATTTTTGAAACAATTTTCACAAAGTATTTTGAACCAAAATCAAGCCTAAAATCAATTTTTCAAAGTGATGCACCGATGCACCAATCCATCCATCGATGCACCAATTAAATTTTCAAACATCGAATGCATTTTATACATCGATGCACATACCATGCATCGATGCACTCAGTGCATTTGATGCATCGATGCACAATACCATGCATCGATGCACTCAGGCTTTTTTAAAACATTGAATGCATTTTATGCATCGATGCACTCTTAGTGCACCGATGCACTGAGAGTCCAACGGTCAAAATATTTGAATTTTACACTGATGCACCGATGCACCTAGGGTATGCATCGATGCACTGACGCTCCCAACTGCTTTAATTAATTGTTTTCACACTTAAACGGCTCTATTGACTCCACTAATCATCCCCAACGTTCAGAATCATTTGAAGGTGTATTTAAACAAGCTTAGAAGCCATTGATCGAAAACAAGAAACAATAATCAACAAGAATTAAGAGAGAATCATAGAGAAAGCATCAAACCTCAAGTTTGAGCATTTCAAGCCTATTTTTCATTCAATATTTATTTTGCTTTCAAGAACACTACTTGTACTCAATTGTATTCATTCTTGAGTGTTCTTTTCTTTGTTCTAGAATTGTGCAAACAATCTACCTTGTGAGGATTTCCTTGAGAGTTTGTAAATTTGTAATCTTCTCTTTGGGAGAGAGTGTTCTCAAGAATTTGGGGTATAATTCTTGAGGGATTTGTAAGGTTACTCTTTGTCCTCAAAAGAAAGACAAATTAGTGAATCTGTGGAAAATCCTTAGTGTGGATAGCTAAGGTAGTGGACTTAGACTTTGGTTGAGAAAGTCGAACCACTATAAATCGTTGCACAATTACTTTCAATTTTCTGCATAGCTTCCACCGAAATTTTTATTTGCCAATTCACCCTCCTCTTGGCCATATTTATCGATCGATTAACTCAACAATTGGTATCAGAGCCTCACTCATTTGAAGGTTTAATCGCCTCTTGAGTCGATTCGGGAAGAGTTACATCGATTGTCAAGTCATCAATGGTATCTACTTCAAATGTCGACTCCGGTCTCGATTCGATGCCCGTCAACGAGCCTCCTTTCTTTAATGGAGCTAACTATTCCTATTGGAAGAATAGGATGATGTATTTCATTCAAGCAAGTGACATGGGAGCATGAAATGTTGTAGAAGACTGATATATCAAGCCTCTCACTCATACAAGATTGTGGAGTGAAGGAGAGACAAGAATGTTCCAGCTGAACACCAAAGCAATCCATATCATATTTTGTGCTCTTGGACCAGATGGATATGGAAGAGTTTTATCTTGTACAACCGCCAAAGAAATATGGGATAAACTACAAGTCACTCATGAAGGCACCGACGAGGTAAAAGAATCTAAAATTAGTCTTCTAACACATAGCTATGAAAATTTCAGGATGAAACCAAATGAAGATATCAAAGCTATGACGAATAGATTCTCAACGATTGTCAATGGTCTCAAATCATATGGAGAGATCATTCCAAACGAAAAGCTTATGAGGAAGTTAGTTTACTCACTTCCAAAATCATGGCAATCCAAGAAGACTGCAATCATCGAGGCTAAGAACCTAAAGTCCTTAACTCTTTAAGAGCTAATCGGTTCCCTCCTCACTCATGAAATGATGCTTGAAGATGAGGTGGACCTCGATAAGATTGACGAGACACCAAAGGAGAAGGAGAAGAAGAAAAACATTGGAGTTTCCCTCAAATCTAAAAAAGATGAGAGTGATTCAGATGAAGATGACGATGACGAGAAAATGGCATTGTTTGCCAAACGTTTCAGAAAAATGACGAGACCTTACCAAGCAAGAAAATTCAAACGAAATCAAGGCCTCAAAAATGAACCAAAAGAGAAGGACCATATCATTTACTATGAATGCAAAAAGCCGAGGCATGTCAAATATGAATACCCACAATTGAAGAGAAAGGGTCAATCAAAAAATAAGCACAAGGCTCATGTGGCTACATGGAGCGATGAAGAGGGTTCCGATGAAGAGGATCAAGAAGTAGCAAACTTGTACTTGATGGCATTCGGGGAAGATTATAAGGTAACCTCTAACTCATCTGAATTTGATGATTTATCTTATGATGAGCTATTATAGGAATATAATGGGTTGGCTTCGGATTATGAGAAATTGTTTTTAAATTATAAAAATGATGTTTCAAAATTGAAAAATGAAAATAAACTCATATCCAAAACCAACAACGATCTTGAAAGTAAAATCAAAGATTTGCAAATCAAACTAGAAGAGTTTGAAAAGAAAAATTTGGATTTACAAAATTTACTTTCAAAGGTCAATGATGATCATCAAAAGAAAATTGATGATCTTAAAACTTCTTTTGATAAAGATGGAACAAAACGTTTTGAAAATGGGGAAAATTCAAAATCCAACTTTGTTAGAAAAAGTTTTAAAAACTAAAATCATAGAGGTCCCCGAAGAACCTCTAATGGAAAAATCGTTAGAAGTATATGGGTTCCTAAAGGACTAATTACTACTAAAGATAAAGATATACTACACAAATGGATGCCTAAGTGGACTAGGATTTTGGAAACTAATGAATATGAACCCAAAAGAATTTGGGTACCAAAAATTAGAAATTAATCTATGTTTGTAGGAAAAGGAGCATTGCTACAAGGCACGGGAATCAAATTCAAACTCATGGTACCTTGATAGTGGATGCTCAAGACACATGACCGGGGAAAAAAGCCGGTTCATAGAGCTTAACGTCAAAAATGGAGAGAAGTGACTTTTGGTGATAATTCAAAAAGTCACATCGAAGGTATATGTACTATAGGTAATACCTCTTCTATACAAATTAAAAATGTTTTATATGTGAATGGATTAAAGCATAATCTCTTGAGTATTAGTCAATTATGTGATAAAGGATTCAATGTCATGTTTGAAACTAATGGTTGTAAAGTTATTTACATTGCTTCTAATCGAATTATACTTGTTGGCCATAGAATAGGAAACATATACATGGTGCATTTAGACTCTATTGATATGACTAATTTATGCCTAGTTGCTAAGGATGAGCATGATAGTTGGTTATGGCATAGGAGACTAGGACATGCTAGTATGAGTGTTTTGCAACGGTTAATTCAAGGAAATTTAGTTCGAGGGTTGCCTAAGCTTAAATTTGATAATGATAAAATCTGTGATACTTGTGGTAAAGGAAAACAAAAGCGAATTTCTTTTAAATCCATTAATGATGTATCAACTAGTAGAGTATTACAATTGATCCATATAGATCTTTTTGTGCCAACTAGAACTACTAGCTTGGGTGGAAAACAATATGCATTTGTCTTGGTAGATGACTATTCTAGATATACTTGAGTTCTATTCTTAATTACTAAAGATGAATCATTAGAAAAATTCATCACGTTTTCAAAAGTAATCCAAAACGAAAAAGGTTACTTTATAACTAGTGTTAAGAGTGATCATGGAACTGAATTTGAAAATCTTGGATTTACTAATTTTTTGTAATTCTAATGGTATTAGTCATAATTTTTCAGCACCTAGAACCCCTCAACAAAATGGAGTTGTTGAGAGGAAAAATCGAACTTTAGAAGAAATGGCTAGAACCATGCTCTGTGAAAACAATTTGCCAAAATATTTTTGGACGGAAGCCACAAATACCGCTGGTTATGTTGTAAATCGAGTAATGATTAGGTCAATCTTAAAGAAAACTCCATATGAAATTTTCAAAAATAAAAAGCCTAACATTAGCTATTTTCATCCTTTTGGATGTAAATGTTTTGTTTTAAACAACGGTAAAGACAATCTTGGCAAATTTGATGCTAAAAGTGATGAAGGAATTTTTCTGGGTTATTCCTTAAATTCTAAAGCTTATCGAGTATTTAATAAAAGAACTTTAGTTGTAGAAGAGTCTATACATGTTGTTTTTGATGATAATCCCCTTCCGAGGAAAGATTCTTGTTTGAATGATGATGTAGGTATTATAAATATAAATGACAGTGAACATGACATTGGAGAACCATCATCAAAGGAAGAAACGAAAGATGAGAAAACTCAAGATCCTCTCGAGAATCCAACCATTGAAGAAAGGGAAGTATCTTACCCAAGAGAGTACAACTATGTCAAGGATGGTGAGATTATAGGTGATCCATCAAAAAGGGTAACAACTCGATCTTCTCTTAGAAATATTTGTAATTATATTGCATTTATCTCATGCATAGAGTCTAAGAATATTAAATAAGCATTAAAAGATGAACATTGGATTATGGCTATGCTAGAAGATTTAAATCAATTTGAGAGAAGTAAAGTATGCACATTAGTTGAAAGGCATAGTAATAAATATACTGTAGGTACTAGATGGGTGTTTAGGAATAAGCTTGATGAAAGTGGTAATATAGTGAGAAAAAAAGGCTAGACTTATTGCTCAAGGCTATACTCAAGAAGAAGGCATAGATTATGATGAAACATACGCTCCCGTAGCTAGGATGGAAGCAATTAGAATGTTATTAGCATTTGCATGTTTTCATGAATTTAAATTATATCAAATGGATGTTAAAAGTGCATTTTTAAATGGTTTTATAAAGGAAGAAGTGTATGTGGAACAACCTCCAGGTTTTGAAGATTTAAAATTTCCAAATCATGTTCTTAAATTGACAAAAGCACTTTATGGTTTAAAACAAGCTCCTAGAGCTTGGTATGAAAGTTGTCAAATTTTTTAAATGAAAAAGGTTTTTCAAAAGGGAAGGTTGACACTACATTGCTTTTAAAGCATAAAGGTAAAGATTTATTAGCAGTTCAAATTTATGTTGATGATATAATATTTGGTTATACTAATGAGGTTCTTTGCCAAGAATTTTCTAAGCTAATGCAAAGTGAATTCGAGATGAGCATGATGGGGGAGCTCTCATTTTTCTTGGGACTCCAAATCAAGAAAAGAAAAGATGACATCTTCATCAATCAAGCTAAGTACGTTAAAGATATGCTCAAGAAGTTTGGACTGGAAAATGGGAAGCCACATAACACTCTAATGAGCTCATCAACAAATCTTGACATAGATGAAGGAGGTAAATGTGTGGATGTTAAATTATATAGGTTAATGGTTTTTTCTTTGCTTTATCTAACTGCAAGTAGACCGTATATTATGTTTAGTGTTTGCTTATGTGCTAGATTTCAATCATACCCTAAGGAATCACATTTACTAGCTGTTAAAAGGATCTTTAGATACCTTAAGGACACTCTAGTTTAGGACTTTGGTATCCTAGAGACTCTAGCTTTAGCTTGCATGCCTTCTCTGATGCGGATTATGGAGGATGCAAATTAGATAGGAAAAGCACCTCCAGTACTTGCCAATTCCTTAGAAATATGCTGATTTCTTGGTTTTCAAAGAAACAAAATTATGTCGCATTATCTACCACTTAAGCGGAATATATTTCAGCTGGTAGTTGTTGTGCACAAGTTTTATGGATAAAACAACAACTTTTCGATTATGGAATTGAAGTAGGTACTATTCCTATCAAGTGTGACAATACTAGTGCTATTTGTCTCACTAAAAATCCCATCCAACACTCTAGAACTAAGCATATTGAAATTAGACATCACTTCATTAGAGACCATGTCGCTAAGGAAGATGTAGTTCTAGAATTTGTTGATACTTTGCACCAATTAGCGGATATCTTTACAAAACCTTTAGACAAAGAAAGATTTTGGACACTTAGGAGAGAATTAGGTTTAACTGACCTATCTTCACTTAGTGTTTAAAATAATTTTAGCACTTTTAAGTATAAATGAAAAATGCTTATAATAATAATTTTTGGTTGCATTCTTTGCTATTAGTTAGAGGGAGTTTATGTTGCTTGATGAAAATTAATTTTATGTTCAAATGAAGGTTAAGGATTAATTTGATTGATTGAACATGATTAATTTTCAATATATGAGTTGCCAATACCACTAGAGTTAATTAATTTAGCATTTTAAGTGTTTGAAACAGATTTTTGACATTTTTGTGCTTCATGCATCGATGCATCCGTTGGGTTTTAGGTTTAAAAGGATTATTTTCTCATTTGTTTTAAACCCTAAAACTATATCCTCATCAGCCATACTCCCCTCTCACTCTCTAAATCCCCTTTTTGCTCAAAATCAACGTAATTTTTTCAGAATCTTCGAGCTTTTCAACTCTTAATCCTGTTTTAATCATCAAATCGTGCAAAACAACATCACATCCCTCTCAAAATCCGAAATTTTCAAGGTAATATTTCAAAAACTTCTATTTTATTGTTTTTTGATCTTAGGACTAGTTTTAATTAGTTCTAGGATGAACATTATATCGAGCATTGAATGTTTAATGATTACAAACTAGTTTTTACAACTAATTTCATCAAAAACTAACAAATTTTCAAAGATTTTTCTGAATTTTTTGAAATAAAAAAATTATTATATCAAAAATCTGAATTTAATTTTTAAATTTGATGTTTTTGATTTAATTATGTTTTTTTAATGAAAACTATACATATTATGATTATTTTCAAATAGTTTTCAAAACCTTGCCCATTAGGATTTGATTTAGCGAACCTTGAATTATTGAGGACTCAATTAAGTTTTGGGATTGATTAAATTGTATACATGTGTTTCAAATTGCAGGTTATATTCATTTTTCCGATTCCTAAACCATGTCTAATCCCAAACGCCCTAGGACTTCGTCGAGTCGTTCTCCTTCAAACCAACCTCCTAATCTCGTTCCTCCTCCATCTTTATCTCTATTAGGATCTTGTTTTAACATGCCTGAGCATCATAGAGACGAATTGTACTCTAGGTACAGAAATTCTTTTCAAACTTATAGAATCCGGGAAGAGCGTATTCATTCTCTTCAAGCTATATAGATATTAACTTTGAATACCTTCCGATTCTTAAAGCTTGGAAGTTTGATAAAATGTTTCAGCTCAAACCTATCGTTTATCAACAGTTAGTCCGTATTTTCTATTCCAATGCAGTATGTATTCAAAATGAATGTGGGACTATAGCCATTAGATCATATCTTTTAGGCCAATATATTAATATTGACCCTGCGATTATAGCTTTACGTTTTGGATTAGATGATGATGGGTTATATAATGAGAATGAAACTGTAGATTATCCCTATGTTCCAAATGCTAGTGTTAGTACTCTACGATCTCATCACGATCGTTTTTTTCATCTGATGATCTCTTGGTGGTTTAGACCATCCGGAGGTAGGTACTCCACTCTTCGTATTAGGGATTTGTGGTGGATGCACCGTCTCAAGAATAAGATCAAAATCAACCTACCCCACATTATCTTTAGTTAACTAGTTGATGTCATAAACATTGTTCCTTCAAAACATGTCGAAACATTAGTTTATGGATGTCTTATTAGTAACCTCTTTATCAAACTTGGTCTAGACGTCTCTCTCGACAATCCTATCCCACTCCAAAACCAAATCAATCTTACTTCCTTGAAGAAAGCGTATTGGAAACAAGACGAGGAAATCAGTCTTTGGGTATTTCGACCCGGTAAGCAAACCCCGGGAGCTAGCTCTTCACGAGCTGCTCCTAACTCTTCTCGTGATCCTCCTCCTCCTCCGGCACCGGCTGCTGACGATGATCCTGAGTTTCAACAACTTATGCAAGATATCGACGATCACGTTCCAGACGATGAGCCTGCTCCAGAACCAGCTCCACAAGAGGATCAAGTGCCTCCATATTTTTGTTCATTTTTAGAGACATTTGATCTACGATATGCTTCCATCGAATCCCACTTGACTGCTACTCACAAAGCAGAAATCAACGCTTAGACACTTTGGAAGCTCGACAGATGGAGTTTCAAAGGGAGATGCTTGCACGTATGGATGCTCTCTCTCTTGAGATGCAAGCCCGATTTCCTCCTCCGCCTCCCGATCCCTCTATGGATGAGTAGACCTTGTTTTGTTTTGGAACATCTTTGAACTTTTATTGTTTTTATTTGGATTGTTTGAATTTGTTTGAAGATATAATTTGGATACTTTGTGGTTTTTAAACTTGATATATATATTGGTTTGATTTGAGTTTTTACTTTGAGCTTAATATTTATTAATTTTTGCATCAATTTCATATTAGTTGCATTATGACCAATTATGTCATTTCACATTTAATTATGAATATTGTTTATAAAACTAATGGCTAATATCTCTTTTGATTGTGATCTTAGCAGCTTAAGCTATATATATATATATATATATATATATATATATTTACTCAATTGGCTATGTTTTTCAAAACCTTGTTTAAATCCATTTTTTAAAATCTTTTTGATTTAACAAAAAGGGGGAGAAATATTAAGTGTTAAAAGGGAGAAGTGCTATAGTAAGGGGGAGTAATTTTTCAAAATTGATTTCAAATTTTTAGAAAATCTTAAAATAACACAAATGTTTTGTTATATCAAAAAGGGGGAGATTGTTGAAAACATTTTTGTGTTTCAATATAACAAATTAAGTTTAAATGAATTTTAAGATTTTACAAATGATTTTCTAAGTATATTCGATTTAATTAATCGAATATCAAATTATTACTCAAAGTCTTTCAAGTTCAAATTCAAACCTTACTAAATGTGTAAAATTGTGTTTTATACTTAAACTATTTTTGAAACAATTTTTACAAAGTATTTTGAACCAAAATCAAGCCTAAAATCAATTTTTCAAAGTGATGCACCGATGCACCAATCCATGCATTCAGTGCATTTGATGCATTGATGCACTCAGGCTTTTTCAAAACATTGAATGCATTTTATGCATCGTTGCACTCTTAGTGCACCGATGCACTCTTAGTGCACCGATGCACTCTTAGTGCACCGATGCACTGAGAGTCCAACTGTCAAAATATCTGAATTTTACACTGATGCACCGATGCACCTAGGGTATACATCGATGCACTGACGCTCCCAACTGCTTTAATTAATTGTTTTCACACTTAAATGGCTCTATTGACTCCACTAATCATCCCCAACGTTCATAATCATTTGAAGGTGTATTTAAACAAGCTTAGAAGCCATTGATAAAAAAAATAAGAAACAACAATCAACAAGAATCAAGAGAGAATCAAAGAGAAAGCATCAAACCTCAAGTTTGAGCATTTCAAGCCTATTTTTCATTCAATATTTATTTTGCTTTCAAGAACACTACTTGTACTCAATTGTATTCATTCTTGAGTGTTATTTTCTTTGTTCTAGAATTGAGCAAACAATCTACCTTGTGAGGATTTCCTTGTAAGTTTGCAAATTTGTAATCTTCTCTTTGGGAGAGAGTGTTCTCAAGAATTTGGGGTATAATTCTTGAGGGATTTGTAAGGTCACTCTTTGTCCTAAAAAAAAGACAAATTAGTGAATTTGTGGAAAATCCTTAGTGTAGATAGCTAAGATAGTGGACGCAGACTTTGGTTAAGAAAGTCGAACTACTCTAAATCGATGCGCAATTACTTTCAATTTTCTGCATAGCTTCCACCGAAATTTTTATTTGCCAATTCACCCCCCTCTTGGCCATATTCGTCGATCGATTAACTCAACACACTTGTATAACCCATCTATTGTTTCTTGATATTTAGAGTAGACTATAATTAACAAATAATTTGTGATATCTCATATCAACTTATTCGAGCATGGCCATGCATTTCTAGTCTCACTCAATCAAGTGGGCTGTGATATATTTCCTATTATGTAGGAAGGACAAATCCTATCTTAATCATACACACTCCACTACATATATCGAGATATATTTAATAACAGTCTTTAAAGTGCAACCAGTTACGGAGCATGTTTAACTGTATCAAAACAACAATATATGTTGGGATAACATTGATCTCAAGTCTAAGGATCATATATATAGTCATCACCATGAGCAATGTTATGACCGTTACATAATAATCCAAGACATATGCTCATGGTGGGTCAGTCCAATACATTGTTCTCTGACAATATAATCATGTATCAATTCTGACTTCTCTATGTCAATGACAACTCGTTGTCATCAATAAATAACATGTTAGTCTTAAGCGTATTATTATTGTCCATGCCCATAATAATACTTGACTATGAATCTTTTTAATAATAATAATGTTATTATATGGACTTTATTATCTTTCAGTTTATGTTAAACACAAACATATAATTGAAAATAATAGTGTCAATGATTTTATTCAATAAAATCGGTAAATAAATGTATTATTACAACCATCATATGATTGATCTTTGGGCATACTCTAACAAGTTGTTGTATGAATGGGGTAACCCTTATATTTATATAATTATTACAATTTTGCTGGTTATTTATCATATGTGGAGGTATATTCGACAGTGGCATGAGATATTTTAACATCAAATTTTTATTTATTAATTTAGTGTGTTTACAAGTTACAAGTAGTAGTATATGTTCTAAAGATTCTCAACTATTTAATAATAAATATTCAAATATCCTACCGTCATTAATGTTCGAATATAAAACTTCTAAAGATAACAATCATTCTTTTAATCATCAAAATCACTTTATTCGTGATTAGCACAATTTTTGTAATACTTCATAAATTGGGGTAGAGGATGCCGCTATAAGAATTAAAGTTGTATTAATACAAAATCACAACTACTTGTTCCTTTCAACTGTTGGCTTATTTTAATATATTAAAAATAATATTTTAAAAAATTTTATATATTTTTAACTAATGTATAAATAATAATTATTTTTATAGTTTGGATGATTGTAAGACAGTATTTGTTTAGAAATTTCTTAGCTAACTATCAACACTTATATCTTGCAATATAATTACTTGAACGTGAATTTTTTAAGGAGAACAACATTCTCTTTTATCACTAATGTTATTCAACATTTATATATATAACTATTTTATTTATTTTCATTGCAATATTAAAATATACGAGTATAAAATATGTGAAAATTATTTGATATATAAAATCAAATTTATACGATTCTACTTATTTCATAGTGAAACATGAAAATTTTAAATCATAAATCTTAGAATCTAACTATTAAACTATAAATAGTAACTCCCAAAAAAACCCATATTAAAATAGATATAATTATGTAAATTAAATTTTACATGACCTATCTATAAGATAGTTTCCTTTCTTTTATATATACATTTGTTTATTTTATATTTTTCAAATAAAATTATTATTTGATGCACATACTTTCAAACATAATCTATTTATTTTAATCCTAAATCATAATTCTCAAAATCCTAAGTAAAGAAATAATATCAAAATAGATAAAGTCTATATATAAAGTAAATTTTACACAACATATGCATTAAAAAATTATTAATAAAATTTAAAACATTCATCTCCCAAATATATTATTAGTACGCATGGCCACATTCTAAAGTCACTAATGAAGTTTTTTTCCCACTTGTGGTGTAAATGATAATTGTTTATAATGATTATAAATTTTATTAGAAAAACTAAAATCAGAAAAAATATAAATTTAAAAAATGATTTTATTTGGGGAGAGAATAAGACTTGTAATTTATGAAGTGAGAGTACAGAATGATTGAAGGCATAGATTAAGGTTTGATAAAGGGGAGTTGTAGGGTTTGAATATGGAAATATGAAGCAGGAATAACGTGACGCTGGGTTCTTCATCTGGACAGTTTGCAATCGATTATGACATTTTTTTTACAAGTCAAGAAAATGAAGTGAGAAAAAAGAAATGAGTAATACATTTTGGGTGAATTATGTGTTGAGTACCTAAATTATCAATTTTGATATGTTTTAATACTTAAACTTTAAATATTTTCAATATATACCTAAAGTTTAGTTTTTATTTCATTCTAGTACTCCACCGTTAAAAACTTTAGTTTTTGTTTCATTTTAGTACTATGTTTAAAATTTAATGCTAAGCTTTGAAAAAATTGAAAGTTTAGATACTAAAATAGACTAAAACTGATAGTTAAGGTACTAAACGCATTAAATTTTTAATGACGGGTACTAAAATAAAATGAAAGCTAAACATTAATAGGAATAATTTTTTTAAAAATAAGTTATATACTAAAATAAACCAAAACTAATAGTTTAGGTATTAAATTCGTAGTTTACCCTATATGTTTTTTTTTCAAAAGAAAATTGTGAGCTTCCCTGTCATTAGTGTCAATTCAATCCCTACACTTTTTCCCCTCGTCAATAACAACTCAAAATTTGTATGGTTAAAAAGGCCATAAAAGTCATAATACTTTGAAGGAAAAATATATTTTGTATATGCAAATAACATATATTTTTTTACAGATAAGTCTTCGATTATTTTTTACGGTTTCATTTACTATTTTTTCAATAAAAGTCTTACATTGCTACAATAATAATTTACTGACTTTCATGTGATGAATGAATATTGTTTGTATTAAACTAATGTTTGTAAGTGTAGTTTTAAACCTTAAAATTATTTTTTCAGAAGCATGTGATTTGAGTTTCTTCGTGTTTATTTAGTTAATTGTGTGTTTTTATAAATTTTATGCCAACATATTATTAAGAAGTTGAACTTTATCGTGTAGAGACTTAAACCGACATCGTCTTGCTATGTGATTAAATCTGAAAAATAAAAAAAATAAGGCTTTTAATTTATGAAAGAATTATTGAAGGCATTAATTAAGGTTGCAAACAGGGAAAGACTTGAGCAAGTGGCGTGGTCTTTGGATTATGACATGCTGTAAGAAAAGCGTGTTGCTGGGTACAATTTCACAACCAATTATGATACTTTCACAAGTCAAGAAAAAGAAATGAGAGGAATCTATACCAATCAATAAAAGCTATCCCTCAATGCAATACATTAGTTTGAGAACGGTTAATTTCTAGGGTATAATAGGTGTTGCATATTAGGTATTTTAGTTGAATTTTTTTATGCAAATAGAAACGATTAACTTTATTAAAAAAGATAAAGTATTCAAAATTATAACGAAGGTTTACGATTAAACATAAATTAAATATATAAGAAACCAATCACTTGTAATTATGCATGGATCATACAATAGAAATGTTAAAAACTAATACAAAGAACTCGAGCAAAATATAAATACGAATAAATATAATTGTATCGGTAAACGAACCACAACAAAGAATCAAACTACTAAAAGACCACTGACAATCGTAAATCAGAATTGAGCGTCGTGAAAAAACTATACCCGACCTCAAATAACGTAGCCAAATCCAATTTGAGGATCCAAATTAAGAAAGACCAACATGATAATAAACAAGTGTCATCTTGATCAATCTAGACTACATCAAATCTAACCATAAAAAGTTAAACAAAAATAACAATCAATAAAAAGGTTGAAATCATGCCCAAATGTATAAGAAAATATGTCATAAAACTAAAATTTTTAAAAAATAAAATAAAAATATAATAAAAGAAAATAAAAGAAAAATAATGAATATTATTGATTGTCGACCAATAACAAAATTGATAAAGATGGAAAAGAAAAGGGATTAGCAACAAAAGGAAGAGAGAAAAACTAAGACTAATAAATCAATTGATATAGTCATTATAAAACTAATAAAGATATAAGTTCAAATAAATTTAAACGAGTATTTTTTTCGATCTTTAGATGAACTTTATTTTTTGAAAAATAACGGACCTCTTTAGATCTGGGTAGTTTAGGGATTTTATCTATAGGGTGTATCATCTTTGTCTTCTTTTAAATGCATTTGTAGTAATTTCCATGACTTTTACTTTTTATACTTTTCTGTTATTGGTATTTATGAAAGATTAGAACTGGGCTTGCTATAATTGTCTTCTGTGTATCATTCTCGTCATGTTTCCTCTGTTAAATTTAGCCGGTCTTATGTTTCTGTCTATATGCAGAGATTCTTTCGCAGGGATTATTTTGCAGGGATTACTCCCCATTACAGAAGCACATATGATATTAATGACTGCATATGAATATTGTTTAGCTATGTATTTATGTAATTATTTATACATGCATTGCATTTTATCTATATTTTTAATTTTCTGAGTGCCGGAGGTCTTTCACGGAAGCTATTCTCAACCTGGCGTTGGGGGCAGCCTACTACCCTACCTCCCCCTTACCCCATACATATGGGAATTGGGTTTTGTTGTTGTTGTTGTTGTTGTTGTATTTAGAAATAATATTATATTTGTAGTGAAGATACTAATTTTTTTATAAATAATAATAATATTATATTATTATTAATATTATTTTATTTTACTATTATATTATTATTATTATTATTATTTATTACTATTATTAATTAAGTTATTACAGACCCAAAACTGGACCGTCCCAGTTACAAGAGACCAACCCAGACCGGTCCAACAACAAACAAACCCTAAACCCATTTAGGATTTTCTATCATCTCTGTGCCCTAGCCATCGCATCATCAACCGTTGGATCTGGCAAGATCCAACGGTCCTTAGACGCTCCAGCAAGAAACCCTAGGGTTATGATACCCTAGGGAACACGCGGCCGCCGCTGTTGCTTCCACAATATCCACGTCGCTCCGCCACTGCCATGTCCCGTCGAAAGCTTCCAGAAGAGCTACTCCAGCCGCACACACGTCGCTCTACAGTGAGTCACCACTGGAAGTCTGGTGACTCACTAAACATCCACCTTATTAACTGGTCCGAGAGCCACACCGTCGATGGCTATAAAAGCCATCGACCACCTGCAAACAAGAGACCAACAACCACAGAGAAGAAAAAAAAAGAAATCCAGCAATCACAAATCACCAAAAACAGCAAGGAAAAGTGAAAGGGAAACTTACCGAGGGAACAACGGTCATCAGAGCCTCCTTGCGCCGTCGGAAAGCCAAAGGTCGAAGGTAAAACAAATTTAGATCTACGCATTTTAGTAATATTTTAGGCTAAAAAACCTCCGGATTTAGCTTTAGGGGAAAACAAGCTTTAATTTGGGGAGGGTTTTGTAATTTTCGGCCATCGGATGTGGTGCCCGGCGGCGGATTTGGCGGTGGCCAACCGGAGATCGTTTCCCTCCTGTGAGGGAAACTAAGAGAGAAGGGAGAGAGCTCTTCTTCTCTCATTTTTGAGAGAGAAGAAGAAGAGAAAAAATGAGAATGCTTTTGGGGAAATATATATCCCTTCCCAAACGACATCGTTTTGGGAAGGGGTATATCTGTAATTTTGCGTTTGGCCAAATCCTTTCCGCAACCATCTTAGTTTTATAACATTCCATTTTAGTCACTGAAATCATTTCCTATATGTTGTGATTTAGTCCTTTAATTTTATTTTCTTATAATTTAGTTCTGACCGAATATTTATATAAATAATTAAGGTAAAATATGTATTTAGTCCTTACTCTTTAAATAATATTTATTTTAATCCTGACTAGTAATTTAGGTACATATTATAATTAATCCCTTAAACTTTATTAAAATTTATTTTAGTCTCATATTAAATTTTAGGGTTAAATTACATTTTTAATATATATACTACATAATATTTATAACTATGGCCATTAATTGTTTATATTCTAATTTAATAAGTAAATTTTATATAATTTTGACCATAAGTTTTATTTATCTTGTGATTTAATTATATAATTGTAATTTCTTTTATATTTTAGTTATTTATCATTTTTTTTATTATTACTTAATCCTATAGATATATATATATATATATATATATAAATATTATTTATAAATTTAATATAAAATATTTTTTAATTATTATAAGCATTTTTAATATATTTATTAATATTAAAGAAAAGGACTGTCTTAAAGCACCTAGAAGTCCGTTTTTTGATATTTTTATTCTATAAAATATATACTATTTTTTTATTAATATTTATTTAATCTCGAAGAAAAGAGCTGTCTTAAGGCACCTAGAAGTCCTTTTCTGATATTTCTAAATAAATAAATATCTTATTTAAATTATATATTTTCATAAAATTATAAATTTGAAATAATAATATTATAAATTAAATATATCTTTGAATTTTAAAATTTTCAATAATAGAGACAATTTATAATTAATAAAGTACCAATTTTGGGCGTTATGGGGGTGCTAATCATTCCCTAAACGTAATCGACCACGAATCTTGTTTTAATAAAATTTTTGGTTATACGCAGATCAATTTTATCTTTTAAATTATGTTTTATTAAAAACTATTTTAAAAGATTGTTTTTAGGTATTTGACCTATCTAACTCAAAAGGGTCAATGACGGCTCCCAAAATATATTTTAAATAAAAATCATTTATTTATTAGTTTTATTTTTCCCGCCAAGTAAAAATTTCGTGTCCGGGCGAAAACCGGTTACGACATGTAGTTTATTTATATTTTGTATAATATTATTATATTGAATTTAAGAAAATTATTTGTCGCGCAAGTGTATATTAAAGTTTACGTAAGCCTATTTGATTTAGTGTTTGTTAATGGACATGTACCTTAAATGATAACAGTATAAATGTATCATTATAAAAACCCTAATGTTAATTAGATATTGGGTGAAATCAAGAATATTTAAGGTTGAGTGCTAAACAAATTACTACACTGATTAAATTAAAGAACACCATCACCATCAATGCAAACGCCATTTCTCGTTCATAAGCTTCATTACAAAATCAATCCACTAGAAAACAAAAACCTGTTTAAGAAACAATTTAAGGAATTTTGCATTGTAACTGAGAAAAGGATTAGTTTCTCTAATATATGTAATCATACCGCACACATAAACATGGGAATGCCACCACCTGTCAAGCCACAATAATATTCTCAAACTGAAGTAGCCTGAGCAGGCATTTCTCAAACACAACTGCCACAATATGAGAGGTTTAGGGTTTAGAATGAATTATTGAATAAACAAGGACAGCTCCAATTAATGAGAGAAAAAAATAAGCACAAAGATAAAATACTAATTCTGAACTCATTTAAGCACAAAAATGCAAGAAAACCCACCTAAATGCACAACAGGGCTGTTCAATCGCTTCCCGGTCTCTAAATTGTCACCAAATATTATTACATGCATGATGTCTTTATTCCTCAAGACCGTTACGATGTGCCTGTTGTTACGGAGAGTTTCAATCTCATTGGGGAGATATGGGAGGGGAAATGTAGACCCTATAAACTGCATTGCTACCTATGCTATTTTTTATTTCCATTTTCTTTTTGTTGATCAAGCAGAGCATTAACTAGGGATGAAGCATGATTTACTTACAATATCCAGGAATTAATCAAGTCCCAAACTGGTACAAGTCATAAGCTGGACATCATAAAGGGGCTCGAAGAAAGGTCTGCACCACCAAGTAATCCACAAATAAGAAAATTCCAAACATCCACAAAAGTAGAAAAAGACTAAAAGCTTTCATTGCATAATTTTTTTTATAGGAATAGGAGGTCTCATTAAAAACCTCCCTCATAATTGCCTCTTGTGAAGAGACAAACAGCGGAATGAGGAAAAGAGTACCTCAGTATATTAATAACCCAAAATTACATAAGATTACCAAACATAAAAATACAACCAAAACAAAAACACCAAAACCACAACTCAATACAACCTCCTCACTCACTAACCAATTCCTGATTTAGCTAAACTATCGGCTTCCTCATTAATACATCTGTTGATATGCGAAATAATAACATTAGATTGCACCACTGTGATCTGAATTTCTGTAATCAAATCAACAAAGTGTACCGGGCAAAGTTCCGGGCTGTTGATCCACTTCACAGCAAGAAGCGAGTCACTTTCTAAAATCAGAATTCCCTTATCCCTCCAAACTGACTCAAAAAACACTTCTAACCCTACTTTGATCGCAAATATCTCAACAAGAACAAGGTCCTATTGCCCTAGAGAAAAAAACCAGCTTCCTATTATCAACATCCTTAAGGACTCCACCAATACCACTTCTTCTCCAGTCATTATTAATAGCCTCATCAACATTCATCTTAAAATAACCCAGAGGAGGAGAGCACCATTTTAGTTTTGACAAACGAAAGTTAGAGGGGGACAGATGCCTATCCGCCAAAGTAAGGTCTCCCACAAGGCTGTCAACCTAAATAAAAAAGTCCTTGTTTTTAGCCAAGAACCATGATGCCACCCTATATCTCACCAAAAAGAACAGATTAGCTTTATCCATCTTTCCTTTCTCAAACACAATCTGATTCCTGTACAGCCACACAGACCACAAAATAGCTCCTGAAAAAAATTGCCAAATAACCGAATTAGGACATAAATGCAGCCAAGAAAGTAAGAAGCCTTTAGGATTATTATGTAATACTGAGAAAACATTCCACAAACGGAGGAATTTAACCCAAATCTGATCACAAGAAAAGAATAAATGACTCACCGTTTCTGGTTTCACTCCACAAAACACGCAAAGTGGATTGTCAATACCTTTGACTCCTCTGCTCAATAAAACATATTTGACAGCCAACTTCTGATGAATAATTTGCCAAAGAAAAATCTCCACTTTTGGTGGAACTAAGCCCTTCCACACAATCTCAAACCATGAATTATCTGAGTCTGATAATCTTGATATTACTCTAGAGCAAGATTGAACTGAAAACACACCATCCCCACTTCCTTTCCAAGCAAAACGGTCTTCACCCATAAACAGAGGACAAAAATTATTCAACATTCCCATCATTCCCATCCACAGTTCATATTCACTATCCATTAAATTCCTTCTAAGTTGTAAATCCCACACCCACTCCCCATTGGACATACAACCAAAATCAGCGACCACCCCTTCCTTATTAACACACAGAGCAAAAATCCTTGGAAATAGAGTCTTCAAGGAATGGTTATTAATCCATGAGTCATGCCAAAACCTAATTAAATCTCCTTTCCCCACCTGAAGCAGTAAATGATTTCGAAAACATAAGCCAAATATGTCATTAGACCGAAAGTTGTTTAAAACGCCCTTCCAAATCCAAGACACATTGGCAGGCAATTTACCATCTAAAGCAATAGAACTCCTATCCACATTATGCTTAGAACATATGATTGTCTTCCACCAAGCATCCTTCTCAGAACCAAACTTCCAAACCCATTTTGGCCAATAAAGCCCTATTCCGTAACTTAAGATCCAAAATTTCCAGTCCGCCAAAATCCTTATTTTTACAAACAGTGTTCCAATTAACCCAGTGGAACCGTTTCTTCTCTGCCGATGAACCCCACAAGAAGTTGGCCATAATAGATTCCAGTTTCTTCCGTACAACCACTGGCATTTTAAAAAGCGTCAGATAATAATTAGGAAGTGCATTCAGGACTGATTTAATCAAGACTGTCCTTTATGCAATGGATAATTAACTTGATTTCCATCCTGCCAGTTTCTAGTAGAACTTATTCACAATCGATTCCCATAGCTGAATCGAATTTATTCTTGCTCCCAATGGTAACCCTAAATATTCCATCAGAAAAGAGTCTCTTAAACAACCAATCGAATTTGCCTATTCCCCAACAATCTGATCTTGTAAATTAATACCAAAAATCCTACTCTTCAACAAATTCAACTGCAGCCCTATACACATCTCAAATACAACCAAAACCCTCTTCAGATTTTCCAATTATCCTTTAAAAGCTTTGCAAAAAATAATCAAGTCATCAGCAAATTGTAAATGAGACAACATGACTGAAGAATTATCACAGCCTATCTGAAACCCATCGAACAGCCCCAACACTGCTGCTTTAGACAACAACAGATTCAGAAATTCACCCACTAAATTAAACAGAAGTGGGGATAAAGAGCACCCTTTTCTCAGCCCCCTAGAGACTTCGAAGCTTGCAGTAGGAGAACCATTAACAAGAACTGAAATTGAAGTTGTATTCAAACAACTTAATATCCACGACCTCCATCTTCTACTAAACCCTATAGACTCCATGATTTGGATTAAAATATTCCAATCAACAGTATCATAAGCTCTCTTGAAGTCCACTTTGAACACAATACCTTCCTTTCCTTTCCTCATCCAAAAATCAATGGCTTCATTAGCAATTAAAGAACATTCACAAATATGTCTTCACGGGATGAAAGCAAATTGAGAATGACCAATCAACCCTCCTATGCACATCCTTAACCTTCTTGACAAAACTTTTGACAAAATTTTGTATAATCCCCCTACCAAACTAATTGGTCTATAGTTTTCAATACTAACCGGATTCGACTTCTTTGGAATAAGAGTAATGCAAGAATGGTTAATACATTTCCCAAACTTTTTCCCATCATAGAAGTCTTTAAAAAAGTTGTGAATATCTCATTTTAAAACCGACCAAAATTTCTTGAAGAATCCCATATTCAATCCATATGGACCTGGAGCTTTGTTACTATCCGAAGACTCTATTACCTCCCAAATTTCTTCCTCTGAGAAATTCCTATCTAAAAGTTCAACTTGATCCTCCGAGAGCCTATTAAAATTCAGTTCCAGCTTCTCAACTTCAATCGTCGGATTGGCATTGTAAGCAGCCTTGAAAAAAATAAAAAAAATGGAAGATTTGATCTTTTCTGGTTCCTTAATCAGATTACCACTTACATCCAAAGAATTAATAGCATTGATCCTCCCTTTATTTGCAGCACATTGATGAAAATACCTTAAATTCCGATCTTCATCCTCAATCCAATTCGCCCTTGATTTTTGGAACTAAATTAGTTCTTGCTTTCTATACAATGACCATAAATCACTTTTATCTTTAGCAATATCCACCATTGAATTCCTTTGTTGAAGTTGTGCTTCCTGGTTCGAAATTAGCCTCTCCTTGCTGTCAATCATTCTGTGCAATTGCAGTATACTTTCTGAAGATACTAATTTTTTACCCATTTTTTTATTGTTATTATTATTATTATTTTATTTATTATTATTATTATTATTAAAATTATTATTATTACAAACAGACCCAAAATCGGGGCCCAATTACAAATCTGGAAGCCCAACTAGAGGGCCCAACTAAAACCTTAAACTAATTTGGGGTTTTAACTAGGGTTTTCTAAACCCTAGCTCCCAGCCGCCTCAATCTTCCAGAAGGTCAGCCGCCGCCTCTGCTCAGCCGCCACCTCCACATTGACGCTTCAGCTGCTGCCACGCCGCCGTCAATGCCATGCCACCTCACCGAGCTTTCCAGAAGGCCAGCTGCCCCTCCCCACGTCGAAGCCCTATGGTGAGTCACCACTATAGTTCGGTGACTCACCTAGGGTCGCCATTTGGGACCGGTCTGAGAGCCACACCGTCGATGGCTATAAAAGCCATCGACCACCTGCAGAAAAAAAAGAAGACAACAGACAGCAACATTGAACAGAGATGAGAGAAGAAAAAAAACGAAGGAAGACAAAAAGCTACCAACGATCCCAATCAACAACAAACCAGTAAAAAAAAAGAGAAGAGAAGAGAGAGCTTACTTTGTCATCGGAGGCACTTGAAACATCGCCGGAAACCTTCGGATTTCGAAGGTAAAATCCTAGATCTAGGAAATTCTAAGGGTTTTTAGGATAAATAGAGGTCATATTTGACCTTAGGATATAGAGATCTACGGTTTGGGATAATTTTCGAAATTCTGGCCACCGTGGCGGTGGCTACCGACGCCAGAGTAAGGCGAAATTCTTTTCCCTCAGACAAGGGAGTTGAAGAGAGAGGACAGAGCATTTTTAATTCTCTCTCAGTTAGAGAGAGAATGAAAAGAGAGGAAATGAAATAAATGGCCCGAAGGGTCGGCCATTTGGGGTATTTAAACCTCTCCCTAAATGACGTCGTTTTGGGGAGGGGTGTGCGTGTAATTTCCATCAGGGGTAAACCCTGTCCGCAGTCACTATAGTTTGTAATCCTTACAATTTAGTCACTTAAAAGCAATTCTTGATCATTTTAATTTAGTCTTCGAACTTTATTTTATTATGTTTTAGTCCATGCCAGTATTTATATATTTTATGATAAATACTAGATTTAGTCCCTCATTCTTTAATAAATTTTATTTTAACCCCGAAATAATTATATAAGGATAAATTACACTATAGACCTCCAGATCTGGTAATATGTCGAATTAGAGTATTAAGTTTAAATATTTTACATTTTAATCACTAATTTCAATATTTTCATTTATTTTTGATTACAAGTTTTATTGTTTTTTTATATATTATAATTTTAATTTCATTTATTTTAGTTATTGCTTAAATATATTTTAATTTATATGTTTATTTTCAATATATTTATTATTATTAGTATTATTATTTAATCATAAAAATATTTATATAATAAGTGATATTTATTTATTTTATTTTTATCCTATTTATAAATTTGATTTTATATAAATTATTTTTAGGAAAATAATCATATTTTCATATTTATTTATTTTTTAATATTAAAGAAAAGAGCTGTCTTAAAGTACCAAGAAGCCCTTTTTTGATATTTCTAAGTAAATAAATAATTTATATATATATATATATATATATTAAATCTTTTCTTAAAATTATATTAATGAATTTGAAATAACAGGATTATAAATTAAATATATCTTTGAATTTTGAAATTTTTAAAAATAGAGACAATTTATAATTAATAAGTACCAATTTTGGGCGTTGTAGAGGTGCTAATCCTTCCCTAAACGTAACCGACCATGAATCCCTTTTTATTTCTAAAAAGAACAAATTTTGGTTAAACGCATATCAGTTTATCTTTTAACTGATGTTTTCTTAAAAAACTCTTTTAAAAGGTAATTTTTAGGTATTCGACCTACCTGACCCAAAAGGCCGATGGCGACTCCCAAACCATTTTTTTAATTATTTTTTATCCACATTATTTTTCCCGCCAAGTAAAAATTTCGTGCCCGGGCGAAAACCGGTTACGACAGCTTGGCGGCTCCGTTGGGGACTGGTCAAGCTTTTAAAATCAATTATAAATTGTCTTTATTAATTAGAAATTAGAAATTCATATATTTAATTTATAATTCTTTCTTTTCAAAAATTTTATATATACTTATTATTTTCATAATATTTATATGTATATTATTTTTTTTATTTTTTTTTATTTTTTCAAGTATTAAATTTCATTATTTATTTGTTTGTCAAAAGTTTAAATATTTCTCCTCACACACAACACTTGCATTGCATAACATAAGCTTTATAATCAAGCTTGTCCCTTTTAAGTGGGAGTGAAAGCGACGTCTTCGTGACAATTTATTCTCCGTGTCAGACCTAGCAAGTAGCTTTCGGGGTTCATATGCTCTATGTCTTCGTGGGAATTTATTCTCCGTGCCAGGCATAGAGAAGTGTATCCCCTCGAATTGAACTCGATCCACTTTAGTCTGTGATGGACTAGGATAGAGGGTTAGCAGCCCAAGGGGGCACTAACAAGGACAATTCAGGTACCTTTACTCCTAGAACTGAAACCCTGCATATAATAAACCCTAGTACTTCACCTGATCTAAGAAGTACTGAAACCCTGTCCATAGGTGTACATAAAGGAGAAATAAGCTCTAGCTTTTAATTTATTTAATTTATTATTTTTCTCTCTAAATAAATGCTTGCGAACTAGTAATCATGTTGTTAGGTTAATTTTTCCAAACAAAGCATGGAACTAGAAAGCATGAGGTTAGGATATATTATATATCATGATAGGTAGAATATTTTCTTTTCATTAATTGGTACTTACCAATTTATTTATTTCCTTTCTCATTTTTATTTTTCATACATTTTATTTTGTTTTAACTTGTTTATATTGATTTCTTTTGTTTTGTGCCTGCATTACATGATCATGGCATAACCAAAAGGTGTTGACTTGAAAGACTGTTCATCAAATTGGAAAGAAATCGTAAATGGACAAAAAGTTTTATGATCAAACAAAATATGATGCGGCCAATGAAAGACATCCTGAGGAAACTCCGAGGATGGAAGCGAGCAATGCACACATAAATTCTGTTATATTAATACCAAAAGTACTCCACAAAGATCCTGTTAGATTGATACCAAAAACAGTCTATGGTAAGAGTATCAGTCAGGGCATTCAGAGTAGAGGAGGATTTTATGAAGCTCAAGTATGTCACTTGAACGACCAAAACAAGAAATTGAGCACAGAAATGAAAACCATGCATGAAGATTTTCAGAAGATCAGTCAAGCCTTTCAAAATGCTGGCCTAGGAAGTACCCCAGAAGAGTGGATAACAGGGGTCACCAAGCTGAAAAAGAACTGCAACTTATATGAAGATCTTGTTCAAGAACTTCTTGGACAGAAAGGTTCTCTTACAAGGGAAAATAGGTAACTCCAGGAATTGATACAGAAGATGAAATAGAATGTCATGGAAGAAGCTGTAACATCCGCAATACCGGGTTAGTGATTAAATTGAAAAGTTTCAGAATTTGGTGACTAAAGTAGAAGAATGAAATAATTCAATGATTATTGGAAATATATGATGAAGGTTATTTAGTAATTATTAAAGGAAATTAAGGGTATTATGGTCTTTTTCCTTTAAAAGATATTTGTTTTCCTTTTATAAGAGTGAAAAACATGGGAAGAGAGCTATCTGGAAGCTTTATTCTTCTTGCTTTCTCTTCTTCACGTGGGGCTTAGCTAAAATAGGTAAGTTGGGTTTTTATAGTTATTTACTGTAAATATTAAGTGGATTTTGATTCTTTGGGTATTAAATAAGCTTAAGGAAAGCTTATATGGGATTTAAACAATAAGATAAAGGAATTAAGAAGGAATTTGTAATATGAGTTTTAAAATGGAATTTTGATATGGTATGGTTATTGAAGTTTTATGGATGAATTTGACTTGTCATCAATCTAATTAAGAAGTATGAAGTGTTAGAATTGGAATTAGAACACATGGAAAAATTGGTATGATTCTTGAATGCTATGTGGAAGAGTGAATTTTTAAGTTGAATAGATATTGAATGAAAATTTATTGGTTTAAGTATGTGTATGAAAGTTAGGAATATTAAAGGGAGTGAAGTATGAAGTGTTGAGCTGAAAATGAAGTGATTTTCGAGCTCAAAATAGGATTTCTGGGCTAGGGGGAATCGATACCCATTCAAGGGGAATCGATACCCCCTCAAACGAACATGGAATTCCAGAATGCCAGAGGGGAACCGATACCCCCACAGGAGGGAACCGATTCCCCCCTAAAGGAAAATTATAAATATTGGTTTAATAAGTTTGTTTAAGTTGCTAGTATCCAATTACAAGGTGTAGGTATCTAATGATTGCCTCAAAATGTACATTTATGTAGATTCTGCGCGTAAAGCAATTCCGAAACATTTGACAAGTAAGATCGATTAAGGGAAAGATAAGAGATTGGAATTGACTAGTGAGACCAAGGTGAGTGCATACTAGTGATATGTAGTGTTTAATGGAAATAAGACTTGTGATGAGTCTATTTCCTAGAGTAATATGCATGAAGTCATGGACATGATTATGTGTTGTTATAATTATATGTGATTATCTGTATTACATTGATTGTATGTATGCATGATTAAAGTTAATGATATGCTTTGTATATGTTATGTGATTATGAATAGGTAGAAAGGAAACTAATGATGATATAAGAATCTATTATAAGATATATGATATGAAAATATGATAGTGAGCTATGTGAAAGAACTATGAGATATATGAGTTATATAGAAAATATATGCGAACAAGATATGGCATTATGTTTATATGAAACAATGCAAGGTGATATGAGCTATGTGAGATATGAATATAAAATCATATGAGAAGTGAAAAGAATTACATGAAAATAGACTAAGTGATTACATGTACATGTGAAAGAAGCTATATGATATGATCTATGTGATTACATGCAAGATATGATATTAGATATATGTTTACATATACATGTGGTATGTGATAGAAGAGAATGAACATGTGATTATGAGATCAATGATTACACGTACATGTGATACGTGACTGAAATGAAAAGATATGTGTTTATAAGAGAAAGAATATGAATAAATAATGTGAACTGTTATAAATGATAATGCCCATGTTATGTGATATGAGAGCTAGGGGTATAGTTGGCATGCCAAGGGTCGAGGGTTTACCTATGTTCTTCGGGACATATGGACTGTTTACCTATGTTCTTCGGGACATATGAACTGTTTACCTATGTTCTTCGGGACATATGGATTGTTTGCCTATGTTCTTCGGTACATATGGACTGATTACCTAGGTTCTTCGGAGTCTATGGACTGGTCCTTCAGGACATTTATCGAGCTGTGGTGACAGCATATGTGTGCACAACCTCAATGTACTCACATACCTTAAGTTCTCACTAGTGTACATGGGCTAATAAAGTGATTAAACAAGCATACTGAATGTGATATGTATACGATGGATTTATAAATGGTTATCAAAGGTGAGTGGTTTGAAATGTGTTACATGAACCATATGATGTTATGTGTGTTTCTTAATGATAATGATGGTATATGTTTATGTATGATTTATGTTATATGAAATATTATATGTTTTATATGCCTCACTAAGTCAACGACTTAGCGTGTGATTGTTCCACACGTAGGTTTCGAGAAGAGTAAAGAGTAATGCAGAGCAAGACAGGTCAGTTCTCCTTACTAAATGTCACATCAAAAATATATGTACTGTATATAGAGTGTAGTTGGCATGTAGTCTAAAGATATAAATTGTATGAACTCTGATATATTTTGTAAACGTTTTGAATAAGTTAAATGTTATCAAAGTTTTAAATTACTCACTATTTTATACGAATAAATGTTTGAAAAGTCAATGTGACACTTCGGACTCGTATCTAGGTCAGATACGGGTTGGGGGTGTTACAGAAGCTGCAGTCCAGACAAACAATATGACCCATAAGCTGATAGACCAACCTGATTTTACGAGGAATTGAAGCAGACTGATAATTCAACTATTGAGCATGAATGGAAATTAACTTGGCTTTAGAGAAGTTAGGACTGAAAGATGTCCCCTATATGTAAAGATTTTGTTTGATGCACGAAAACTTTTGTGTTCAATGAAATCTATTCTAAAATGATCACTCTTAAGTAACACCTTTTCATACATGCATTTGCATTTTGCATCTGTACATTTTTACATTTTTATTTATATTTACATTTTTAAACTTACATCATGCATTAAAACATATTTAATTAAATAATAATGTTTATTTATTTTCAATATCAAAGAAAAGGGCAGTCTTAATATAACTGGATGTCCTATTCTGGTATTTTAAATAATTTACATTTACATTTTTACATTTGCATTTGCATTTGGCATCTTTGCATTTTTCTGTCATAATACATTAAAACATTCATTCATTAAAATAAAGATTTCAACCGAAGTGATCTTGGTTTTTCCTTGTAGCAAGAACGCTTAGCACGACACAAGAAAAATGTCTAAAGAAACTGAGGATAGGCTATCCAAATTAGAGATAGAGCAAAAAGAGATACATGAAGAATTGAGGAGCAAGTTGGCACAAATCGAAGCTAATTCTCAGATCGATCTACTGAACAATATGAAAGAAATGATTGAGAAGCATTTGACTGCTAGAAAGAGTCTTGTTTAAAACTCCACAAATCCTCTGGGTATTACACCTGTTCACATTCCTGAGCACACCTCTGTACGTCAGGAAATCCAATCACCAGTTCACTTCACTGTTAAGAACCAACAATATCAGGCTGGAGTTTCATTCCCCACTGACTGTCTTACTGCTTCTGGGTTAAAGCCAAATGAATTCTGTACTACTTCTAGAGAGACGGTTGAGTCATTTTATGAGTTTGACGCCAAAGAACTCAACTTGGTCCCCGACTTAATTCTCCCACCAAATTTTAAAATTCCAAATTTTGAGAAGTATAATGGGACCACATGTCCTGAATATCATATCACTATGTACTGTCGTCGTATGACTAGCTATGTAGAGAATGAAAAATTGTTGATCCACTGTTTCTAAGATAGTTTATATGGGTCTGCATCCAAATGGTATAATCAGCTAAAACATACTCAAATACGTTCTTGGAGGGACTTATCTCAAGCCTTTTTGGGTCAATACAATCACATGGCTGATATGGCCCCTGATCAAACAATGTTGCAAAACATGAATATAAAGTGTAATGAAAGTTTTTGACAGGATTCATAACGATGGAATGGCATTTCTTTTCAAGTGCATCCACCATTGACTGAAAGGGAGTTCACTACTTTGTTCATCAGTACATTAAAATTTCCCTATATTAATCACATGATAGGTATATTAATCACATGATAGGGGCTGCCACTAATAATTTCTCTAACATCGTCATGATTGGAGAAATGATCGAAATAGCTATCAAGAATGGCAAGATAAGCGGCTCTGACGATACTGACGTCGAGAAAGAAGCTGAGGTTAATATAATGAGGTCTTATTCAGTTAAACATGGTGCCAAACCTTATAAAGTGGTCAAGAAGAAAAAGAATGTGCAGGGTTTTCAATTTCCTCCCTTCTATTGTTCAAGTGAAAAACTGCATTCAAAAATGCTCTCAGCCAGATTAACTACTCCACGACTTGTTCCACCACAGTGGCCTCCAAATGAGAATTGGACCTATAAGGAGGTTCCTTGGATAAATCAGACTGGAATTTCAAATTGTTCAGCTAAGGTTCCTGGTAACCTCGAGGGAAATTTCCAAGATACTTTAGAGCAAGCAATTCAAAAATATAAGGTAAAAGAATGGGTGAAGGTTCAATGTTCAGAAATTGTTGCTTCAACAGAGACTAATGTGACCAAATCCTGCAAAGAATATCGGGTGCAAGAAAATCAAAAGACTTCCATGGATGTAATTCGAGATTGGCCATAGGTCTAAGAAAGAATGGAACAGAAATAACCCAAAAGACACCTGAGATACCTATATCAGATTTTCTGAAAACTAGTAAGGCAAGGGGTAACTTAAGGAGTCTGGTTAATAATACCCCAGTTATAGCTGAAATGAGCTTCCAGAACCCCCTCTATCACAGTAGACCATTTATTTGCACAGAACGATCAAAGAAAGTGATAATCTCTTGAGCGAGAAAAACTCTGAAGGTGTTTCAAGAATCTATCTCAGATCTGTACCCTCATTTGGTTAAAGGTCAATACATTACACCAAGATTGGTGAAAGTGTCACCAAAGCCTTATGCCCATTGCTATGATCAAAATAGCTTCTGTAATTTTCACTTGGGGGTATCTGGGCATTCAACAGGGAATTGCTGGTCATTGTTAAAAGAAATAGAGATGCTCGTTGACAAGGGAGTCTTGACACAAGAAATGATCAAGAAATGGGGGACAAATAAGGATGAGAATCCTGAGCCAAGCACACACCCAACATTCAAGGAATGATAGATGCAAGCTAAATAAACAAGTGGAAGTTGTTATCTACCACTGTAGTACTTTTCTATTTTCAGCATCCTGTTTAAACTTGTTTTTTGTTCCTTTCTCCGCCTTTTGTGCAATAAATAAATTTGTGTTGCTTATTAAGGTTATAAGCATTGAGTCAATTTTGCAATCTTGCAGTTCTTTGAATATAATTGGATTAAAAAGCTCTTCATGATTAGAGTTATAATCTTTGACAGAATATCAGGATTGAAAACCAGAAAAACAAGGATCATTGACCTTACCTCAGAAGAAATACACCCAAACACTATCCTATTACAATGAGATAGCCTACTCCTATTGAAAGAAATTACAAAAAGGCTTGGTATTTATATATAGGAGTGTACAACATGGGGCATCGTTGATGTATTACATTACAAAACCGATTAGAATATTTTTCTATTGATGACGTTCGATGATGACCATAATTTTTACAAATAGGTAAATCTAGTTTAAGTCAGTTGCTTGGGAATTGAACTCTAACGAAGAGATTTTCTGAATTCCACCAAAACACCTAGACTATAACAAGTTCTTCTTAACAAGCTTAAGAAATTGGATTTGGATACCCATGTTATATTATTATATACAATAAATCTTGAGTTGTCCCACTAGAGCAAATGGTTAATCGTCCCGACTTTATGGATAATATTCAGCTAATCTATTTATACTATTATATGCAATAAAACTGTCCCTCTAGAGCAATTGGTTAATCGCCCCTGCTTTATGGACAAGTTTTAATTAACCTGATAAAGGTGATTATATTATTATATACAATAAAGTTGAATTCAGCTAGCCAAAATGGCAAATGTGTTAACAAATGGATTAAGGGAGTTACGAAACACCTGTTATAGTCAACTTCACACAAGCACTCAGAAATTTCATTTTTAGACCGATATTGTCGCACTACTTTGATTAGATGAGTCTAAATGAAAAATTCCAGAGAATTAAAATGGAAGGATTCTAGAAGGTCTAGTAATTGGCAATCCTAGTTGCGTCATTTTGTACGTATCTGGTTAAAATACCAAATCCTCAAAGTGAGGCATGTGACAAAGTTCACAAAGAGAAATATATGAGTGACATCTTAAATAGATGTAACCATAGAAAATAGGAAAGCCATCCTGAAACCAACCCAAATTTTGATATTTGTCAAAGAGCTATAATTCTTAAATTTTAAAGAGTTGTTAATTCTTTTGATATTCTTTGAATTCATGCTTATGCTTTGATTTTATTGTGAACCTGTGATAGACAACATTTTACAAAATTTTGTCATTCTTCGATAAAGAAAGGAGGAAAAACATTTTTCAAACAAGACAGTCTCAAATGAGGAAGGTCCTTAAAGCAGATTGTTGCCTATTCTACATCTATTGTAGAAAGAATAAGTCAGACCAAAATGATGAAGCATTTTTTGAAATCAAGTGGTCTGAAAAGCCAGAAAGTTTGGAAAATTGAACTTGTGACACTCTTATGTAACATCATTAGAAATTCATCAAGAAAGATTATCACTTATCTCATGTTGAAGGCGATAAGCATCACCAGACTAATTATTTTCCCCAACCATCAATCCATGTCTCTAGCAGATTCTCCAATCACAGAGTCATAAGTTCCATTAAGTGTATTATGGGAATGAACAAGTTACCACTTGCACTCTGGTTATACCGTGATACTGGTCTCAAGTCTTGGTACATCATTGCTACTTCTTCCATGTCAATCATTTTCCTTGTCAGGATTATATCCATTATGTCATTCAAAAGATTGTTGAACTTAAATAAGACATTGGAACAGATTCTACACTTGTATGCCTTTCATATTGGGTAATATTAGTTACAGGATTCCAAAAGTAAAGATAACCAGTTTTACCATCAACTAAACCCTTCCATGGTTCGGGAAAAGTGAGATATAGCATTGAATATCTTGAAACAACAAAAGAGACAGTCATTGTAGCAGTCATTCCAAGAAAATGCACTAACAGAAATCTTCTAGTTCACATCGATGATGTTTATTTCTTCCAGTAAGGTTGTTACAATGAATGCCACCGACAACCAGGTCGAATCCTCCAAATCTACTCATCAATTGCTCTAACCGATCACCATTCAGTTCTTGCGCATTTGTTTTCAAAGGTATGCCAGGACAGGTAGAAAGCAACCTCTGCACCACTGATCCCAGAGAAAAGAGACAGGACATTGATATCACCATGGAGCATGTCTCTATACAGATCCTCGTGTATGGTTTTTAGGGAAATCTAGAAGCATTTCCTCCTCATTAGGTTCAAGTGGAGCAACTTTATTCATTCCAACCCATATCAGATTCCATTTTTGGCACTCATCAAGAACATACTTCTGGATACTCGAATGTGGCTCATCGTCATAAGCTTCAAGAGCCTTACAGATCATTTCTGTCATTTTAGCACTTCATGTACATGTTTGCAAACAATTTAACTTTGTTCTTGGATCCCATGAAGGACACCATTTCTTTGTCAATGGAAAAGCATCATGTATGGTGCGTGGAGGAAGTGGAATAAGAGGAAATATGTTCTCAATTGGCAGATTATGAATGTAGCCCCTTTTCCAGCAGCACAAAAATACTTTGAATCTACAAATTTTGGCTCTGCATCGTATGAGTACCGTGACATTTAAGTCCAAACACCAATTGGAGCAAGTGTCATGTTCTCATAGTAGAAATAATGAGACCCAATAGCATCTTCTAGAAGTGATTATTTGAGTTATCTGATCTAGTTTAGTAGAAATCCCAAAACCAATCATTGGATTTAGAAGATGAATTGCATGATCGTTTTCATTAAGAAGCTTCTTTTTAAAGCTTCCTCTGCTGTTTTCTTTTCCAAAAATCATAGCCGAGTTTTGCCTTTGCTTGTAATTGGAGTCATTGCATAATGGTTTCCTATATTCTACCGGAAGAAGTGCGTCAGCAGACTTAGATATTTGAGCAGCACATATAAAATCTGTCAACTCTGCAATTGATGAATCCAGACCACATCTCTCCATGGTTATTGAAGCCTCAGCCTCTGAGTACCCCATTTTCATCAAGAATAACAGTTTATTCTCCTCATCAGAATCAAAATTCAGGATTTCCTCGATATCAGAAGAACTATCAATATCTGTGAAATCATCTTGAAAGATCGCTTCATAATCAGATGAGTAGTTATCAGAATCAACATGTTGCATGAAAAAGTATATTCCAGAAATAGTCTTCACTGAAAACAAGGTTCATTATATTAGCCTGTAATGAATTACCAAGCGATTTAAACCACTCTATCCGACTAAGATCCCTCCAGATTCAAAAAATGGGCACCTCATTCATAAAAGGCACATATCTCAGACGTTTCTGTCAGAATGATTGATTACTTCTTAAGTCTGTGACAACGTGAAGAGAATTCCTCCAGTTACTTGACAACACTGCTGTTTAGTGACACCAGAATGAGAGTACTCAAGATAAACAGATTTGGGGCACGAATAAATCCACATGTACCCATAACAGTGCATTGTCAAAATTGGACCTCATAGGGATCATGAGATTCAAGTCAAACAGACATTGAAAGTAAACCAGAATTAGAATGTTGGGGGGCATTTTGAAGGCCCAAGTCAGACAGATCCATGTGGGACATCTTGAGAGCCCATTTTCAACCATAAATAGAATGGTGGGGCATTTTGAAAGCTCGTAGCAATATTAATATTTGGGCATTCTTGGAGGCTAATCTCATCAAGAAGTAATGTTGAACATACTTTTAACATCTGTATCAACAAATGTTGGGGCATTTTGAAGGTTACTTCAGAAAGATCCATGTGGGGCATTTTGAAGGCTCAGATTAACAAGAAACCAATGTTGGGGCATGTTGAAAGCCCATTTCAATTAGAATCAGGAACGTTGGTGCATTTTGAACATCTGTAGAAGCAAATGCTGGGGCATGCTGAAAGCCCACATCATCATGTGTTAAAGATCATTGATTTTGAGCAAATTTTCCAATCAGACAGAAAGATATGAAGAATGAAAAGGGTAAAACAGTGACAGCCGAGCTATCTATACATAATTGCTTCATTCATCAGGCAGTTACATCAGGGTCTTGTTTTTGAACAAATATTTACTCAGAAAGTATGGTTTCAAATACCCAATCTTCTTAACATGTGTCATATGACAACGTGTTCTTTGTTAATCTACATCATAGTTGCATGAATAAAGATGGTCCTCAGGCAAACCAGTCGATCCAGGGTTCAATTCCTCAAAATCTCGGCTTTGAATTTTGTATTTTGTGTGTCGGTGATGATTGAAAATATTTCTTTGAGATTCCTGGCAGTTAGTTTCAACCATAATGTTGAGGTTACGAAGCTGCTTTTCACATCAGTTGTTGTTTGCTTGATGATATTGAATAAAGAGGCTCAGATTACATTACCCTTACTCCCATTGTTTTTGGTGTTATCATTGCCAGCCAGGGTGAACGGAGTTTTCATCTATTTTGGTTTTATCATGGGCGTTTCATCCCCAGCGGCAAGAATTTTATGGATATCGTTATATACATGGCTCCTATAGCTGATGTGTTTTCATTTCTTACAACACTCATTATGAAAGAAAACATGATCGGTATTACACTTTCCCTTGCCCAAGATGATATCAAGATCAATTGGTATCTCTTATTCAATTCGACACTAGCATATCTTGTGAATTAGACCAATTTTTTGGTCATGCAATATTCCATTTGTATTCCCACTGAGTTTTGTTTTCAAGAGGTCTTGTGACATCATACAAAAGCTTTGAACACTGTACAAAGAGCTTCACTGACCAGAAATCTGTGCAGAAGTCACAAGAAATGATGAATGTTTGTCAAATACTTTACAAACATCTGAGCAGAAACCACATGAGATGATGAATGTGTTGTCAAATGTTTTACGAACCAGTTATTCTGGTACTGAACCAATGTTGCAATCATATGGTATTTCCATTTATAGATCCAAGATGAAGTTTGTCTTCTTCAACCCCAAGGTCAGAAGTGAGACATGATGAATATTTCTTTCCATTAAAGGGAAGCATAAATTTTAACAACAAGAAACTAGTGGAGCCAATTAATGTTGAACGACAGGATGTTGTTAAACATCTCGACATGATATGGTCCAAGTTGCCTTATTCGAGATCTGATTAGATGTGAAGATATGAAATGAATTAGGATAAATTCTCCTTGTGATGTGTTTCAAGAGTCAAATCAGAACAGACTCTACTCTCCTAATTAATCTCTGCAGAGTTTACATATCTACATCTATACTCTTCAAAGATGATAGATTCTCTTTTTAAAGATGAAAGCTTTATTGAATTTCTGCACAAGTCCAAGCAGAGAAAGTTGGTTTTATCCAAGACAAAATGGGGCATCAAGGTTATAATTTTGATTACGGTAAGAGTTCCATAAATGAAACATTTCTTTTGAGACTTAAATGAAGCAAAGAAGACACAAAGATTGCTCTTCCAAATCAGAAATGCAGTTTGAAATGACATTTTGACCAAGTGAAGGAAGACCGAGTTCACCACTTTGAAATCAAATAAAAATGAACTTAATATTCATGCATCATATTTAGGCATTTGCAAAAATAGATGTATTTCCATTCATTTTATCCATGTTAAATGTTGACAGGAATTTTAAAGATTTTAGCAAAGATTTAAATCCATCACAATGGATCAACATTTCCAGAAAGAGTTCATAATGAGAAGAACTCATCTGAAGAAGGAAGAAGAAGTTCATAATGAGAAGAGCTTGTTCAACCTTTTGCTCAAATCCATCACTTGATGGATTAGCTTTTCCAGAGAAAGTTCATAATGAGAAGAACTCATCTGAAGAAGGAAGAAGAAGTTCATAATGAGAAGATCTTGTTAAATCTTTTGCTCAAATCCATCACTTGATGGATTAGCTTTTCCAGAGAAAGTTCATAATGAGAAGAACTCATCTGAAGAAGGAAGAAGAAGTTCATAATGAGAAGATCTTGTTAAATCTTTTGCTCAAATCCATCACTTGATGGATCAGCTTTTCCAGAGAAAGTTCATAATGAGAAGAACTCATCTGAAGAAGGAAGAAGAAGTTCATAATGAGAAGAATTTGTTCAACCTTTTGTTTGAATTCATCATTTGATGGATCAGCATTGCCAGGTAGAGTTCATAATGAGAAGAACTCGTCTGAAGAAGGAAGAAGAAATTCATAATGAGAAGAATTTGTTCAACTTTTTGTTTGAATTCATCACTCGATGGATCAACTTTTCCAGATAGAGTTCATAATGAGAAGAACTCATCTGAAGAAGAAAGAAGAAGTTCATAATGAGAAGAACTTGTTCAACCTTTTGCATGATTCTATCACAGAAGGAGATAGATCAGCATCAACATTGCCAGAAGTGTTCATAATGAGAAGAACTCATCTGAAAGAGAAGAATTTGTTCAACTCTTGCTAGATTGCATCATAGAAGGAGATAAATTGTCATCCCTAGTGGAAAAGTTCATAATGAGAAGAACTAATCCCAAAGAAGAAATTATTCAACATTGCCATCATAATCAAGTGAAGTCAAATGGATAAAAAATTTTATTATCTTTTCGTCTTTGCCCTATTCTTGTTAATACAAGAATGAGCAAAGAGGGGAAGCTGAAGATACTATTTTTAACCCATTTTTTATTGTTATTATTATTATTTTATTTTTTTATTATTATTAAAATTATTATTATTACAAACAGGCCCAAAATCGGGGCCCAATTACAAATCTGGAAGCCCAACCAGAGGGCCCAATTAAAACCCTAAACCAATTTGGGGGTTTCAGCTAGGGTTTTCTAAACCCTAGCTCTCAGCCGCCTCAATCTTCCAGAAGTTCAGCCGCCGCCTCTGCTCAGCCGCCACCTCCACGTTGACGCCTCCCTACGTCGAAGCCCTATGGTGAGTCACCACTATAGTCCGGTGACTCACCTAGGGTCGCCATTTGGGACCGGTCTGAGAGCCACACCGTCGATGGCTATAAAAGCCATCGACCACCTGCAGAAAAAAAGAAGAAGGCAACAGACAACAACATTGAACAGAGACGAGAGAAGAAAAAAACCCGAAGGAAGACAGAAAGCTACCAACGATCCCAATCAACAACAAACAAGTAAAAAAAAAGAGAAGAGAAGAGAGAGCTTACTTTGTCATCGGAGGCACTTGAAACATCGCCGGAAACCTTCGGATTTCAAAGGTAAAATCCTAGATCTAGGAAATTCTAAGGGTTTTTAGGATAAATAGAGGTCATATTTGACCTTAGGATATAGAGATCTACGGTTTGGGATAATTTTCCAAATTCTGGCCACCGTGAACGGTGGCCGGCGGTGGCTACCGACGCCGGAGTAAGGCGACCGACTGGAATTCTTTTCCCTCAGATGAGGGAGTTAAAGAGAGAGGACAGAGCATTTTTTATTCTCTCTCAGTTAGAGAGAGAATGAAAAGAGAGAAATGAAATAAATGGCCCGAAGGGCCGGCTATTTGGGGTATTTAAACCCCTCCCCAAACGACGTCGTTTTGGGGCGGGGTGTGCGTGTAATTTCCATCAGGGGTAAACCCTGTCCGTAGTCACTATAGTTTGTAATCCTTATAATTTAGTCACTAAAAAACAATTCTTGATCATTTTAATTTAGTCTTCGAACTTTATTTTATTATGTTTTAGTCCATGCCAGTATTTATATATTTTATGATAAATACTAGATTTAGTCCCTCATTCTTTAATAAATTTTATTTTAACCCCGAAATAATTATATAAGGATAAATTACACTATAGACCTCCAGATCTGGTAATATGTCGAATTAGAGTATTAAGTTTAAATATTTTACATTTTAATCACTAATTTCAATATTTTCATTTATTTTTGATTACAAGTTTTATTGTTTTTTATATATTATAATTTTAATTTCATTTATTTTAGTTATTGTTTAAATATATTTTAATTTTATATGTTTATTTTCAATATATTTATTATTATTAGTATTATTATTTAATCATAAAAATATTTATATAATAAGCGATATTTATTTATTTTATTTTTATCATATTTATAAATTTGATTTTATATAAATTATTTTAAGGAAAAATAATCATATTTTCATATTTATTTATTTTTTAATATTAAAGAAAAAAGCTGTCTTAAAGCACCTAGAAGCCCTTTTCTGATATTTCTAAATAAATAAATAATTTAAATATATATATATATATATATATATATATATATATATTAATATTAATATTTTTTCTTAAAATTATATTAATGAATTTGAAATAACAGGATTATAAATTAAATATATCTTTGAATTTTGAAATTTTTAATAATAGAGACAATTTATAATTAATAAGTACCAATTTTGGACGTTGTAGGGGTGCTAATCCTTCTCTAAACGTAACCGACCACGGATCCCTTTTTATTTCTAAAAAGAACAAATTTTTGGTTAAACGCAGATCAATTTATCTTTTAACTGATGTTTTCTTAAAAAACTCTTTTAAAAGGTAATTTTTAGGTATTCGACCTACCTGACCCAAAAGGCCGATGGCGGCTCCCAAACCATTTTTTAATTATTTTTTATCCACATTATTTTTCCCGCCAAGTAAAAATTTCGTGCCCGGGCAAAAACCGGTTACGACACTTTCATTAGACCAGTTCTTGATCTCTACCTTTGTTTCTCTAATTAACACTTCAATGCTCGGCCTCTTCCTACTCTTTATGTGAATTTTCCTTTCAACAGCTTCTTTAAAACCCTCTTCCTCCATGATGTAGTTGAAAATTCTGAAGGGTTTCGAACCCCAATTTAACTTACTAGATTCCAACGCCACAACATTATGATCCGAGATTGATTTTGGTAATAATAGCTGAACAACATCCGAGAATAAACATAAAAATTCATTCGAAACTAAAAATCTATTCAGTCTCACAAATATAGGATCTTCCTATTATTACCCCAAGTGAATCTCCCTCCCACCAAAAGACCCCAAGTGAATCTCCCTCCCACCAAAGATAAATCCAGTAAATTAGCTTGAAACAAAAAATCCCAGAACATACCGATTGAATTTTCATTCAAAGATTTTCCCATCTTCTCATCATGTGATAAATGGGCATTGAAATCTCCTGTAACACACAATGGAAATCCCAATGTAGAAATAAAATTGGATAATTCCTCAAAAAACACCTCTGTATCCGATTCAACAGAAGGCCTATAGACATTAATAAAACAACACTCCTCTTGATTATCTTTGATTGTCCCCTTCATAGCTATAAACCTTAATGAAATTTTCAACTTCTGAGGTAGAAACCAATTCTCATCCCATAAAGTGACCAATCCTCCTGATGCTCCCTCTGCTGGAGACTGAACCATCCCACCTAGGCATTTACCCCCCAACTTCCTTCTCATAGCTATATTAACCACCTCTAATTTCATTTCTTGCAAAAAAAAAACGAATGTTTCTTATCTACAACCACATTTTTCACTACCCCAACCTTTTCCTTCCTACCTAATCCCTTAATATTCCAAGTGACACAAGATACACCTACCATAACTGATTATTAAACACCTTCAACATAGATAAAGGGTTAATTCCCACCCTCCTCTCGCCTAATCAGATTGGACTCCAAAAACTTCTCAGCAAATTCCTTTTCCCCCCTTAAAAATAACACCCAACATTTGGCTAACATGCCAAGTTAATTCCATTTCCTCATTTTCAATCGAAAAATCGACTGCTGAATATTCCTTCTCCGATCCACCTCTTTTATTCTTTTTATTAGACTTGTATACTGTATCGCAGAAAATGGTAGAAGCCTTAATCGGACGTCCTCGATTTGTTGGAGGAAAAGAACACCTCCTACTAGGTATTTTACTAACTTGTAAACCACTGGAACCATTCTATAATGCACGACAACCTTATTCTGAACCCTCCAAATCTGACTGCTGTGGATTTCCCTATTCCTCCACTAAATTAACTGACTCTATAGGCTTATAACCACCTCTATTTGTTGATGAACTTCCATGAACAGGCCCACTTACCTCTAACCTACCCATTTTAACATTAATCCCATTATCTTGGTCAACATTATCATGCCCCAAGAAAACCTCTCCCTGCTAACCACCATTTCTCTCTCTTCTCTACCATCCCTCGACAATTTCTTCTGACTAGGAACAACACCTATTATTGTTTCCTCTGCACATAAATCAATTGCCACTAAACTCCTCCCCATGCTCCATTATTCCATCATTTTCAACCACATCCTATAATTCCGGAAAAAAATCTTCACTTCCTTCCACCTTAATCTTGATCATGAAAGGCATTCCATACGTATTAATATAGACATAGGAAGGAATATCAAATGGACTTTCAACCCTCAACAACATATGAGCCACTCTGCAGTCCACTCTTTGGATAGTTTGTTCCTGAATCTTAACTAGCTTACCCCATCTTGAAGCCAAACTTGTGAAAAAGGAAACTGACCAACAGTTTAAAGGAACACCAATCATAGAAACTGCACAGTAAGGTAAATGAACACCCTTCTCTTCCATAACAGGCCCCAACCTCTCGAACCAAAAGGACAAAGCTTCCCACTTGTCTTCCATCGTTGCAACTTTTTCCTCCACGTCTGGAAAACTATTAAGCATGCATTTTTTGCATAACCCCATTTTACCACCTCGACATTGATTCCCTCAGATCTTAATGCCCTCTGCACAAAGTCCACTTCAAATATCTCCTTGCAAATTCCTGTTAAAGACGATCTAAGCCATGTCCTATCCTCCATTAGAATAAAAACTTCCAATGGTTTTTTCGCCTCCATCTTAGCTCTAACACTCCCTACTTTCTGACCCTCAACTTCTTTCACTCCCACAACCATATCCTTATACGTCCTACCATCGTAAAACTTGTTCATCAACTCCTTCTTCCCAGCATCTGCAATTAGTGATAATGATTTATTCCTTAACGACTCCTCTGCTCCTGCATCTCTAGCCCCCGCCATACTTGTACGCTTAAAGTTCCTCAAAATATTTATCTTCTGATACTTCGTAATCGACACCAATAGTATCCTCCCATAGAACAATACATTGTTCATCCTTTCAGTAGCATTATGCAAATCCTCTTTGCTTTCAAAATGCACAAAATCAAACATATTATCCTTGTATTTAGGTCTCATATTAACAAACGAAATGAAACCTTAATCACCTTGCCATGATGACTAAAACGATCCCATAATGCACTTCTATGCACTCGCCTACTAAGATTATCCACGAATGCTACCCACGATACTCCTCCAGACATTGATCTACTTCTGCCCGGACGAACAAAACCCTTCAAACTCTCCTCTCTCTCTACCTTTCTCACTCATGTTTATCTAGGAAACTTTCATTGCATAATTTTTACCTTTATCAGTTTACTGAGGCAGGCTCCATCTTAAATAACCAATCACTTGTTAAAGTTCATCTCTGAATATCTGTATGGAAATGAAGGATAAACAAATTCACTTACTTATAGCAGATGATAGAAACAGATGGGAATTTTTTTTCCTGAACTGGTCAAAAGAAACAACTTATGAGTTTCAACTTGCCTGCGAGACAGCTTATTTGGGTTATTTTGTCATTGTCCAAGTTCATCACTCACAAGCTCTGCATAGGACTTGTTTAACAGCCAAAATATAAGAAATGGGATAGGCTTATGATCAGAAATTCACTTACCGGGTTTGGGGGAATGCTTACATTCATTATTTGGTTTGTTAGAAGTATTTTCTTTGCTGCAAAAGAAGGGTGATTAAATATTTTTGAAACAATCAGCAAGCAACAAAAATTACCACAAATAATTTGTAAATACATAACCAATTACACTGCCAGTATATTTATATTTCATTAGTTATTTTGCCTTACTCCCCCACACAAATCTTTAGTACATGTAAAAGAAAAGGTCTGAGACTTTCCCTTAAGGTCAATTATAAACATTGGTGACCATTACGGAGTTAAAATAACATGGACATCAAAGCAATAAAGACTCTTTTTCAATCATGTTTGAGCAATTATTATCAGTTTAGAAGTCAATCCATGTAAAAAGGCTAATAGCTTAATGTAAAGTGACAATACTATGATCCTCCAAAAGACCAGGCATTTCACACCAAAAATAACGATGATATTTCTATAAAGATATAGGTTAGATTGAATTAACACAACCATGAAAACAAAAAAACACATTCAACTAAACTTAAACATGAATTAATCCTAATTAAATGTGCATCTTGAAAAGACATTCCAACCAGATGTTAACCTTCAAGACTGATAACAAAAAGGCAAATGTTGAATGCTTCAAGTTTCTAAGACTAATGACAAAGTCGATATTCCATTTCCCACTCTATCAAGCAGAAGGAAAACAGTGGCAACCAAGGTTATTTAAATTAAGCAGGTTGAGGAAACCAAAACTCTGCTACTAACCCTGAGGATCCTGTTGAAGATGTCTGCCCCGACGAATGAGTATTATAAGCCCTATCGATAGCACTATAAGGTGGACAATATGTTGTTCCTAGTGCGCCAACAGCACCTGTTAGTACAGTAGCCTAAACAAGAAAAATGAAAATAATTACTGCACTGGACTTAAACAGATGAATAAATCAGAATAACAAGAATCTGAATAAACCTTCAAGAGAGACTTAACTGTGCATTAATATTCAAACACAAGTCCATGCTCAATGTGATTGACCACAAAAGGCTTATATGGTAACTATAGGGAGTCTGAAACACTAACTAGTAATTGTTAAGTTATGTTTCATATCGGAGAGGTAACTACCTCCATACAATATCAATTCCCCATGCAAGACCTGACTGATACATCACTCTTATTTGTTTCTACAGAAAAAATTACTATACCATGTCATTTCTAAATTTCTCATTCCAAGTTGCGGCTGGGCAACATATCTTGGAAATGCCATGCAAACAACAGGAACACTAAGGCCACTGGAGTGCTGGCCCCCAAACTACATAACTGCATGCCAACCATTCAATAAAAGTAGAATAAATGAGGTTATAGAGAAGTTTAATAGCAGGAATTAAGAAATAAAAGATTAGTCGAGTAAACATGAAATAATATAAGTAAATATAAGCAACCAAGTAGATAAAAGTTATTCCCAAACACCACATAGTATCGATTTCAGATACAAATATATTCAAACTCCAACCTCAAACCACCCCAAAAAAAGCATATCCCTAATCAAAACAACATTGAAGGAATTTAAACTCCATCTGGTCTTAAACATAAGGCCATTAAAATAGTAGATAAAAACTACCTCTGTTATTTACTAAAATATTTGATTTAATTCATACAAAATTTCAAATAATGGTTGGGACTAAGGAATTAGTATGCTCTACTCCAGGTAAGGCAATTTCCCCCATTTCACATTTTACCTTCTATGGTTGATTATGTTACCCAAACAAATTGAAGGTTAAAAAATGAAATGCTTTACTAGGAAAAAAGGCAGGAAAGGTTTGATCACCATGGCTTATAGACATATTCCCTATAGTTCCAATAATCTGAGCTCCACTGAAGATTGTTTTTTCCCTTGCTCGCCAATGCACCCTCAGGCTTACTTGTTTCTGAAGATTCAACCTCTCCAGATTCATAGGAACTGACTGACATAGCTGTTTCTGGTGGAGATGAAGCTCGAGACCAATACCAGGATTCTAGCCCAACTGCTGAGCAGCTGCTTGAACAGAAAAGTGAGCCCTGCCTTGTACAGGATTCTCTGAACAGAATTGACCTGTATTGGTGGAGCAACTCTGTTGACTTGGTTGTGCTGTGGTGTTGCTGATAAGCCTTCGGTCCTGGGATAGTTATGCCTCTACCCTATACCCTAGTTTGAGAGGGTTGACTACTATTATCTAATGAAGTTCCAGAATGTAGCATTTTCACATTGGTCACGGAAGCTAATGTGGTGGAATCATCTGTATAAAGCTTTTCCATGCTGAGAGAATCAAGGGCATTCTTCCCTTGTAATGAATTGGATTGAAATACAGAAAAATTCTCATTTGTAATATATTGAGATCCATGCTGACACTTCTAGCTTGAACATCCTTCTTCTGAAAAGAAATATCTTTCTCGAAAGATCCTGATAGATAAAAAGGATGGGGAAGCTGAACTCAAGTTTGAAGCAAAAATATGTTTCTTAGCAGGATTTGATACAATGTTTGCATTTGTTGCAGGTGTGAAAGCTCTACTTGAATTGGCTTGTGAAGTTTTCTCAACGGTCTGACATAACATTTGATCAAATAAAGGTCTTTATAATAGAGGTGGTTTAAGGGATCTTTTTAGTTCTTATGGTCAGATTATAAGAATTTTTATCCTACGTTTTTTAGAGAAACCAAATTATAAGTCTTCAACCTTTGCATTTGTCCAATTTGCTGATGAAGAAAGTAGAAAGAAGGCAATTCAGTATACTCATGGTAAGTGGATTGATGGGAGAAGGATTTTAGTAGGGATTGCTAAATATCAAAAGACTATGAGGAAGGAAACTGCTGAAGGGAAGAGGTTGATGGGAAACAAGTCAGGTAAACAGGAAAAAACACAAATCCAGAAGAAAGTTGTATCGGTGAGAAGCCTGAGGGATGAAAGATCTTATAAGGATGTTGTGAATAATAGCCTTAATGCGAGAAGAAAACAAGTTTCAGGGGAGAAACTGGAGGGTGCAAAACAGAATGCAAGGGGTGTTAGGAACGTATGGGAGATGCACATTCTGGGGAACCATTCGGAGTGCGTTAAGCGATCATTAACAGGGATAATAAAACATTCCTATGAACAAGATTCGATAAAGGAAGCTTTGAAGATCAAGAGAGTGGGAGTTGAGATATCGAAATGGGGTTATGCACGGAATGCTTGCATCATTACATTCAATACGATTGAGGAGCTTACATACGTATGGAAGAATAAGAAAGAAGAATTATGCTTATGTTTCGATTGATTGGCTCCAGTTCCGAATGATGATGGAGTTCCATTGGCCCTTTGCCAAATAGAGATGTACGGAGTGCCTCTATTGTGCTGGAATGAGGCATTCATGGAAAAACTTACTGGGAAATGGGGAAAATTCATTTGTTTTAATGAAGATTCAAAGAGCAGATTGGATTTATCAGTGGAAAAAGTACTGCTAAGAGTAGAAAGTCCATTCATGTCCCTGATATGGTCACTATTGGTTCTTATGGCAGATTGTTCAAAGTGAAGTTATCTCTGGGTTCTGTTTTGAAAAAACCAGAAGAATTACTGGGGAAGACGGAGGAGAAATTTTCAAAAATTTTGCACAGTGATTATGTCATGTCTGTGCAGGGGGATGGGCAGCGTTCTACTCTGGCAGCAGCTACTAATAAGGAGTTATCAGAGGAATCCAGGCATAAAGTCTTACCTTGGCTGAATAATAAACAAATAGTGGAGTGAATGGAGTCAGTAGGGGACAAATCCCATCAAGTAAGTCAACTGAAGAAATTGCTAATTGTGGGCTATTAGTTTTTATGGAAAATAAGAGTAACCAGAATAGGAATCACGTGGGGCTGGGATTAAGGGAAATTTTTGAACTAGAGGATAAAGCCCAATCAGATGAAATTGGGGTTGATTTTTCACCAATAAGGAAAATTATCCCTATTGGGCCTGCATTTATTCCTAAGTGGGTTGGGGAGAAGAATTATACTGATAGATTTATGTGCCAGCCCAATACCATTTCAGTTAATTATAGAAAAGTTACAAAGGAATGTGCAGTTACGTTGGTGAAAGAAAAGACAGGGGGAGAGAAAGAAATGTCAAACACTGAGCATGATGTTGATATGGATAAAGAGCAGCATGTTGGCTTGAGAAGTCGACAGGAGAATGAAGCAACTAATACACTGAATTTTAATGATTTTGAGAGAGACAAGCTCTCTGTCCAACAGAGGGCTGGTTCAAAGAAGAATAAAAGGATAAATGATGATAAACAGATTGGCCTGATTGAGGCTAGCTCTTCCAGCTCATGTGTAAGGCAGAGAAATGTAGTGAATCAAGTTGGAACTAGTTCAGAGTTAATTATGGATGGTCAGTTCAAAAGAAAGGAGATTTGTTTGTCCTCTTCCAAAATTCTGTTCAATGTCTTCATCGGGCAAAAAGCTTAAATAATCAGAGAAGACTAAAAATTGCTCCTCGACGTTCAGGTAGTGTGTGCTCAGAGAGGGAAGTGTCAATCAATTTTTTTGATAGAGTTTATAGAAGAGTGTATAGAAGTATGGTCAGGGACTCTTTGGAAAAAGACATATCATCCTCAAAGTCTTCATACTCTTCTGTTAAAGCTTTGAATGAAGCTATTGCTACTAGAGAAGTTTGTAACATGTTGGGGATTAATTTCAAAGGGGGGCAACATTGTTAGAAGAGGAGATTTTGAAGATGGAAAGGAAGGGGTCTAGGAAAGAAAAGAAGTAATTTAGTCTTCCTTTTCAAGGGTTTTAAGATTTAATATTCTAATGTCAAATCTTAAAATTATTTCTTGGAACATAAGGGGTTTAGGGAGAAAGGAAAAAGTTAGAGCAGTAGCCCGTCTTGTAAATAGGGATAAGCCGATTTTCTTATTTCTACAGGAGACAAAATTGAATCAATGTTTTAATGGGTTAAGAAGGAGATTAGGGGGTAAGATGCTTCAAGGATAAAGTTTTTATCCGGCTGATGGGTCAGTATGAGGGTTGATGTGTTTATGGAATGAAACTTTTTTTCAAGTTACAAGGGAAGAAAAGAACAGTAGATTTGTGGCAATCTCAGGAATGTTCAAGTTGTATAAGTTTGAGTGTGTATTAATTAATGGGTATGGGCCGTCAGTGGAGGAAGAAAATGAGGAGTTCTTTAGGGAGCTGTTGAATTTTGTTACAAATTTAAATCTACCAATATGCATAGGGGGTGATTTGAATGCCTATCTTAATCCATCTGAGAAATATGGAGTTGCACAGAATTGGCATGCTCTAGATCTGCTCAGATCTTGTGTTCAACAAATAAACCTCATTGATCTCCCTTCATCAGGAGGTATGTACACTTGGTGCAACAATAGAGAGTCGCCTACGTGGGTAAGACTGGACCAATTTCTGGTTAGGAGCAATTTTTTACAGGGGTTCCTTAAATTGGTACAACGAACTCTACCCAAATCACTCTCTGATCATAACCCTATTGTGTTGGAAGAAGAATGGTAGAATTTGGGACTCAAACCTTTTATATTTTTCAACTATCTATTACAGGAAGAAGGTTTTGATGATTTGGTTGAAAACTCCTTGACTGATTTGAAGAAGAAGGGAGGTAGGGGAATTTTTAATTTATTAAAAGGTACTAAATTGAAAAATAAGGAGTTGGTCCAGTAGTAAATATATGGGGATCTCAGAGACTATTTCAGAAATAGATTCCAAAATAAATGACTTGGAATTGAAATCACAAGGTTCTGCCTTTTCTCCTCGAGATAGAGACCAGTTAGTGTTGCTCAGAAGTGAATTATGGAGACTGCACATAATAGAAGAGAGCATTTGGCGCCAGAAATCTAGAGTGAGGTGGATCAAAGAGGGAGACAAGAATACGAGGTATTTTCATTTAGGTGCCTTAAACATAAATAGATTAAATGCCATTAATGCTTTGAAGGTGGATGGTGTAGAATTGACAGACACAGTTCAGATTAAGGCTCATGTCTTGGATTATTTCAAAAAAGCTTATAATACGATTAATACGCTGGAAGTGGGAGAATTTGAACTTATTTTTGCAAAGCTATCTATTGTGCAAAGGGATCGTCTTGAGGAAATTTTTAAAGAACAAGAAGTTTGGGAAGCAATTTCTTCATCAGCTAGTGATAAAGCCCCTGGACCAGAAGGTTTTACTATGGGATTTTTCAAGAAGTATTGGCCTATGTTAAAGGAGCAGATTATGAAGTTTGTCTTTGATTTCTATAGTGGAAGAAAATGGGACCATGGGGTTAATCATGCATTAATTTCCCTAATCCCTAAGAAACTGAATCCAGAAAGCTTAGAAGATTACAGGCTAATTAGCCTTGTTGGTAGTTTATACAAGATCATTTCTAAAGTTCTATCCAAAAGATTGATTTCTTGTATAAAAGATTTGGTTAGCCCTTATCAGTTCACTTTTATTCCTGGTAGGAAACTTCTTGACTATGCATTCTTAGCTAATGAAGGTATAGATTATTGGAGGAAGCAATATAGGAAGGGGGTAGTCTTCAAAATTGATTTTCGAAGAGCCTATGATACGGTTGAATGGCCGATTCTTCTTAAAGTAATGAAATCTATGGGTTTTGGGGAGAAATGGGTTTCTTGGATTGAATATTGTCTATCTTCTGCCTTAATTTCGGTTATAGTAAATGGTTCTCCTACTGAGGAGTTCCCAATGACAAAAAGGTTAAGACAAGGCTGTAGTTTTTCCCCTCTGCTGTTTAATCTAATTGGTGAACTCCTACATCTAATGGTGATTAAAGCTTCTGATTTGGGACTTTTCCAGGGGTTTAATATTGGTAGATCAGCTAATACTTTCCTTTTGACTCACCTACAGTTCGCTGATGACTTGATTCTGTTTTTCCATGACTCTCTTACTAACATTCAGAACATCAAAAGAGTGCTAAGGATTTTCAGTTTAATGACAGGGTTACATTTAAACCTATCTAAGAGTAAACCATTTGGTATAAATGTTGAAGCTGCTACCTTAAATGAATGGGCGAATGATATGCTCAGTGGGTTGTTTTCCTATGGATTATCTTGGCTTACCTATAGGTACAAAGAAAAACTCTGAAGTACTTTGGGAGCCGGTTTTATAGAATTTTAACAACAAGTTAGCTGGTTGGAAGGCTTCTTCACTGTTAATGGCGGGTATATTAGTGCTTATAAAATCGGTATTATCGTCGTTATCGATTTTTTTCTTATCCATTTTTAAAATACCGCTCAAAGTAAGGCAGAAAGTTAATCCACTGATGGCTAACTTTCTTTGGGGGGAAAGCTCAAACAAAAATCGAATGCACTGGGTTAGTTGGCAGGCAATTTGTAAACCTTTGGAAGATGGTGGCTTGGGAATTTTGAATTTGAATATCATAAATAGGGCTTTTTTGGGTAAATGGGTGTGGAAATTTGCAAATGAAAGATTCACTTTGGAAAAGGATGATATGCAGCAAACACAATGCTAGTACTTTATCTCTGTCAATTAGCAACGTTGTTTCGACTCAAGATTCCTGGATTTGGAAAGGAATTGTGAACAATTATATGAAAGATGATGATATTGGAGGATGTTTGAGATCGAATACTAAGACTCAATTGGGAAGTGGCAAGTCGATTTCATTTTGGAATGATGTTTGGGTCAATGAACTATCCTTGAAGATTCAATTTCCCAGGATATTTGCATTATCAAACAATAAAAGGGGTAAGTGGAAAATTTTGGTTGCTTTGATGTAAATGGATGGGTGTGGAATGTTCAAACAAGAACAAGCTTATGTGATTGGGAATTGGACCAATGGATCGAACTAATGGCAGCACTAAATTGTTTTAATTTATCTGATTCAATGGAAGATTTTCTTTCTTGGTCTGGGAAGGGGGATGGTTTGTTCTCGGTGAAATCCTGCAGGGTGGCTCTATCAAATAGTCAAGAAGGTGGTTTTTCTTGGAAAAGATGGGTTTGGTCAGGTTTCGCTCCCCCCTAGAGTAGAAACATTCCTTTGGCAAATCATACACAAGAAATTGGCAGTTAGAAATGAGCTAAAGAAAAGGGGGTTCTTATGGAAGACGCATTATGTCCATTATGTAAAAAGAATGAAGAAACAATCCATCATCTTTTTTTCTCATGTTCAGTTGCAGGGGATATTTGAAACAGAATGTTGAAGATTTGGGACATCTATACAACTTTGCCTAATGATCCACAAGTTTTTCTAAGTTCATGGTCTGATCTAAACAGAAAATCGAACATTTGGAAATTCATTCCGGGAGTAGTTCTTTGGTCTATTTGGAAAGAAAGGAATTCAGTAGTGTTTGATAATTTTAGCCTTGATATAACCTCTCTTTTTTTCCTAATAAGATTTAGGTTGGCTAGATGGTTTCTAGCAAAGTTTCCTAATAACCAAATACAAGTTGATTTGTTGGTAGGGGACCCCTCTTTAGCAGACAGGTTTGGTTACCAGAATACTCACAGGAGTTCGAAACAAAGTTGGCACCCTCCCCCTACAGATTTTTATAAATTTAATGTTGATGGGGCTGTCAAGTCTGATGGGATGGAGAGAGGAATTGGAGGTATTTTGAGAGATTGTAGAAGTATCATCCTATCGACCTTCTCTGTTAGTATTGGTCCAGATCCTCCTCCGTTGGCTGAACTAAAAGCTATTAAGAAAGGCATAGACTTTTTTCTATCATCAGATTGGGCGGTAAAGGGAAGATTGATCTTAGAAAGTGACTGTAAATCTACTATAGACTGGATTCTGCTGCCTAATTCTGTTCCTAGTTTCTTCAGTTCACTTGTGGAGGATATTGTGTCCTTAGTTCAAAAGAGGGCGGTTATTATTCGATGGATTCCTAGGGGATGTAATTGGGAAGCAGATAAATTAGCTAAGGATGGGATTGGTTGATTGTAAGGGTATTTTTATAGGGTGTTTTAAGATTATAGTTTTATTCTGATGCCCTAAATGTATTGGTATAATTTATTGTATTAGTTTCTCTATTCAATAAACTAAGGCACTCTTTTCCTCCTTCCAATAGTTACTCTTTCCAAGAGTTAACTAAGAGGGAGGTTTTTAATGAGGCCTATTATTCCTATAAAAAAAAGAGTATTATCACATTTCATGTTGCCACACCTCACCCCAAACCCAACTGCTAAAATTACGTACTTAAATTTATCATCAGTCATAAATGGCTAGAAGAGTAAGCTAAGCTCTCATGCTCATTACAACCTTATATTTCCTTGTACCCAACAAATCACGGAATAATTCAAGGTTCAAGATAACAATGCATAAAACAGCTGCATATAGAACATGAGCGTCATAGGCGTCAAAAACCTGATAAGCACATTGGTTGTCTAAATGATCCCGCTTAAAAGTACATATAAAAGAAGTATATATGGCTTATACTGTCTGCAAATTGAAGTACATGGTGTGGCAAGTGAGCGTTCCAGTTTCAACCATTACGTGTAAAAATAAGTATACACAAACCTCCTGTAGAAACACCATGTAATTCTCTATAAATTGCTAATTAACCCTCAAATAGCTACCAACATTATGAATTATCATAGCAATTTACACAGAGAAAAGCAAAAAAGACAAAACTGAATACCTATGACGACCGCCAACATTGTCTCGAAATCTATCATCGTCCATATAAAATGACCCAGTAGTTGGCACAGAAAATGGCTCATTCTCCTTCTTTCATTCTTCATCTTCCTCTCCCACAGATTATTACTATTACTAATCTCCACTCTCTCAGCCACATTCCTATTCCCATCATCCACCACTGTTTCTCCTTCAGTTCTCTCCACTTCCCCTCTTATTACTTCTATCTCCTCCTCCTCTTCATTTTCCTCCAATTCTTTTTCCTCATCATAAAAATTAGCATCACCAACCTGACCGTCGGATTCATCGGAGTGAACTACAACCCCCCGATCCATCCTCGCCGCATTACGATTATTATTATTATTATTATTCACTTCTTTCTTGCCTTCCTCATCGTCACTCGCTGCCTTTACTCCATCTCTTCTTCTCCCGCTGTAGCCATCACTTCCTCGTATAACCAAAGCCGCTAAAAGTTAAAAAAAATATCACGAAGCAAAAAACAACATTCAAAAACCAATCGCCTAAAAACTCGAAGAGGATCAGAACCCTAGGAGCCTTGAAATCGAGAAAAAAGAAAATTAAAGATTATTTCTTAACTTATATTTTCATAGGATAGATCTAGGGAAGATGCGGTTTTTAGGAAGAAAGAGCTTTTTGGATAAAATTGAGTTGGAGATTCTTAGGGATGGCAAAAAAACCCGAACCCGACGGGGAAAATCGAAAACTGAATTAAACGGGGACGGGGAAAACCGTTTATGCTAAACGGGAACGGGAACGGGGAAAACCTGTTTATTTTAAACGGGGACGGGTTTAGTAATCCTCGGCCCGATTACCCGATTACCCGGCCCGATACCCGGCCCGATAAATATTAAAAATAATTATTATATATATATATATAATATTAATAAATTTATATATTATTATTTATATATTTAATTTAAATATATATACCCGGCCCGATACCCGTTTAAATAACCGTTTATGCTAAACGGGATACCGTTTCCCCGCGGTTTTCTCCAATTACCCGATGGGGATCCCCGTTTAAATCCCCGTAGTTTTTTAAGCGGGGACGAGTACGAGATTTTTAAACGGAGACAAAAACGGGAGATCAATACCCGGCCTGAACCCGGCCCGTTACCATCCCTAGAGATTGCAGAGTGATGAGACACGGCTTTAATTTTGCTTTAGTATTTGGGCTTGGGGATTACGTGGAAAGTATAAGGATATTTTAGGATATTCACGAGTTTATTCTGATGCGACTGTGACATCATATTTGCCACGTTGTCATATGAATTTAGATTCATATACATGGGCTTAAATACTAAAAGGACCTTGTAAAATTATTAAAAATCAATTGAGTCCCTGTTCAAAGAATTAGATCAATTGAATCCCCTTTCGAAAACTCATAATCAGTTAATCCCTGAAATTAAAGAAAACGTTAATTCAACATACTGTCACTAATTGGCGTGGCAATTAAAATAAAATAAAATGATTTTAAAATGTTCATACACTTTAATGGTATTTAAGGCACTCACTTTTTTAAAAAATCAATCTAATCCATGTGGCTCTTAAACCAAGGAAAAATGAATGGTCTTTAATCTTTTGATCAATGTAATTAACTGTTCAATGTTACAATATTGACATGATAATTTATGATATTGGTACAACAATTCATAATGTTGGCATAACGGTACAGCTCAAATTACGCAATAATTGTAAAGCAAGTTAAAATGCTTTAAAAATAAAAATAGTATCCTTGATCAAAATAGTAATATTGCAGCATAACCATTGTCCAAAAGAGAGATACTGCTACAAGGTCTGTTTTTGGTACTATAGAGGAGCTATTACCAATAACAAATCCATCAGGTACATATGAAATACAAGGCACTGAAATTCTACATACTCGTCCAAGATTAAATGCACTGCTGTCTGTAAAAACAGTCAAATGGTGCATACCTTGATCATGCTTTAACTCCAGGATTGACACGAAAAAAGGGGCGGAAATAGTTCAAACATTCATCGTTTCTCTCGCATGAAAATGGACTGGGTTGATCTTGTTGACTCTGTTACATATAAGAGCTTAAGAATCAGTAGCAATACCCAAGAAATGATCCTTTCTTCCATAAAGAAAAGGGACTACGGCGGATTGTGAGTTCGGGACATACACCTTTCAATCTTCCGAGGCTTTAGGAGAATTTTCAGGTGTCTTCAGAACAGCAGCCGTGTTGCCTTTGTCACGAAACTCTTCAACTATGGAAGCATCCTTGAACTTCAATGCAAATGTAGACAGCCCTTCTTTCACTTCACCTGTACTATTCATGCAGGCAAAAGTGATACCTCTCTTGTCCATATTTGTTAGCTTCATATCTGGATAGAGCCTTGCGTTTAGAATTAATCTGTAATTTCCTCTAGCTCTCATGAGTACCCTGGCTCCTTCCGGTCCGGCTGTAGACACATTCACTTTAAGTTCTCCCTTACCGCGCTCTTTCCACGCCCCATATATGAACTCGAACAGCACAGATTCAGCTGAGAATACCACTTTCTCATTCTCTTCTCCCGTCTCGACTGGAACCTCTAGCATGGCTTGAAAACCACTTCCCTCTCTCTTAGAAACAACTGAAGTCCCAGACGCGATCAAGAGGGAAGAGGAGTTCCCGTTTGTTGAAAGACCAAAACCAAAAGGCTTGTCATTTTTCAGTCCAAAGAGCGGAACAGAACTAGTAGAACCATCCTTTGAAGTAGATCCAAAGGAGAACGAACAAGTTGAAAATCCAGTGCCAGCAAGTCCCGTGAAGGCATTCTGGCTACTTGAAAGCTGTTGGAATGAACTCAATGATGCTCCTTCTGCAGTTGCATCTGTATTTTTACTACTCTTACCTTCGTTGTCTGCATTTGCAGTCTTGTCATCTTTATCTACATCCTTGGTCTTAACATCTCCTGCTGATTTTTCATCATTGTCCTCCTCTTGAGTTTCTTCATTTACAACAGAACTGCTATTATCCTCAGTATTTTCCTTATCAGAAACATCTCTGGAAACTGGTTCTTCCTTACTTTTGGACTGTTCAACATTCTCAATTTCACTCTTTGCAGAGCCAGGATCCTTCTCATCGGTTTTCTCTGACTGCTGATTATTTCCCTCTTCATTCTTTTCAGATTTGTTAACATCATTTTTCCCATCTTCTGAAACTTCCTTCTCATCCACAATTGCTGCTTCAGTGGTAACCTCGGCAGTGGTTGCTCGAGATTCAGGGGGTCCACTAGGTGCAGCAGGAGTAATGGTTGGTTCTGCAGGGGGGACCAAGCAGATCCCAGAAAAGGGATTTGATGAGGCAGTGGCTATGGTTTGATTTCTGCGAACTTTGACTATCCTTCTGTTTACCAAGACTTCATCACTGGCCCTCTTAAAAGTTCTATTCTCTTGGTAGAAGAATCTTCCTCGTCATCAAGACCAGGATTATCACGAGAAATCTCTCTTCCGGCAGCCCTCTTCTTTGAAGGTGGAAGGGCATTTTCTGCATCCCCCATTGCAGATCAGCTGAGAAACTGAAACTCGAAGACTTTTTTTTGCAAACTAGGATAGCTGCAGATCACTGGAAACAATATATATCCAATGAAATGATCAGAAAACAGATTAACATGAATCTTGCGGACTTGTAATTTCTCATCCAACCATAATAACCAAACATTGCAAAAGTATCTGCAGGAATAGTTGCTAGCACATAAATAATAAAATAGATGCTCAAGAAGGTGGCACTCATGACCAAAATTTGGGTGTTCACAAAGGATATACCGACAAACAGACATGCAACTACCCCAAATTTCCATAAAAACATCCACAAAACACATGAACAAGGAATAGAGCATGACCCAATGAAAAGATAAGCACATTGAAACAAACATTAGTTCACATAAACTCAAAATGTTTATTATCAATGGAACCACTAATAAATGGAATAAATATGCTCAGGTACTAACTACTTTTTCTTCAAATTACAATGAGTAAACAAGTGAGCTCCATAAATTTAGGAGAAATAAACTAGATGAGTCTGCATCAACCTACAAACTAAACAAGACATTATCGAAAGCTCCATTCCCTTGTAGATCATATCAAGACCAGAGAAGCATCATTATACACAGAACACAAACAAAATAGTAAGTACTATAACCAACTGGATAACAGGTAAGCCCATAGACACTATGATGTAGTTTTCAGTATTTTAACTCATCAAATATGTTTTATGGTTCATTATAAGCCATAAATAGATTTGATGCATTAAAGCCACTGTTCTTCCTGGTGGGAAAAACATTCATGCGTATCAAAAGCTGCAGGCAACTTGGCCTAATTGAACAAGGTTTATGTCACATGCAATCAATTTCTCATGAGTGAGCAAACAACCTAAGTTACCCGAACTTGCAGGCGGTATCAGATACGCATACGTTCCAACTTCCATCATGAGTATTCTCAACTTTTTAAATATTTTTCCATATGTCTTGAAGGCCATAACCTATGCCCATGTTGAACAGGAACCAGAAACAAGTACTTTAGGGAACATTAGCGTGACATAGCAAAAATTATACAAGCTGACTTAGACATATAGATATAGCAGTCGATCACTAATGTTACCCCCACACAGCAGTCAACAATATTTGATTGGAGAAAAAACTGAACCGGAAAAGAAAATGAAAAAGGTTCCAAGCTAAGAGGGCGAAAAAAGGGCAAAAAAAGGAACCGACTCCAAAACCCAACATAGAAATAAAAAAAGGAGATGCTGGTTATAACTTGAATTCGTTGACGATATCAAATCATTCATTCCTATTACCAGACTAATGAAAGAGTAAACACAAGATAACCTTATGAATGAACTTTTTTTTAAAAAAAAAAAAGAAAAAGAAGCGCACAATATATCTTGAACAAATGCGCTTTCTTCACATACATGCATAGAAAACATAACAATAACAATGATGGCTTTGCCCACTCTTTAACTCTCGATTTCAAAAGAATGTGTTGACTAAAGCAATAATTACCAGGAAACTATTCAATGCCCACTAAAATTAACATTTTCTATGCAGTTTATTGTGCTTCTTCATCTTAGAATTAAAAATTACATTTGCCTGAAAACACATCCTATTTATAAAAGACGACTGATCGTTAAATCACCCAATCATATAAACTAAATTAGAAATGAAAACAGAATAGAATCCACTATGCTATTACAATCCAAGGGGCAAAAAAAAGTTATGCTCAAAAAAATGAAAGCTAAACATTGCAAGCTAGACAAGGGGAAAAAGAAGAAAAAAGGCAAAATTTTTCATGAAGTCCCAGAATAAAGGGTTTAACGCTTGCAAGCATAAAAATAAGAGATAATTCTGTATCTCTAAACATTAATCCTCTAAGTAACAATGGAAACTTTCAGCTAAACCATAGACAAAATAGAACTAATGGAATTAACTTGTAGATACATTCTCCCTGTTTCTTGACTTTTCAAGCAACCAAACAGGAACCTGGCGTTTGTCATGAAATGGGAGATACTGAATAACATGAAAATTTATGTACTTTAAGAGCCAGTAAAAGTCGAATTTTAGAAGATATGTTCTCAGAAAATAAAGAAAGGAGGGAGGGATGGATTGGGACTCACATAAGAACAGAAGAAAAGCAGACCCAAAACCCTAGTAACAGAGACGAGAATGATCCAAAGAATACAAGCGATTTTATTATGAAATTTATATTTTCATTTTTATTTTGCAAATACAGTTGAAAGGTTTGTACTTTGGACATGGAAGGAAAGCATCTCAATTTTGAGTTAGATTCTCGGGAACCTATTCTTTATTTACCCATTTATTATAAAAAGAATGGTAAATTAAGTGTTTAGTATCTAAACTATCAGTTTTAATCTATTTAGACTTAAATTTTCACTTTTTTTAAAATCATACTTAAAGTTTAGTTTTTGCTTCATTTTAGTACTGCCTTTAAAAACTTTAGTTTTTATTTCATTTTAGTATCACATTCAAAATATAACGTTAAGTTTTGAAAAAATTGATAGTTTAGATATTAAACGTGTTAAGTTTTTAACGACGGGTTACTAAAATGAAATGAAAACTAAACGTTAGGTATGATTTTGAAAAAATTGAAAGTTTAGATACCAAAACGGATCAAAACCATAGTTTAGGTACTAAATTTATAGTTTACCTTAAAAAGAAACTATCATTTTGAGTGAAGGTACTTATGTAATTTGATACTTTTTACTCATTAATTTTAAATTTTGAAAATGCATTCGAAGATTGATTTTAATAATTTAAATAGATCTGAAATTTTTTATTAGTATATTTTTAATAATCTTAATTACAATAGTGAATAAAAAAAATTCAAGTTTTAAAGTATGTAACAAAATTAATTGGAGTTTATAATTCAATCATTAAACCAGCTATTTTGTGACCTACTCAAAATTATAACACTGTTTTTGTTGAGATTTTTTAGACTTACAATGAATTTTCCAAATGTTTTCAGATATTAAATACAAAACTGTGATTTTTTTACATGTGAAATGTTTTACTTTGATTGTATTAATGCATGTTTAATGATGAAAATCCTATGTTGATTTTTTTTATTATTGCTATGTTGATTTTAAATAAGCATGATTTTATTGTTTTCGTTAATTACTAATAGATGAATGTTGAATCATCCATTCATTTGAGAGTTTTTTTTACCACCCTTGGTCCATAGCTCGGGTTGGTGTATTTTTGTCATTTTATTTTTTTTCCTTTCCAATTTTCCGGTGGCCAGCTTTTTTAAGTTCTCTTGGTGGCCAGCTTTTTTGAGGTTTCTATGTAGGTGTTTGTTGGTTGCCGCCATCGATGATGCTTGATTGGAGTGGTGATGGCACAATCCATGTACCTTCCGGTATCTACATTGTACTATGTCAACTTAACTCGGAAGTCCTCGTCGTTTCATTGATTAGAACTTTCATGATAGCACCGAAACCAACTTTTTCGTGAAGAAATGACCTCCGTCTTCGGATACGATCAATTCCGGCGATGGAGAACGGCAACACCATATAGACCTTATTCTCTGAAGTTTGGGTTTTTCTTTTTCTAGAAGATGCTAACTGTAACTTTGAGTGGGTACTAAATTGAAGATTTAAGCACAAAAGTAAGATACAAGGGATTAAGAGAAAATGACAGGATCTATGACTTTATACAATAGCCTCTTCGGTGCTTCAATATACGAAGAATTGCATCTTTACTTATTATTTTTTTAATAATCTAATTTCATACAATATATTTCGGAGTTATAAATATTTAGCATGAATAACGCTTTTTTAATCATATTTTTATTTCGAATAATCATTGATTAGTACATTTAATTACACTCGACACTTCTAGTCATAGGATTAGTTCATCACTAAATATATCTTCTAATAAATTTAATGAAACTAATACGATCAACGAAACTGTTAACAAATTTAATATACTTCAATCTTGAATATTATTAAAATTAAATCCAAGAATCCCTCATCGACAAGGATAAAGAGCTCATTGGGGTTCCAATTTCTATAGCAATAGTTGATTGCTTAGGAGAGCTAAGTGAACAATTAATATAACGCTTTTTATGTGGACATTTTGCAGTACAAGTTCACATACTTTGAGCTCCACACACACAACTTCAACCCGTTACCAGTTGTTTAATTGCTCAAGGAGGAAATAAAAATAGCAGTGTCTTGGCGTCTAAAATTGAAACAACATCAAAATGGGTTAGAATCGGGTAATCGTCGCTAGCTCTCGAAATCTTTCTACATTGATAATGGCACATCGAAAACGCCTTGAAAGAATATATTTGCTAAAACATAAAACAAGCAACTAAGATCATAGTTTCAAAGCTAACCGATTACTTGTTTTATATGCCCCCTCCCCAAGCTCCAAGCCACTGGGTTCGCAAGACAATCAGACCTCAGTTCGATATCTGTTAAAACAACGATAATGCTAATGCTTTATCCCATTGAACCACTCCATTTATATTTTATTTGGAAAGGAATAAACACTACATCTGGGACACTCGGGATATTTACTGTAAAGATCAAGATGCATGCACATGTATGAAGGGCCAATATGCGTAATTTGGCCATAGCCCCTAGCCCACGGTCGGGCTTGTGAATTCAAACCATTAAGGCTTTCTCCTTCAAGAAATAATAAGAACACCTGTTTCTCACCTCAAATAAGTGCTTAGTGGAGCTCGAAATGAATGTCTTCATGGGACCTAGTGATCAGGTGTAAGCACTGCCAACAACAGAAGAATGATAGAAAGTAAGAATCATGACATGACAAATCAAAAGAACTACAAAAAAACACCATATGTTTTTAATGAGGCCATCTATTCCTATCAAAAAAAAAAAACACCATATAATAACAAAATCTAGGATTCATAGTAATGTCCCATGGTACACAATAAATATTACTACTACTTTGATGATGTTAGAATGAACTAAATTGATACAATTATGCTACAAGGTACATAAGGAATTGAAGGCCAACACATCCCATTTAATAATCAACAATAGGCGTGAAACTGATTTGGTCTTCACTCAGGTTTGGGAAACAAACTTGTTGATACGAGAAAGAAAGAAAGAAAGGCTATATTAGTAATATCATAATTCACAAAAGTCAAAAAGACGAAAACAAAGTCAAAAACTGTTTAGAGTTTAGCAGGCAGTATAATTGTTACAATTAGTTGTGTGCCAAAATCAAACAAGTGGAGTCAGACAAGCCTAAGAGATAAGGGGTTAGAATGACATTTTATAAACTATTAATCACCAGAGACAATTTCGATTTTCACACTGCCCCAACCAATAGCTTTTAGGCTGACCGGGATCCTTCATTATTCGTACCCCACTCTTCTTCAGGCTCATTACCATTCACAAGTACTGCGCCATCATTCGAATCAGCATCCACAACAACGGCATCCTCTTGGCTACCCTCTTCTCCATTCTGCTCTAAATTCTGATAAGTCCATTTGGTTCTGCAGCCTGAATTCCACAAAATAAAGGACAAAGTAAAACCAGACCATAGTCCTGAACCACTCAAAGCAGTTCCTAGATTAAACATATTGCCAACTTAAAATAGAAACAAATACATATCGATTATATACCTCATGATATACATCACCATTTTCAAGTGGCTCCTCATCCTCTACTTGCATGCTTCTGAAAGCATCCACAAGTGTCATCCGTGATCTATCAGCATGGTTCAAATAGTCTTCTGCAGGAGGACAAACACCCCTACAAGACAATCGAAAGTTGATAGCATATCCATGTGAGACAAAAATAAGGTGTATCGACAAGGCTTTGAAACAAGATCATGTGGAAGTGGTAACAATTAATAACAGCAGAGAATATGGTTAGATAAAATTGCCTTCAAATATAGTAACCAATAACAAGCAAAAATAAACAACATAATTAATCCCATTCAATACCTTGTTTCTGCCACCTTAGACTCAACAGAAAGAGAAAGTTCCCAATCCTCAAACAAGTTAGAATACTCACGAGGATCAGCTAAAGATTCAGCAGCTTTTGGATTAATCTGCAGATGACGTAAAAAAACCCTCAAATCATTTAGCAATCTATTCAATTAATCAAACACAATAAGTAACATAAGTAAAAAAAGTGTTAGGGAAGGTAGATTTGACTTTCAAGTATCGTCACAGAAATATGCAAGCTCAACTGATTCATGTCGCATGCATACAAAGAAACTAAATATCATTGCGGTTGGAATAGAAATTCGAAGAAATTAAATCACTGCAGTGTTTGAAAAAGAAGGAAAAGATAAAGACATCTTTCATTAGCTTTCAGATCCAACACTCCATTGGAAGAATTTCAAACCAATCTTTTCCAGCAAAATATCAAGGAGTTGCATAAAAAAAATGAACCATCAACTTGAACAAAAGGGAAAGAAATCAAGCTATACTAGTCTACATCTGGGATAAAGGGGGGAAGGGGAAGGTAGATATATTGACATGGCTGAGACACATGCATAACTCATGAATCACAAGCTTAGAGAGTAAGAAGCATAGTAAACTGTTTAGAATATCAAACAAGCGGAACCAAAACCAACAAGTGTTTATGATAAAACTAACACAATTGGTAAAGAAGAAAGCAGGACAGAAAACAATACAAATACAAAGTGATGGGAACCAACTTTGATGAGGTCTTTTCTCCAAATTTCCACTATCTCTGAAACCTTGCTTGGAAGATAAGATCGAGCCATTAGAGCAGCCTCTGGTATCCGATTGCTGCAAAAGAAATACTTCAATAAATCCATAACTACTGGCACTTGTGGCAATATATTTTTATCAAGTAACTAACACGGAGTTACCTTTCCACTAAAAGCTGAAGGCAATCCTCCAATTTACCCAACATGAATAAACAAAGGAAAGCAACATTATTTTTCCCATGCTCTTTGGAAAGTGACGCAAGTCTTGATATTCCTTCAGCATCTCCCAAGGAAGAATAAAGCAGCAATAAACCACTCAGGTCCAAGGCATGCTTCATGCATTCCTCAGCCATTGCTAGCTGCAATGACAATTGACAAGTTTAACATAATTAGAATAAATTATTCAAACTAGCTGAGAGAATCAGACTAACAATTTCTGCAGCATTTTATGTCCATTGAGCTAGATTAAGACAAAAAGATAGCACATGTCAAACAATTAAATATCTACTTCAGAAAACTGTAATGTACAACATTTCATGAAAGAAGACACTAAGCACACATAAGGCCATCTTACAATTCATTTACCAGTTAAATAACCATGCCATAGCTCATATAAATTGAAAAGCAGTAATTAAAAGCAAAGCTCTATTCCTACATCCTTGAGAGATATTCATTCAAGAGCTAACACATTGAACATTTTCAAATTGTGATCTTTAACCACATCATGACTCAAATATAGAAGCGAAAGCTACTAAAAGGGGGTGCTAGGAAAATCAAGAATGGCAATCTAACAGAGCCAAATGGCACAGCAAAAAAAAAAGTTGGCAAATTAGAGAACACACAACACCTTTCCGGTGGACAAGGCCAATTTTCCCAACTGTTTCCATTTAGACTCGCTCTGAACTTCTGCGGCTATTTCCTGCACAAATGAGTATGAATCTCTAGTGAAGAAAAATTTCTTGAAGAGAAAAGTCAAAACTGAAAACAAATTTGAATATATAACTCAATCATTCAAGGAAAAGATCTAAGAAGTTGCACTTCATCCCAAGCCAATTAGATATCTCTTACCTGAGCAATATCTAGTTTACCAAGCTGTATCGCAAGCTCAAATCTGTAGTCGGGGTCTGTGGCTACCTCTAGAGCTTCCTCTACCATACCTCGTGACTCCAGGAAATGAGCCACACTATCAAGCAAGCAAACCACCAATTAAATCCAAGAAGTATGGCTTTCAAGGGAAAGGAATGGCCAAAAATAAAGGGAATAGCTTTATAGTAAGCTAAATGTAGAGAAACTGGAATTTATAGTTTCTCAACACATTCAGATATGAAAGATATTACCAAAGATGAAAAAAACTCCAAGCACAAGGGGCATAAATATTCAGCATGAGATGAGTAATCAAGAACAAGAACCAAAATGTGAAATGAAGTACAAATGAAAGAAAATAATGTGAAAGGAGAAATGAATTTTATATCTCCAACCCAATAACAGCTGCAAGAAAACTGGAACATGAGCAACTATATTCTTTGAAAATGGAAGGAAATATATTGAAGTGCATACCTATTATGATGCTCTTTAGGAATTGAAGATAAAATTTCATTGGCCCTTTCCAAGTCTCCACGCATCACAAGAGTCTTGTACTCAATCAGGCTGAGAAGTAATGTGTATCCCATGACACTGTACAAAATACAAATGACAAAATTGAGGGCATATTAACAATACCAATGCATTTTCAAAGCAAAACCAACATAAAATTTAGCAATTGCCAACGGACTTACTTAAACTCTTTATCTATCAGATATACTCGGCTTTGACTTGCAAGATATCCCAACAAGTACATCGGACGATCCAAATGAAACATTGTGGTTACCTAAAACCATTAAATAATCAAAGTGAACCATCAAAACCAACAAAAATCAATGCCTCTAAATGTATGGAACAATTTAAACCTAAGGATAAGCATAAACACAAATACCTCTCCACCAACACAGTAATTAAGTCTCCATGAAGAGTTGTTGTAAATGAAACAGTCCCCAACCCAAATGCCAGTCCGTACACGTTCATTGGTCTCATGAAGAAGCTCAAATGCATCCTCAACTCCTTGTTCATCAATCGGTATTCCACTATCTAAGTAAGATTGAACTACATCCCGCTGCAACATAAAAGTATCGAAATTCATTGGTGCACAACTGTAAGAAATTGTGCACTTACAGACAAAGGAAGAGTCCATTGGTTTTGCTGCTCTAAGAAGCAGATTACAGAAAGGAGACTTACATTGTACTTTAGGATATAGAAAGATGTATCACTAGCTATTGCCACCAAGTCACCATTGTAAGCCCAGTAGAGATTCTGAGATTTTCCGTAACGTAAACAAAAAAGACATTTAGAATGCAAGATGGCCAAGAAGAAGAAAATAGAGCAAGTAGAGCTATTTTCGCTTACCTTCACAGTAACATCAATTCGACGAATCATCCTGCATTCAGCCCAATCGTAAAAACAAATAAAATCATTGGAGCACATTGCCAGTAGAGTGCCCCCAAAAATATGCTCAGCAGAGAAGGTTGGCCGGACACTCCTCTTTTCCTGGAAGTGTTAAATCTCTGTCAATACCCCGCTACATTGTAAATATGAACTTGAATATGGCATTAGATAAAATTCCTTAACAAATGAAACTACGTAATACACAGAACAAGATATCACACCAACTTAAAGAATAGCAAGTCAATCTGTTCAATTCAAAGTTAACATTGTCTTGAAAATTGCAATCCCCTTCACTACCCAAAATTTTATTCACCCAGTTGAACCCAGCCCTCTAGAAATGATAGATCTGTTGCTTATATTAAATCTTTCAACAACTTAAAACAAAGTGTGCAAGCACAAAAACCTTTTTATATGAGAAAAATGCCTTCCAAGAAAATGAACCATCTAAAAGACAAAAGAGTACAAACCTGAAAAGTTTTACTGAAAATCTTGATTTTTGATGTGCTTTCTCTAACAGCATACTCACCATCTGATGACCAAACGCATTCTAATGCTGAACCAAATGACCTATTTCTCCATGCTAAAGCAGTATATATAATGTACTCACCATCTCCACAGACTACAACAAACCTCCCATTTGGGTTATGCTTTAAGCTCTGAGAAACACAAGATAAACTAAAGGGTAAAAGATTATACACAAACATAAAATGCAGCCTACAAACAAAATTAATCGACATTTTTAGGAGTGACCCATAAAATTATGCACAAATTCATTAAAATTATGCCTGAAACCATTAACTAACTTGAGGGTATAGATCACAGGTCCCCAATTCCTTAACAGCCAAAGGCAATCTCTCTCCATCAGTAACCTAAGAACCAAAGGAAAAAAATTACACTATCACCTTAAGGTTAAAAAAAAATCCAATATTGAAGGTCACACCATGAATGCAGAAAAAAATTATGACATACACTACCTCAAAATCTGCTACTACGCTCTTAATATTCACGATTTGAATTTCATTTTGCTTAGCCCATATGATTTTCCCACTGCTGTCCATACTTGCTACAGGTACTTCACGGCCAATTTTCACCATAATAGTTCCTTCATCGTATCCAATCACAATCCTGTAAGACAAAAATGGTATATTAGTTTTACCCTGACAAGAAAACTAATCAAGAACTCAGTTGATAAATCCAATATCATCAATTTGGATTCAAAAGAAACACACAACTAAAGAAGACGGGTCAAACAACCTAAAAGAATAGTGGTAAATTGGTAATAATTGATTTCTCACATGTTTTCAATGAGTATTAATTGATTGCTCAAATTTCTCAAGAGTTGTTCTAGCATTTAATGACCAAAAATTCATTCTAGCATTTAAGTATAAATAAACAAGCTGGAAAAAAGTTAAAAACTGAGGGTAAAAAAGAGGAAAATAAACATGAAAACGTTGCATGATTTAACCAAAAGAAATTACCTCCGTGAACCTTTCATATATCCAACTGCCCAAACTCTCTCAAGACCATAATTCAATGTATTTTCTAGCCTGAAAACAAATTTGATAAAAAGTAAATAAGTTGAAGCACGTAAGAGACACTATCACATGCATCAAAGACTACTAAGATCAAAACATCTTAAGAAAACACTAAAGGATGAAATATTAATGGTAAAGCACCAAAGTGGCTCCAGACCATGAATTTCTACATCTATCTCAAGATTAGACTGGTACGTGGTCGAGGTCTGGGAATTTTATATTCTGCCTACCCATGCTTGTGGCCAGCTCAAAATCCCAAATTACTGTTACATATAATAAAATAAAAAAAAATATTTTATATTTTTATAATTGAATCCAATGTATTTTCAAGCCCAAATTACAAATTTCCTGGTCCAGGGCCTGGACCTTGGACAGGTTTACTCAAGAATTTTTACAATCCAAAAGCATTCACACTTTAACCAATCCAATACTGAGACATGAAGTTGAGAAATAAGGAGGAATATTGAGTTGTTATGCAGAAACAGACTAGACAATATCAGTCTCACCACAAAATAAACGGCCATTGGAAATCAAAAGGGGCTAAGCATGCTAAAGCAGATATGTTTCTACCTATAAGTGGTAGTGTGCCAGATACGAACTGTCCCATCCTCAGAACCGGTGATAATAATTGGAAGGTCAGGATGGAAACAAACAGCAGAAACGTTGTGTGTGTGGCCTTCCAATGTCTGAACACAACTCTTTGTTTGGTAGTCCCATACCTGCATCCATGAAATTTATCAGTATATAGTTCCTCAAGATTTATTTATGGTCAAAAGAAAGCAGAATACATATTTTAGCAGCATAGTGCATGCCTTAGCAGTGTGGTCATCAGAACCAGTGATCAGATAGGGCTTATCGCCGCCTGTAAAGTAATCAACACAATTTACACCTTTCTGATGGGCATCCAGAGTAAAATTTGGGTCGGGTGAGCCGAGGTTCCAAATCTAGAAATTTTAAACAGAGTCAAGGCTGATTTAGCAAGGTTATACCAAATGAAGCAAGAACGATAATGAAAAAAAATTACAACCAGAAAGGTACCCTTTGTACCTTTATAGTACGGTCAAGAGATGCACTGGCAAAAGTATTAGTGTCCTTGGGATTAAAGGTCACTTGCATGACATAATGAGAATGTCCCTCAAATATTTGAGTACACAGCCAACCCTTCTCCCAATCCCAAAGCTTTATGAGCATATCATCAGACGATGACAACACATAAGGAAGAGTAGGATGGACGGCCACACATCTGATGTAATCAGTATGTGCCTCAAATACTTTGACCTTATCCATTGTGTTGTAATTGTAAACGCGAATAATCATGTCATCAGCCCCAGCAACAACCCATTGTTTGCGTGCAACAAACTTGGCCGACCTAACTGCAGATGGAAAATGTCAACTTTAGAGAATGGTAATAACATCATCACGATGAAAGAAAATGGAAAAATAGCATCAGCAGACAAAGATAGATGAATAATAACAAATGAACACATACCTGGCAACTCAGTGACTTCGAATGACTTAGCCATGGTCTGTACAACAAGGACAGCAAAGTTACACTAAAAAATAGCTAAAGCTCTAAACAATTCAAATTCTACATAATGATTCGCAAAATTATAAAACAAACCTAATGCTATTTTAATATGGTGTTAAGAATCCAAAATCTTGAACTAAATAAATTTCATGAAATTAATTAGTAATTTTTATAAACCTGTATTATGAAATAATTATATCAATGTGCAAATGAAAATTGCATTCTTCATAGAACTAAAAAGATTCAACAAAAAAGTTCCACAAATAAAGGACAAGCCTTATACATAGAGCTAAAAAGATCCATGTCCCCATGTTCCATGAGTTTGAGCAGATGATCATAAAAGAATTGATGATAGAATAAGAAATGGAATTGAACACAAAGATGATGATTCACAAGTGTAATACCCTAGAACTATAAAAGAAACTCTCAATTCAAGTGAAGAGAGGAAGACGTAAGTTTCTATAACACATTTGTTGTTTTGATAACCAAGATTATAGTTATTATTATTATCAGGTAAATAAGACTTTGGCACCTTATATCTTTTAAAAAAAAGATTTGGGCTAAGCAGAATGGACAAAAATTAGTCTGGGCTAAGTCTTAAACTAATTAAGTTCCATGAATGTTTTTTACGGATAAATAACCATCTAATACTCCAACAGTCCAACTATAGTTTCTTGCATAGCATCCCACAACCACAAAGCCACAACACCCACAAAATTGCACTGTGACAGATGGTGGGAAGATGTTTCAGACAGTAACAAAAAATCAAGCTCTATTATGAAATTTTCAAAATTGCATCTTTTCATCACTACATCAAAAACATAATAACGAGAAGTGTTAAAAAGAAGCAATCAGGATGGTTATTTAACTGAAATCTAGATACTAACCGAAATAATAAAATATATCCCTTATTCACCTATTTTTTTCAGCTTAGGGCATTTCACTTCATGGGACAAAGCAAAGCTTCTAGTTTTGGCAAATGGCAATCAATAAAATTCCCATACCTGTGACTGGTAGTTCCAGATACACACAGTTCCGGTATACAAACTTGCTAGAATCCTGCAATTACAATTATAATAGATCACATTTAGCCTTCAAGTTTGAAAAAGATGAAATTCGAATAAATGGGAAAATGAATAAAGTTAGAAATTACCATGGTTCTGTTGGATGGAGATCTATGGATTTTACTCTCTCTGACCTTTGAGCAAGTTTCCTCTGATCCAAACACCACAATTAAGAACATTACTCACACATTTGCAAATAATAAGATCTAACCCACCCACAAAACAGAAGTCACATTAAATTAATAACACGTACCTTAATTTCAAGTCTGAGTGGCTGGTAAGGGGGAAAAGCACGTAATTAGTCGAAACCAAAAAAAAATCTTAAATCAAAATCATTTGACAGTGGGAAAGAAAACAAAACTGAAATTGCAGCATTCATATTGAACGATTCAAATAAGAATAAGAAAACACATTCACTCGGCAGATCTCAATATATTCAAATCCCTAGCACTCTAGCTTTGCTGCATAGTACTGAAATAAGAGAAGGCAGTACAACTCGGACAAAATAACATAACTGGAAAATCTTCCCATTTCTGGTTCCAAAAATTAAACAGAAAATTGGGAATTGATAACCAAACAAAGGCGGTTTGAATCAGATCTAAAGAGGGATCAAATGTATCAAGAAATTAACTAACCATTTTCGCAGATAAAAGTTATAAAGAAGATGCCTTGGATCGAGATCGTGGTTTCGATGGAGAAATAGGTGCTTTTGATTGGTGTGATGTAAGAGAGAGGGAGAGAGAGCTTTCCTCTGTTTGTGTGTTTTAACGTAAAAATATGAATCAGAAAGAGCCGAATGCTTTGGAGTTGAGGGATATATTTACGGAAGTGCCACTCTCTACCTTGATTAAAAGAAAATCTTGATTTATTATTTTTTTCATATTTTAAAAATGTGCAAAATGATTCCTTTCAACAATATATACATATATCCAACTTTTTTTAATATATATATATATATATGTATTAAAAATTGAAAATTATAAAATTGATATGTTATAAAAGTTTTAATTTCTTCAAAATAATAAATTTGAAACCTTAAATAACAAATTAACAAATCAACTTTATTATATTAGATTTTTGAAAGAGTTTCAGATATTTTTGTCTTAAATTTATTTTCTCTAGTTTAAAACTTATATCACATTGTCAACAAGATATAAATTTCTTTTTTTTATTTTAATTTGAATGAATATATTCAAAAATTTGAAATTAGCTTCTTTTGAAAAAAATGAAATTTCTTCTAATTTATGGATGGAAGTGAGAGTAGATTAAAAAAATCCAAAAGTGTTTATGTATTGAGGGGAAGCTTTGTCATCTTACTAATTAGGTATTAACAGAAAGAGGAAAGAAGGGAGAAAGAAATTCAGAGAATGATCATTGATAACATTTGATTCAATTATAATTTGTTCTATGCATGCTTGTTACAACGGTACCAATCAGTTATTTTTTTAACAATTGTTATCGATTAGCATTTGACTGTCATTGGTGGCTGTGGATAAAATTGATTCAATAAAATTTGTAACGTCATGATGACAAATTTTGATAAAAAAATATATTTTATTAAAACTCATTACGACTACATGACGAGTTTCAATACATTGTAATAAATGTTATAAATCTCAAATTAATTTTCGAGACGAACTAATGGGTCAAATTTACCCTGACTACCTTCGCTTACTATTTGGGCTTTTCCTCTTCTTCAGACATATCCAAGTGTTCCGGCAGAGTAATAATTGGTTCACATATTGGCTCTTTATTTGGTCTCTTAAACTTGGGCATTAATAGAATAAAATAATAACAAAATAAATGTTAAATAATTCTTTGGACCAACAAAAACTTTAAACGCATAAAACAAACAAGACAAGAGGTATAGTTTAAACACTTAATTTTCAACTAAACGTATGATATATGTGATTGAAACCAACAACAAATGATGATATGAGCATTCCCCCTTTCTCTTTGGAATCTTATTTGTGATTTTCATTTCATTTTCCTTTGGGAAAGACGGAAAGTTATTTACTTGAAACTTTTTTCCAACCCCCCAAGGAATTTAAGCATATGGCTTTGGTTTAATGGAGGAATGAAAGTCAAAGTCTTTAAACAAGTGGTATTCTCAAGTAGCAGGCATTACAGAATCAGCATAATAGCAACCAAAGAATTAAAAACTGATCAGATATGCTGATAAAATCCGAGAAACAGTATCAGAGAATGTGCATCATCTTTTCTCAATGGTCAAAGCCAAATGCATACCTAGCCTGCTGTGCTTCAGCTTCATATCACTTGAGCACCGCTACCCAAACTTTTGTAGTTTATCTCTATCATCTTCGGAACTCGGAAGGACCAAAAATATAACTTATAACATAAGCTAGCTCTTTCTCATATCAAATTATACTTGGTATTCAGAGAATTACATCCTTCAGCTCCTCCAAAGCAGTGTAAAACAATGAATTTTAATGCGCCACGGGGAATTTTTTTGTAATTGATTCTTTATCATCAAACATCTGCAATTAAGAGGAAAAAATATTTATTAACTGAAAAGAAACCAAAATTTAGCAGTCTCGGGTGGTAAGTATTTGAATCATTTATGTTTAACTTGACATAGTTCAAGAACTTGGATTTTTTCTTTATTGAATTAACATGCACTGTATCTTCTTTTCACAATTAGGAGTTGAGCATCAAAGATTTTTTTTGGTTCCTGGAAATGCCTCCCAAGCGTGTCGGTGATACAAGCCAATACAATTTGCTCAGCTACATATGCAAGTTCCCAAACACTTTAAGCAGTTGCAAGTGATAAAAAAAATGCTTAAGCAAGACTGCAAGAGTAAGATTTCTCACATAACTAAATCATATAAATTCTCAATTAGAATCACGGTTCAGAAATCCTTTTTAAAAGACGTACTAAAAATTAGCACGTCCTCTAAAACAGACATTGTATAGATAGAAAATAATGCGAAGAGAAAAATAAGGCTGCAAGCCAATAACAGCCCACTAAACAGAGTAAAAGATTTGGAGAACAAGAGAGCAGCACTGCAATAAATGAACAGATGGGAATTAACACAAACTGATTCATGTCATGATGTAGAAAATCATCATACTCCCTTCAACCATGATACTAACTACTAGTAAAATACAGAACTTATTTGGAAGACCAAGCATCAAACAGAATATATTAAAGAGAGCCGGATAACCAAAGCCCCAAAAGAAAAGGACAGGCAACAGATTAATAAAGGTAAAAAAATCATATTACAATTGTAAAAAAATCATATTACAATTATCTTAAAAGGTCACTTTTAACATATATAGGAATTATTTCTTACTTGATCGAAGTCGTGTAATGGGAATTTCTCTCAGTTCCCGTCTAATGCATAAATATTCACCTAGCAAAGCCATCACTGCAACTCCAGTAACATTCACAGCCCACCATGTTATTGAGGAAGGCCAACCTCCATACATGGTACATATAAAAAGATGTATAATATAGAGTGTGGCTGAAAAGTCTAAGCATTTCTTTGCCCTTTCAATCAAATAAGGCATGTACCCAGCTCTGCAAATATCCAAACAAAACAAAATTTAAAATAAGCTCAATTCGCCATGTACCATTATCATCTCTAAACTTCTTATATACATTTCTTCAATTTCTAAATATACATGAGCATTTAAATACAACCGATGTTAGAAGTTCTTCACAGAAGCATTATCTAGCCCTGGATTTATTTAACTTGCAAGCGTACCTCCCTCATATAGAAAACCAACAGTATCAGAAAAATAAACAATAAAAGATGCAATAAATTGGACAGGTAGGTACTAACTTTTCAAGCTTAGATATTAATATCCTAAATTAATTCAAGATTCAATACTATTACATTCAATTTTAAAATTCATGTGCAGAGCTTTATAATAAAAACACAGACAAACACCATGACTGTACATCATAATCCGAACATTGATCCAAGCCAGTTCCAAAACATAGAAGCAAGGCAGAAACAAGAGAAATAGAGACTTTGCAGTTTATCATAAGCCAAAGGAGCTATAAAGTAGGAGAAACAAAGCTAGCACATATGCTGATTTTTTGAATAAATAAGATAAACCTGATTGTGCACAACTTTTACACTATCAAACCAAAATAGGTATTCTATTCAAGAGCAAATTTAATAAGTTATAATACGAAAAGAAGTAGATTGAAGCCTACCATTTGTTATACAAATGTATTCAAAGATGAAAGCTAGCAGATGCAAAGAAAGATATAAGTGAAGCATCATAATTAAAAGACTAGATTGAAACTATATTCTCACCCTGCAACAGAGCTGAGCAGAAAGGAAACAATAACGCACCAGCCGGTAACGGTAGAGGTAGTAACAGTGGCAAAGTCAAAGAAATAGACCAAACTCATATGAGAAACGCGAGTACCAACAAGAAATGACAAGAAAACCCCAAGTGTGAGGTAGTATAAACATTGAAGGCAAACAATTTGGCCTACAATAAACCAAGGGTCCCATACCACCGCACCATAGAACATGACTACAATTGAATCCCTTTCAAATTCCAAATTCTATCAGATCAACAAAAACCCAAACAATTCAAACTAATTCCTCAGAGTATACTAAATTCCTTATACCCAAGCATCGAACACTAAAAAGGAACTAGTTCGTCAAAAGCTTATTTTTTCAAAACCCCAATTCTCAGAAAATTGAAAGGATTAGCAAACCAACGGTTGCCCAGCTGGACTTCTTCGAAGTTAAAGAAAACCCCAATTTTTAAGAATGAAAATTCAACTCTGAAACTGACTTTAAGATTCAATGTTTAGTGTACCCAAAACTGAGACTTGGCGAACTCGGATCTGGTAAATCAGCGAGTCCCGAGAGAACAAACTCGAATCTCAAGCCCTTTTCCTGGAGTGAATCTGAGAACAAAACCAGATGCAATTTGAGGTAAGCTAATACTAATAGAAAAAAACAAACAAAAAAAAAAACAAAGTTTTCCCGATTCCAGCTAGCCAAAGTGGAATCCAGGTCTTGATTCAAAAGAAAGAGGGATGAATATCGAAAACTGACCACCGAGGTTGATAAACGATAGAGGTTAGGGATTAGAGAGCCGTGTCCACGAACAAATTCAGAAATTTTCGCTTCTCAAAACCTTCTTCTGCATATTAATAAAAAATTACAAAAATTTCAACCGGACACCGCCCTCCGTGAAACCTTCTTTTGAGAGGGGTTGAAGCCTTCCTTTCTTTTAACCGTTTATAATATCAGCAGCACTTCAACCAACGAATTAAAATCATGGGTGAACTACGCCAATCACTGCTTAACTATGAGTAGATTTCAATTCGATCATAAATCTTTTAATTTATCGATTAAACCATTAAACTATATAAATGATGCAAATTAAGCCATCCGTGTTAGCTTTTAGGGTAAACTATATTTTTTGAATCAAAACTATTAGTTTTAATCATAAGTATTTTAATTTCATTGATTAAATCACTAAACTATATAAATAGTGCAAATTAAGCCATCAGTGTTGGTTTTTTAGGGTAAATTACATATTTAGTAACTAAACTATTAGTTTTTATTTTTTTACTACTGAAACTTTCAATTTTTTAAATTATGCCTTATGTTTAGTTTTTATTTCATTTTAGTTACTGCAGTTAAAAATTTTATGAAACTTTTGCACATGACATTTTTATGAGTAAATTACTTCATTCATACTTAATTATCTTCTCACTCTTATTTTGGTCATTAAAATTCAAAAAATTTCAATTTAGTTACTCAACTTTCAAATTGCTCATGTTTTAATTTATTTTATTAATAATATTTGTGACATGATATTTTTTATTATTTTATTAATATATAATTAAAATAAAAAATTATTTTTTAAAGTTAGAATGATTAAATTATGAGTAGTTTAAAAGTTAAGTAATTAAATTAAAAAATTAGACTTCAATTACCAAAATAGGAGTGAGAAGATAATTGAATAATGAATGATGTAATTTACCCATAAAAAGTGTTAAGGTGTAGCATTTCCATTAAGTTTTCAATGGTACAGTACTAAAATAAACAAAAACTAAACGTTAAACATAATTTTGAAAATATTAAAAAATAAGTATTAAATCGATAAAAATGATAATTTAAGTACTAAATTTATAATTTACCCTAATATGTAATGAGAAAGCTGACGTAAAAGTTAAAATTAATGATATAATTACATATTTGGTTTTTAATATTTATATATTCTACAAAAATACTCTCAATTTAAATATAATTCAATAAATTCAATACTCTTATCATATTGTTAGTATTTGTCTAAACAAAATACTATTCATATCTCAACCTACTTGTAATGGTGTTTGATAATCAATTTTATAATGTTATTCTTTTGATTTTAAAAATATAATTTAAAACTAATATAGTATAAATTAATAATATATAAAATTTTATATAAAATTTGAATCATTTTTAAAATATTATAAATATTAAAGTTATTAATATTGTACCGATTGAATATATGATTTCTTTTATAATAACAGTACGTAATAATAATAATAATAATAATAACCATATTAATTCAAATTTCATTAACATTTTTTTATTTTTATATATAATTTAATTTTTAATTTTTAATGAAATTTATATATACATTAGTAATAAATTATAATTTTCTTTCAATATTTTTTTGCCGCATTCTTCTTTCTCTGAGTGTAGAAGCTTTGACCACTGTACTGAAAGTGTTATCAAAATCTAGCCTTGTGATGAGCTACTGTCCCCTATGTGTTTCGCTAAGTTATGAATAACATTTACAACCCACAACAGATCGACCAGAGGACAATGGTTCAAGCGTCCAAGTTTTGTTTCGAACCAACGCATTATACTCATCAAGTACAACTTGTTTCCATTTGTCGATTGAAAAGCCTGATAAACTGAAGTTGGTTCAGTGGCAACATCATTATGTCATCAACATGCTCAGATGAGGGAACAATATGACTTTGGGCATATGGAGCAGGACTAGTATGAGATAAAGTTTGACCTTCTACAGGTCTTGAATTTATTCATGATGTGTAACATCCCAAACTATGAGTTAATGACTAAATTGTAAAAGTTCAAAAGTCAGTGATTTAAAGTAGAATTTATTGAAAAGTTCATAGATTTAAAGTGATATATTTTAATATTGGATTAAATTATGAGGAATGAAAGTATGAAGGGTAAGATGGTCTTTTCATATAAAAGATATTTATCTCTTTATTAAGAGATAAGCATGTGGGGAGAGTTATCTGGAAACTTTTCTCCTTTTCTTCCTCATCCACGTGAAAGCTCAAGGAAAAGGTGAGATTTCTTTGTTGTTGATTATTAGCTAAAATTTAAGTTGGGTTTTGATCATTAAGTGATATTTAAGCTTAAGGAAAACTTAAGTTATCCTAAAATCAAAAGATTAAGAAGTTATGAAATATTAAAGAGAATGGTTTTTAAGTGAATTTTTGGAAAATAGTTGATAAGTTGAATTTGAAACTAAATTTGACTTGTCAACAACCTAATTAAGGAATATGGAGTATAATTGAATTTAAAACATGTTAAAAATTGGGTATGATTCTTGAAGTTCATAAAGATGAGAGGATATTAAGGTTAAAGAGGAGATAAATGGATATAAATGAGTTTAAGCATGTATATGTAAGTTAAGAACATGAAAGGGGAGAAATTTAATGAAAAGCTGTGGAATTTTCGGGTGAAACCAGTTTATTATTGACATGTGCATCGGTACACTCCTAAATGAAAAGTTGAAGTTTGGTTTATTAAATTATCCTAAGTTATTAATACCAAGTTATAAGGTTTAGGTTTCTGATAATTGTCTCGGAAAATGTATGATTGTGTAGATATCGAGCACAAACAAGTTATAAAACGACTGCAAAGTTAGGATCAATCCAAAGGGATAAATCATAGAAATGGATTTGGATATATAAAGTGTCAAGGTGAGTGCAGTTTAATTTGTACTTATGTTATCGAACAAACATTAGCTTGCGATGAGCCAGTGACGGAGTTACTATGGTAAGAAGTGACTCATATAATGTTATTTGACTTGTGATTTTTATGTGTGCATGAGTACATGAAAATGATTATATGTGTCATATGTTATTATATGTGATTTTGAATTACATGAATATATGAAAGTATATACATGAATACATGTATAAGTTTATATGTTATTTTATGTGCTATATGATGTATATACGAACATATGTGAATAAGATATGACATACGTGTTTACATGAACACATGAGAAATAATATAAGCTATATGATAGATGATATGAGAACGTATTCAAAGGACATATGTTATATGATATGAAATGGATGATCATATGCACATGTGATATGTGATAGAAGAAATGATATGAGTACATGAATATATGAAGCATACGAAAAAATGGCCATGTTATATGATACGAGAGTTATAGGTATAGTTGGCATGCCAAGAGTCGAGGGTCTACGCTGTCCTTCGGGACATATACAATATACAGAGGTCCTTCGAGAGAAATACATAGGTCATTCGGGATAAATTTCACATGCCCTTAGTGGGACCGCATACGAGCTGTGGTGATAACATAAGTGCACAACCTCAATGCACTCACATATCTTTAGTTCTCATAAGTGTACCATGGGCCAATAAAGAGATAATAATAAATACAATATATGTTATGTATATGCTTTTGGTGATATGAAATGTTTCACAGGAATTATATGATGTTATATGTGTTTCTTTGTGAAATTATATATATGTTATATGATACACATAAATGATAAGTATAAGATCATATGATAAATGAGTTAATGATAATGATGTTGATAATTATGGTATATGTACATGTATGCATTTTGTTATGTGAAATGTTTTATGTTTTCTATTATATGTTTTATATGCCTCACTAAGTCAACGACTTAGCGGGTGATTATTTCACACGTAGGTTCCGAGAAGAGGAAGATTAATAAAAGTTATGCAAGACATGTCAGTTTCTCATTTCCAAAGATCAGATCAGAAAAGAAATGAATAGTCTGTATTTTGTAATACTAATTATGGTTGGCATGTAAATTAAGGTTTGAATCCGATAGGTTCTAATCAGTTTTGTAATGTTTTAAACGTATATATGTAAATGATAATTTTATACTGATGAAAGTTTAAATTTTTATGAGTTTTATATAAGTTGAGCTGAAGTTACTGTAGCAGTGCATCGGTACACTGTAGCAGTGCATCGATACACAATTTATATTCGATGTTTTTGTACATCGGTACACTGTAGCAGTGCATCGATATAATGTAGCACTGTTCACGGTACTGTTTATACAATATAGTATTATTCATATAGTATATTACTATTCATACGGTATAGTACTATTCATAAAAAAACGTTTTTCTTTAAATTTGTTATAATTAAACAAAATTTAACAAGTATATGATCTTATTTTCTTAATATAAGTCCAAATATTTTATTATTTTATATGAATATTATTTTAAAAAGTCAATGTGACATCTCGAACTCGTATCCGGGACAGGTACGAGTTGGGGGTATTACATTTAATGGTATCAGAACCAGGTTTAGCCGATTCTAGGCTTAAAACGAAGTTAAAAGTGTTTTAAAAAAATATACATGCCAACACCAAGTGAAAAATTTTCTGATCTGATAGTGTAAGGAGTGTATGTCTTGTTAATAGAGTTAAATTGTTATGTTATATTAAATGTATGATCATGAGAGCTTCCAAAGTGAAGCACAAGGCGATAGACTGAAGGTAATAACAATTCACCTGCCCTGGCCAGGCAGGGAGAAGAGCGAACACCTCAGAGAGTGTCTGTATAGGATTAGAGAATGTTTCATGATGTTGAATGATGTTCTGATGTGTTTTCAATATTATACTTCTTTAACTCATAGAATGAATGTATCGAAATAGTTAAAAGAGTTAAGAACACCCGAGTTCAAGGGTGAATTTGAGTAAAGTTCTATTGTTATAAACATTTGGTTAAATGATATGAAGATAATGTTTGAAGGTTTTTATTTCTTCAAAGTAGAGAAGTTAAATTGAGTAGTTTCGTTACTACGTTGGCAAGCTAGAGTATGGTAGACAAATGTCACCATGAGAATGTTTAAAAGAGCAAATGATGTGGTGAGAATTTGTATAAGAGTTCAAGAATAAGTGCATCAGTGATACGTTTATAAGATGAATGAAATCAGAGTTATGAATTTGAAATAAAATGATAGTATTGTGTATAAGCAAGAGTGTGGATATGATAAGGGTTTATACTCTAGAAGGAAAGAATTAGCGTTGGCTAACAAGATTTCGTGATGAAAAAATGTATTGGATATAGTTATATATTTTGATTATGTAAATATGATGTAGTGAAGGAGATAAGGATTCGTATGTTTAAGAGAATATAAAGAGTAATAGAAAAGTTTAAGAATGAGTATATCGGTGATCAGTTTATAAGACAAAGAAAATTACAACGTTTGATTTTGAAACAAATGAATAGTACTGTGTGTGAGTAAGAGTCAGAGTTTGAAAAGTTGAGTAAGATATCATTGAGAAAAATTTTGATGGAAAAGAAGGTATATGATCGGGTTGATAAGGATTGTACCCTAGATTAAAAAGTTAATGATTGTGTTCAGAAAATTGAACGTGCAACCGAATAATGTTAGAGGATCTTCACTATTCTAAAGTGGAGAATTTAGATGAAGTAGTTTAGTTGTTATGCGGTTGAGCAAAAGTATGGTAAATAAATGTTATAATGAGAATAATAGAAGATTTATTGATGTGAATATTATTTCAGAAGAGTTTAAAAAATAGGTACATCGGTGATTATTTTATAAGATAGCAGACGTTGAAATGTTGAGTGTGAACAAAGAAAATTTCATGGTGTATGAGAAAGAATTGTGGATTTGATAAGTTAAGTTAATCAAGTATGATGTGAATCTGGATTTGGTTATGTATTCTGATCATATATATATGATGTAGGTAAAGAAATAAGTATTTGTATAATATTAAGAAAGAAAATATCAGTACAAGAGATGGTAAAGGAAGAGGTTCTATATAAATAAAGGGGATTATCAAAGTTTCGAAGATGCTATGAAGATCGATAATCAAGGATAAGTATAAGTGTTATGAAAAGAGTATGAGAGTCTGAAGGAAAGATATGATCTATGTTACAAGGAGATTTTGATTTGTGGAGGAGTTAAGGGATAAGGAAAGTAAAGGGTTAAGTATAATAAAGGTTATATGAAAATGTAGATGATAAGTTCGATATAGAAATATGAAAAGTGTGCAAGGTAATGTGAAAAGATTGTTTGATTCCGTAAAATATATGTTTAATCACAATTGAAGAAGATTTAAGGTTGTGTTTTTGGTCAAATGATGATGGAATAAGAGTTTGGTTATTGTTATAAGGTAATTAGAGATGAATTTATGATGTTGAGTGATGAAAATGGATGTTACTGTCTACGTGATGAGTGACATTATATGGATTTTATAAAGGTTAAAGGAAAATGTAGAATCGATGGAGAGAAAAGACATAAATGGATTGAGGTTACTGGTTACTATATATGTAACACCCCCAACCCGTATCCGACCCAGATCCGAGTTCGAAGTGTCACATTGACTTTTCAAAACCTTTACTTGTATAAAATAGTGAGTAATTTAAAATTTATTACTACATATAACTTATTCAAAACCTTTACCGAACTATTCAGAGCTTATACAATATATTATTTTGAATACATGCCAACTAGAACTTTATTTATTAAAATACATATTATTCACCTTCCTTCTGATCTGACCTTTGGTAAGGAGAAATGACCTGTCTTGCTCCACATTGCTCTTAACTCTTCTCACTTCGGTAACCTACGTGTGAAACAATCACACGCTAAGTCTATGACTTAGTGAGGCAATAAACATAAAATATAAACTATAGCTTGTAATCATGCATGAACAATTACTACTATCACTCATACCTTTATTCATGTAACAAATCCCTATAACACATATGCAATATATCATTTCATATAAGAACATATACACATATATTCATCACTCATCATTTCCATCATTAGCCTTGTTTCATTATCAATATTATTATCGTTTATATCACTTAATACATATCCTCTTATACCTTGCATTTTAACCAACATTTGACTCATTTAATCATACAATCCATATATGATCATATAAATCATATAATACCATTCATAGCACAAAAGCATACAAGTCACATGTAATATATTTGTTGTTATTTCTTTATTAGCCCATGTACACATGTGAGAACTATAGATATGTGAGTCTATAGAGGTTGTGCACTAATGTTGTCACCACAACTCGTATAAATGCACCGAAGTGCCACGTAGAATTGCACCGTAGTGCCGCGTAGAAATGCACCGAAGTGCCATATAAGGTTATCCCTAAGGACCACGTAGAAAATTCCTTAAGAATCATATACCTATGCCAAGGATCAAGTATGTGTCTTAAAAAGACCTCACACATGTTCTAAAGAATACATATATGTCTCGAAGGATCGCGTAGACCCTCGACTCTTGGCATGCCAACTATACCCTAGCTCTCATGACACATAACTTGGTCATCATCATTTATGTCATTTCACATTTTCACATAAACACGTAGTTCACTTTCACATAGCACGTAAATTATGTCACATAAGTTGAATCACATATACGTATAAACACGTAAATCACTTTCATATATCACGTAGCTCATATCCACTTTTCATATATATATATATATATATATATATATATCCACATTTCTTGTCACATTGTTTATATCTTATTTTTATGTCTTATCATATATATATATATATATATATATATATATATATATATATATATATATATATATATATATATATATATTCACATGTTCATATAATCCATCATTTCATCATCTAAATGTGTATTCATATAATTCATCTTCCTATATATATATATATCATTTTTCCTATACTTGTATTCACATCATTTATATTCTCCTTCTCATAATCTCATATGTCCTGATTAATAGCTTATATCATATATGTATAAAATAACTTATATCATATCATATAGCTTATACCTCATTCTATGATATTCACCTAGATCATATCACCTCTGTCATACTCATAAACATATATCACTTATATTATTTCATTTATATACTAATCTAATATATTTACCTAATTCAATTCATATAGTGCCTATAACTTTCTAATATGACTACATAGATTTCCATCATACAACCCATATATCATAATTTTATTTAAGCATATGTATCTTTCCCATCTAACTCATCTTATATGTTCCTATTATCACTTATGTTCAAGTCTCCTATTTGATATACTATTCTCATATCATCATATAGGTCAATATTATCTATCTGGTTTCAATTCTCATTTAATGATATAATTCTATTTTACTATTTCACATAAATGTTCATACCACTATTCACTTACCCAACTCACATTCTTATTATTATTTATATAACATTTACACTTGATTACTTCATTCCTATCATTTCTTCTAAACTGGCTTTTTACCATATTCCCATATTATTACCTAATTGATCCCATATCATGTAATCGTGTAATCTTATATTCCATTTTTATATATCTCAAAGATCTTATCACATAACTTCTCTTTTATATTCATATAATTTATTAACATATCATATAGTTTATATCATCATAACATAGCATATATTCACATCAACCATGAAATACATATACAATAACATGTCCACATACCATAGCATATAAATCAGACACTCATAACAAACACATGTTCATGTTCATGATTCATGCACAATACTATAGAAAATAGACTTGTCGCAAGTCTTATTTCCCATTAAACATCATATATAAAATAATGCGCACTCACCTTGGCCTCACTAAGTTCCAATCCATTTTTATAATTTCCTCTCTTGCGATCGAATCATAACTTGATAATCGTTCCGGGACTTGTTCGTGCTCGATATCTATATAATCATACATTGATACATATTAGTATCCAATTGATATACACTAATCCATCATTTCTTAGACCAAAAGAAAAATATAATTCTATTTCCCTTGAAGTGCATCGATGAACTACCCATGCATCGATACACAAATCACATTCGATGTTTTCATTTTAAGGGGGTGCATCGATGCACTCCTTATGCATCAATGCACTAATTGCATTCAATGTTTTCATTTTTAATGGGTGCATCGATGCAGTTCCTGTGCATCGATACACACTGAACAATTTCTAGAAATTTACCCTTGATGCATCGGTGCACATTGAATGTGCATCGATGCACATAGCCCATAATTCATTTTTAAGCTCGAAAATCTACTCAAATCAACTCAAATGCTTCATCTTTCATCCCCTTTCATGTTCTCAACTCATATACACATGCTTAAACCAATTTATATCCATATAAACCATCTTTAACTTCAAAATTCTATTCCTCATATGTAACTCGAGAATTAAACCAAATTTGCAATATGTTTTAATTCCAATTCTATGGCTTCTAACTTCTTAATACCCTTAACAAGTCAAATTTAACTTCCAACTCTAGTTATGAACTCTATTTCAAGATTTCACCTAAGAACCTCAAATCTTTAATCCCTCCTAACTCCGTCATACTTTAATTTTAAGATAACTTAAGTTTTCCTTAAGCTTAGTTATCATCTAATAATCAAAACCCAACCTTAAAATTAACAATTAACCCATAAACAAAGAAACTCACCTTTGAGCTTGGAGATACGGGATGAGGAAGAAGAAAGAAAACTCTGGATAATTCTCTTATTTCCCACGTGGTTCCTTTTCTTATAAAATGAATATAAAAATCTTACTTGTCAATTTACCATTTTACCCTTTAATTCATTCAATAATTACTAAATAACCTTCATCATATTTCCAATAAATCATTGAACTATTCAATTATCCTACTTTAATCACCAATTTCTGAAACTTTACAATTTGATCAGAACCCGGTATTGAGGATGTTACAGTGTATATGATTAGTGACAGTAGATGAACGTATAAGGGAAAAGGTTAATGAAAGAATTAAAGTAAAGAAATAAAGTTTATGATAGCACGAAAGATTTATTGAAGAGGTGATATGTGAAAATGCATAGGAGACGTGTAAACAATAACTTATCTCCTTGTGCAATGAAAATTTGAGGATGAATTTTTTTAAGGGGGAGATTTATAACATCTCAAACTATGGGTTAATGACCAAATTGTAAAAGTTCAAAAGTCAGAGATTTAAAGTAGAATTTATTAAAAAGTTCAGAGATTTAAAGTGATATATTCTAATATTGGATTAAATTATGAGGAATGAAAGTATGAAGGGTAAGGTGGTCTTTTTATATAAAAGATATTTATCTCTTTATTAAGAGATAAGCATGTGGGGAGAGTTATCTAGAAACTCTTCTCCTTTCTTCTTCATCCTCTACGTGAAAGCTCAAGGAAAAAGTAAGATTTCTTTGTTGTTGATTATTAGCTGAAATTTAAGTTGGGTTTTGATCATTAAGTGATACTTAAGCTTAAGGAAAGCTTAAGTTATCCTAAAATCAAAAGATTAAGAAGTTATGAAAGATTAAAGAGAATGGGGTTTTAAGTGAATTTTTGGCAAAGAGTTGATAAGTTGGATTTGAAACTAAATTTGACTTGTCAACAACCTAATTAAGGAATATGGAGTATTAGAATTGGATTTAAAACATGTTAAAAATTGGGTATGATTCTTGAAGTTCATAAAGAGGAGATAAATGGATATAAATGAGTTTAAACATGTATATGTAAGTTAAGAACATGAAAGGGAGGAAATTTAATGAAAAGGTGTGGAATTTTCGGGTGAAACCATTTTATTATTGACATGTGCATCAGTACATTATGAATGGGTACCGATGCACTAAGACCAATTTTGAAAATGCATCGTGTAACATCCTAATACCGGGTTGGTGATTAAATTGTAAAATTTCATAATTTGGGGGTAAAAGTAGGATAGTTGAGTAGTTCAATGATTTATGTGTAGATATTTCCTTAAAGTTGTTAGTAATTATTAAAGGAATTAAAGGGCAAAATGGTCATTTGACAAGAAATATATTTTTCCCCTTAAGAAATATGAATCACGTGGGGGTGCGGACAAGAGTTATCTGAAAACTCTTTCTTCTTTCTTCTTATTCCTCTCCTCCCGTGAAGGCTCCAAGGCAAAGGTGAGTTTTCTGGTTAATCAATTAATTATTGATTTTATGAGTTAGTTTTGATAATTAGATGATAAATAAGCTTAAGGAAAGCTTAAGTTATCTTAAAATCAAAAGATAATTTAGTTAGAGGAGATTGAAGAATTGGAGTTTTTAAGTGAAATTTTGAATAAGAAGGTTTATATGAATTTAGAGGATGAATTTGACTTGTCATCTATGAGAATAAGAAGCTAGAAGTGTTAGAATTAAGTTTGGGTAACATGGAAAATTTGGTATGATTATTGATTTCTATATGGAGAATAGAATTTTAGGTTTAAGATGAAATTAATGGGTATTAAATAGTTTAAGTATGTATATTTGAGTTAAGAATATTAAAGGAAGTTAAATAAGAATTGTGGAGCTGAAAATGAAGTGATTCTCGAGCTCAAAACATGATTTCTGGGCTAGGGGAATCGGTACCCATTCAAGGAGGAATCGGTACCCATTCAAAGGGGAATCGATACCCCCTCAACTGAACCAGAAATTCCAGAATGTCTTTGGGGAACCGATTCCCCCACAGTAGGGAACCGATTCCCCCTAAAAGAAAAAGTGATTATTGGTTTAATGAGTTCGGTTAAGTTTCTAGTATCAAATTACAAAGTGTAGGTATCTAATAATTGCCTTAAAATGTATAATTATGTAGATTCAGAGCCTGAACGAGTTCCGGAATCATTATCAAGTAAGATCGATCAAAGGGAAAGATAAGAGATTGGAATTGACTAGTGAGGCCATGTGAGTGCATATTCAATAGTATATGATGGGTGATGGAAAGAAGACTTGCGATGAGTCTATTTACTGAAGAGTTACATATGAATTCATGATTAAAGGCATGAGTTGAATATGAGTGTATGTATGCTTGATTATATGAATTGATATATTTTGTATGTGCTATGCGATTTATGTACAAACACTATTAAGTGTTAATGAGAGAATATCAAATAAGTTATGAAATTATATGAATACAGAAGATAAGTCAATAGATGTAGGTAAATGGAAATAGAGGTTTATGAAGAATCATAGGAGAATAAATATAAGTAATAAGATAATGAAATATAAGACTATGTGAATACATGGTTATGAGAATTAGTAAAATAGAGTTATTTGATTTAATGAGAATTGAGGAAACTAAATAAGATTGAATTATAGAATGGAATGGGAATAATATATCAATTAGGGAACTTGAATATAAAGCGATGATATGTATATATATAGGATAAATTATATGCTAAAGATCTATGAAGTTATATGAAAAGGTTATAAGGAATATATGAAATTGAATTAATTAAATGGATTAAAGTAGTATATAAATAAAATACGATTAAGTGTAATATATATGTTTAGAAATACGACATAAGTTATATAATCTAAGGGAATACAAAGAAATAAAGCATAAAGTAGACGAAATGAGATAAATTATTATATACCTATATGATATATGTTAGCAGGTAATATGAAAGGATTCAGGACACTTATATAAGCTATGTGAAAGTGATCTAGGTGTTTATATGTGAATTATTCGGTAATAAGTTATATGAAATAAGTGTAGTGATTACCAGATCATAAGAGATAAGTCAGAGAATGTGAATAATATGACCAGAAACTATGAGCCTGTGTGATGAAATGAATATATGAAAACATTACTATGAGATATGTGATAAGAAGTTGTGATTAAAGGATCAAGAGATATAAGCTAAGGGATATCTGTGAATTACATGAAAATGTGCTATGTGTAAGTGAACTACGTGATTACATGTATGTGTGAATGAAGCTACGGGATTATATGAATATGTGATATGTTTACATGAATACGTGCAAGGATATAAAAGATAGTGCCCATGTTATGTGTCTTGAGAACATTGGGGTATAGTTGGCATGCCAAGAGTCGAGGGTCTACGCGGTCCTTTGGGACATAGAGGTATCCTATGGAACATCTATGAGGTCCTTTGTGACACGTATTTGGTCCTTAGCATATGTATATGATTCTTAAGGAATTTTCTACGTGGTCCTTTGGGACGTATATGTATTCTTTGGAGCATGTATGAGGTCTTTTGAGATACTTACTTGATCATTGGTATATGTATATGGTTCTTAAGGAATTTATATGTTGTCCTTATGGACAATCTTATATGGCACTACGGTGCAAATTCTACGCAGCACTTTGGTGCAGTTATACGAGCTGTGGTGACAACATTAGTGCACAACCTCTATAGACTCACATACCTATAGTTCTCACATATGTCCATGGGCTAATCATGAGATATTAACAAATATATGTTTATGATATGATAAATGTTATAGAAATGCTATGATGTTGTGTGTGTGTTTATTGTTTGATTAAGGGGTTTAAGTATAAAGTATGTGATTAAAAGATAAACTGTTAATGATGCTTTATGTGTATGTAGGTATATTTTGTTAAGTAATCTGATATGATTTTTTATGCTATGATGAAATAAGGTGATTTAGTATAACATGATAGAATGAAACATGGATGCATTGTTAAATGTTATTAAGTGCATTATAAGTTTTATTTGCCTCACTAAGTCATCGACTTAGTATGTGAGTGTTTCACACGTAGGTTCCGGAAAGCTAGAAAAAAAGCTAAGAGAGCAAGACAGATCAGTATCTCCCTTATAAATTTTAGATCAGAAAATAGATGATTTAAATGATTTTGGTTATTTTGAATATAATTGGCATGTACTAAAGGATTGAGTTAATATGCTCTGATTAATTTTAGTTATTGTGGTCAAGTTATGTACATAAACTGCTTTTACTTTAATTAAAGTTTTAATTTTTTTTTGAATTTTGTCAAGAGTCAATGTTTGAAAAGTCAATGTGACACCTCGGACTCGTATCTGGGTTGGGGGTGTTACATTTAATGGTATCAGAGCTAATGTTTAGCCGATTCTAGGCTTAAACTGAAGGTAAAAGAGTTTTAAAATGTGTACATGCCAACATAAGGTGAAAATTTCTGATCTGATAGTGTAAGGAATGTGTTGTTTTGCTAATAGAATTAGATTGCTAAGTTATAATAGAAGTATGATTATAGTAATTTCGAAGTAAAGTGAGAGACGATATTCCTGATTGGGATAGCAATTCACCTGCCCTGGCCAGGCAGGATGAAGAGCGGACACCTCAAGAAGTGCCTCGTAAGATCAAAGATCGATTTCAGAAAGTTGAAATCATAGCAGAATAGTGATAGAAGATCTTCACTGTTTGAATCGAAAAAGTGATATGGAGTAGTTTTGTTATTACGTGAATAAGATAAAATATGGTGAATAAGTGTCACCATAAGAACATTAAAGAGTTTCCACTGTTTTGAAGTGAAGAAGTTAGATGAAGTAGTTTAGTTACTATGTGGAGAAGTTGAAGCATATTGAGCAGTTGTTAACATAAGAATGATAGAAGATTCAAGGATGTGGTTATTAGTTAGGAGAATTCAAGAATAAGCGCATCAGTGACAAGCATATGAGATATGTAAAGTCAGAGCTTATGAGGTTGAAACAAAGGGATAATATTGTGTATAAGCAAGAGTGTGGCTATAATAAGGGTTTTCATTCTAGATGAAAAGAGTTAGCGTTGGCTAACCAGATTATGTGATGGAAAATGTATGGGAATTATAAGATTTTGAGATATTGTCATGACATAATAACCAAAGATGAGGTGGATCTGGATTCAGTTGTATATTTGGATCATAATAATTTGGATTGGATAAGTTAAGTAAACTATGGGTTGAGATAATTCTGATTGGAAATAATGTATATGAAGGGGTCAAGGAAGGTTTATGCTTTGGATTGGAAGAACTGGTGATGACTAACAGAATTAGGTGATGGTAAGTGTATTAAAGTTAAAGGAATAGAAGATGATATCAGGGTAAATTAGCTAAGTATGGTGTGAATTGAGACATGATTATGTATGTTGATCATGAAAATGTGTTGAAAACATTTTGATATTTCGATATAACAAATTAAGTTAAATGAATTTTAAGATTTTCCAAATGATTTGCTAAGTATATTCGATATAACTATTCGAATATCAAAAAATTACTTCAAATCTTTCAAATATCATTTTTAATCCATACTCAAGTGTAAAATTAAGTTTAAATCTTAAAACAATCTCAAAATAATTTTACAAAGTATTTCGAACCATTTCAAAGCCAAAAATTCCAGATTGCTCAGAGGGAACCGATTCCCCCCCAAGGGGGTACCGATTCCCCCTGAATGGTTTGGCTTTGAGAATTCCAGTATGCTCGGAGGGAACTGATTCCCCCCCAGGGGGTACCGATTCCCCCTTGTATAACGGTCGAAATATTTGAATTTTACACTTAGGGAACCGATTCCCCATAGGGGGTACCGATTCCCCCCACGCTCCAAGCTGATTTATTAATTGTTTTCACACTAAAACGGCTATATCATCTTCTCTAATCATCCCCAATGTTCAAAAGTGATTCAAGGTGTATTTAAGCAAGCTTAGAAGCCATTGATCAATAACAAGAAACATCAAGCAACTAGAATCAAGAGAGAATCAAAGAGAAAGCATCAAACTTCAAGTTTGAGCATTTCAAACCTATTTTTCATTCAATATTCATTTTTCTTTCAAGAACACTCATTGTGCTCAATTGTATTTATTCTTGAGTGTTCTTTCTTTGTTCTAGAATTGTGCAAACATATTTGCCTTGTGAGGTTTTTCTTGTAAGTTTGCAAATTTGTATTTCTATTTGAGAAAAGAGTGTTCTCAAGAATTGGGGTATATTCTTGAGGGAGTTGTAAGGTTATCTCTTTGGCCTCAAAAGAAAGAACAAATTAGTGAATTTGTTGGAAAATCCTTAGTGTGGATAGCTAAGGTAGTGGACGTAGACTTTGGTTGATAAAGTCGAACCACTCTAAATCGCTGTGCAATTTCTTTCAATTTTCTGCAAAAGCTTCCACCAAAATTTTTATTGCCAATTCACCCCCTCTTGGCTGATTCCGTCAATCAATTAACTCAACAAAATGTAATGTAGTAAAGGAGACAAGGGAATAATACTGCATATGAATCAGAGTGTGGCCATGATAAAATGAGTATAATATACTGATTGGATTTCAACTGGAAGGATGTATATGATTAGTTTGATAGGGCCTATACCTAGATTGAAAAGGTGTTATTGATTAGCTGTAATAGTATGGATTATAGAGTTCTAAGATTTTAAGGAAAGATAAAGTTAAGTTAATCAAGTATGATGTAGGCAAGTAGACGAGTATTTATCTGTTTTGAAAGGAGTTTTGATGAAGGAAAATACAAGTACGAGAGATGGTAAAGAATGAAGTTTTGTATTATTAAAGTTAAATATCAAAGTTGTGAAGATGCGATAAAGATTGTTTGATTTCGTAAAGTATATGTTTAATCATATTTGGTCAAATGATGATGGAAGAAGAGTTTGGTTATTGTTATAAAATAATTAAAGATGAATTTATGATGATTGAATGATGAAAAAGGATGTAATGTCTACGTGATGAGTAACATTATAGGGATTTTAGAAAGATCAAAGAAAATGCAGAATCACAGGAGAGAAAGAAGGAATGTATGAGATTATTGGTTAATATTTATATGATAAGCGACAGTAAATGAACGAATAAAGGAAAAGTTAGGTGAAGTACCAAAGGAAGGATAGATTAAGTAGATGAGACAACATAAAAACATTAGGAGATATGTTCTTATCAATATGTGTGCAATGAAAATTCGAGGACGAATTTTCTTAAAGGAGGGGAGATTTTTAACATCCTCTATACCGGGTTGGTGATTAAATTGTAAAATTTTAGAATTTTGGGATAAAAGTAGGATTGTTGAGTAGTTCAATGATTTGTGTGTAGATATTTCCTTAAAGTAGTTAGTAATTATTAAAGGAATTAAAGGGCAAAATGGTCATTTGACCAGAAAGATATTTTTCCCCTTAATAAATATGAATCACGTGGGGGTGGGGAAAAGAGTTATCTGAAAACTCTTTCTTCTTTCTTCTTCTTCCTCTCCTCCCGTGAAAGCTCCAAGGCAAAGGTGAGTTTTCTGGTTAATCAATTAATTGTTGATTTTATGAGTTAGTTTTGACCATTAGATGATAAATAAGCTTAAGGAAAGCTTAAGTTATCTTAAAATCAAAAGATAATTAAGTTAGAGGAGATTGAAGAATTCGAGTTTTTAAGTGAAATTTTGAATAAGAAGGTTTATATGAATTTAGAGGATGCATTTAACTTGTCATCTATGAGAATAAGAAGCTAGAAGTGTTAGAATTAAGTTTGGGTAACATGGAAAATTTGGTATGATTATTGATTTCTATATGGAGAATAGAATTTTGAGGTTTAAGATAAAATTAATGGGTATTAATTAGTTTAAGTATGTATATTTGAGTTAAGAATATTAAAGGAAGTGAAATAGGAAGTGTGGAGCTGAAAATAAAGTGATTATCGAGCTCAAAATATGATTTCTGGGCTAGGGGAATCGGTACCCATTCAATGGGAATCGGTACCCATTCAAGGGGGAATCGGTACCCATTCAAAGGGGAATCGATACCCCCTCAACCGAACCAAAAATTCCAGAATGTCTTTGGGGAACTGATTCCCCCACAGTAGGGAACTGATTCCCCCTAAAAGAAAAAGTGATTATTGGTTTTATGAGTTCGTTTAAGTTTCTAGTATCAAATTACAAGGTGTAGGTATCTAATTATTGCCTTAAAATGTATAATTATGTAGATTCAGAGCCTGAACGAGTTCCAGAATCATTGTCAAGTAAGATTGATCAAAGGGAAAGATAAGAGATTGGAATTGACTAGTGAGGCCAGGTGTGTGCATATTCAATAGTATGTGATGGGTGATGGGAAGAAGACTTGCGATGAGTCTATTTCCTAAAGAGTTACATATGAATTCATGATTAAAGGCATGAGTTGAATATGAGTGTATGTATGCTTGATTATATGAATTGATATGTTTTGTATGTGCTATGTGATTTATGTACAAACACTATTAAGTGTTAATGAGAGAATATCAAATAAGTTATGAAATTATATGAATACAGAAGATAAGTCAAGAGATGTAGGGAAATGGAAATAGAGGTTTATGAAGAATCATAGGAGAATAAATATAAGTAATAAGATAATGAAATATAAGACTATGTGAATACATGGTTATGAGAATTAGTAAAATAGAGTTATTTGATTTAATGAGAATTGAGGAAACTAAATAAGATTGAATTATAGAATGGAATGGGAATAATATATCAATTAGGGAACTTGAATATAAAGCGATGATATGTATATATATAGGATAAATTATATGCTAAAGATCTATGAAGTTATATGAAAAGGTTATAAGGAATATATGAAATTGAATTAATTAAATGGATTAAAGTAGTATATAAATAAAATACGATTAAGTGTAAAATATATGTTTAGAAATACGACATAAGTTATAAAATCTAAGGGAATACAAAAAATAAAGCATGAAGTAGACGAAATGAGATAAGTTATTATATACCTATATGATATATGTTAGCAGGTAATATGAAAGGATTCAGGAAACTTATATAAGCTATGTGAAAGTGATCTAGGTGTTTATATGTGAATTATTCGGTAATAAGTTATATGAAATAAGTGTAGTGATTACCAGATCATAAGAGATAAGTCAGAGAATGTGAATAATATGACCAGAAAGGATCAAGAGATAAGCTAAGGGATATCTGTGAATTACATGAAAATGTGCTATGTGTAAGTGAACTGCGTGATTACATGTATGTGTGAATGAAGCTACGAGCTTATATGAATATGTGATATGTTTACATGAATATGTGCAAGGATATAAAAGATAGTGCCCATGTTATGTGTCTTGAGAGCATTAGGGTATAGTTGGCATGCCAAGAGTCGAGGGTCTATGCGGTCTTTTGGGATATATAGGTATCATATGAAACATCTATGAGGTCCTTTGCGACACGTATTTGGTCCTTAGCATATGTATATGATTCTTAAGGAATTTTCTACGTGGTCCTTCAGGACGTATATGTATTCTTTAGAGCATGTATGAGGTCTTTTGAGACACTTACTTGATCCTTGGTATATGTATATGATTCTTAAGAAATTTATATGTAGTCCTTATGGACAATCTTATATGGAACTACGGTGCAAATTCTACGCGGCACTTCGGTGAAATTATACGAGTTGTGGTGGCATCATTAGTGCACAACCTCTATAGACTCACATACCTATAGTTCTCACATATGTCCATGGGCTAATCATGAGATATTAACAAATATATGTTTGTGATATGATAAATGTTGTAGAAATGATATGATGTTGTGTGTGTGTAAATTGTTTGATTAAGGGGTTTAAGTATAAAAGTATGTGATTAAAAGATAAACTGTTAATGATGCTTTATGTGTATGTAGGTATATTTTGTTAAGTAATCTGATATGATTTTGTATGCTATGATGAAATAAGGTGATTTAGTATAGCATGATAGAATGAAACATGCATGCATTGTTAAATGTTATTAAGTGCATTATAAGTTTTATTTGCCTCACTATGTCATCGACTTAGCGTGTGAGTGTTTCACATGTAGGTTTCGGAAAGCTAGAAGAAAAGCTAAGAGAGCAAGACAGGTCAACATCTCCCTTACAAATTTCAGATCAGAAAATAGATGATTTAAATGATTTTGGTTATTTTGAATATAATTGGCATGTACTAAAGGATTGAGTTAATATGATCTGATTAATTTTAGTTATTGTGGTCAAGTTATGTAAATAAACTACTTTTACTTTAATTAAAGTTTTAAATTTTCTTTGAATTTTGTCAAGAGTCAAATTTTGAAAAGTCAATGTGACACCTCGGACTCGTATCCGGGTCGGGTATGGGTTGGGGGTATTACACATCGATACAAACCGGCAGGTATCGATGCATGAAAATTTTGAAGCTATTTTGGGTACTGATGCACCCATAGTGCATCGGTACACTTCTAAAGGAAAAGTTGAAGTTTGGTTTATTAAATTATCCTAAGTTATTAATACACGTTATAAGGTTTAGGTTTCTGATAATTGTCTCGGAAAATGTATGATTGTGTAGATATCGAGCACAAGCAAGTTTTGAAACAACTGCAAAGTTAGGATCAATCCAAAGGGATAAATTATAGAAGTGGATTTGGATATATAAAGTGTCAAGGTGAGTGTAGTTTAATTTGTACTTATGTTATCGAACAAACATTGGCTTGCGATGAGCCAGTGACAGAGTTACTATAGTAAGAAGTGACTCCTATAATGTTATTTGATTTGTGATTTTATATGTGCATGAGTACATGAAAATCGGTATATGTGTCATATGTTATTATATGTGATTCTGAATTACATGAATATATGAAAGTATGTACATGAATACATGTATAAGTTTATATGTTATTCTATGTGCTATATGATGTATATACGAACATATATGAATAAGATATAATACACGTGTTTACATGAACACATGAGAAATGATATAAGCTATATGATAGATGATATGGGAACGTATTCAAAGGACATATATTATATGATATAAAATGGATGATAATATGCACATGTGATATGTGATAGAAGAGATGATATGAGTACATGAATATATGAAGCATAAGAAAAAAATGCCCATGTTATATGATACGAGAGCTATAGGTATAGTTTGCATGCTAAGAGTCGAGGGTCTACGCTGTCCTTCGGGACATATACAGTAGACAGAGGTCCTTCTGGACAAATACATAGGTCATTTGGGACAAATTTTATATGCCCCTAGTGGGACCCCATACGAGCTGTGGTGACAACATAAGTGCACAACCTCAATGCACTCACATATCTTTAGTTCTCACAAGTGTACTATGGGCCAATAAAGAGATAATAACAAATACAACATGTGTTATGTATATGCTTTTGGTGATATGAAATGTTTCACAGGAATTATATGATGTTATATGTGTTTCTTTGTGAAATTATATATATGTTATATGATACACATAAATGATAAGTATAAGATCATATGATAAATGGGTTAATGATAATGATGTTGATAATTATGATATATGTACATGTATGCATTCTGTTATTTGAAATATTCTATGTTTTCTATTATATGTTTTATATGCCTCACTAAGTCAACGACCTAGCGGGTGATTGTTTCACACGTAGGTTCCGAGAATAGGAAGATTAATAAAAGTTATGCAAGACATGTCAGTTTCTCCTTTCCAAAGATCAGATAAGAAAAGAAATGAATAGTCTGTATTTTGTAATACTGATTGTGGTTGGCATGTAAACTAATGTTTGAATCTGATATGTTGTAATCAGTTTTGTAAAATCATATGATTGAGTTTTGTAATGTTTTAAACGTATAAATGTAAATAATAATTTTATATTGATGAAAGCTTAAATATTTATGAGTTTTATATAAGTTGAGCTTAAGTTACTATAGTAGTGCATCGGTACACTATAGCAGTGCATCAATACACTGTAGCATTGTTCACGGTACTGCTCATACAGTATAGTATTATTTATACAATATAATACTATTCATACGGGATGGGACTCGTATCCGGGACGGGTATGGGTTGGGGGTGTTACATGATGTGGCACCTGGGACAACAAACAACGACTTGCTTGAACTCAAAAGAGTCTGGGGTGCAATGTTACGTATGTCGTCATCTGTATATGGAAAAATACCTTCATCAAAGCTTAGATGGTGAGAAATATACAATCAACCGCCTTTCGCCAAACACTAATAACCTCGATGTTGAGTACTATATCCCAAAACACACACGATACAGACCTAAAAACAAGCTTATTAGATTAAAACGGGCGAGTATACGGGAAACAACAACAACCAAAAACTCTCAACTGATCATACGAGGGTTTGTTTCCAAACAAATGCTTAAATGGAGATTAACCATCTAGGACTTTAGTAGGAAGCCGATTGATCAAATGAACAACAATAACAACAACATAGGACCAAAATTTTACTGGCAAAGAAGCACATACCAACAAAGTAAGTGCAATTTCAATAACATGACAGTGTTTCCTCTCAACAATACCATTCTGCTGGGAAGTGTGGGGGCATGTAAGGCGATGTTGAATATCTTTATGTGAAAGAAGATGAATGAATGGGCAATACTCCCCGCCCCAATCACTCTGAACAGTAAGGATATTGGCCCCAAACTATGTATGGACAAGTTGTTTGAATAGTTGAAAACATTGCACCACTTGACCTTTATCTCGAAGCAAATATAACCACGTATAGAGAGAGTAGGCATCAACAAACATGAAGTAATATTTAAATCCATTGGATGGAGTGGGTCTAAGACCCCATAGATTAGTGAAAACCAATTGGAATGGTCAATCATAAACAATTATAGACTTAGTAAAAGGCAGTGCATGCCCTTTTCCCATTTGACATGCAACACATAAGGAAAGATGAGTTTTATTTAAACTATATACGTTAACATCATTACATGTATTTCTCAATTGAAGTAAAACAACATGAGAATAATAACCAAGACGATTATGCCACATATTATAGTCAACACCAACTCCTTTTGAAATAAACGCCTTTGGACTAGAATCTGTAAACAACAAACTACTGGAATTAAACTCGTATAAGTCATTAACCTCATTCTCGTTCAATAAAATAGCACTGAAAACTTCATCGTATACTACACTATCACGAGCATGGAATTTCAAGAAAATATGGAAGGCTTTGAAACTGATACAAGATTTTTAGTTATAGATGAAACATGAAGCACATCAGATAAGGTCAAAGAATGAGACGAGGTGGGTAATGTAGAATGACCAATTTTGGAAATCTGAAGAAACTTACCATCCCTAACCATCAACTTACCATGACCGATATAATCGACCCCATTAGAAATGACAGCTTCATCAACGGTGACATGGTGGGTAGTACCTGAGTCAATAAACTATGTGCCAGTATTACTACCATCTCCACGACCCCGTCTAGTAGTTCCAAGAGAAGACACAACACATTCACGAAAGTCATTGTAAGGACACATATTAGTTGATGGGGACTTATCGTTTGAGCGAACTTTGTTTTCTTGGGTAGAGACTGTAACATCCTCCATATCGGGTTAGTGATTAAATTGTGAAATTTTAAAATTTAGTGATCAAAGTTGATAAATTGAAAGTTGAAGGAATTGATTGAAATATTTGGTGTAGGATCAATTAGCAAAGCATGGGGAACTAAAGGGGCAAATGAGTCTTTTGACAAAGAAAATAATTAAATGTTTCTTAAGGATATTTAGTAAACCACGTGGAAAGCTAATGAGAGAAACAAGGTTCTGGATATTTCTTTCTTCTTCTTTCTTCTTCTTTGTCGTGAAGCCAAGCTAAAGGTGAGTTTTGTTGTGATCAAATTCTTGATGAATTTAAGGTTGCTTATTGATCCTTAGTTGATAACTAAACTTAAGGAAAGCTTAGATTATCTTAAAACCATAAAATGAGGAGTATATGAAGAATCAAAGAAAGGAAGTAGAAAAGTGAAATCTTGGATTAGAGCTCATAATAATAATTTGAAGTGGGATTTGACTTGTCATAAAGCTAACTAAGAAGTATGAAGTGTTAGAATTCAAATTAGAACATGTTGGAATTTGGGTTAGATTCTTAAACTCTACATGGAGAATGAGATTTCTAAGTTTTAAAAGAATGGAATGGATAATAATTAGTTTAAGTAAGAGTATGCAAGTTAAGGATATAAAAAGAGGTGAAATATAAAGTGTTAAGTAGACTAAGAAGAGATTTTCGTGCTAAAATGACAATTCTGGGTAATGTGCATCGATGCACATTCATCGTGCACCGATGCATCAAGGATAAATCCCAGAAATTGTTCAAGGTGTACCGATGCACATGAAGTGCATCGATGCACCCCATTAAATACAAACATCGAATAGGATTTATGCATCGATGCATGGTGTAGTGCATCGATGCATACCTCCATTAAAAGATGAAAATGGCTTTTCTTTTAGCCTAAGAAATTATAGTTTAGAATATACTAATTAGTATACTGATAAGTATCAATGAATTACTATGTAGATATCGAGCCTAAACGAGTTCTAGAACAATCGACAAGTAGGATTCATCGAGGAAAAGACAAAGAAATCTAGGTGAGTGCATATGTATAGCATGAATATGAATTCTATTCAGTTCTAGACTTGTGATAAGTCTAGATTCAATATTTTGATTCCTGATCGCATTTCATATTATGATACATGCATTAATTCATACCATATGCATTATGTTACATGAATATACAAGAAAAAGTTATATGTCTATGTGATAAAGGTATGAAAATAATATGTCTACGTGATACAAATTATGTGAATGGTGAAAGCCCATGTTATGTAGATGAGAAATATAAGTAAAGTTGGCATGCCAAGGGTAGAGGGTCTACGAGGTCCTTCAGGATATATATATATTCTTTGGAACATGTGTGAAGTCTTGTGAGACACATACTTGATCCCTAGTATATGTATATGATTCTTAATGAATGATATGTGGTCCTTATGGACATTATTATATGGCACTACGGTGCAATTCTACGCGGCACTCCGGTGCAATTCTACGTGGCACTCCGGTGCAATTCTACGTGGTACTTCGGTGCAATTATACGATCTGTGGTGATAGCATAGTGCACAACCTCACAATACTCACATACCTTAGGTTCTCAGTATGGTACCATGGGATAATGAACTTAATAAGGTGAACTTATGAATGTGAATTTGAAAAGTATATGTGTAAGAAACATGGTTATGGTTATTGCATTGTTTACATACATTTTATTATTGCAACCCATCTCATTTTGCCAATTCCTTTATATTTTTATTGATATTGTTATATTGCCTCATTAAGTCGATGACTTAGCGTGTGAATGTTTCACACGTAGGATCCGATAAGGTAGACGATCGAGGTTAAGCAGCTGGACAACATTACTCCTGCAACTATCAGATCAGAAGCAACTTAATCAGTAGGTCATTTTGTTATGTAAATGGATGTTGCCATGTAACTAAAGGGTTAAGTTGTGTATGCTCTGAGTATTTTGATAAACTTGTATTAATATATGTATATTATGGTATTTTTAATAAAATAAGTTCGAATGTTTTATCGGTTTTTTTAAGTATTGTTTTGTTTAGTCAAGGTGACATCCTGGACTCGTATCCGGGTCGGATATGAGTTGAGGGTGTTACAGAGACACCGAGAAAGGTTTTATCAAACCGGTACCAGCAACGATCAACCAGTTGATCGATTTTTCCACAGAGTTGACATTGAAGTTTGCTACGACCTCGACCACGTCCACCATGAAAATTCTGGGCCTGACCATAGTTCATGGGAGTGTAGAAGTTATCCAGATGATCATCATCTGTGGACTTAAGGGAAACACGGGAAAAATTAGCACTCATATGAATATCATAATGATAAAAAAAATTTGTTGAGTTTCTGCATCGACTAGAACAAAAATGACGCCTTCAAGGGTAAATGGTTCTCGACTTGCAGTGATGATGGCAATACATGAACGATGCTCTGGTAGATGACCATTAAGAAGGGTCGCAATCTTCTCAATTTCTAAAACGGGGCTCCCACAATCAGCCAAAGCATCAGTGATTTCTTTAACCTAAGAGATATAAGCTCTCATCCCAAGCTCCATTTTCTTAACAGTCTTAAGCTTGTAGTGGATGTTCATAAGTGTGGTGGTTGATTTACTGGAAAAGAACTGATTAATCGTTTGCCAAACATCGGCGACAGTCTCAGTGCCGACAAGTTGAGGAAGCAAAAAAGGATTGATGGTGGAAACAACCACGAGGCCAAGACAGTGTCCTGGGCCATAAACACCTCATATTGTTCATTCTCGACTATCGTACCATCATCCCCAAGAATTATAGCAAGAAGAGGCTGGAGAGCGCCGGTGAGAAGCTTTTCAAGACGATGACTCCGTACTGCTAAAAGAATCTATTGTTTCCAAAGTAAAAATTGAAGTCATCAAGGGTAATGCTAATATTTTTATTGGTAAACACCTTACCACCAAGATAATCAGAGGAACCACCGGTGCTGGAGTTAGCAAAATTAGACTTATCGCTGGCCATCAAAGAAAAACTGGAAGCACTAAACAGCCACAGATCCCCAATCACAAGCGACTAATACCATGATAACAAAATAACAATATTCTTAACAAAGATATTTTCTATTCCTCTCTTACAAATGTGCAACATCACCTTATTTATAACAAACCTACGTACAGAATAATTCTGGAATCATCTATAACAACTTGACATCTCATCATTTAGTTCTAACAATACCCATGCAGTTGACTCATGCCATGGCTACAACATTCTTCCCACTCCTCTGTAGGTATTTCATAGCTGCAACATGCGAAAATCCATTCTTCACACATGCAAAAGCATTATATAAGCAGCCCATAGTTCAGCCATAAAAATCGAGCAACTTCCCAAACTTTTAGTGAAACCAAACAACCAATTCTCGTTCTTATCGCGAAGCACACCACCACCAGTAACATCATTCGTTTGTGGTTTACAATCCATGTCAACATTTTCTTTAACCCAACCTTCAAGGGGTTTTTGCCAAGGAAGTTGAGTTCCTCCATTCTCATTAGTTTTCCTAGTAATATTACTAGCTTTAAACTCCATTGCTAGTTACCATGAGCGAAACATCAGATTGTCCTTCTCAACCTAATTTTCTTCGAATAACACACTGCACCGACGCTTCCAGAGTTGCCAAATTATTGTGGGGACAATCATGTTCCAGTTATAATTCGGACTAGGGAAGTTACCCTGAGCACAGAGGTTTGACATCAGCCAAGCTTCGAAAGGCAAATTCATAAACGCATTCCAATTATTATCCGGGATCAACGCCGACCAAATATTGTGGGTCATAGGGCAAGATCGAAGGACATGTTCAACAGATTCTTCACCCATCTTGTAAATTTGGCATAAAGAGGAGGGCGTAAGGTGTCGACGATATTGTTCCAAGTTCGTTAGGAGCCTTTGTCCTCTCCCTAGCCATAGGAACACACGAAATCTTTGAGGGACCTCTTTGCGCCAAATAAACTTCCAGTCACTATTGGAAACCATAGCACTATGATCCTGAAGATAACAATAAGCGGATCGAGTAGAGAAATGTCTATTATCTTCCCACCGCCATCCAAGAGTGTCAACCTCAATAATACAGGTCGGCGATCTCATGCCCATGACATGTTTGATAATGCGATCAGGGATTATCTTCCCACTCTCCCAATTCATTCATAAGGGAGGCAACATTAATAAGAGTTGGAAGCTTACTACCGATAAAATGAGGAGCCAATAGGAACAAAATTTAACGAGGCCTACAGTAGTATTCCCTATTTATCAAAAAAATTTACATAGGTTCTACCATATAAAATTAAAATGAAGTAAACTAGTAATCTTAGTTAATAATTTTAGTTAGGGATTCAAATGGAACAAAAATTAACATAAATATCAAATTGAGTCCAAGAATCAAATTCACTTCAAAGAAATTTAAGTTTCAAAACTTATCGCCAAAGTCTTTTCCATCCACCGCGGTCTATATAATATACGACCTTTCTATACTTTCTTGCTTCTACTTCTTCCCTTGTTTTCTTTTGCTTTGTTTTCAACCAAACAAATAAGCGTCGCGTGATTTTCCTCGTTATTTCACTTAATAATAGCTAATCCTTTCTTTACAATCGAAGAGAATCGGCCTCTTGAGTTTGGTTCAATCTGGAAATTCGGTTTTTTGAGAAAAATCCTTGAGGAATTTTCTCTGCCGATATTTCTGTTGCGATCAGGAGATCTTCGTTGAGGTAAAATTTTCAATTTTTCGTAGCAATTAGTTGAATATTAGATACGTTTGCCATTTACGTGCTAATTTTTAGTTGCCAAACAAGGTAGTGGTGTTTTAGTGAGTTAGTCTCTTTGTTCTACGAACGGCCAATGGCCTAGGACAGAAAAAGAGAAAGCAAAGGAAGGTTACCTAATTCTTGTATTGGTATTACTATTAGTATAATAGTACTATCAACCAAATGATAGCTAATTGTCAAAATTATGGTTTGCAGTACTGAAAGATCATGTTCAATTGTAGGTTGTCTGTGAGTGTCTGGTAACTTATCCTGCATTGTTAAGGCCTAAAAGTGATGCCACAAATGATCATATTAATAACCATGTTTTTGCCCCGAGTTTCTTATCAAGAGATTGAAACTGAAAATGGGGCAGGGAAGCCATTATTTGAAAGAACTTTGTCAAATGTTTTGTATACTTGAGGGATTTGTTTCCAAACTTACTAGTTTTCTTTTTTCATGATCCATAAGTTATAACAAAAAGTTAATCTGGAAGTTTTGTCAGAATTAGATGGATACCAATAACTAGAGGTCTACTCCTCCCAGTGGAGAGCCGCCCATGGATTCAGGTGATTGGAGAGCCCAATTGCAGCCAGATTCACGACAAAGAATAGTCAACAAGATGTAAGTGAATTTTGTGGTATTATTTTTGTCTAAATACACTTATTTTTAACTTACTGAGATTTCGCGGCTTGTTTCTAACTTACTGAGATTTCGTGGCTTGTTTCGTGGTCTCTATTAGTATTGTTATGAACCAAACATTCCCATTAAGAGCGGTTTATTTCCTTTTCCAAATTGCTTTTTTTTTTTTTTTTGTAAATACGTGGCTTGAGAATCAAATCTTGTTCTTAAGTCTTACCCGGGGCACAATATACGGGCAGCATATCTGGAACCTGACGCAATTAAGCTAATGGGCCCAACTTTATATGACATATCGGGACGCATCATTTAATGAATTTATGTGATTGAATAATAAATATATTTTCTTTTATTTCTTTGGTTCCTTGTAAGCTTGGGATCTGTTTTCTTATTCATGAGCACTATGAATTGGTTTTCTTTTGTTCTTACTGACTGAATTATGTCTTTTCATTAAAAAACTTATTGCTGTTAAGTAGTGTTTCCTTTCTAGTTTCTACTTCATTGTCTGAACAATGAAAATTATGGTTGTTCTCTATTTGAATGTAGGTGATGTATGAAGGCCATGACAATCACTTTTTTATATCGGGGGAACTTTGTTAAATCCAATGTTGTTGCTTTTTTATATTTAAATGTGACTGTCCAGAAACGTTATATAGGAAAATTTTTTGGTGCTCATATAATATCCTGGTTAGTGTTCATTTGATTGTGTTATGTACCTGATAACTTGGTCCTTAGCATTTGAAGATTCTTAAAGATATCATGTTTGTGTGTCAATAACTTATGCAATGTCTTGTGTATGTAGAATGGATACACTGAAGAGGCACCTTCCATTTTCTGGTGAAGAGGGTCTAAATGAACTCAGGAAAATTGCTAAGGTTCGAGGAAAAGATTTTTGCAACTGCAACCAGTCAGGTAATCATAGAAAGTGGCATTCTTTAACATGCTTGGATGCATTGTTGTTTTGCATGTATTTGTATCTTTCTGTTTCTTTGTTTTCTTTATGAATATGCATGAACATGACACATTCAGACTCCTTAGCAAGTCATCTTGTTGATTTTAATGTTATTGTCTGTATTCAGACTGATTATCTAAGGAGAATCATCTTTGAAGATGCTTACAATGGAGTACAAGTCTCAGAATGCTATACCCAACACAGGGAATAACAGCAAACCACCTGATCCAGGTAATATCAAGAATTTGCTTTTTTTCTTTATGTGAGTACAATTCTTTTCATGTATTTGTGCTTTCTGTTCTTTTGCTGCTGAATAGCACTGTATGGACCTCTGCATGTGCTAGGAATAATTGTTCATTGTTTTCTTCTTCCTCGTTGTATTATTCAACTGTCTTGCATGTTTTAATTTGTTGATGTTTTGGTATTTTTGTTGTTCATCTTGTTCTAAATGTTTTTCGATTCAGTTCTTGTGGGGTTCTTCTCCAACTTATCCTCCTGACTATAAATATCTTGGATAGGTTCTCAAGGCATGCAGAGCCAAGTTCGCAGTAAGGGACAATCAGTTCCTATCTCATTACAAAGTAATCAATCTCAAGCACAACTGTTATCCCAGAGTGTTCCAAATAACATTGCATCTGCTGGTTTACAATCTGGAATGCCTGCTGTATCTGGTCTAACCCAAAATCCTGTACCTAATGTTGTTGGCCAGAATTCCAACATGCAGACAGAACATGTCTGGAATTTCACAGAACTCTAACAAAAATGGTAATATGGATTTGTAATAGAACGTGACCTTTGCTCTCCATCGGCAAATTACATTAGGTTAATATAAAAAGTTTGTTTCAATAAAGGAAAATTCAATATATAATATTTTAATATAAATTGTATGATTGTTGCATAAATACCATGCATCATCAGTATATCATATTCTATCGCTTCATCAATAAATAAAATAATAAATAAATATTCCTCAAATAAATATTTAAGAAGATAACGAATTTTGATATATCAACGAGTATGAGATTCATATATAGATAATATATGGAATATTAATTTAATATATTGATAGTATACGAAAATGGCCATTTGTTTCGTTAACAGCTCTCGAACCCTGTTGTAGTTGAAGTGATAACACTCATTGAGGACAAGGGGAGAGCCAATGCTACAAGTGCACGCTTTTTCTATGTAAATACTACACATTATCTACCACCATACAAAAAATATCTAAGAGCCTACCAAAAAAATAATAAATAAAAAAATTTCAAAATCAGCCCATCCCGATCCCACAACAATTGGCTACTGAATTGGGCGTCAACTATTGGTTATTTTGTTTACTTTTCAATGGATGCCTGAAATGTATAGTCAACGTTGTGACTTCTAACATCATTTCATACTAATAGTATTATATTTTCCGTTAACTTCAAAAACATATATTTAAATCGTTTTAAACATATTAATAACTTATATAAAATTTGATGTATATGGTCCCTGTTTAGACAATATGAGTTGAGCTTTTACGAGAGAAAACAAAAATTTAATGATTGATTCGTACTTGTCTTATGTTTCGGAAAGAGCAAAGTTAATGAGAGAAGAGAACAAGACGATAAATCTCCACGCAATTGTTTACGGAAAATGGCTAATAACAAAATTATGCTTATTTCCCATTAGTTTTCGGATTAGGGAAGTCACCCCAAGCACGGAGGTTTGGCATCAGCCAAGGTTCGAAGGGAAAATTTGTAAACACATTCCAATTATTATCCGGGATCAACGCCGGCCAAATATTGCGGGTCACAGGACAAGCTCGAAGGACAGATTCTTCACCCATCTTGCAAATTTGACATAAAGAGGAGGTCGTAAGGTGTCGACGATGTCGTTTCAAGTTCGTTAGGAGCCTTTGTCCTCTTGCAAGCCATAGGAACGCACGAATTATTTGAGGGATCTCTTTGCGCCAAATAAACTCAGTTACTATTGGAAACCATAGCACTATAATCTTGAAGATAACGATAAGCGGATCGAGTAGAGAAATGTTTATTACCTTCCCACCGCTATCCAGGAGTGTCGTCCCCAACAATACAGGTCAGCAGTCTCATGGCCATGAGAAGTCTGATAATTCGATCCGGGATTAGGACTTTTAGCAAATCCCACTCCCCGATTCATTCACAAGGGAGGCAACATTAGTAGGAGTTGGAAGGCTACTACCAATAAAATGAGGAGCCAATAAACCCACTAATGGAACCCAAATGTTGTACCAGAAGTCGTATGAACTTCATTCCGAATCGTCCCACAGATACAATCGCAAATATCATCCTATTTTGATGCATCTTAATTTAGATCATTCATAAAATTCAGTTGTCATTGGTAAAAGAATAAATAAATAAAAGTCGTCTTTTAATATCAAGGCTGTAAATATCAAGGCCTGTTATCCAAAAAATTTACGAATATAACGAGGCGTACAGTTGCAGCAATCCTCTTTTTATCCCCCCAATTATTATTATTATTTACACCGCCCACAACCACAGCTTGTTTTTCTCCCCTTCCGTCTCAAATCACCTTCCCAAGAGAAACAGGAATGAACAGTTTCAATCTCCATGAATTTTTGAGCTAGATGCTTCTTGGAGCTTCAATTGAAGTTTTATTTTTAGTAGACGTCTGGGCATTTCGAGAACTTTGGTAGGTAAATCTTGATTGGGTTGCTGTTGTTTTTTTCTTTCTAGCTGGAATCTGAATTGTTATAACGTTTTCTTAATTATTGATCTTATAAGGGTTTTATTGGAATTTGATCTTTGTTTTGGTGGGTGAAGGATGAATCAGTGGCCAAAAGCTGGAAAGTAAAAGAAAGGAGTTGGGAATTTATTACCTTTTTTTCCTGCATTTGGTAACCTAACCTAGAGGGGTTTGATTTTGTGAACTTGGGTGTTGAAAGATTGAGAATCGCATGATTTAGTGTAGAAAAAAGTTGATCTTTTAAAGGTGGATGCATAATTTTGCAAATTATTTCCTTTTACAAGAAAAGATTCAAGGCTTTTAGGAATGTTGATGAGAATGGATTGTTTTTGGTGAAACTATAACGGCTTTTATGTTGTTCTTGAAGATTTATTGAATGAGGAAGAGCAAATTGGGAACTGGAAACCCTAAGGTGTAGGGGAAGCATATGGAATTGGAAGTTCTTTTTTAAGATTGGTTGGATTTTGTTAGGGCTACTTCACTGTTGTCTCATTGTTAAGCTGAGTTTTTTTTTTATTTTAATGGATGACATTGAGGGTGGTGTTAGTTATCCTCCAAATCCTTATCGTGTTAGCCACCGGCAGGGTTATGGTTCTTCAAATCGCCAAAAGCTTCCCGTAAGAAATGTTCCTTTTTCTAGACCGATAAGGAATCAGTATGTTGATGACGACGAAGACGTCGACGATGAAGGGGAAAATTTGGGGGAGGAAGAGGAAAATCTTAACCAAATTAATGGTGTTCGGTATGTAGGAAAAGGTGTGGATGATAATGACGACGATGATGATGACTTGATGGAAGATGATGAGGATGATTATAATGAAGGTGGTGACTTGGAGAGGCATCCAAAAAAGAGGAAATTGAAGAGTTTGGTGTCGAGTTATGAATTTGCTCCTCGAGTACCTGCCCCAGTGGCAGTTGCAGCTCCATCGGTGCTAAAGCCCTCATATGGTGGGAGGAATTCTCTTGCGGATTGGACTGAGCATGAGACATTTGTTTTGCTAGATGCCTGGGGTGACCGCTTTTTGCGATGTGGGAGGAAGAGTCTTCGGACCGAGGAATGGCAAGAAGTGGCAGAAAAGGTTTCAGAGATATCAAAGATTGAAAGGACCGAGACACAATGCCGGAATCGGTTGGATACATTGAAGAAGAAATATAAAAAGGAGAAGGCCATGCTGGCAGGCACCGGTGCTACCACTAGCAAATGGGTTTATTTCAAGAAGATGGATATGTTGATGTCAAGTCCTCCACAGCAGGGCCAGCTCTCTTGTGGGTTCGACTCGGGTGAATATGTATTCATGAACCCTCGGGTTTATTTGAACCGTGCAAATGGTTTGGATGAAATGAGGGATAGTCCAGCAAATTCTGAATCCTCTGATGGCGAAGAGGATGTATCAGATGGACTGCCACCTAAGAAGAGAAGGTTGGGGTGGCAATCTGGTGAGGGTTCTTCGGTCAGACTGCTTGCAGATTCAATTCAGAAATTTAGCGACATATATGAAAAGATTGAGAATAATAAAAGGCAGCAGATGTTGGAATTAGAGAAGATGAGAATGGATTTTCACACAGAGATGGAAATGCAGAAGAGGCAGATTATGGAGGGAGCGCAAGCTGAAATCGCGAAAATGCAGGGCGGTGACTATGAGGCAAATGATGTATCTGCCGAGAATGCTAGTGTGTAATAAAAAATCCAGTTATCTTCTTAATGACATTCATCTGATTTTGACTGCTAAATATTGTACAATTATATGGGAGCCTTTTGGAAACTGTTATCATGATAGACAATAATAACACGGTTGTCATCTATGAAGCACTGGGATGGCACTGATTCCCACGTTTCAGTACCTGATATGTTCGGCTGGGATACGTACCGGGGACGTGACACGTGGCTGAGTACGACTGAATGAACTCAGGGATGTTTCGATGTTTAGCGGGGGACTTTTCGGGGACAGCATGTGACTATCACATGCGTCCCCGGTCAGGACTCAGGAGTACTCAACAGTTTCAATGAAGTAAGCGTTTCGACGGCGAGGATGCAGCAGGTGCTGCTGATTTTGCTGGAATCTGAAAACCCTTTTCTATGATCCATAGAAACAAAAGGGGTTTGATTATTTGAAGCGGAAAGCGATCAGCATATATAAGTGAAGGAAGAAACAATTCGCCATGGAATTACCGAGTTGAAACGGAAGTCAAAGGAGGTAGATAAAAGAGGAGGCATTGATGAGCTTCCATCAGCTGGAGGAGGCTGAAAATGGGCAACGACAAAAATTAGAAAGAATAAAAAACGACTTGGGTAAACTACTCATTTAGTACATAAATTATTATTTTTGTATGGTTTTGGTATCTAAACTTTATTTTTTTCAAAATAATATCTAACCTTAAATACATTACGGTAATATTAATGTGTTATAATAAAATAATGTTATATCATCGAGTAAAAGTAAGAAGTATAATGTCAATAGATCTATAATTATTTAACAATGGGATATCAAATTGTAACTTAAACTAAAAGTTATGTACGATTTAAAAAAATAAAGTTTAGGTACTAAAAAAGAATAAATATTGGAGTACTTATTTCTTTATCCACCGACTTAGTAGGAATAATTTGGATCTCATAATATTTTAGCAATGTTTGATTTGTGTTGTTTAATATTGTTTTAGACTCAATTTATTGTTTGAGTATTGAGATTTGATAATTTAATATTGTGATTTACTTGTGAATTTTATTTTTTATTTTATATGAAGTATTAATTTTATTTATGATATATATATATATATATATATATATATAAAAAAAATTATATGTCATACCTTGTGTAATTTTAGTTCACCTGCGATTCTTTCGTGCTTTTGGCAGTTACTTTCACCGGCATTCAAACTTGGAAAAAAACAAGATACCGTGCTTAGGTAAACATCATTGGTTTTTTGAGGTGAATGGCTGAGTGCTTAGATGTCTTGGTGTTGTATGAGAAGGTAATGCAGTGGATTGATTTTTATTAAAAAAAAATATCATGTTGGTTCTATTCTTCAACCGGATCATTTCAAAATTAGAAACCACATCCTATGTAACTATATTATTTTGATAGGAACTGATTTCGAAATTCAAAGAGAGCATGGCAAAACCCACATCTTTTGTCGAATAAAAAAATTAATGGTAAAATTTGAGTAATTTAGAAACCAAGAATAGACTTACCTAGAATAAACGGAAGAGAAAATAGGACAATGAAAAAGAACTCGGTACTCAGGAATATATTCGAAAAATTGGAAAATCTGGAAGGCAAAACCATTCAATCATCGGTCACCTCGGTTGAGGGCCAAATACATCAAAAGACTAAACATCCGGATATAAAGTGAAATCTGAATTGAAGAAAACCCACTAACAGTACCCACAGCAGAAATGTTGATTACTTACTAATCCGACCACAAAATCCTAAACATTTAGCCTCCCACTAACAAAAACAATGTTAGCAAGGAAACCATAATAATAGGGGTATCTTTTTTTCTCTTAAAACCCTCTTTGATAAAACCAGGATTCTATTGACTCGGTCTTCAAAGTGAAGGGCTTTACGAATTCAAAATTATGACCCTAAATAACACAACCGATAACGTATCCAAACGGATCAAGAGTTGGTCTCCAGCTTTCTCGAAAATAGTGGTCATACATAAGAACGCACACCAACCAAGCTAATGATTTAAGCAGTACTAGAAGCACCCTCTGACTTGTCGGTTTCCATTGGTTCTGCAGAAGCCGGAGGTGCCTCACTGCTGCCTGGGACTGAATTTTCACCAGGCACATTGCTGCGGTTGGGGCTTGCATTTGGGTTAGCATTGGTATCTGCATCCTGGGGCTGACCCTCACTTCCCTGGGGTGGTGGGGTTGCCGGTGTTTCAGGCGAGGCTGGTTTAGCTGGCTTAGGTTTCATCATTATCGGCCTGCAAAACCTGTTTACCGCATGTTTATATCTCAGAACCAGGCATCATATCAAACATAGACAAGAACATGTATGATATCAGATACACGAGGACAAAACCTTAAGCATGTGAAATAGTGGTGATACCTATCTAGTGCTTCAGCTTTCTTTCTCACATCAGCTGACAAGAGAACTGGAGTGGCATACTTGGGAAGTTGGTCCTGCTGTTGTTTTTTCTCTCTCAGCCAGGCCTCGGCTTCCACGCACTCATTCAACACCTATTAATTGCAATACACCAAAAGTATTAGATCTCAATAACTAACAGAAGCGAGTGAAGAGTGTTAAGGGACCAAGCATCCACCTTTTGCTTTTCAGCAACTTCAATGTGATCAAATTTGGGATCATTTGACATGGCAGCCTCCCTGTAACTGTTAATACAGTAAGCAAGTTGATCGATGACAGTTCCCCTCTCAGTATACTCTTTGTAACGTTCTTCAATAGGATCCCCTTGCTTCAAAATCAAGACAATCTGTCAGGTACATGATGTATATAATCAACCTGAGAAGTCTGAAGAAGAGCAAGAATCACCTTCTTAAGCTCTTCAAGCTTGGCAACATAAACACCCTTTGTTTCATCCTCTCCATCTTCATATAGCCAATCCTCAGTTTCCTGAAGCTTGGCCATAAACTCTTCCTTCTCCGGAGCAGTAACAAAATCATGGTATTTATCACTAAGCTGAAGAGTGATGACAGAAGGAATAATTAGTTTTAAGATCATAATAGCAAAGAAACAGTTCTAGGCTTCAGAAAACAAGTAGACAACATCATACCTTATTCCTCATATCATATACATAAGCCTCAACAGCATTCTTTTTATCCTTGGTTTCTTCCATAACCCTGTCTTGCAAAGCCATTTCAAACTCCTTCTCCACAGCCTTTTGAACATCTGCAGCCAACATTGCACCATAGACCAACTCTGCCACAGGGACATTTGTTTTCTTCACCTTCTTCTTGGGAGCTTCAACCTATGTGACAGGCAGAACAGCAAACATAAACCAACCGACCAAATCATGCAAGAAACCAGGGCCCCAAAAGTATTCCACATAAGTACCAATCACACCGAACATTTTGAATCAGGAGTTATCCTGCCTTCAGATGACCGAACCACCAACTCTGGCAGTTCATGCATATACTACAGAGAAAAATAACTTACTTTAGTATCAGTCTCCATTTTCACAGGCTTGTCACCAGACTCAGTAACACCACGTTCAGTCCCTACTACATCAGCTGTACCCTTGGCATCTTGCATGTTAACATCCGTCTCATTGACACTGGGAGCAGCAGTACCAGTAGGTGCTTCATCAGTCTCCATCTTAGAATCATCCTTTTGTGGCTCCTTTGAAACTGGAACTTCAACTTCCTCCTCTTCCAAGAGCTAAAATTACAATAAGTCAGGACAGTGACAAAAAAGAAGAATCACACTTCAGATGTAATTAAATTTGAAGAAGTTAATTCAACAACTACTTACTGTGGCCGACTCAATGGACACAATCCCATGCAAATTCAGACGAACTTTGACCTTCAATTTTGGTCGTTCATTTCTTATTGTTGGAAACGGGCCAATCTGCCATTTAACAAATGCCACAAGTTATAAAAAATAAAAAAAGTTGAACAAAAAAGCAAGTTAGCCTCATGCTGAAATAAAAAGAGAGGAAAGGCTAATCAGAAGAGTTCGATTAAGGTTTATGAATTTATTACCGTGTAAGTACTGATCTTTGCTGGGGCCTGCAAATCGCTAACGTCAGAATATTGGACATCAACGGAGAAAGTACTCGATTTGTGGAATGTCACAGCCTTGACACTAGGAATCGGATTTCCCTTTGGAAAAACCAGTTGTTGTTGTTCCGCTCCTCCAGTCTGAGCATCTGGACCAGAACCCTTCCATGATAGTGAGATTGGGAACGGGAAGCTCTCATTGACCTTTTCAAATAAAATGGTATTAAGAGGTCAGCTGAGCACAAAATACAGCAAAAGGAGGAAAAAGGACAAGCATCTGACTATACAACATGGAGCAACAACAATGGAAATACGAGGAATGAAAAAGGTGCAAGAAAAAATCTTGCATCAAGGGAATAAAGAAAAGTAACAGCTTGAAAACATACCACAATACAATCAAATTCTAGATAATGAACCATCAAAATGCACAGCTGAGATAACACACAATACAACAACAAAATTATCACAATAACTTAAAGAAAATTACCTGAAAGTCTCGAACTTTGAATGTGGGGCTAATAATTGCACATTCTAAAGCACAGCCCCTTGCAACACATTCACTAGCATTCATTGTGCGCCTAGGCTCTTTACCAAAGAACTCTGTGAGGATTTTCAGCATAGCAGGAACACGAGAGGCCGAGCCAACAACCTCAACCATATGAACATTTTCAACAGCAAGTCCAGCATCAGCAAGAGCTTTCTCAAGTGGCCTTTTCACACGTTGCAAAATTGAAGCACTGATCTGCTCAAACTCCTCTCTCTTGATGATACCCCTAACATCCTTCTCATCCATCAAACACTCAATATTCAAAGGAGCCTCAGGATTGGCACTAAGTACCTTCTTCAGCTTCTCACAAGCTGCCCGAAGCCTAATACAAGCCCTAGCATTCTGGAAGACATCTATCTTATATTCCTCTTTAAATTTTGCAGCAAAATGCTGAAACAGAACTTCATCAAAATCCCTACCACCCAAAGAGCGGTCAAATGAATGAGACAAGATCTTGAGTTGCCCCTTCTTGAAGGCAGCAATACAGACTTGCATGCTAGCATGTCCAATATCAACAAAGGCAACATGTAATGGATCGTTTTCAGGTAAATCAGTTTTATAAATACCATAAGCCAGTGCTGTTGCTGTCGTTTCATGAATCAAGCGAAGGGGGTGCAAGCCTGCAATTGTAGCAGCATCTAAGACTGCCCTTCTTTGAAGATCGGTAAAGTAAACAGGAATTCCAATGCAGCAATCCACCACAGCTGCATTCAGATTTTTCTCAGCTATGCTTTTCAAATCCGACAAAACCATTCCCAAAACTTGGGTTGGGGTAAAAGCTCTCATTTCACCTAAATACCGAGCATGAATCAAAGGATAACCATCAGGGTCCTCGGTGACATTGAAGGGCAATGACTTCAGATCTCTTTGCAACTCGGGATCTGAGAACTGACGGCCAATTAACCGTTTGATCTGAGAAATTGAATTCTTAGGGTTCATCGTAGAAGATGCTGCCCCTGCAGTACCAATGAACCTCTGCTTGTCCCCAAAGCAAACAATAGCTGGAGTTTCACGCTTTGATTCATCATTAAGCACAACATCAATTCCTCTTTGCCTCGCAACAGCAACAATGCAGCTCTCATTGCCAAAATCAAACCCAACAACGCTCATTTTCAGCAGAAATTACACAACTTTTACTTTATAAATAAAATCAATCTGGCATCCAATAAAACAAGGCAATGAGATTACACGTATGAATATACACATAAATATAAATATTAAAGCATGAAACCTATTGTAGTAATCACACATTTAATAAATAACATATCGCATCAATCACAGTGATAAAAGTATATTCCCACTTATTGTGAGCAAAAAAAAAAAACACTGCTCAAGATTCCATGTCAAATTCAATGGGCTTGAGTTCATGGAGCCACGAAATATAGCAATTGGAACACCATAATTGCACAATTAATTAGTAACACATCACATCAACGGCGGTGATATAAGTATATACCCATTTTTTATGAGCAACAAATTGCTGCTCAAAATTCCATGTCAACTTCCATGGGCTTGAGCTCATAAGGTGATTACTCTTTAATACATACAACAAAGATTCCCCTCTTTAGTTCCCATTTTAAGTTAAAATTGCAACACTTCAGTTGGAAAAAAAAACTAAATAATGCAAGTAATGCACATACATGAATCAAACAATTAGAAACAAACACAAACTTTTACAATTACATATCAATCCAAAATGAACACGCCTCCTTTAAATAAAATTAACCAGAAATGAAAACTGCTTGCGATGACAAACTCGAAATAGCGTTCAAAACAACTTAAAATAACTACTTTAAACATCAAAGAATTTCCAACGAGAAAGGGAGTTGAATCTGAAGAAGAAATACACAAAAACACAAGGGAAGATCTTTTAAAAATGAGCTATTTTTCATCTCAAAAGAATCATAATGTTAGAAATCGAATAATGAAACTACCTGATCCTCTGGAAACAGCTAAATCTGAAGAGAAACAGATATGAATGCGAATTTTTCCAAAACAAAATACTCGACCGACGCGTCTAATCTAGAACTAAACAGATCTACGAATTCCTGACGGAAAAAAAGTTAATGCACCAACAACAATCAACAAAATCGACGAAACAGTAAAGAGCAAAGGGCGGCGACCATACCTTCAAAGGGAAGACGGGGGGATATAGGCGTACTGGAAATTTTTTATACGTTCCAGAGAGAGTACTATGGAAACAACGTCACGGAGCCAAGAAAGAGGGTTACGGGCGTTTTATTAATGAGGGTACGTGTGAATTATCGATTTTTTCATAACAAAATTGATTTTGTTTATTTAGGGTTTTCCCTATTATTTTATAAAGTTCTAAGCGAGTTTATGTAATTGAGTGTCCAACCCCGGCTAGCGAAATCTAGAAAGATCTGTGCTTCTAGAAAGATCTCCACACAGAAAAGTCCTTCTGAATTCTTTAGGTATTTGGTAAGTTCGTGGGTTGAGCTTTCATTTGGGTTTCTGATTTTTCTTCTTTCCAATTGGACGTAAAAGAGACGGGCCTATTTATGCGGCCTTGTGTGTCTATGTTAAATTTTCTTATTATTGTACAAGTAGTCAGTGATAGAAATGAATGTTAATTTTATTAGAGATTCGGGATCTAAATAGTAATATTTATAAAATGTTTACGTTTTAATAAATTAAAAAATCTTAAACATATATAACCTTTTAATTATTTCAGACCATTTAAAAAATTATTTTATAGGCTAAGCAGTGATGGACTTAGACAGAGATGGTCGCGTCCTAAAAATATAAAATTACCATATATTTTATATTTTTTGTATATTTTATTGAAAATCTATTTTGCCCTTAAAAATTTTATAAATTCAAGTTTACCTCATGAAATATTATAAGTTCAAGTTCACATCCTTAACATAAAATTCTTACGTTCGCCTCTGACAATAAGACCATTTGATTGGTTCAAGATAATTTACTTTTAAATAGTGACTACGTAACAAAATACTCATATTTGTTTATAATAATTACATTTTTAAATTAGATTTATTTATTCTTATTATTTATAATAATCAATACTATCATTTTCATCTTGAATCAATAATTTTCTCAACGGGAGGTAATTAAAAACAAACATTCAAAACTTTCACTTATTTATTCTAAAGATCAAATAAAATATTAACAATTAAAAAATAATATGCACGAATTAACTTACATCAATAGATAAAGAAATTATTATTTTTTCTAGAAGTTATAGGTTCAAGCATCAAATTAAATAAACCTTTTAATTCTAAAACTAAATTTTGAAAAGATATGCTTTATTTAAGAAAAATATTTTAAATTTGAGTTAAAATATCTGCAAGTCCACGGAGTGCATGTTCGGTTTGAACATTTACGTTATTCACATTGTACACGTCTGTACATATATGAACCAACAATTAGTTCCATGTTTTATTCAACAACATTTAAATCAATTTCTCATTCAAAATTTTAAAATTATGAATTATTTTCCAACAATCCTTGGCACATCAAGATAAAACGCGGCATAGACGTTATACTTAAAAGACTTCTAATTGTCGGCCTATGCCACATCCTTTTTGTCAATGTTCGAGAAATTAGAGCTGGTCAACGAAGTTGAACACCTATTTTGCATTACACCAAGTAGGAATTAGTAGAATAAATGATTTCAGATGCTCACACTTATTTATGCTGCCAACACAACCTGTTTTGAGATTTGGGTTTTATCATATTTGAATTCTTTTGAACTCATAATTTCTTCAACTCAGATTTTTCTTTTCAATTTAAAATTTTTCAAATTTAGTTTCTCAGGTTCAAATCGTTACAGGCTCGGGTAAACACGAAAGAATTTTCGAGTATGAATCTATATTTGTCAGTCTTGATGAATATGGTTTTGAGGTCAATTAACATTGAGGTTGAGCTTCTTTCAATGGTTATTATAATCATTGTATTTATATAAATGTAATACAAACAAAATTATTGTCGTCGTCGACTGTATAAATTGTCCCCTATGTCCCATACCGAGTGGGGAATAAATTGACAGGTCTTACATGTATTATAAAATGGAGCTAACAAGGTTGATTAAAAGCATATTTGCACTTGAGAACTGTAACAACTAGTGAGGTATTAACCGATGCGTGTCTACTGCTAGTTGAAAACTATTTCTAAACCCCCTCATAGGCTTGGGTTTTGTTTAGCCTTCGAGAATTTTTGAAAGGGATATCTTTAGGGTAAAGCCCTACAATTACTAGTTTACAAAAAAATTACAATTAATTCCAAATTTTATCCTCTAAAACTTATCTATATCAAAGGATATTCCTATAGTTGGGGCTCTTCAAAGTCCTAAAATCATATATCAAATTCAACTCTTACCATCATTTCTGTTAAAATTTATACAAGGGGTAGAGGAGGGTTATACAAAAGAAAGAGAACGAAAGACTACAAGAAAACTATGCTTGGAGAGAGTTGTAGTAGGATAGGTTGATGCTAAATGTGCCTTACTTGCTTGCAAGCTTCTCCTTTTATAGGCTTCATTTCATAGTTGCTTTCAATTTATTTTGAAGTATGCCATAATACTCTTCCACGTGTTAGTGCTTTTAATTTTTGTCTTCTTGTGGTGGTTTCCACATCTTGTACTTTTCTCTTTGTGGTAGCTTCCATATCTTGTATTGCCTTTCTTCTTTTTAAGGCTCTGACAACTTGCAATGCCCTAGAACCCGAGTCAGTAGTTTGAGTCAACCCGAAACCCATAAGTCAAGCCAGTTAGACCTATTAACATAGTTTGACCAGTTCAAAAAGGGTATTGGGCTTAGGTTGGCCCAATAGTTAAATGACAGTGGTGTTTTTAAAAACGAGTTAAAGAGAGAATGACAAAAAGTGTAGTTTACCAGTAGCTTGTTTTAAAAGTTAAAAAGTCCCTTATCTCCCTTATTTTTCATGTGAGTCATTCCCTAAAAATATCTTCCCATTTTCTTTTTCTCCATACTCTTCTTCTTCATTTCTTTTACTTAGCCAAGATCAAGCTCTAAGGAAACATAAGCCTAGATTGAAGAAATCAAGGTAAAAAATATATTCTTCATCTTCTAAGCTTTATTATAGCCATAAACTTCAAGGTTTGGCTTAGTTTTTTCAAAAATGTTTTTTATGGGTTTTTAGAAATAAAGTCTTTTAAGTCATTTTAGGAGAGTGTTTGAGTTGTAGGGAGTATATCTAAGCTTTATCCAACACCTAGTTAAGTAAGTAATCTATTTTTATATCTTGATTTAAAGAGGTTGAAGAGAGAGTTAAAGCCAGAGGAAAAGGAAGAATGGATCCCTATTTGATTCAAGAAGTGTTCTAGCATCCAAATAATCCATGTAACATACTATTAGTTTTTCCATACCAGTTGTAGGATCATTAGAAAGAATTTTAGCTTGAAAGTTGAATATGAGCATGTTTATTAACCTTCCATAGTAGATTTTATGTTTAATGTTTTTAGCATGTTTCTAATCCTTATTTATGCTCCCTTAATATCACATAAGACTTTAAGAACGTTTGGGGGCCTCACTAGGGTATTTGGGTTTGAAAAATATATGTTTTCATGCTTGTTTATGGTTTATGCAGGTAGAGTATCGATTTTATAGGGATAATATCGATACTTGTTCTTTGTTTCTGGGTAAACTCATGTTTTTTGGTTAAGAGTATCGAAACTCTTACAAAAGTATCAAAACTTTGGGTCAAAGTTTCAAAACTCCAAGAAATTATCGAAACTAGGCATAACAGAATGTTTAAAAGTATTGGTACTTATATAAAGTATTGAAACTTTAGCAGGAGTACCGATACTCCAGGGATAATATCGATACTTTCAATGTGTTTTGGGGAAAAAGGTTAGTTTTTGAGGATTTAGACACGAGGTACCCCACACTTGATTATATCATCAAATAAGACTACAAGTGGAATAATATTAATGTTAATTCAAACGTAGAAACCAAATAATTAGGGATAATTAAGATTAGTCTTGTTTGATGTTTGAGAAACAATTCAGACACCCAAGTTCCTTTAGAAAAGCTAGTGGATTCAAAAGTATAGATTCAGTCTGGATATATCCTTAGATAGAGTGCAAGACCAAAACCAACTAACTAAGGCCAAGGTCTGACACTCGTAAGGGGTGGGTTAGTCAGGGGTATGGTGTTCAATGTAGAATTCCTGAGGCCATATCTCAGTAGACTAGAAGGGTGCATGAGCTCCGAGATGCAGAAATCCCTCAGCCGCACCATGATGTCTATAATAGCCTAGAGAGTGAGTATCACAAGGATATTCACTAAGAAGATCAGATTAGTAGACTTGATAGCTAGCCTTTAAGTGATATACAATTTGTATGTTTTAGCTATTAGTGTGTCGTTAAGCTAGTTAGCTCAGCCTTCATATTGTTTCCGTGGGCAAGTCAATAGATCCAACAGGAGATTAGTAGTAGATAGACCAAAACCCAATTCAGACTAGTGCAGATTTAGGGGTACGTCATAGCATTTTTGAAAGGGCATGTATATTTGTAAACTTTATTATCTAATTGAGTCGTAGTTTCAGTAGAGCGGTCTATATTATTTTTGTAAAGTGTAAATATTTTAATTTGGAGCTCCTTAGTGTAAAGATTTTATTTATTCTTTAGTTTATTTTACAGTTGTTTATATTTAAAGAAAGTAAGAAAAGTTGGTCAGCCACTTTGGTGATTCCGTGGAGCACCTTAAATCGGTCGCATGTGTGTCGTACTGGTCTAGGGTGTTACACAACTTTTATGACTTTTTATCATGTTCACCCTTCTAGCATGTTGTCCAAATTCATGGTCTTGATTTCGTCCAAGTTTAAAGATTGTGGTGACAATGGTGGTGAGTTCCAATTTTCCCATGAGTAGTTTATTCATTCGATTATATTATTTAGGTAGTCTTCAATTTCCTTGTCAACTATGTTTTGTAATAGATTTATGGCTTCAATGTCTGTTGTGTTACCCATAAAATTTTGATGTACAAATATTCTTCGCCATCAGTCCAAATATATTTCTTGCTTATGCTTTTAGATCGATTCCTGCTTGGATCTGATAGTAAATCATATTATTATAACATTTTTTTGTCTTCATTTACTACATAAAGTCTTGGTCCTCCAAGTACCTTAGTAAAAGTCCAAATTTGGTATGACTGATAGAATTTTTCTCTTTCAGCTATCCCGGTTAGACTATTTATATTAAGATGAAAATAATAATAATGATCATCTTGAGAAATATAAGTATATAACTTAGATTTTATAAAGGCTATAAAATCTTTCAAATGATGAAAAGAAAAGTTTTGAACAATTATTTCTCTAACAAAACCCCATTCAATACTTTTTATATCGAACGGTTCATGATCCAGTCTAAATTTAATTATTGTAATTTTTTCTCCAATAATATTTGTATAGACATAAGCTTGTAGAAAATATTCAGAAAAAACATTTTTGAATAGAGCTTGTTGATTACAAATTATTCTATCTATTTTTGAAAATATTTCTCTTGGTAATATAATTATAGCTTTACTATATAAACATAATCTATATAATTTTACTAAAATATGATATGTTGTTCCTTTATCAAGAAAATATTGACATGTTTCAAGAAGATTGTTTATCTCCTCATATTTCAAAACACCTATTTCTAATTCTTCCCAATCTCTATAGCTTATGGTTTTTAGTAATAGTTCTTCAACTTTATTGTCACACCCAAATTTTGTAGCTTTATTTTAAATGTTTAATTAGCATGTTTTGGGGACAAAAATGCATGACTTTTGAAGTATACTGGTTGTTGTGTCAGCTTAAGGACTTAAACCCGAATTTACCCATCCCTTCTAGCTTTTGTAAAAAATGATAAAATTGTGGTTCAAATGAATTGAACCCGTAACTTGTGAGGAATGGGTGCCCATGCCTCTACCATAAAGCTAGGTTATTATTAGTTTATTAAAATAATAAAAGCTACTTTTATAACTTACCTAGCTCAGACTTAATAATTTTCCCCCTCTTCGATCTGTTTATGGGAGAAAAACCAAACCAATAAGAAATTAACTCGACATAACCACTGCTCATCGTCGTTCACCCGTCTCTGACCGGCGGTGGCCTACATCGCCACCATAGGCAACTCCAGTGTCACCCCTCGTCCCTAACCCTGATCGTAAATTACACAAACCCGTTGTCGTTCGTCATAAAACGGGGAAGAAACACTCGAAGAACCCATCATCGATCTCGGTCGTGACTCGCCAGTGACCGTCATCGCTCCTACCAGCTGAAGCGTCGTCTCGTCCCGATCAAGACCCTGCTGGTCGTTCATTGAGATTCATTGCCATTCATCGTGGAGGGCTTCGCGAAGCCTTGTTAGAATCCTAAGGACCGATATTATTTTTGGCGATTTCTGGTCACGTCATACGTCTGTTCGTCTCACTGTTGCCATCATTGGACTCCTCGTCCAGTCTCGATTAGAACCTAACCAATGGCTCACCATACCGTCACCATTTTCTCTGTCGTCAACATGGTCTGAGGAGTAATCAGTCACCCAAAACTGACCTTGCCACCTCTGTATGTATCGTCATGTGCTGCCCCAACGCGTGGTGCTTCACGGCCGGTCGAATTTTCTGGAAACTCACCGAGTCAACTCGCTGAGTTAAATCGCCCGAACCAGTCTATTTTTTTAGTCGAGTTGAGCCGTTAAAGCCTTTGAGTTGAACCGTTTAAGCTTCTAAGTCGAGTCATTAACCGAGTCGAGTCGTGCTGACTGATCCGTTGACCGTTAATCTGACCAGAGTTGACTTTGACTTTGACCAAAAAGTCAATTTTTTTGAAAAGTTATATTTTATGTTTTTCGATGTCTTGAGTCTGAATCCGAAGTTTTTTTTCCCAAATTCAAACTCGATAAGCTTGTTATTAGAGCATTTTAATGTCCGATTCTAATAGTTTTCCTGATTAAGTTTTGTTTTGACGTAAATTCTTTTACTATGTATCTGAGATATTATGCGACATGGAATTCAAGTGTGAGAGGGATCGAATGGAGTTTATTTGGTCGACCGATGTGCATAGAAATTGAGGTAATACATTACTACTAGTTGCATACTTTACGAAACACGATGATATTGGTTATTAAATGAATGAATTTTATTGGATAATTTTGTATAGTTAATTATTGTTGGACTAGAACTGAATTTAGTAAAAGTTTAGTAAACTGTATAACACTCAAGGAACTCGCATAAGAAATTAGAAGACTGTTAAAAAGGTAAAAATCAAGTTCAAATGATTAATAAGTAAATCAATTAACCTCAAGATCCGTAATAACTAAAATAACCCCTGATAATCAATTTTTACCTCCAAAGTGGGAAACGTACTTAGAGTTATGTTCCTAAGAACGTGATAACTCCGTAAAATGGCTACTTTTAAGGCTTTTTTCACTTAAGTTGTTGTTTGTCTAAGGGTTCATTTAGGTTATTTTATATACATGTAGTGCATATAATTGCATTTGTGGTGGTTGTGTTATTTTATTTTGTTAAGGTGTTGTATGAGGAGGAAAGTGTGGTTTTTAGTGATGTGCTTGAAATGACAAGCAAATGACGAGCTGGGAAAGAATGTCGTGGCATCACACATTTCTGAAGCAAAATGAATTACCTTGGCATTTCTGGTGCATAAAAGGACAAAAAGATACTTTTATAAAAAGACAATTGGCAATGCACGTGTCTAATGGTTACAACCACCTACTGGGGACCACTGCCACCTATGGAGATAAACCTCATGCATAAGGAGTGATTCTAGGGGTATGATGCGTATTTTGAATATAAAAACCCAAGAATACCCTTAGATATTTTTTATTATTTAAAGACACCGCATAGGAGAGAGAAAATGAGGTTACACGCCAGTTGGAAATCTCCATTTTCTTCATCTTCTCAATTGTTTTCTTTCTTTTATTTTTTAGTGGTGTTCCTCCATTAACGAGCTCTAAGGAGTGGCGAGCTAGGCGTCTAAGAGGAGCTAGCTAGCTAAAGTGGTTCGTGGTGGCCGAGGAGAGCTCTGGCAGTGCACGTCGAAGTTTTTTTCCTCCTTTCCCTTTGCTGTTATTTATCATTTGGTTTGGGTTGCAATGAATGAATGTATTTTATGATTTATTTTATGGATTATTCGAACCCCACCATGAACTAGCTTTATTTGGTGGGAGTTCACTATGAATGTTTAAGTTCTTTCTTTAATGGATGATTGTTCTTTTTCTATGATCTTATTTGTTGAAAACATTTTTATGTTTCGATATAACAAATTAAGTTTAAATGAATTTTAAGATTTTACAAATGATTTTATAAGTATATTCGACACAATTATTCGAATATCAAATCAATTACTCCAAGCCTTTTCAAGATCAAATTCAAACCTTACTAAATGTGCAAAATTGTGTTTTAGACTTCATATATTTTTGAAACAATTTTCACAAAGTATTTTGAACCAAAATCAAGCCTAAAATCAATTTTTTAAAGTGATGCACCAATCCATGCATCGATGCACCATGAATTAAATTGAACATCGAATGCATTTCATGCATCGATGCACATACCATGCATCGATGTACATACCATGCATCGATGCACATACCATGCATCGATGCAATGAGGTTTTTATGAAAACATCGAATGCATTTGATGTACCAGCCATGCATCGATGCACTCTGGCTATTTTGAAACATCGAATGCACTTGATGCATCGATGCACTTTTAGTGCACCGATGTACTAAGGGTCCAACGGTCAAAATATTTGAATTTTACACTGATGCACCATGGGTATGCATCGATGCACTGACGCTCCCAACTGAATTTATTAATTGTTTTCACACTTAAACGGCTATATTGACTCCACTAAGCATCCCCAACATTCAGAGTCATTTGAAGGTGTATTTAAACAAGCTTAGAAGCCATTGATCAACAACAAGAAACAACAATCAACAAGAATCAAGAGAGAATCAAAGAGAAAGCATCAAACCTCAAGTTTGAGCATTTCAAGCCTATTTTTCATTCAATATTCATTTTGCTTTCAAGAACACTACTTGTACTCAATTGTATTCATTTTTTAGTGTTCTTTTCTTTGTTCTAGAATTGTGCAAACAATCTACCTTGTGAGGATTTCCTTTTAAGTTTGCAAATTTATAATATTCTCTTTGAGAAAGAGTGTTCTCAAGAATTGGGGTATATTCTTGAGGGAGTTGTAAGGTTATCTCTTTGGCCTCAAAAGAAATAATAAATTAGTGAATTTTTGGAAAATCCTTAGTGTGGATAGCTAAGGTAGTGAACATAGACTTTGATTGAGAAAGTCGAACCACTCTAAATCGTTGTGCAATTACTTCAATTTTCTGCAAAAGCTTCCACCAAAATTTTAATTGCCAATTCACCCCGTATTGGCCGATTCCGTCGATCGATTAACTCAACATTATTTATTTTGTTTATGTACTTAATGACCTAAGGTTGTAGGAGCTATGAGAGTAGTTATTCTTTAGGAAAATACTTAGTGTTCTAGAGAAACTAAGTAGCTCATCTTTAGTGTTCGAGAGAAACTAAGGAGGATCAACATAAGCAATGGGTTTTAGATAGTAACTAAGCCTAATCCACCTTTAATGATAAGGCTAGGATTTCAATCGACTAAAAGGAGTAGTGCTCAATTGAGAGGGTAAATGTTAGTGCGAATACTTAATAGAATTGCAGTGACATATTTTGTTAGACTGATGGGATCCCTGCACCTGCTAACGTGAAGATGTATTGCCATGACATTCTCAACTTGTTGAGTCCCTTGACTAAAGATAGCATATATCACATTTAGTAAACTCTGTCGGGCAAGTAAAACATAGAAATGAAATCATCTTGAGAATTTAGACTTAAATTTCCCAAGTGACTCATATCATTCATTCCTATAGTAGCTTGTTATGTGAGGATTATCAAGTCATCTTATTCAATTTCGATATCTACATTTTGTTTTGCCTTTATATTTTCACTTTATTTCATTACACACACTTATTTTGCCACGACATTTCCACCTATTTTGCCATTACATCTCTATTTGCTGCCACATCACACTATCGCCATGCTATATTCGAATAAGACTTTAAGTGAGAACAACTAGGAATAAAATAAATAGGATGGTATAATATTAGCCTTGTTTGACACTCGAAAAAATGATTAGGACACCCTGTTACTTTAGCGGTTGTCGATAGCTACGACGTATAGACTGTCAAGATATCCTTAGGAAGTGTACAAGGCACTTAAGACTAGCCATGGGTCAAGGCCTCAACACTTGCAAGGGGTGGGTTAATTGGGTGTCGAATCCGATGCAGTAATTCTGGATTTACATCCCCTATAGACTAAAGGGGTGCACGAGCTCCGAGATGCAGTAATCCCTCAGTCGTACCATGATGTCTAACCTAGATAGTGTGAGTGTACATGCATACTTACTTCAGTTATCTTATGTTAACATGAGCATTTGTGAACACTATTAATATGGCATTGTTGTTAGTGTGACACTAAGCTAGTGAGCTCAACGTTCGAAATTGTGTTTCCGTTCGCAGGTCTTTAGGTGGTGAACGAGAGGAGTCGGTCGTGTTACAGACGTTCTAGACAACCAAGCGGTCACAATACGTCTTGAGTCTACTTATTCAGAGGGCATGTATAATTCATAGACCTTCTTGTACTTGAGTCGTAATTGTTTTTGAATACTCGATGTACTTTTGACATTTATTTGGGAGCTTCCCACTATTGCAAACTTATGACTATTTCATATGATTTAATAGTTTTTAAATGATTGTTAATTATTATTTTATGAGTGATTTTAAAAGAAATTTTTGGGTTGCCGCTCTGGTGGTCCTGTGTGACGTTCTAATTGGTCAATTGTGTGTCGTACCGGTTTAGGGTGTAATATATCCCCTATCAAATATTTTTTTTCAAAAAGAATAATAATAAATGATATTTAAGTAACAATAATGTCATGATAAATGACATTAGAGTATTGCTTTAACTTTTCTAATTTACACTAAACGCTTGAACACATAAGAATGATAGTAACCACTACTCCTTTAAAAAGTGTCTGTCATCATCGCATTAGACATGTTCAGAAAAGAAAATAATGACCCTTCCATATTGGCATCTTTGTCATGTACAAAGTTCTACGAATTTCCTATATATAGTACGCTGGTACTTCTGGAGATTATGAAATTCTTGTAAACGAGATATCACAGGGCTTTACCCCGATGGGAGTCCTTCTAAAAATTCTTGAAGGCCAAGAATGAACCCAGACCTAAGAGGGGGTTTGGATATAGTTTTCAACCAGTAATAGACGCGGCTCGGTTATTACCTCACTAGCTGCGTCATTGCACCAAACGCAAAGATGCTTTTAATCAACCTTGTTAGGTCCATTTTATAATACATGCAAGACTAGTCAACTTAATCTTTCATTCGACTTGGGATATAGGGCCATCTATATGTCACACCATTTAACTTGTTCTCTAATATTTGAATGTTTTAAATTAATATCCAAAATTTGATTAAAAAATCATTTTATCAGTACTGAAATTTTAACAGTTCAAATTGATAGATGATGTTAATGTCTTTTTTCAACAATTTATTGAATTCGGGTCGATTTTGATTCAATCTAGTTTGTTTTTGAATTTTGAATCAAATTCATACAATTATATTCGAGTCTGTATCGAATCTCATGTCGGATAAATAGGTTCGAATAAACCAGTTCGGAAAAAAACTTCAATGCCAAATACTCAAAATGATATTCAATCTAAAGATTAGTTTTATCTACTATATGCAAAAATTAACTTTATCTACTATTATACTTGGAGATTTATTGAAAAGAAAAGTGATTAGCTTGTCTATCAAGCAATATTGGTTTTAGAGATATGTTAAACTTTGCTTTAAACATTTTAGGATTTTAATGATTATATGAATAAACTAAATCAAATAGGTTTGCCACAATTTAAAATATTGAAACTTGTACCCACTTATTTAGTGTTATAGACATATTAAAGCTTTGTTTTAAGATTTTCAAGGTGATAGGAATAAAACTAGAATCAAATAGGCTTGTTTAGCAGTAAACTGAATTATGTTATGATTTTCAAACATTTTAAACCACGACAGAATCTCTATACATGTTAAAAAAAATACGAAAAACAAAATTATAACTTAGAAATGATAGGGGTTGCGTGAATGCAAGCCCCCTCAACAACAAATTGATACTGTGTTGTTTACACATTGTCGTAAATGATAGAAATCATGAATTGAATATATATGGTTAAGATATGATCCATTTATTGAATATTAATTAATTTGTTTCAAATTAATTAACTAATTAGAGAAATTCTTTAATTTGAAAAGAAATCTCGACATTAACAATCCTTTGTCGGGAAGGCTATTTCATCTATTTCTTATTCATAAAGAAAATTTCATCCTCATTGATTTAAAAAAACACAAATAGAATATAAATTATCGACAATTTGCAAACAACAAAATAAATTTCTACATACAAATGTCTTGAATCACAAAAGATTTAATTAGTAAAATAAACTAGATCTATTCTCATTTCGTTCGAACATCGTATCAGATTATACCACTTTGATCAAATGATACTTTCAACGTCCGTTCTATAAATATGTTCTTGAAAGACATTCGGATAACAATACTAAAAATATTATCAAAGAGATTTAATAAAAGTTAATATATAGGTATAATGCGTAAAACATTTATATATATATCATGCATATTTCAATAAAAGTTTATATATATATATATATCATACACGTAATTCAAGATAAAATATAGCAATTTAAAGAAATCTTAACACATGTATAGATGTACTGTGCACAAAATTAATATAAAATGAGAATAAATATATGAATTACAAATGGGAAAGTCAAACATGCAGGTACTAAAACAAACTAACAATAAGTTTTAAAAGGCAAGTGCGTATATTTTAATAAATCGAATAGATTGTGAAATTAATTTATCGGAATAAATAGGGATAATTTGGTCTAATAAGTAAACAAACATAAAGGATAAAAATATAATGCAAATAAAATAAAAGGCTCAAAATAATATGAAAGTAACCTAAAACAGAACTAAAATGCATTTAGAGCTGAAGTACAGGGATTACAAACATAAAATGAATTTCCTTTGCATAGTAGCTAGTGACTAAAATGAACCAAAAGAAAATATATGGGATGTGTAAGAAAAATAAAAATTAGCACATAAATCTTAATTTTAAAAATAATTGTTAATAATTAATAGTTAATATAATGTTTATCAACAAAATTTACATAGGGACCAATATGCAAAAATAAAGTATGGCTACCAATTTAAAATTAAATAGGGAGGCAATAAAAAGGATCAGATTTCAAAGAGTGCAAATAGAGCATTTAAATTAAAGAAACAACAAAAATAGAGACTAAAATGCAAGAACGTAGCAAGGTGTGGGGGACCTAAGGTGATTTACCCAAAAATTCGCATGAGACATAATATCTTCTCTACTTTTTTCATTTTAAACGTGAACTTAACCTAAAAGTAAAAACCATTCAACTCTTATCTTCCTCTTTCTACTCCGCAGCGCCGCACACCAAAACTAAAACCAACTTGACCACCATGCTCCGATGATGGCCTTCCCTAACGCCTCAAAATCCGAAGCCATCGAGATTCTCGACCCCAACGGAAAACAACATCGGCGAGATGAGTCCAACTTCTTCTTTTTATATTATATATATATATATATATATGCATGCAAGGAATAAAACAAAGAAAAAAATTGATTACCTTGGATTCGAACTATTATTTTTTCTATTTCTTTCAGAAATCTCCATTACATTGATTTTTTTAGGGTTTTTATACCCATTACAAAACATAATTTTTTTCTTCTTGTTTGTTCCTCTCCCCTCCTTCGAATAAGCCTTCTCCATTTATAGCTTCTTTTATGGTTCAGATATGATAGTGGTATGATTTAAAAATAATAAAATTCAAATTTTTAGATTTAATGCCCTACATGGATTACTTCTGTCTTTTTTATGCTGATGTGAGCCTTCAAGATGCCCAACATGGATTACTTCAGTCTTTTTCATGCTGACATGAGCCTTCAGGATGCCCCACATGGATAATATGGACCTCCAACCTTCAAGTCAAAAGTTTTACTCTCAATGTCCATTGAATTTGAATCTGATGATTCCCACGAGGTACAACTTTGATAATGCCCTATTTGTGGATCATTGTGGCTTTATTCGTGCTCAAATCTATTTATCTTGAATACTCTCGTTATGGTGTTACTAAACAACAATTAAGTAAAGATTCTCTTCATATTGTCATAAACTTAAGAAGTGATCAATCTTTTTGATATAAATGTCTGATACATGCCTTTTCTGAATGAGGTGGTCATATTCTTCTTAACTGGTCGCATTCTTGCCTTTTTGCTATTCATTGGGATATGTGATCATTTTTAATGAGACAATCATCCCCTTCTTATCAAATTGCCCGATAATGTCACAAGAGAGTGTTACAAGTTCTCTCCTTCAGCCCTCCTGATCTTCCCGACCCACTTGCTTTTAAGAATGTGAAGTGCTTCATCATTTTGGCATCACTTATTATTTTTCTACAATAGAAGTAGAATAGATAACACCTTGTTTCAAGGACCTTCCTCATTTGAGACTGTCCTGTTTAAAAATGTTTTTTCTCCATTCTTTATCAAAGAATGAAATAATTTTGTAAAGTTTTGCGTCTTACAGGTTCATAATTGAATCAAATCATAAACAATGAGTTTAATGAATATCAAATAAATCAACTACTCTTTTAAATCATTCAAAAATCATAGTCCTATGACAAGTGTCAAAATTATTGACTGATTTAAGGTGTAGGTTGATTCTGGTACAATAAGGTCTCTCAGGTTTATCCAGCATATATGTCCTTTTGAGCATCTACTAACTTGAAGAAATGGTTGTTATGCTCATCTCATAGAAATACTTCTTGATTCCAGAATCTTAGAAACGTATTTAGGATGTGTGGTGCTTCATCAAGAACTTAAAATCATCTCTTATATCGTTGTTGCACCATTCAATATTTGAGCCGCCTTTTCAGGTTTTCAACTCAAATCCTCCTTTGGTTTCAAGATATTATTCAAAATTTACATCTTGAACCCCCTTTTATTATTATGCATTAAAGATTTTTTTAAAACCAATTTTTGTAAATAAAAATCAATCCTAAGAGGCGGAATAAAATCTGAAGATAGCCTCTCTTACTTAGAGATCCATGTATGATTGAATGGACTTTTCAAGTACGTAACGTAGGCCAGGGTTCATGGTTATTAAAAAAAGGGATAAAAATGCTCAAACAAGTGTTTAAGGGTAATTGAACCAAGGATTAATTCAGTTTGATGCCTTCAATCTTGTCTTGCTTGACTTGGATCTGCTTTGCTACTTGTATTTCATCATTTCTTTTTTTAGATCCCTCTAGACTGCCAATTTTTGGGTTTATTTCCATTTTCTTATATCTCCAACATTTCTTGCGCTTCCTGTTGAATATGAATCTTTGAACTAATTGCACTTGATCAATCTTATAACTTGAGGCTCAATGAATCACCCATCTTGATTCAATTTTTTTTCTTTTTTTTTCTTTTTTTTTTATTTTTTTCTTATTTTTTCTCTTTCTTCTATTTTCTCTTTTCTTTTCTTCTGATAGATGAGTGTAAGATTTCAATTGCTTTTAGTACCTCATTTTCCTCTTGCATTTGTTATTCTTGACTGGATTTGATCTTCAAGCACCTCATATTTGACCTACCTTGTAGTTCAAAACTCTCTTTACTTCATGGAGATTTGTCTTCATAATAAAAACTGAATTGGCGATCTTTATTCATGTGAACAGATATCCTTCACCTTGCCCCCAAATATAGATGGTGATCCTTGGTTAGGGTTGAATCAGAAGAAAAATCATTCAGGCTCAAATGGGGATAACAAAAAATATATTTTTCTCCTTTTGCGAAGGGATAAATGAAAGAAGGCCGTTCATTATTTCATACACAGAAGTCTATGTAAAAAGAGTAAAGAGATATCCTCAGGGGGATGAATATTCAGAATTAACTTTTACTTACATGAAAACAATGTAATTAATGCATGATATAATTATTTAAATCAATCTCTTTTTTTCTTTTCTTTTCTTTTCTCTTTTTCTTACTTCGATCATGCCCCAATTACTAGAAATTCTCTTTAACAAGTTGGTCCATGATGCCCTATCTCGTTTCTTCTTGCAGGAAGATTTATGGATAATCGAAAGTTTGATTCTTTTGAGGTCTGTCAGTTTCACAAATGTGTGACTTTTGAAGCCCTATATAGTGGAATGATATAAACCAATCAACTCTATCGAAGAAGGTAAAAATCTGGATTTGGTGTCTCAAAAATAGGTAGACATATTACTTCACAGTCTCAGATAAATGTAGTGTCAAGATTTGATTTTGGTAAGGGTAAAAAATAAATCATGTAATTGTATTTCTGGCATTTGACAATATAAGAAATATATAATTTTACCACTTGCCAAATATCTATAAGTCTTAAAAAATTAAAAGAATATTTAATTTACTTGATACTCAAAAATTTCAAGATTAAAATTTGATTCCTTGCTCATAACCATAAAAGCAACACAAATTTATTTATCACAAAAAGGCTGAGAAAGGAACAAAAAACATGTTCAAACAAGATGTTGAAAATGAAATGCAACTGTGGTAGATAACAACTTCCACTTATTTATTTAACTGCCCCATTACGCTTAGAATGTTGGGTGTGTGATCAGACCAGGATCTTTATCCTCATTTGCTCTCCATTTCTCGACCGTTTCACTTGATATGACTCATTTCGATGTACCCTCAAACGCATAAATTTTTGCTTCGTAAAATCCCAATTTCTTGTTATTCATCAGTTTTCCTTCCCTGATTGGAAATTTGGCCCAAATTTATATCCGAAACAATTTTCCTTGGTGATAATATTTTTGGCTGGATTCTGAACACATATTGCAGTTGTGATTGGCGTACTGTCCAAAACCCCACTTGTCTTTAGGAAATCTGATATAGGTGTTTGAGATGTCTTCAAGTCTGCATCTGCCACATTCATTCTTAAATCCACGGGCCAGTCTCGTATTACATTCACGGAAGCCCTTTTGCTTTGATTTCCTTTCTCATCCTCTTTTTCCCTGTGTTCTTCATAGGAATTGACTGTATTAATCTCTGTTGAAGCAACAACTTTCGATTTTTTGACCTTAACCCCTTTTCTTTACTTTGCACCTTTGAATTGCTTGCTCTAAAGGATCCTCAAAGTTTCTAGGAACCTTAAATGAACAATCTGAGGATACGTTCTGGTTTATCCAAGGAATCACCTTATAAGTCCACTTCTCATTCAGGGGCCACTGTAGCTGGACACATCCCGGTGTAACCAATCCGGGTGAAGCAAATATTATGATAAGTAGAATTACCCTGAGGATTTAACACTGTGGCTTGAGTTTTAGTGGCAGAGAAGCTCACTGGATGACTTGGAAATTTGTCGGGCGAAATAAGTCTTTGTGGATTAGCATGTGCCATCACACATTCAGAAGCTTCTAGGGTCAAGGAAATTTTCTCTTGGTCTCTTTTTTGGTTATGTCCATTAAGTTTTTTTACAATTTGATTAATCAGGTCATATTGGTTTTGCAAGATATGATCCATGGTGGCCTTTTATGCCTGCTCTATTTTAATCTCCCACTCTACCTGCATCTTTTGTAAACTCTCTTCTAGTTTTTTTCATTTGCTCAAATTTTGCTTCCATTTTCAGTACTGTATGAATGAATCTACCATTAGAAACACTTCCTCAAAGTCCCCACAATGTACGTGTAACAACCCTGAAAAAAATGAAAAGAAAAAAATTATAATTGTGTAAATTAGTGAAATTTTGGGACTAAATTGAAAGTTTTCAAAACTTGTATCTTGTTTTAGAGTTGAAGAAAATTTAGGGACCAAGCCTTGAATTTACCCAAAAAGTGTCAGCAGCCTTTTCTATTAAATGAAACGAATTGGTTTCTGCGTGAAAACACAGAAACCAACTCATAAAATTCTCCTCCCGCACCTATGCTTTGAAGCCCGATTCCGACACCGTCCGACCTCCGACCGTCAAATTGAAACCACCATCGTGTTCATCTTCGACTCGTGAACAAAGCCCAGTAAACCAATTATAGCGAAACGCTGCCAAACGCCGTGAATTTTGAGTCAAAGTCTCGACGTTTTTTTAGCACCACCGCCGAGAAAATCATAAATTCATCTGCGATCATTGATCCGTTTTCGACACCTCCTGCACCATCGTTTTCCTTGCATCATTCCGAGTCCACCGGTGTTCACCGTTTCTCCGTCGTCGCCGGCAAGTGGAGGGGTAAAGCGGTCAAAGTTTCGTATTTGTTGAAATCGAGCTCTCCACCGTTCAAAATTTTGAACCGAGCTTTGTAAGTATCTCAAAATCGCTTAAAATAATTTTTGGAAATTTTTTAGAAATTTTTAGGACACCAGGGAGCTTCAAAACAGTGGTTGACCGGTTTGGGTGTTAGTTTAGTAAATATTTTAAGAAGATGGCTAGATTGGTAAATAATTGTTGTTAGGTGATATTTTGGGAAATATTTCGATAAAGGTGACATTTTGGGAATTATTTTGAAAATGGTGACATTATGGGAAATATTTGGAAAAAGTAACATATTGGGAATTATTTCGTAAAGGTGACACTCTGGGAATTATTTTTAAAAAGGTGACATTATGGGAATTTTCAAATGTTTGGCAGCTTGTTTACCTCCTTTGACCATAACTTTGACTGGCTTTGACCGGCTATTAAACGATCGTTAATCTTTTTCGAAAATACCTATCCTGACAGTTTTCGACGTCTCGAATTCGTTTTTGGGGTCCGTTTCACCAAATTCGAACTCAAAAGTCTCTAAATCGATGGTCAAAGTGGTTGACTTTGACTTTGACCAAGAATTTGAATTTTTGAAAAGTCATAATTTATGTTTATCGACGTCCTGATTCCGATTTCGTAATCCGTTTGGCCAAATTCAGACTCGAAATACCCCAAATTGATAGTCAAACCCGAAAAATGCTATATACTTAAGAAGTCTAGTTTTGAACAATTAAGTAAGATTTGGGACTGATAGATTATTATTGTTTGAAGGTACAAGAGACTCTCCGGATCGTTCGACAGCTCGACCCAACTCTTCTAGATCAGTTAAACCACGTGTGCCAGTATTCACCCGTAAGACCCGTAATTTTATGATTTTAGAGATCTATTTATGTTACCCATAAGTAATATAGTGTTCTTATAAAATAGGTTCGAAAACTGTAGCAGAGCGTGGTGAAACCAGCAATCAATAGATCTACTATTTGAACCTATTATCGAGGTGTGTTCCCTGTTTACTATATAATTATTTTATATGTTTTGAAATATGGTACATTGAAAACTATGGTTTACTGTTTATTGGTACACCGATTTACTGGTGATGATTTATGGACTATGATGACTGGTTTATGATTATTGATTTTGGATTGAATTGAATTACGAGAGTATAGCTCTGATCAAGCTAATAAACGGGCCTAATGTGATTGAGGTCCCCAAGATGCATTAGGTTGCTTCCCTTGCTGTGTGCTTAGGGAAAGCTATATGGACTTGGACTTGTGAGCCTAAGGATACAAGCTCTAAAGCTTATCCTTAGGTTGGCTTTCTTTTTGCTGTGTGCTTAAAGTAAGCTATATGGAAAATAGTTTTGGAAACTACTGATGGTGTACAAGAAATAAACTATGATTTTCAAAAGTTAAACTCTTTTATGAATTTATGAGATTTGCTGGACTATGATTTGTTAAATGTACCTATTGTGATTTTAAGGTAATATTGGGCACACTAAGCCTAGCTCACCTTTCGAAAATGTTTTCCCCCTTTCAGATACTGTTGGTTAGATACCTCGGTTCGAGCACTTGGAGGATCAACATATCTCTTGAAGTATATCTGATTGTAATGTATTATCTTGCAAGTTGACTTTATTTTGGTGACATGGACCTTATTTTAAAGTATTGGATTTTATAGTGATTACACTTTTGCTATTAATATTCGATTTATCGTGATTTTGATTTTTAAGACATGTTTTATTTAATTACTTATTGGTATTATTTATAAGTTGGGTTTTGATAGTATAATATCATATCATTTATAATGTGATTTACATTGATTGAATAACAGTTTTCAGAAAATATCTTTAAGAATCATAATGTAATCCACTAGACTTAGTCGAAACGCATAGGTCGGGTCTAGGGGGTTATATTTATTGGTATCAGAGCTTTTGGTTGTTAATCCTCGGACTGTGTATGAGTCCACATTGAAAATACGGTTTTGAAATATTTTACAAAACAGGTTACTAAGGCCATGTCACAAAATTATTAAGATTTTAACTGTGTTCGAGACTCCAAGTGCTTATTTAACCCTAAGTTTCATCTTCTAGAGTAAACTTGAGATCCATCAAAATTAGTGCTATATGTGGTTGTCAAATTAGCCGTGGACGAGGTCGAGTGGCTAGATTTACAGACCCGATCGATGGGATACGAGTAGATCCCCCATCTCCGTTAGGTGATCCTGCTCCTACGACCCCAACGAATCTACCTTCTGCCGCAGGTATTGGCATGACTACATCGATCATAGGAGCGACTAATATTGAGTCATCAGCACAGTCCGGGAAGAGGACTCATAATTTGACCTCTCAGAGAAGCAATACACGTTTTAGGCCTGCAGCATCCTCACCGTTAGTTGGCAGTCGAGACGGTTCCACATCGTATTATCATGGACTCCTTTGTGAGTATTGTGGTAAACAGCACACAGGAGAGTGTCGTAAGAAGATGGGTCTTTTCTATCAGTGTGGATCTAGTGGTCATTATCGGAGGGATTGTCCTCAGCTAGCTTCGTTTGAGTAGACCGCTACTCAGACTCCTGTGTGTTCTCAGATTACAGTACAGACCATAATTAGAGATCGTAGTTAAGGAAAGACTCGAGGATCAGCGTCCAGGACAGACAGTAGAGCCCGACCTCAGCAAAATAGAGGGCCAACAGCTTCTGAGGCTAGACAGCCAGCTTTGGTTTATGCCACTAGACGTCGGGATGACATAGATGAACCTGAGGTTATTGAATGTACATTTACTATTTATTATATCCATACTTTGCATTACTGGAAATGGCTCCACTTACTCCTATGTATCGAGCTCGGTATCTCGAAACCTTCAGATTCGATTGAGAACACTGAAAATACTATTACAGTTACGAGTCCAGTAGGATAAGCGGTATTAGTGAATAAAGTATTTCGGCGTTGTCCTCTTGAGGTTCAAGGAGAAATTTTTCTCGTTAATCTTATGGAGCTTTCTTTAGAGGAGTTCGATCTAATTCTTGGGATGGATTGGTTGACTAAACACAAAGTAAATCTAGATTGCGAGTACAAGAGAGCTACTCTGAAAACTTCTGATGGCCGGACCGTTGTGTTAATTGGTGAACGTCGTGGCTATCTCTCCAATATAGTTTCAGCGATAGAAATTGATCGTATGATCCGGAAGGGATATGAGACTTTCATTGCATGTATTTTAAACACCAAAGGTGCATTGTCCACGATCGAGGAGATTCGTACAGTTAGCGACTTTCTGGATGTTTTTCCGGAGGAGTTGCCTGGGTTACCTCTTGATAGAGAGGTAGAGTTCGAGATTGAGACTTATCCAGGATCTTCACCTATTTCGATGGCACCTTATCGTATGGCTCCAAAGGAACTTAAGGAGTTGAAGGTCCAATTGCAAGAATTATTCGATCGAGGATTTATCCGACATAGTACTTCACCATGGGGAGCTCCAGTTCTGTTCGTGAAAAAGAAGGATGGGTCACTAAGATTATGTATTGACTATCGGAAATTGAACAAGATGACGGTCAAGAATAAATACCCACTACCCAGGATTGATGACTTATTTGTTCAACTGCGAGGAACTACTGTATTCTCTAAGATTGATCTTCGTTCGGGGTATTATCAATTGAAAGTTAAAGGATCTGATATTGCAAAAATGGCCATTCGCACTAGATATGGTCATTATGAATTCTTGGTGATGCCTTTTGGTTTGACGAATGCTCCTGCAACTTTCATGGATTTGATGAATCGGGTGTTCCGACCATATTTGGATCAATTTGTGGTGGTATTCATTGATGATATTCTGATCTATTCTTGTACTGAGGCAGAACATGACGAGCATTTGAAGATCGTTCTGCAGACTTTGAGAGAGCATCGTCTTTATGTCAAACTAAGCAAGTGTGGGTTTTGGCTTCAATAAGTGTCGTTTCTGGGGCATATTATTTCTGCGCGAGGTGTTCAGGTCGATCCCAACAAGATAGAGGCTATTATGAATTGGAAATGACCTAAGAACGTATCTGAGATCCGCAGTTTCTTGGGCTTGGCTGGTTATTATTGACGTTTTGTTGAGGACTTCTCGATCATTGCTTCTCCTTTGACAAAATTGTTAAGGAAAAATGTGCCGTTTGAATGGGGCGAGGCACAACAAGAGAGCTTAGAAATTAAAGGCGGTTTTGACTCAAGCACCGGTGTTGATTCAACCAGATTCCGGGAAGGATTTTACAATGTATAGTGATGTGACACATTCAGGACTTGGTTGTGTTCTAATGCAGGAAGGTATGGTGGTGGCTTATGCATCCCGTCAGCTGCAACCACATGAGTGTAATTATCCTACTCACGATTTGGAGTTAGCAGCAGTGATTTTTGCCTTGAATATTTGGAGACACTATCTTTATGGAGTGAAGTGTTACATTTTCACGGATCATAAGAGTTTAAAGTATCTTTTGACCCAGAAGGAGCTTAATTTGAGACAACGACGTTGGCTAGAGCTTCTAAAGGATTATGATTGCGTGATTGATTATCACCCTGGTAAAGGTAACATTGTAGCGGATGCTTTGAGTCGAAAGACGGTATCGAAGTTGAGGTCTTTAATGGCCAGGATGAATTTATATGACGATGGCACTCTGTTAGCAGAATTGCAAGTTAAGCCAACCTTGGTTGATGAGATCAAAGCTAAGCAGCCCCTTGATAGCTCCTTGTTTCCAATAATTGAGCAAGTAGAGCATGTGACAAACTCAGATTACGCAATTGATCAGGATGAAGTTTTATGCTTTAAAGGTTGGTATTATGTGCCTGGTGATGCTGAGTTGAGGAAGACTATCCTTACTGGGGCTCATAGTAGTCCATATGCTATGCACCCCGGTGGAGATAAGATGTATCGAAATTTGAGAGAGAGGTATCATTGGGTCGGCATGAAGAATGATATCTCGAATTTTGTGGCTAGGTGTTTGACTTGTCAGCAAGTTAAGGTAGAACATCAACATCCATCAGGTTTGTTACAACCTATCAAGATTCCTGAATGGAAATGGGAGCGTATTATTATGGATTTTGTTACTGGTTTACCTATGACTCATTCGAAAAAGGATTCAGTTTGGGTGATTGTTGATAGACTTACAAAGTCAGCTCACTTCATTCCTGTGCGGGTAAAATATACTTTAGACAAGCTGGCGAGATTGTATATTTCAGAGATTGTCCGATTACATGGTGTTCCAGTCTATTATTTCTGATCGAGATCCGAGATTTACTTCGAGATTTTGGAAGGCGCTACATACGGCTTTGGGAACAAGATTGGATTATAGCACATCCTTTCATCCATAAACTGATGGTCAATCTGAGAGAGTGATTCAGATTCTGGAGGATATGTTACGGAGTTGTGTAATGGATTTTCATGGTAGCTGGGAGAACTTTTTGCCTTTGGCTGAATTTGCTGGCTGAATTTGCTTACAATAACAGTTACCAGACAAGCATTCGTATGGCACCCTATGAAACACTCTATGGGCGTAGATGTCGTACCCCAATTTGTTGGACTGAGTTGCATGATAGGAAGACTTTGGGACCTGAGTTAGTGCGAGAGACGGAGGATACAGTCAGATTGATCCGTGACCGTCTGAAAGAGGCATTTGATAGGCATAAGTCTTATGTAGATCAGAGAAGGAAAGATATACAGTTTGAGGTTGGAGATCATGTCTTTTTAAAAGTTTCACCTTGGAAGAAAGTATTGAGATTCAGGCGTAAGGGTAAATTGAGTCCAAGATTTATTGGACCATTTCGTATCTTGAAGAGGGTAGGACCTGTTGCATATCAGCTTGAGTTGCCTCCTGAGCTCAGTCGTATTCATGATGTCTTTCATGTATCAATGTTGAGGGATACTGTCCAGATCCAGGTCACATCATTCAGGTTGAGGAAGTAGAGCTAAGACCTGATTTTTCATATGAGGAGGAGCCCATTCAAATCTTAGAAAGAGATGAGCGAGTTCTTCAGAATAGATGTATTCCAATGGTCAAAGTTCAATGGAGTAATCGAGGTCCCTCAGAAGCTACTTGGGAGACGTTGCAGTCAATGGAGGCTCAGTTTCCTCAACTATTCTCATAAGGTAAATTTCGAGGACGAAATTTCTTGTAGAGGGGGAGAATTGTAACAACCCTGAAAAAATGAAAAGAAAAAAATTATAATTGTGTAAATTGGTGAAATTTTGGGACTAAATTGAAAGTTTTCAAAAATTTTATCCTGTTTTAGAGTTGAAGAAAATTCAGGGACCAAGCCTTGAATTTACCCAAAAAGTGTCGGCAGCCTTTTCTATTAAATGAAAGAATTGGTTTCTGCGTGAAAACACAGAAACCAACTCATAAAATTCTCCTCCCGCACCTCTGCTTTGAAGCCCGATTCCGACACCGTCCGACCTCCGACCGTCAAATTGAAACCACCATCGTGTTCATCTTCGACTCGTGAACAAAGCTTAGTAAACCAATTATAGCGAAACGCTGTCAAACGCCGTGAATTTCGAGTCAAAGTCTCGACGTTTTTTAAGCACCACCGCCGAGAAAATCATAAATTCATCTCCGATCGTTGATCCGTTTTCGACACCTCCTGCACCATCGTGTTCCTTGCATCGTTCCGAGTCCACCGATGTTCACCGTTTCTCCGTCGTCGCCGGCGAGTGGAGGGGTGAAGCGGTCAAAGTTTCGTATTTGTTGAAATCGAGCTCTCCACCGTTCAAAATTTTGAACCGAGCTTTGTAAGTATCTCAAAATCGCTTAAAATAAATTTTAGAAATTTTTCGGGAATTTTTAGGACACCAGGGAGCTTCAAAATAGTGGTTGACCGGTTTGGGTGTTAGTTTAGTAAATATTTTAAGAAGATGGCTAGATTGGTAAATAATTGTTGTTAGGTGATATTTTGGGAATTATTTTTTTAAAAAAAATGACATTATAGGAATTATTTGGAAAAAAGGTAACATATTGGGAATTATTTCGTAAAAGGTGACACTCTGGGAATTATTTTAAAAAAGGTGACATTTTGGGAATTTTCAAATTTTTGGCAGTTTGTTGACCTCCTTGACCAGAACTTTGATCGGCTTTGAGCGGCTATTAAACGATCGTTAATGTTTTCCAAAAATATATATCCTGACAGTTTTTGACGTCTCGAATCCGTTTTTAGGGTCTATTTCACCAAATTCGAACTCGAAAGTCTCTAAATCGACGGTCAAAGTGGTTGACTTTGACTTTGACCAAGAATTTGAATTTTTGAAAAGTCATACTTTATGTTTATTGACGTCCTGATTTCGATTCCGCAATTCGTTTGGCCAAATTCAGACTCGAAATACCCCAAATTGATAGTCGAACCCGAAAAATGCTTATATACTTAAGAAGTCTAGTTTTGAACAATTAAGTAAGATTTGGGACTGATAGATTATTATTGTTTGAAGGTACAAGAGACTCTCCGGATCGTTCGACAGCTCTACTCAACTCTTCTAGATCGGTTAAACCACGTGTGCCAGTATTCACCCGTAAGACCCGTAATTTTATGATTTTAGAGATCTATTTATGTTACCCATAAGTAATATAGTGTTCTTATAAAATAGGTTCGAAAACTGTAGCAGAGCGTGGTGAAACCAGCAATCAATAGATCTACTATTTGAACCTATTATCGAGGTGTGTTCCCTGTTTACTACATAATTGTTTTATATGTTTTGAAATATGGTACCATGAAAACTATGGTTTACTGTTTATTGGTACACCGATTTACTGGTGATGATTTATGGACTATGATGACTGGTTTATGATTATTGATTTTGGATTGAATTGAATTACGAGAGTATAGCTCTGATCAAGCTAATAAACGGGCCTAATGTGATTCTTGAGGGCCCCAAGATGCATTAGGTTGGCTTCCCTTGCTGTGTGCTTAGGGTAAGCTATATGGACTTGGACTTGTGGGCCTAAGGATACAAGCTCTAAAGCTTATCCTTAGGTTGGCTTTCTTTTTGATGTGTGCTTAAAGTAAGCTATATGGAAAATAGTTTTGGAAACTATTGATGGTGTACAAGAAATAAACTATGATTTTCAAAAGTTAAATTCTTTTATCAATTTATGAGATTTGCTGGACTATGATTTGTTAATGTACCTATTGTGATTTTAAGGTAATATTGGGACACACTGAGCCTAGCTCACCTTTCGAAAATGTTTTCCCCCTTTCAGATACTGTTGGTTAGATACCTCGGTTCGAGCACTTGGAGGATCAACATATCTCTTGAAGTATATCTGATTGTAATGTTTTATCTTGCAAGTTGACTTTATTTTGGTGACATGGACCTTATTTTAAAGTATTGGATTTTATAGTGATTACACTTTTTCTATTAATATTCGGTTTATCGTGATTTTGATTTTTAAGACATGTTTTAATTTAATTACTTATTGGTATTATATTTATAAGTTGGGTTTTGATAGTATAATATCATATCATTTATAATGTGATTTACATTGATTGAATAACAGTTTTCAGAAAATATCTTTAAGAATCATAATGTAATCCACTAGACTTAGTCGAAACGCATAGGTCGGGTCTAGGGGGTTACAGTACGATTAATGCATACAAAAATACTGAAATGAATGCTATGCAAAATGCAATGATGAAAATGCAAATGCAAAATATTGATCCCAACGATGGATATTGTAGAATAATTTTCACCATAAATAAAAGCTTTCACATTATAACACAATGCACTTTACAGACATGTCTTCACTTAGATGTTGAGTCTGAAGTGGATCACCATTTCACCTTGAGTATTCGTCCTTGAAAATGATGTCCCCCAAGCGCTTTGTATCCTAACTTTGTTAATGCCCCGTGATGTTGGAGTGCATTACTCTTTAATAGTTAACGATGAAATGATCATAGATAAGAATATATTGCTAAATTACTCATTGGATCAGTGGATCATCATTTCAGTCTCGAATGTTGCACGATATTTGAATAAGTCTCATTCTGGTACTCTGGACTTCTCTTAGCCCTCGACAAATGTTGTGTATACGACTGCTTGATTGAAATTTTTTATCTCTTCTGTGTAAAATTTCCACTTGAGTATCCCCTTGAGAATTAACACTTTTGCATTATGTCATGAAGATGCAATGCAATGCAAAAAAGATGAAAAATGACAATCAAAAGAAATAAGTTAGTGTATACAAACAAAAGAAAAGAAATTAGTTAGTACAGGTAAGATAATTGATACAAATAAAAATGTTATTCAAAGATGAATAAAACACCTACCCTGTCATTATATCTACCCGAACATGTTTTAATAACATTCCTACCTGGACATGCTATCTACCCACAATGATTATTCAAGAAATTAATCATAACCACATGGTATCTAGTTCGCATGCTTTTATTATACAAATTTAAAGCAAAAGATAAGGGTTTAGAAACGTTCTTCCTTTGTGTACACTTAATTTGGGTATCTACTGACGGACAGAGGTTTGATATGTCTATACCTAGGGTTACCGTTCTACGATTCACTATGCATGGTTTCGGCTCTATCAGGAAAATGTACTCGAATTGTCCTTGATGTCGATGCCCCCTTGGGCTGCCAAACCCTCGATCCTCACCTATTACAGGTTTTGAACGAAACGAGTTCAATTCGAGGGGATTCACTACCTTATACCCATATGAGGAATAAATCCCTTCGAAGGTATAAAGTATGTATCCCATGGGTTATTTGCTAAAACCCATACGAAGAATAAATTCTTTCGAGAATAAAGCATTCACCCTGACTAATTTGGGTTAAAGCTCGGGTCTAGAGCTCATGTCATGCAAATGCATGTAATATGTGTGAGGAGGAACATTCAACCCTTTAACTCAAAAGAAAAATGAAACCTCTCGACACATACTTGGACATCTGAAAGCAAAGATTCAAATGTTAGTATGGCAATAAAAATAATGAAGCAATTAAAAACTTCAATAAAAAAGATCATAAGTTAACTAAAGACTCGAACTCATAATTTCCACCACAACAACCATTAGTAAGTGACTTACAGTCTGACTCTCTAATCTCCAGCAGAGTCGCCAAGCTGTCATAATCGTTTTTAGGTTGGAACAATTATTTATTGTTTTAAAACGGTTACGACTTTTAATTTGGTAAATTCAATGATTTTGGATTAATTTAAATTAAAATGAAAAGAGCCGCCATCGGCCTTTGGGTTAGGTATGTCGAATATCTAAAAATGTCTTTTAAAACCAATTTTAAGAAAAATCATTTTTAAGACAAAAATCTGGTCTGCATTTACCAGAGATTCGATTAAAACGGGTTCAAGAGTCGGTTACGCCTAGGGAATGATTAACACCCCCACATCACCCAAAATTGGTACTATGTTGTTTACACATTGTCGTAAATGGTGGAAATCATGAATTGAATATATATAGTTAAGATATGATCCATTTATTGAGTATTAATTAATTTGCTTCAAATTAATTAACTAATTAGAGAAAATTCTTTAATTTGAAAAGAAATCCCGACATTAGCAATCATTTGTCGGGAAGGCTATTTCATCTATTTCTTATTCATAAAGAAAATTTCATCCTCATTGATTTAAAAAAAAAGCAAATAGAATATAAATTATCGATAATTTGCAAACAACAAAATAAATTACTACATACAAATGCCTTGAATCACAAAAGATTTAATTAGTAAAACAAACTAGATCTATTCTCATTTCGTTCGAATATCGTATCGGATTATACCACTTTGATCAAATGATACTTTCTACGTCCGTTCTATAAATCAATTCTTGAAAGACATTCAGATAACAATACTAAAAATATTATCAAAGAGATTTAATAAAAGTTAAAATATAGGTATAATGCGTAAAACATTTATATATATATCATGCATATTTCAATAAAAGTTAATATATATATATACATATATATATATATATATCATACACGCAATTCAAGATAAAATATAACAATTTAAAGAAGAGAAAATAACCTCAGTGACCAAAAATGCCTTATAATATACGATTTTAACCAACTTTTTTTGGATTTGCCAAAATGACCAACTAAATCGCAATGCGATCGATAATTCGCAACGCGATCTCCAGTATCGCAAATCAGTTTCCAGATTCGCAACGCGATTCTGACTATCGTATTGCGATTTCCCAAATTCGCGTTGCGATTTTCCTAAATCGCAATGCGATTACGTAAATCGCAATGCGAATTACGTAAATCGCAATGCGATTAGGAAAATCGCAACGCGTAAATCGCAATGCGATTACGTATTCGCATTGCGATTTACGTAATCGCATTGCGATTTTTCTAATTCGCATTGTGATTTACATAGCGCCATTCGTATTAACGCGTATTTTTTTTTTTTAAATTCCAAACACGAATATATTAATATATCGAAAACTGAACCGTCCACAGTATATCCCGTAATCGCAACTCATAACCTAAAATCTAAAATCACAACTCAGTCACTTCTCCATCTCTTACTCTCTATGGCAAAATCCGTCCTCATCTCCAAATATTTCCGTCCCCATCTCCGGCGAAATCCCTCACAACCATTCACGGTCAGAAATCCCTCACAATCATTCAGAAATGGAAAATCAACCTCCGAGGGTTAGTTTTTTTAATTATTTTTATTTTGAAATTTTTGCATTATTTTAGGTTTTTCATATTGAAATTGATGATAAGTTTACTGGTAATTTCAATAATAGATTAACCATTTCACTTAGATTTCTTATTAAATTCATTCGATTGTTGCCAATACTACTAAACTGTTTAGTCTTTAACCCTGTGAAGTTAGTATTTGTCTTTGTTTTGTCTTTTGGTTGAAGTAATACAGAAAAAGAATAGTTTCTAAACTTAAAATCGCAACATGAAAATGAAAATCGCAACACGAAAATGACTATCGCAACGAGAGAAATGAAAATCGTAACGAGAGAATCGCAACGCGAAACCAAAATCGCATTGCGATTTTCATTTCGCGTTGCGATTCTCTCGTTGCGATTTTCATTTCGCGTTGCGATTCTCTCGTTGCGATAGTCATTTCCGCGTTGGGATTTTCATTTCAACCAAAAGACAAAACAGTGTTGCAAATTTTAGTTTCAAGAATAAACTATTATTTATGTTTATTGTTTTTGGTATATCTTCACAGTGTAGTTTTTAGTATATCTAACTTGATATGTTTATTGTTTTTGTAGAAATTTTTTTCGGCTTCATTGACATTAAGGAATAAAGTTAGCCTAGCCACTACAATTGCTTCAAAGCTTTCACATAAACAAAGAAAATTGTTTGAGGAAACCTGCTTCGGGCCATGGCTGAGAGTACAACATCTGGGTGGAGATGCTAATTTGACCCATTTGTGGCTTCAGACCATGACTAGCGATCTACCCGACAGTATACAACGTGGTGAGGAAGAGATATGGTTTCATTTTCCACCGGCGTATACTTGTTTTGGGCGGAAGGAGTTCTGCTTAATCATTGGTCTACGATTAGGACACGATGATGTAGGCCGGTACACTCGTCATATCACCCGCCCATCATGGTTATCCAGGGTTTTTCCTGATGAGTCAATAAAGAAGCCGAACTTACACGTCGACGACCTGAAGAAATTGTTTAATAAGAAAGATGGTTTTACTCGGATGAATGACATCGATGTTGTCCGAGTATGCCTTCTAGTACTTTTGTATGCCGACTTTTTAGGCAGAGAGGCCAGACAACCTATTCCTCAGGAGCTAATATTATTGGTAGAGGACCTAAATGTATGGAATCTGTTTTCGTGGGGTTCGTATATATGGAAAGCTACATGGACTAAGTTGTCGTCTGCCTTTGATGACCGCAAAAGTTTACGTGGCGATGGGTCGAAATACACTTTGTCAGGCTTTGTTTGGGCCTTTAAGGTAAGAATTTCTATATAATGTTTTCAAAATTATAATTAATTATTTAACAATTACTAATGTTTGTTATTATATTGTTTGTAGATTTGGATATTCGAGGCTTTCCCCAGCATGCAGACATATGCATTAAAAACTTCAAATGATATTCCTAGGGCTATTTCTTGGAAGAGGAAACATCTGTTGGATTGGGAAGACTTAATACCATATGCGACAATAAATAATGTAAGTTAACACAAATACTATCATATATAAACAAGTTATTAATAGTAGACGTTTAACTTTATTTGAGTTTTTATATTTTTAGGAGGCCAACACTCCATTAATGAGACTGACACCCACGGAGGCTGAGCTTGCCACTGATTGGTGACAAGCTAGTCAGCATTTTCTTGATGGCACGAATGATGAGCCTCCACTTCGAGAGCTATCACCTCACCCAGAGCCATCACCTGATCGACCCGACTATACACCTCTGTAACGAGAGCCATCACCTATCCCGTCACATCATCGAGCCTCTTCTCCACCATCACCTCATGATAGGCGACCGGTAAAGATGCCACGACTTCTATCTCCCTGTTCTCCACCTCCACCTCCACGGGATGAGTCAAGGGAGTTACGTGATGAGGTCAATGCCTTGCGTGAGGAGATCGATACTCTACGCGATAACGATGGTGCATGGCGTGTGGAGGTGTCTACTTTACGTGGTGAGGTTGTCGCTCTACGTGAGATGGTAGTATCATTGCAGAATGAGGTTCATACTCTACGCAACGAGGTAAGTTTAAGATTTTCCATATTTAACTTGATGATAAATTTACTCGTAATTTCACTTAGATTAACCATTTCACTTAGATTGCTTAGTAAATTTATTTGGTTGCTGCCAATACTACTAAACTGTTTATTAACACTGTGAAGTTAATATTTGTCTTTTGTTGTCTTTTGGTTGAAGTAAATTTATTCGATTGCTGCTAATTCTGCTAAACTGTGTATTCTTTAACACTGTGAAGTTAGTATTTGTCTTTGTTTTGTCTTTTGGTTGAAAGTAAATTTGTTCGGTTACTGCCAATTCTGCTAAACTGTGTATTCTTTAACACTGTGAAGTTAGTATTTGTCTTTGTTTTGTCTTTTGGTTGAAAGTAAATTTGTTCGGTTGCTGCCAATTCTGCTAAACTGTGTATTTTTTAACACTGTGAAGTTAGTATTTGTCTTTGTTTCGTCCTTTGGTTGAAAGTAAATTTGTTCGTTTGCTACCAATTCTGCTAAACTGTGTATTCTTTAATACTCTGAAGTTAGTATTTGTCTTTGTTTTGTCTTTTGGTTGAAGTAATGCAATCCATTCAAGTTTCAATTTGCAGAAAAAGAAGAAATAGTTTATTCTTGAAACTATATTTTAGCAACACTGTTTTATCTTTTGGTTGAAATGAAAATCGCAACGAGAGAATGAAAATCACAACGCGAAACGAAAATCGCAACGCGAAATGAAAATCGCAACAAGAGAATCGCAACGCGAAACCAAAAATCGCAACGCGAAACTATAATCGCGTTGCGATTTTCATTCTGCATTGCGATTCTCTCGTTGCGATTTTCATTTCGCGTTGCGATTTTCGTTTCGCGTTGCGATAGTCATTTTTCACGTTGCGATTTTAAGTTCCAGAAACTATTCTTCTTCTGCAAATTGAAACTTGAATGAATTGCATTACTTCAACCAATAGACAAATACTAAGTTGACAGTGTTGCAAGTTTGAAACATATTTGTCTTTGTTATCTGATGCATTTTGTGAACTATGATAGAATAATGACTTAGGTGAATTCAATGCAAGTTTGAAACATATTTGTCTTTGTTTTCACTGTTTAAATATCATGATTGTTTATTTACTGATTTTTGTATTTAATTATTTAGCGTCCCGATAAGGTGGATGCTTTACGTTGGGTTTTTCTTGCACGACAGAGTTCACGCATCAGACGGCGTGCACGTGCTATTAAGTCTCCGTATACCCCAATAGTGCGAAGACACCGCAAGAAGAAGCCCGACTCGCCTGTCATCCCTCAAGAGTCCACTCCTATTGTTGAAGAGGCCCCTATCATTCCTCGAGAGTCCCCTCCCACCGTTCAAGAGGCCACTGTCATCGTTGAAGAGGTCCCTCCCACCATTCAAGAGCCCGATTCACATGGCGTCATATGTAAGATTCTTGAAAAACCCTCTGACGTGCCGGACATGATGGATGATAGTTGGCTCTTGTATGAGTTACTGGCCAGTACCATTCCGGTATCTGAAGTGGAGAGGAGACAACTACCGGACACAATTCTGGATAACACCCTTTGGGCTAAGACCACAGTTGATTTTTAACTACATGAGCGGATCCAGGGGTGTTTCACTGACATATGCAAGCTCAACGATGATATCTATTTGTTGCTTGATCGGTCTTGGTGGGGTGTATTATTAGGGGTCGAAGACAATGGCTATTTCGATGGAGGGGTAAGTCTTATATTTTTCTTATATTTCAATTTGATTATTTTTTTAAATTTATGTAAGTTACTAATATATTTCTTTTTTTGTAAAATAACATATCGATGCGTGGGTGTCACGTCTTCTAATAATTAGGAAACTTAAGGAAAATAAAAGAAATACACGATATACAATTATGCCGACGTCTTTTAACGCCGTTCACTTGAAGAATCAACGAGATGAATCATTTGCGTTGGGCAATGGACAAGCTAAACTTTATCCTGCATGGTGGGAAGTCGATAAGGTTAGTATTTATTTTAGATTGAGTTTAAAGGTATTCATAAATAAGTGCGCAAATGAATGAATTATTACTTATGATTGCAGGTGTTTATCCCTGTTTTGGAACGTAAACATTGGCTTCTCGTCGAGCTTCAGCTCCCATCCCTTAAGGCAATAGTATATAACAGCATGATAAATTACATATCATTGGCTGATTTAAGAGATATTATTAAGGGATGGAGCTCTCATTTGGCTAAATTCTTGGATGCGATAAATTATTGGACTCATTCTGGAAACAAGAAGCCAAAGAAGCTCAATATTACAGTTAGCAGAGACGAGACCGTACCACAACAAACGAATGGACCCAGAGGGGATTGTGGTCCTCTCGTATGCTTGGCGTTGGAGCGTTTGATCACAGGAAGTATAAAGTATCTATCTCCCACCGATAGAGATAGAGCTGTAGTAGGCTTGTGGTTTCGGCATTATATGGCTAGATCGATATATACGAGACGCTGCCTACCTACATCCGCATTATAAAAATGTCCATAAACAATTGGTAAGTTTATAGGCTTTTGGTTTGAAAATGTTTGGTTAAGTACCTAGAATTCAATAATTTGCTGTTTGTAGGTTTTAGATGTGTAGAAAGTGTTGTTTGAGAAAATGTTTGGTTTCTGCAGGTTAATCTCAGAAGTGAGCTGCGTGAAAATGATGTATGGCTGCAAAAGTTGATTCAATAGTAGATGAGGAAATAAGAATTATTGCTTATTTTTTGATTGTTTAATTGATTTGTAAAAGATGATTTGTAAAAGTTGATTTGTATAATTGATGTGAACATAATTCTTATTTGTGCTTGTTTAATTGATTGAAATGTAATGGTTGATTTTGTTGATTTCAATCTGCATTATTTGAAGGCAAAAATGACTATCGCAATGCGAAATGAAAATCACAACGAGAGAATCGCAATGCGAAATGAAAATCACAACGAGAGAATCGCAATGCGAAATGAAAATCGCAACGACAAAATCGCAACGCGAAACTAAAATTGCAACGCGAAACTAAAATCGTAACACAAAACTAAATTCGCATTGCGATTCTCTCGTTGCAATTTTCATTTCGCATTGCGATTCTCTCGTTGTGATTTTTATTTCGCATTGCGATTCTCTCGTTGCGATTTTCATTTCGCATTGCGATAGTCATTTCCGCGTTGCGATAGACATTAAGATGATTGCGAACGTCATTTCCATGTTGCGATAGTCAAATGAATGCCTAATAAGTGATAACAACTGAATAGATCATAGTAATTTTCAAACTCAAGTTACTAATACATGCCTAACTGAAAATGTTAAAAGTTCACACATAAAATCCACATAATACAACATTTGCATTTAAAAATCACCTAAGTTAACAGTCCCAAAAGGTGAAGCCGATTGTGATTGGGATTTTAAAGATGATTGCGATTTTGATTGCCTTTTGCTTGACACCATATGAGCTTTGGATTTTGATGAGGATCCATATTTTGGTAGAGGAAAATATGATTGTGATAGCACTGGTGATCCACATGTCAACCTTGTATGACCACTTTCCTTGCACCGACTACATGTCGATCTCTTCTTCTCTTCACCCTTAGACGGTATACGATCGTGACTTTTTGGTCGGCTAGGTAGCCTTCTGTCTATGGATGGTGGCAAAACTGTTTGTAAGTCATCTGGTATGTCCCACTCAGAAGGATGTGGAATAGGGTAGACAATCTCGCCATAAGTCTGTCGATATACTTCTGTAGTGTAGCAATCCATAGCGTATGCGCTTGAATCATTTTGGTTTAGATGAAGAGAAACTTTTATAACATGGTCACACGGATAACCAGATGTTTGCCATTTCATACAACTACACGTCTTTGCATTTAGATCGACAAGCCCATTTAAGTTATTATCCAGTACTTCAAACAAAGTGTTTGAACATGGTTCAACTCTCCATGACGTTGACTTCACAACACGTTTCGTTATCCTTTTTTCTGTCCATGGTGTAACACGATGTTCCAATGTTCCTGTAAATTTAAATAAATAATACTTAGTAAAATATATGATAAGTTACGAATTTAAAGAAATAATACCTGCATGGTTTCTTTTCTTGTAGTACCACTGTTGAATAGAGGCTCGAGAAAACTCCATTAACATAGTAATGGGTAATTTCCGGGAATGACGACATAGAGCGTTGATTGATTCTGCACTATTAGATGTCATGAAACCATATCTTGCTCCAAGTTGATGTACTCTTGACCATCTTTCAAACCCGACACCTTCTAGTGTTTGAGCACACTGAGGCAAAACACGTCTTAAACAGTTTATATGCTTATTAAAATCCACTTCCCGATAAGTTTTTACAGCCTTCCAGTATGTCCATTTGTGATTTTTTATACTAGCAGACCTTGATTTTAGATTTCTATACAAATGAACACCACAAAGTCCATGAAAAACATCTGGGAAACACCTTCTAACAGCGTTGTCAATTGAGTTTGCCCTATCGGATATGATTGTCAGATTGCTAATAGGACCTATGCAATCCCTAAGATGCCCCATAAACCATGTCCATGAATTAGAGGTTTTAGATTTGCCAACCCCGTAAGCTATTGGCAGTATCCCATTGTTAGCATCCATGGCTACTGCTAATAAGTTTACTCCAAGGTATCGACCTTTTAAATGTGCTTCGTCAACTATAATAACTGGGCGCATACAATTAATAAACGAACGAATCTACAAAATCATATACACAAGAAATATAATCATTTAAATGTGAAATGCATGTAACTAACAAAAATGAGTCAACAAAATTATATTGATTTACTAACCGCAGCACCAATGGCGATAAACAGCAACTCAAAGCGTCCATCTCTATCTGTTTTGATATGAGTTACCGACCCAGGATTTTTCAGCTTTAAATTGTGACAATAAGCCGGTAGTTGGGCAAACGATGCTTCTGGCGACCCCCTCAACAATTCCAATGCATAACATTTGGCTCTCCAAGCTTGAGAATATGAGATACTAATCTTGAACCGAGCATTCATGTCAGTCATAATTTCATGTCCCCGATATACCCTACCATTCAAAAACATTAACTCAGCCAGAAAACCACCCAACACCTTTTTGTTTGCCTGTCTATGGTGAGGAAAAACTTGGGTTCTTGAACATGTATGTTTATCAATAAAAGTCCTAACTTGAAAAATTTTGCAATCTTTTATCCTCTTTGCAATCATACGCCACATAAAGTTTTTGTCAATCATACACCTTGTTTCGAAACGATCTTTGCTTGATTTGTTAACTTTTAGTTGATAGCCATCTTCCACACATTTCGTATACAAAGCTATCTTCAAGTCTTCCTTTGTATCAAAACAATCATCTTTCTTGATACGAATAATTTTTGTGTAACAATCAACTGCTATCTTTACCAACTCTTCTTCCGGTATCTGAAGTAATTCTGGCATATTCCAGTTATACTCCCGTGGTATTTTCTTCGGGGACTTTTCTTTGGGGATTTCTTCTTCTTCTTTTTCTTCTTCAGTGTTATATGAATTACAGAATGGATGTTCAACATGTTCATTTACAGTCGTAACTTCCTCCTCATTATCATCAACAACATCTTCCTCGGCAACGGCTGTTTCATCATTAAAATTCAGGTATTGACCAATATCAAAATCATTATACGCAGGGTCTGTTTCTTCTTCTGAAAAATCATCAAAATCTGAGTATTGACCAAGATCAAAGTCCGGGTATTGACCAAGATCAAATTTCAAATACTGACTAGTACTCATATTTTTTTTTGTTGGCTCATCATCGTCTAACTGGTCAATACGAAAACCGAAATTTGGTGCTGAAAGTTTATTGGGATTTGGATTAGGGAAAGGTTGTGGGTTTTGAGATTGTGTTTGGTATTGGAAATGTGGTGAAACAATATTTGCTTGGTGATGAAATTGTGGTGGAACCATTAAATTTTGAGCACCATAAACTGGGGTTGAAAAACTTAGTTGATTACTACCCGCTACTGACCCAACTTCACTACTTCTAGGTTCAACAACATACAATGTAACATCATCACTTGAAACACTAATGTAAGTAATGAATCATTCAACATCTTCATTGTCGGTTAACAAATAAACTTTACCATTTCTCTGATAAGATAGCCTAAATCCACTTAGGAGCTCTAAATTCAATTTATTTACAACACGTAACATTAGAGTTTCATAAGTTAACTTTTTTAATTACAGTTTTAGTTTAAGATTCATGGGTAAAGGCATATATTGTAAAACACCATGAACATTCTCCCATGACCCTCCAAAACACAAATCTATCCAAACATGATCAACACTAGATGATTTCATTATTGTAAATTAATTTACTAAACAAACGAGCTGCGAAACTAAAACTTGTTGTCGGATGGGGAAGGATGTCGTTGGATATAGGAACGGATGTCGCCAGAGAGAGTGATAGATGGAGATAGAATGAGTTGCGATTTAGGGATTTAGGTTATGAGTTGCTGCTGCTGCGTAGTTATATACCCAAAACATTTGTGTTGCGAAATTAAAACCTGTTGCGAATTCAGAAATCGAGTTGCGAATTTGAAATTCAGTATTGCGATAGTCAGAATCTCGTTGCGATTTACTAAATCGCAATGCGATTACGTAAATCGCAATGCGATTACGTAAATCGCAATGCGAATTAGGAAAATCACAACGCGAATTTGGGAAATCGCAATGCGATAGTCAGAATTGCGTTGCGAATCTGGAAACTGATTTGCGATACCGGAGATCGCGTTGTGAATTATCGATCGCGTTGCGATTTAGTTGGTCATTTTGGCAAATCCAAAAAAAGTTGGTTAAAATCGTATATTATAAGGCATTTTTTGTCACTGAGGTTATTTTCTCTTTAAAGAAATCTTAACACATGTATAGATGTACTGTGCACAATATATTAATATAAAAATAAGAAAAAATATATGAATTACAAATGGGAAAATCAAACATGCAGGTACTAAAATAAGTTTTAAAAGGCAAGTGCGTATATTTTTAATAAATCGAATAGATTATGAAATTAATCTATCGGAATAAATAGGGATAATTTGGTCTAATAAGTAAACAAACATAAAGGATAAAAATATAATGCAAATAAAATAAAATGCTCAAAATAATATGAAAGTAACCCAAAACAGAACTAAAATGCATTTAAAGCCAAAGTACAGGGATTACAAACATAAAATGCATTTCCTTTTGCATAGTAGCTAGTGACTAAAAATGAACCAAAAGAAAATATATGGGATGTGTACGAAAAATAAAAATTAGCAAATAAATCTTAATTTTAAAAATAATTGTTAATAATTAATAGTTAATATTAATGTTTATCAACAAAATTTACATAGGGACCAATATGAAATAAAAATAAAGCATGGCTACCAATTTAAAATTAAATAGGGAGGCAATAAAAAGGATCAGATTTCAAAGAGTGAAAATAGAGCATTTAAATTAAAGAAACAACAAAAATAGAGACTAAAATGCAAGAACATAGCAAGGCGTGGGGGACCTAAGATGATTTACCCAAAATACCCATGAGACAATATCTCCTCTGCTTTTTTCATTTTAAACGTGAACTAACCTAAAAGCAAAAACTATTCAACTATTATCTTCCTCTTTCTACTCCACAGCGCCGTACACCAAAACTAAACCCAACTTGGCCATGCTCCGATGATGGCCTTCCCCAACGCCTCAAAACCCGAAGCCAACGAGATTCTCGGTCCCAACTGAAAACAACATCGGCGAGATGAGTCCAACATCTTCTTTATATATATATATATATATATATATATATATATATATATATATATATATATATGCATGCAAGGAATAAAACGAAGAAAAAAAATTGATTACCTTGGATTCGAACTATTCTTTTTTCTATTTCTTTCAGAAATCTCCATTACATTGATTTTTGTTAGGGTTTTTATACCCATTACAAAACATAAATTTTTTCTTGCTGTTCGTTCCTCTCCCCTCCTTCGAATAAGCCTTCTCCATTTATTGCTTCTTTTCTGGTTCAGATCTGATAGTGGTATGATTTAAAAATAATAAAATCCAGATTTTCGAGATTTAATGCCACTAAAATATGTGTAGTGGATTCGTTGGGGATTTTGGCTGATTTGGTGCTTTTTTGAGTGATATTTGGCGTAGGTAATGACGTAGCATCTTCAGTGGTCCGGTGGCTCGTCATTGATGGCTTTGTTCGGTGGTTGGAACGTTCGACGCAGGTCTGAATCTGGATGGTCACTGGCAGCGGCAGTAGCTTAGGTTGGTTAGAAAACCCTAATCCAAAAATAGGTCATTTCGGGTCACGGGTCGGGTCAGTTCGTGGGCATCGGGTCTGGATCCATTTTTATGTTGGGTCTGCATCTGGGTAGGCCTGGTTCAGCTGCTGGACTTGTAATTTGCACTTGGATTGCTTGTACTGTAAATATTAATACTACTAATAATAATAATAATTAATAATATTTTTTTAATCCGGACAAAAATGGGTATCTATAAGTGATCAATTGTTTTTCAGGTGTGCATACTCTAGACAGATTTGGGGCAATATTTTTCAGGCTTATAACTTGGCAAGAGGCTGGTTATGGGATGAGATTAGGAGCTTAGATGACGTGCAGTAATGTTAGAGGGAAATCGTTGATGTCCATGTTCAGTTTGGCGTAGAAGGGATTCATGACTCTAAAATCGAAGGAAAGAAATCAGCGATATTTCCAGAGGGTGTACGATCTGGAGGCAAAGTTGGTGAGCAACTTGTGAGGCTGAAGGTTAAAGACTGAATATTTATTGTTTTATTTTGAATATTTGGTTCGTTGGCAGGCATTGGTTCTTTTGAAAATAATTTTTTTATATTGGGGTCAACTTAATCGTGGACCATTTCACTTGTATAACATATTTATATTTATATTATGATTTAACTTTGTCTCAAACTAACATATGGGTCATTGGACAACACCGTCACAAGGGTGGTGGAAATTAAATACGGATGGAACTAGAGAGGACAACACGTACTACACATCGTTCGGAGGAGTTATTCGAAATATCTCGGGTACATGGGTAACAAGTTTCACAAGGGAATTGGATGTTGCTCTATAGTTGAAGCCGAACTATGGGTAAATTTCGAAGGACTTAAACAAGCTAGTAACATGGATATACGGAAGATCATCCTTGAAGTAGATAATTTTAAAGTGTTTCGACTACTACAACCCCAAACAAACCAGGGCCCTTCAATAACGCTTTTAAACAGGACTCACGATATGATGGCGAAGGAATAGGCAATCTCCGTCGAGCATATTCGAAGAGAGGCAAATGTAATAGCAGAAAAGTCAGAGAAAATTGCTAGAACTAGCTCAATGGGTTGGCAAGCATTCCAGCAGTCACCAACAGAAGTTTTACCGCTTTAACAATTTGATTGCATTATCTGTAACCAAAACCTGTCTTCACCAAGCCAAAAGTACACTATTCACCAAAAAAATATATAATTTTTTCAATAACATAGATTATGATGCATAATCGTTAGTGACACTGAGATTATCATTCTAAATAGTCAATACCAATTAATCAATTGATCGAATATTAAAAAGATCGTGTATTAAAGAAAATACTTCATTCAAGTGACAATTTAAGATAAAAAAAATTAAATACCAATTTTAAGAAATTACCATCTTCAGTTTTCTATTTTTTATGAGAAATATTAAATATTGATAAAAATGCAGCTCAAACCCAATGCCAACTGACCACTTGGGAAAATTCGAAACAGTAATTCAAAGGATGGATGATCCCATGAGCCTCTCGGAAGGATAAAACATCCAAAAGGATAATTCGGTTTTAATCATTAATAAAAATCTATATGAAAAATTATGAATAAATGAGTCGTACAATTCATTAAATATATAAGTGCTTTTGATATGAACGTTGAATATGCACAAGGGTAAAAGCTATGTTACACAAGAGTATGAACATTACACAACAGGATTTACAGATCATAAGGATGACTCGCAAAGTAACGACCAATTTCGACACAGGATCAATATATGATGAAAAATAATGCCTTCCTTCCATAACCATGATTTGTTGCCCGTTTACCTTTATTGGCACCACACAAAATCTAGAGATGCAGCGTGCTTTAGTAACCTTCCTTCTTTCCAATGGCATCATCCCATGAAGCAAAGAAGATCGAAGGCTTAGCTAACAGCTCTTTTAGTCTCAATCTAGCTGAAACTCTATGACACTTTTTCAAAAACCGTTTAACCGCTGGTTTGACCAAATTTCATACTGAAGCACCAGTTCACTGATATTGAAAGCGCCTTTTGTCAAAAAGTTGGCATGTACCTAAAGGAAACCTCTTCCCACACCCACGGCTGGCAAAATCAAGGCTATGATACCATGATTGTAACATCTCTTTTGGAGAAGCCCCTTTGTGTCTCCTAACCAATTCAAGACAACAAATAATAAGACAGCCAAATCAATTGAGTAGAATCCCATATTACTTGCCTTAAATTCCAGTTCAAATAAGCCTAAACTTTAAACTACTAATTACTTGGTTCCATTTATCATTAACATTTAAGGAATAACTTACTACCAAACTCTAATTTCTATGCAATACCCAGATGTTTCAAGGGAGAGATTCCCTCTTCACATGCTCTGAAATCGAAAGTATTGATCTCGATGTCGCATGAACTTCAAAGGACGATCAACATTGTATGCATTTCAATAATTTTACAGAGGTGCCTTGAAACAAAATTAACATTCTAACAATTTCCTAGAAGTATAATTTGATTTTCTTGCTGGAAATTAACATCAACTTGATTGCTATGGGAAAGAAAGGTTAAACAAAGATCTATATATTTCAACGACTTTACGAACCTTCAATAAAAAAGGCATAAAGATAACTATAGTTCATACATATCTCCCATCAATTCTGTCGGAAGGCTTCGAGGAAAAATTCCAAAGTTGATGAAGAGCTGAAAAGCATGCAAATAGCAGGAGATAATTAGTTAAGGGTAACAATAGCTCATGGTAACAACATCAGAAAAAGTAGATCCTTCCAACAAAATTTTAGACAGTTCAACAACTAATTTTGGTAAATTATACACTTGAATGTGCTGTAGTTTACACGGATAATAATGATAATAAAATATAAGAACACCTGTGTATTGGTTGCAATCGCAATACCCCAAACTCTTCAACAGAAGAGCTGTTTACTTGAGTGCATAGACCGTCGATTATGATGCTATGAATGTGAGAAATTTTTAGCCAGTCCTCTCCAGTCTCCTTTCTGCAACGTCCTGAAAGAATAGGACTCTGACTTATATCCAATTGCCTTAGACTAGTATTCTGAAGAATGTAGCACGGTAGTTCCCTCAACTTCGGGCAGGAACCAATAGTTAGGGAACGAAGCTGAGGCATTACACTAATATGCTCTTCTTCTCTGATTGTCAATGGCATCCAAGATTCCCATTCTTTCAAATCAAAGAATTCAAGATGTTTTAAATTAGGGAAGGCAATAATAGATGATGAAGGTGATTCAGAAGATGATGGCAGTGCTGATGTCTCTTCTCTTTCTACACCCAAAAATTCCACTCCCACTTCTTTCACTCTTCTCATTTCCCCTATATAGAGTGATTCAAGGGACGGCAATTTCCCCAAGGGAGGCAAAAAGTTCAAATGCAAGCAAGAACCTAGTGAAACATGGCTCAAATTGGTCAAACCCATCATCCAATAGGGGTATATGGTGCGGCCACGGTAGCACCTTATCTCCAATTTTTCCAAGCAAGGAGGTGGTTCCAAAGCTTCAAGAAGGTCCCCATCATTTGTTCTCAGCAACCTTTCTGACATCAATCCCTTAGGAATAGCAAAATCCAGTATCAAAGTGCGTAGGCCTTCCTTTTCTCGAATTTCTGCTTTCTTAGCTTCAGTCAAATCACACACAGCTCCCAACCCACTAATCTTAAGATGCCCTCGAAGATACTTTAACATTTGAAGATCTCCAAGAGTAGATGCATTATTGTTATCAGTCACCACGAACACACTTAGTGTCTGAAGGTTTGTTAATCTTCCTATTCCTTTTGGCATTGCCATCAATCTCAAGTCTGTTCGCTCATTCTCAAGATGCCTCAAGTTGATTATTTTTCCAATTCCACTCGGTAATTCTTTTAGACTATCACACCATTTTAGGTTTAAGGTCTGTAAATTGCACAACTCGCACAGCGATTCAGGTAATTCTTTCAATTTTCTATTGTTTTTCAAGTTAAGATATCTCAAGTGAACCATATTTCCTATTTCATCAGGAAGTTCTTCAATTGAATTTCCAAACAAACTGTTACTCAAATTTAATGTCCTTAGACAAGTCAATTGATCAAACAACTTGGGCAAATATGGGCCTAGAGAGGAAGTATCATGATAGCTCGAGTCAACAAGAAGGCTACGCAACTTTTTGAAATGGTAAATGTTAGGTTCCATTGGTGTAGCTTCTCTACGTTTCAATGTTGCATGGCGAACCCTTTCAAAAGACGAGTCTACTTTTAACTTTTCAAAGCCATCACTTACTATCATCAAACATTCCGTTTCCATTAGAACTTGAAGAAAATCATGAACCAAATCATGCATTTTGTATTTCACAATACCACTATCAAGTTCATCCCTTTTAAAAACATAAAAAAAGGAACGCATCTTTAGCTCATCAAAATATTCCTCACCGACAATCTCCATCTCTTCAACCCACACTCCCTTCAGGTAATCTTGTGCCATCCACAACTTGATCAATTCATCTTTGCTTAATATTGTATCTTTTGAAAAGACAGCACAATATGAAATGCATTGCTTTAGAGCCAAAGGTAACTCATAATAACTCAAAGACAAGGGAGGGAAAAGATCTCGTTCAGCCTCTTCAATGTCCCATATTTCACTATCCAAGATACTCTGCCACTGTTCTCTAGTTCTCTTGAACCGCAGCAAACCACCAAGAATGCTCGCAGCAAGCGGCAAGCCCTGGCACTTTTTGGCAATTTTCCAACCGATATCTTCTAAATTTTCACTCTCCTCTCTTGTCCTCCCACAGAATGCTCTATGTCTGAGTAATGACCAACATTCCTCTTGAGACAAAGTATGTAAAAGAAATACGTTTGATGACATTGTTCCCATAATAGTAGCAACTTTTTCCTTACGAGTAGTTACCAAAATTCTACTCCCAAGAGAGCAATACTTGAGGGAATTTTTCAATTGCCCCCATTTTGTTGCATCTTCAGTCCACACATCATCCAACACAATGAGCATTTTCTTCCCTAAAACATGGCTACGTACTTCCAGCAAGATGTTATCCTTTCCAACTAATTTTGGACTTTCACCTTTAAATGCTTCAAGTATCTCTTTGGCAATCCTTATCTCATCAAAAGGGTCTGAGACACAAATCCATATTCTCTTGTCAAAATGACATTCAACATCATTGTGATTATAAACCAGTTGAGCAAGTGTCGTTTTCCCGATCCCCCCCATCCCTACTATAGAGATGACATCGAGACTTGACCCTCCACTACTATTCTCCCCAACCAACATATTCACTAGAATTGTAGTATCTTCAAACCTTCCATAAACTTCATCTTCATCTATGAAAGACGCAGTTACTAGCCTTTGGGATTCTTCAACGTCCTTCTCTAACCCAAACTTATATCTATCTTTTTCATTAGCTATACAATCAAGTTGTTGATTTATGTTTTTTATCTTCGATGCAATATTATAGTGTAGCATAGTTTGAAAGGTAAGAGAAGAGATAGAACGGCGCATCTTCTTGAACAAGGGGAAATTTCCGACTTCTTCTTCTTTCTCAAGCTGTGGTTTCAGTTTCGCAGATTTCCATTCATCCAACACATCTTCAACATCATAAGCTGCATCTTTGAGTTTCTTCAACCAATATCTCACATGACCATCCTTTACCTGTTGAAAACGAAGAAAAGATTTACAACATAAATTTCATTTAATATCTTGAACTCCAATAGTTTTAGTAATTTCATGAGCAATTTATTTGTAATCCAAATATTTTCAGTAATGAATCGAAGCCGACTATCTCCGGATTTAAAAATTCAATTCAACCCGCTTAGGCGCTTACAGCACACTATGATCGTTAAACATCTAGAAATTCAAATTTCAAACCCGAGATTTACCCAAACAGGATGTCAAATTCAATACCGCTTAAAGCGCTTATTTTGCGGGAGGTGCTCGAATTAGATGTAAAAGTCAACATTTTTCTTTGAAATTTCATATAAAATATTGTGTAAAAACTCATTTTGAGAGGAAAAGTATTTGATAGGGCCCCCATGGTTGACAAAATACAGTCGCCGGCTCTGAACATCATAAATATAAACGAAACAAAATCCAATTTTCAAACTCATCCATAAAAAAGACAAGAAAAAAAAACTAGAGGCCAAATTTACCTGTTTCGATTCTGCATCTTGAAGAACTGATTGAATATCTTGAAAATGAACAGACAGCTTCCCGATTTCTTCCTCAAGAGCCAGAGCCAACTCAATGTTCTGTTTTATCTCATCGGGTATCGTTATTAAGGAACCCAACTTCTCCAAAACGGCTGAAACAATTGATTTCGCCATTGTTTCTCTCTTCAGACTGAATTTCTTTTCGATAAAAAAATCTGGATAATGAAGCTAAAAACCGTGTGCGCGAGTGGTTCGCAATGAAATGAAATGGAGTTTTTGCTTTTCCTGTTTTTGCTTCCTTGGAAAGATAAAAACTTAGGGATTCAGAAACCTTTTTCCTTATTGATTACTGCTTTCTATGTACGCAATGAAATCATATGTCTTTAGTCTTCAACGAAAAGCAAAGCTACTGACGTGTAGAAACCTAGGGCTGTTTAAGGCGGTGCGGTCGGTTCCTTCCTCTGTAAGCGACAAGAAAGTATTGATTTTATACTTTACTTGTTCTAGAAGTTTCTAACAAGGATCCACGTGGACTGTTCCGATAAATACATGTATCCGGTAAATATGGGTACACTATGTATTTGTTCCTCCATCTATTTTGGTAATTTCGTTTTCGTCACTCAATTATTTATTTTTAAAATCATACGTAAGTTGCGTTTTGGTTGCATGTTGATAATCTATTGTTAAAATATTAACCGTGATGCTGACATGTCCTTACAAGTAATATTATGTTATTATTGAAAAAATAAAAAATTAACAAAAAAAATTAACACATCAATGATTTTGTTTATTTTTTAACAGAACAAAAACTTAACGTTAAATATGATTTTTTTTAAAAGCAGTTAGATGACTCAAATAGAACCACAAGAATAGATAAGTGGCTAAATGCTTAATTTATCTTAAATACAAGTATTCAGTAAAAAGATGGGTAAATTACAATATTGGTGTCTCAAAAGAATAAATATTTGTGATCGAGTCGGGAAGGATTGTCGATTTTAGACGACAATGACTATGATGTTAATATAGTATTGAAATAAAGGACTAGATGACGAAATATATGCATTGGTTTGGCACTTCTAGTGCGGCTGAAGAAGCAGCTCTCGCTTGAAACCGAGCTGCAATTTCCTTGAAAGGAAGCATAAACTTTAAATCCTCTTAGGTGACGTTTAGTTGGATGAAATCCTTTAGAATTGGAGGGAATTAGAATCCAATTCTACCACTTTCTCATGTTTAGTTCAAGTTTTCCAAGGGAATTGGAATCCCTCATAGATTCAACTTTCTATCAAATGAGGAAAAGTGAATTTCATCCAAGAATAGATGGAATTTAATTCCTTTGTTGGAGGGAATTGAAATTTGACCATACTACCCTCATCAATCTTTTGGTAACTTATTCATATATTGAATAAAAATATTTTATTATTATTTCGGGTCGGGTTCCTAATTGATATATTCGGGTCGGGTCGGGTGAAACTTTATTTTGATCGGGTCGGGTTGGTTTTTTTAAGTGTGATATTCGTGTCGGGTCGAGTTCAGATTTAGGGTGAAAAATACCCGACCCGAAAATATATATAATTTTACCTTATATATATTTAGGAATAATTACAATAATTCCCCTATATATATATATATATTCAATTAAGTCACTATTTTTATTGAATAAAAATAATTTTTTATTATTTCGGGTCGGATCGGGTTCAAGGTGAAAAAAATCGGACCGACCCGAAAAAATATATAATTTTACCTTATATATTTAGGAATAATTACAATAATACCCCTATATTTTATATAATTTTTTCAATTAAGTTAATATTTTTATTGAATAAAAAAATAATTTTTTTATTATTTTGTGTCGTGTCGGGTCGGTTTCTAATTCATATATTGAATAAAAATAGTTTTTGGTATATTTTTTTTATAACTAATTAACATACTCTGATTGGAATATATCGAAATATTGCTCTATCTTTTGGTAACTTATTAACATATTTTGATTGCGATGATTTTAACTTATGATGTTTATTAGCATGATTTTTATAATTTATTGAAATGAATAATCAATCAATAAAATGAAATTTTAATATTTTTTAATTTTTTATAATATATTACTACATGTAAGTTGTAAAACAAACTAAAATAAAACAAAAAAAAAGGCAATTCTGTCATTTTACATTACTGAAATCAAATTCATCTGACATGTGTGCGAACCAAACAAAATATGGAATTAGATTTCAATTCATGACAGATTTCAATTCCTTCACAGATTCTAATTCCCTCATAAATATTCCAACGAACCAAACGCCACCTTAGAATTAAGATCAATTTAGTAAAATATATAACCATTATAGACTAAATATGTTATTATACTGATTATCAAAAGGATAGATTGAAACTTGTGATGGTTTTTTCGATAGCTTGGGTTATAAAGGTATATCCTTGTGATTTCATTCGTCACGCTTTCTTTTGACCGCATAACGTCCATACCTTGTACTTTAGACGGTTATATGTTAGATCTCCAACTAACTTTATTTAGTTGTACCTAACTTTCTATTATTAGCCATTCAAATATCAGTGTATTTTTATTTTACTCATTAAATTGCACATCATTTTAGTTTCATTACTAACTTTTCTGATCCGAAATTTTTAGTTAATTACGCATGTCCCTAAACTATGATTCTTTTTTAAATTGACACTCAAAATTTTGAATATTCTAATTTCATCCCTAAACTATGCCTCTCATTTTAAATTAGTCCCCAAATTTTGAACAATCCAATTTTATCCTTAAACTGTAAACCTCTTTTTGTATCAGTCCCAAACTTTTGAATCTTCCAAATTCATCTAAATATATAATTAGTTTCAATGATAATTTAACCAAAGCATCATCTCTGGTTTCATTCAACAGCACACTTTGGTTCGACATTCGAACCCCTAAAAATCAAGTTACAAGAATTTGGACATGGGGTGATCATTGATTAATCCGGTGTAAAACGAATCGAGATCATCACTTTAGTTCATTTCTAAGTTTAACTACCTCCTCTTAACCTCTTCATCTGTTTTCCCATATCTTGTAAGATATTGAGCATACTGGGGGAACAATCATAAGTCCTCCAAACACTGCCAGATGATCGACACGAGACAGGTTGTCAGTCTCGCTGAATTTAAGTATGGTGTTTGACATGAAGCCCACATGCTGCTCGAAAACGTTACTCCCCAAGCTTGTGAAGCCACCGGATCCAGCTTGTAACTCATAATTTTGCCCTTCGAATTCGGTTTTAGCCCTGGGAAAATGGTGATTGCTTTCTTCATGGTATAATTGAAGTACATTTTGTTCTCGTCGGTAAGGTAAACGAAATCGTAGGGTCCAACCCGAGGCTAAAATACCCTGTTGTGACAGGAGACTTATCACTTCTCCGTGATGTCGGCCGGTTGAGACCAGTCTCGGAGTTAATCATCGGTTTCATCCTCGGAAGAAGCGAAGCTCTCCCATAGAACTCGACCTATGGAACTATCCCAGTTCAGTTGATGCAGCACGAAATTGCCAGAATCCTCAAGGGTAGCACTGATGTTACACGGTTCTTCAACTGTGTACAACACCACAAGATCAAGTTTGATGGCGCTAACTAATATCAATTGAAGACTATTGTTTGATAATTAAATATACAATTCACACATAATACAAAAATTAATATAAAAAAATTGATTTAGATTCTTTAATAATGATTGTTTGATTCATAATAAAAATTCAAAGTTTTAAAATTAATAATAACCAAATTATAATGTAAAAATTAAATTTATAATGTATGCATAATCTAAAAATAATAATTGTCATAATCATTTTTTGAAAAATTAAAATTTAAAACAATTATGACTTTATTTTGGGGAAATTTGGGATTTTTGTTTAATTTGAAATTTGAAGTTACCATCGACCTTTGAGTTAGGTAGGTAGAATACCTAAAAGCATCTTTTAAAACAATTTAAAGACAAAAAATTGGTATGCGTTTACCAAATATTTTGTAACACCCTAATCTGATTCGACCTGAAGTCTGGATGGTTAGAGTTTCACACGGAATCCCCTAAGTAGCTAACCAATTTTTTTTTGAAATCAATGACCAATTTAACATTCAAACATTATATGAAATACCCAAAGTAGTATACGTTTAAAAAATATAAATATTTAGAAATATGGGGAGCTCCCAACGTTAGTCTCCAAAATACTTAAACATAAATAGAGTTGACGAATCAAATAAAAATTAGGGTCTATGACAGTACATGCTCTCTACAATATTCGAGACATACTCTGAAGAAGGATCGAGTCTGGAAATCTGAAGTCTGGTGATGAGCTCCTCGGCGGCACCTAAGAACTCGCGCATAGAAACGCATTCCATACACTGAGCTTCACAAGCTCAGTGCCACACAAATAATCGTACTATACTATATGCATCCAACATATAAGCATGTTGCAAGTATGGTCATGAACAATTATATACACTAATACAACAATAAGAGTAAGAATCATGGTGTAGCTCGGGTCACTTAGCATCACAGAAACTCACACCCCTCTTTGTTTAATAAAGAACCTTAGGCGAGACCTGGGTCACACAGCTTCAACGTCTCCCTTATCTCAAGTTGAGTCCGGGGCACAGAGCATTGGAAGCTCACTCGGCTAGTCTACTCTTCTAGAGTACTTGGGATATGGTCGGGTCACTTAGCATCAACATCTATCAGACTAGCAATTTAAAGTACACGAGAACTGATATGGATATATCTAGATAATCCTCAGTCAACCACCCAATCATCATTCAAGTAACCCGGGTGTCATCATCATTTCCCGAGCCTCAAACAAATGCATAAGTCTTACAGAATCTTACTCATTAAGACCTTATGTTATCACACACTTATTAAGGTTTTCACTTGTATTCTTATTGTGGAGTTTCTCTTCTCGCTTAAAGCCAAACATTGTTCCTCTATCACAAACTAGCCCCATTACCCAAGTAATCACGATGGTACTAGTACTCCTCATTGGGTATACATACTCCTCTTTGTGGTATCGATACTCCCTTGAGTATCGATACCAAATTTTCCTTCGAAGTTTAAAAATTAAACTTGCGATCGGTATCGATACTCGTTTGGGAGTATCGATACTCAGCCCCACTTGGTATCGATACCCCTATGAGTACTGATACCAAAATTGGCTTCAATGTCTCTAACCAAGTCCCTGAGTATCGATACTATATGAGTAGTATCGATACTCCTTGATGGAGTATAGATACTCCCCTCATATTCTCTTTGAATTTTACCCTTACTCAATGGACAATATTACAGTACTGATACCCTCAACACAAGAACTCTATTTTCTCTCATAAAAACAACTACAATTCACTCCTAAAGTTACCCCAATGCCCCCAAATGATGTTTAAAGCTTATTTATAGTTATAGAATCATGAAAGGTCATTGTTTTGCACTCAAATAACAACAAATCTTTTTTTCATGATTTAAACCCTCTAAGTGCATCCAATGGCTCATAAACACAAAACAAGCAACAAACTACACATGCTGATCTACAAGCAGTAGAGGAATGTTAGAAGTGTGTTACCTTATACCTAGGATCTAAATAATCAACCCAATAATCACTTCTTTCTCTTTGAGCTCTCACTAGAACAAGCAAGGAAATAAGTTATTAATTCATCTAAGAGTTGATGAAGGTGGTAAACATGTTTTCAAATTCTAAAAAAATGGATTGAGAACACTAAGGACCCCTAAATCCAAAAGCTCTCTTAAACCCCTACTTGGTTCTCCATGGCTAAATCTTAAAAATGAACACTTGGATGAAAGCTTTAGAGATGGGGATTTTAATTCTTACCTTAGATTCTTTGAACAATGGTTAAAGTTCACAAAGTTTTCACATTTTCCTATCTCCAAATATCAAGAAGGGAATATATAGTTTGAATGAGGAGAAGAAAAAGACAAAGATGAAGAAAAAGAGGAATAAGAGTTTTTTGTTGTTGACATCATCCTCTCTTAATTGATTTCAGCCTTTGGGAAAATTTATGGTTTATTTTCACCTTTAGCCTCCTCTTTTACATCCCAAATTAAAAACACCATTTTTATGTCTACATGGGCCCAAGCCCAAACTAAAACAACTTAAAACTTAACCCAACTCTTTTAATTGGTCTATTGGCTATTAAATTATTTCACAGTTTACTCGAAACTACTAACCCAAAAATTGGGATATTATAACTCTCCCTCCTAAAAATAAATTTCGTCCTCTAAATTTACATGAGTGGAAAAGATTTGAAAATTAGAGTCACATATCCTCCTCTATCTCCCAAGTTGCTTCCTTGGTCCCGTAGTTCCTCTACAAAACCTTCACGAACAAAATTCGTTTGTTTCTTAATTCCTTGACCTCTCGATCCAAAATCCTTATTGGCTCTTCTTCATAGTTCATATCTTGGCTTACTTCAATTTGCTCTAATTGAGTGACATGAGAAGGGTTAGAATGATACCTTCTAAGCATCAATACATGGAACACATTGCAGATGCGCTCCATCTTCGATGATAAGGCTAGACGGTGGCCTATAGATTCGACTCTGTCAAGTATCTCATAGGATCCAATGAAGTGACGACTTAACTTCTCTTTGCTCCCAAATTGAAGCACACACTTCCAATGTGACCTTTAGGAAAATCTTGTCACCCACCCCAAACCATATGTCCTTGCACTTCAAGTTCGCATATGACCTTTGTAGATCAAAAGCTTCCTTTAGTCGACTTTGAATCAATCAGACTTTTTCTTTGGTTTCTCTGATTAGATCAGGGCCAACTATTTTCCTTTCACTAATCTGAATCCAACACAAAGCGTCCTACACTTCCTTTCATACATCGGTAGATGATCCTCCCAACTACCCTCGAGGTCTATCATACAACACCTAAACTTGTCTTTTAAGATTTGAATCACACGCTCGGACTGACCATCAATATGCGGGTGAAAAGTGGTACTGAAGTACAATTGTGTGCCTAAAGTCTCATGAAGTACTTTCCAAAAGCTTGACATGAAAGGTAGATCTCGATCAGAGATAATCGATGTCGGTACTCCATGTAGTATCAATATCTCCTAGACTTACAATCTAGCTAACCACTTTAGGGTGAAATCCATACGAACTGATAGAAAATGGGTAGACTTGTAACACCCCCAACCCGTATCCGACCCGGATACGAGTCCGAAGTGTCACATTGACTTTTCAAACCTTGACTCTTAAGAAAAATCCCGGGAAATTTAAAACTTTATTTAAAACAAAATACAGACTTTATCAGAGTGCTCGTACTTAATGACTTATTACATGCCAACACTTTATACATAACCAAATACATACTTTGTCAAATATTTCTGATCTGATCTTTTGGTAAGGAAAACTGACATGTCTTGCTCCGCATCACTCTTTACTCTTCTCGAAACCTACGTGTGAAACAATCACATGCTAAGTCGAAGACTTAGTGAGGCATAACAACTTATAATGCACTTTAAAACATATATCGATACATGCATGTTCTGTTCTATCATGTTATAGCAATTCCATGCATTTTTCATATCGTATAAAATTATATCAGATTAATTACAGTAAATACATACATACACATAATTCATCATTAACAGTTTATCATATAATCACATACTTTTTCAATCAAACACTATACACACACAACATCATATCATTTCTATAGCATTTATCATACCACTAACTTATATTTGTTCATATCTCTGGATTAGCCCATGTACGTATGTGAGAACTATCGATATGTGAGTCTATAGAGGTTGTGCACTAATGCTGTCACCACAGCTCGTATAATTGCACCGCGTAGAATTGCACCGTAGTGCCATATAATAATATCCATAAGGACCACATAGAATTCCTTAAGAATCATATACATATGCTAGGGATCATATATGTGTCTCACCAGACTTCACACATGTTCCAAAGAATATATATATATCCCGAAGGACCGCGTAGACCCTCGACTCTTGGCATGCCAACTATACCTCTAGCTATCATGACACATAACATGGGCGTTATCATTTATTTCATTTCAATATTCACATAAACGTGTAATTCACTTTCACATATCACGTATCACATAGCTTCTTTTCATATTATCACATAGTCACGTAGTTCACTTACACGTAGATCATTTCCATATAATTCACATGTCACATATGTCATGTTTTCATATAATTTCTATCATTTCTCACCCAATCACCTTTATTCATGTAAACATACTTATCATATCTTGTTCACATAAGATCATATACTTCATATAATATATCGAAACACCTAGAACACTTTAACGTAGCTTATAGTCATAGGTCTTATCTCATAACATATACTTGTTTTCACATATATATTTCATATCATTTCTTATACCATCACATAATTCATTTAACATACATAACATATTATGTAACATTATAATAGAAATACCTATAAGTCATATCACTTAGAGCACACATATATACTTATAGTCACATTGCTTATATCTTAATCTTATGCTTTCTCTTAGACATATATATATTCACATGTTCAGGTAATCCACCATTTCATCACATAATTATGTATTCATATAACTCATTTCATTTCATATCTATATATATATATATATATATATATATATATATATATCCTCAAGATTTATCTTAATATAAATCATATAGCACTCTTATAATTCATATTCATATTCATCTAGGGCAGACTTATAAACACATCTCACTTCTATTATTTCTTTATATATATATATAATCTAATCTGTTTACTTAATTCAATTTCATATAACTCCTATAATCTTCTCATATAACTTCATAAATTTCTATCATATAACCCATGTGTTATAGTTTTATTTAAACATATGAATCTTTCCCATCTAGCTTATCTTATATGTTCATCTTATCATTTATGTTCAAATCTCCTAGTTAGTGTACTATTCTCACTTCATCCTATAGATCAATATTATCCAGCTTATTTCACTTATCATATAATAATAATTATATTTTACTATGATCACATAGTTTATATCTCATATAATTCATAACATTTCTTATGTAATTACTTATACTTTCTCACCTAACACAAAAAAGAACATATCAATCCATATAATCAAGCATACATACATGCATATTCAATTCATGCCTTTAATCATGCATTCATGTGTAACACTTCAGGAAATAGACTCATCGCAAGTCTTATTCCCATCGCACATCATATACTATTGAATATGCACTCACCTGGGCCTCGTTGTTTGAATCAATCCTAATCCTTAGTTTGTTCCGGAACAAGCTTTCATTCTATATCTACATAATAATACATTAATACTTATCAGTATACTGATTGATATATTCGAAACTATCACTCCTTAGTCTCAAAGAAAAGCCAATTTCATCTTTTAATGAAGGTATGCATCGATGCACTACACCATGCATCGATGCATAAATCCTATTCGATGTTTGTATTTAATGGGGATGCATCGATGCACTCCTTATGCATCGATGCATAAATCCTATTCGATGTTTTCTATTTAAATTCATGCATCGATGCACTGCAAGTGCATCGATGCACCTTAAACAATTTCTGGTATTTATCATCGATGCATCGGTGCATAATGAATGTGCATCGATGCACATTGCCCAGAACTGACATTTTAGCACGTAAATCATCAACTCTTCCCTTAATTCTTCTATTTTAAGCCCCTATTTTGACATTAAACTCAACTACTATAACTTGAACCAACTTATATCCATGTAAATCATCTTTAACCTCAAAATCCTATCTTCTTTATGAGATTCAAGAATCATACCAAATTTTTATATGTTCTAAATCCAATTCTAACACTTAATACTTCTTAATTAAGCTGATGACAAGTCAAATCCAACTTTAGAACTTCAAAAACCTTTCTATAACAAAAGTTCATTTATAAACCCTTAATAGAAATTCCTTTCTAATTATATCTCTTTGGTGTTTTAAGCTTATATAAGCTTTCCTTAAGCTTATATAACCCTCAAAGACTCAAATCCAACTTAAAACTTTCAAGAAATCATAAGCTAAATCAAACTTACCTTTGCTCTTGGCTTCCACGTGAAGAAGAAGAAGAAAGGAGAAGAGAATTCTGGAGAATTCTCTCCCTCTCCACGTGTATATAATTCCCTTTTTTTTCTTAAATGATCAAATGACCATTTTACCCTTTATTTCCTTTAATAATTACCGAATAACCTTCATCATATTTCCAAGAAGTCATTGAACTATTCAATTATCCTACTTTAGTCACCAAATTCTGAAACTTTACAATTTGGTCACTAACCCGGTAATGCGGATGTTACAAATCTCCCATCCTTTTTAAAAAAATTCGTCCTCGAATTTTCACTGAACATATCAATAAGAACATATCTTCTAATGTTCTCATACTACCTCTTTCACTTAATCTCTCATTCATTTATTTCTTCAGTTGCCTTTTTTCTTTATACATTCATGTACTGACACTTATCATATAAACAGTAACTAGTAACTTTAATCCATTTATGGCTTCTCTCTCATTCCTTTATGCATTTTCCTTTGACTATTTCTGAAATTTCATATAAGGTCACTAATCACATAGACGGTAACATCAATTTTCATCACTTAACATCATAAATTCATCTTTAAATACTTTATAATAACCAAATTCATTTTCCATCATCATTTAACCAAGAATACGACCTTAAATCTTCTTAAATATGATTCAACCTACACTTTAAAGAATCTTTTTCACATCACCTTGCACACTTGTCTTATTTCTATATCAAAATTGTCATTTGTACTTCCATACTTATCGTATCTGATCTTTTAAATCAATCCTTTTCATTTCTTTATCATTTCTTATACTTGTATTTTCCTTCCTGAAGGTTCCATGCAAATACTTATCTCTGTTTCCACATCATAGTTATATGCTCAAAATATACAACCATATTCAAATTCACATCATAATCAATTAACTCAACTTTATATTTTCCTTCAATCTTATAACTCTATCACCTTTACTCTGACAGCTAGTCAATAACATATGTTCAATCTAGGGTATAAACCCTAATCAACCAAACACATACATCCTTTCAAATCGAAATTATCTTAAAATTCGCTTACTCAACTTATCAATTTCACCTCTATTCTCATACATCCTGAAATTTCTCTTGCTCAAACTCAACATTCTGACTTCATGTGTCTTATAATCTGATCATCGATATACACATTCTCAAACTCTTCTTATCAATCCTCAGCTTTACTTAAATATACAAATTCTTACTTCCTTTTCCTTTACTATACCACATTACTATGATCCAAATATGCAACTATATCCAGATCCATTGCAGATCTGGTTATCATATCCTGACAATATCTTATAATCTTATAATTCCAGTACATTTTTATCACATACTCTAGTTAGCCAATGCTAACTTTTCCGTCTTAACTGCAAACCCTTATCATATAAACGCTCTGGCTTATACACAATGTTATCCCTTCATTTCGAACTCATAAGCTCTGACTTATACATCTTATACGCTTATCACTGAAGCACTTATCCTTGAGTTCTTCTAAACGTACTCATCACGTCATTAGATCTTTTTAACATTCTTATGGTGACACCTGTTCACCATATTCTATCTTATCCACATAATAGCAAAACTACTCTATATCGTTTTTTTCGATTCCAAACGATGAAAACTTTCTATCATTATTCAGATATGATTTCAGCTTTCTGAAATCAACTTTTGATCTTACTAGGCATTTCCTGAGGTGTCCGCTCTTCATCCTGCCTGGCCAGGGCAGGTGAATAGCTATCACAATCAGGAATATCACCTTTCACTTACTTCGAAATTATCACGATCAGATTTCTACTGTATTAAATTATTCTTATTCTATTAGCAAGACAACATATTCCTTACACTATCAGATCAGAAATTTTTTTTTTCAATCTATGTTGGCATGTACACCTTTTATGACACTTTGGACTTCAGTTTATGCCTAGAATCGGCTAAACCATAGCTCTGATACCATTAAATGTAACACCCCCAACCCGTATCCGACCCGGATACGAGTCTGAAGTGTCACATTGACTTTTCAAACCTTGACTTTTAAGAAAAATCCCGGGAAATTTAAAACTTTATTTAAAACAAAATACAAACTTTATCAGAGTGCTCGTACTTAATGACTTATTACATGCCAACACTTTATACATAACCAAATACATACTTTGTCAAATATTTCTGATCTGATCTTTTGGTAAGGAAAACTGACCTGTCTTGCTCCGCATCACTCTTTACTCTTCTCGAAACCTACGTGTGAAACAATCACACGCTAAGTCGAAGACTTAGTGAGGCATAACAACTTATAATGCACTTTAAAACATATATCGATACATGCATGTTCTGTTCTATCATGTTATAGCAATTCCATGCATTTTTCATATCGTATAAAATCATATCAGATTAATTGCAGTAAATACATACATACACATAATTCATCATTAACAGTTTATCATATAATCACATACTTTTTCAATCAAACACTATACACACACAACATCATATCATTTCTATAGCATTTATCATACCACTAACTTATATTTGTTCATATCTCTGGATTAGCCCATGTACGTATGTGAGAACTATCGATATGTGAGTCTATAGAGGTTGCACTAATGCTGTCACCACAGCTCGTATAATTGCACCGAAGTGCCGCGTAGAATTGCACCGTAGTGCCATATAATAATGTCCATAAGGACCACATAGAATTCCTTAAGAATCATATACATATGCTAGGGATCAAGTATGTGTCTTTCAAGACTTCACACATGTTCCACAGAATATATATATATCCCGAAGGACCGCGTAGAATTGCACCGTAGTGCCATATAATGATGTCCATAAGGACCACATAGAATTCCTTAAGAATCATATACATATGCTAGGGATCATATATGTGTCTCACCAGACTTCACACATGTTCCAAAGAATATATATATCCCGAAGGACCGCGTAGACCCTCGACTCTTGGCATGCCAACTATACCCCTAGCTCTCATGACACATAACATGGGCGTTATCATTTATTTCATTTCAATATTCACATAAACGTGTAATTCACTTTCACATATCACGTATCACATAGCTTCTTTTCATATTATCACATAGTCACGTAGTTCACTTACACGTAGATCATTTCCATATAATTCACATGTCACATATGTCATGTTTTCATATAATTTCTATCATTTCTCACCCAATCACCTTTATTCATGTAAACATACTTATCATAACTTGTTCACATAAGATCATATACTTCATATAATATATCGAAACACCTAGAACACTTTCACGTAGCTTATAGTCATAGGTCTTATCTCATAACATATACTTGTTTTCACATATATATTTCATATCATTTCTTATACCATCACATAATTCATTTAACATACATAACATATTATGTAACATTATAATAGAAATACCTATAAGTCATATCACTTAGAGCACATATATACTTATAGTCACATTGCTTATATCTTAATCTTATGCTTTCTCTTAGACATATATATATTCACATGTTCAGGTAATCCACCATTTCATCACATAATTATGTATTCATATAACTCATTTCATTTCATATCTATATATATATATATATATATATCCTCAAGATTTATCTTAATATAAATCATATAGCACTCTTATAATTCATATTCATATTCATCTAGGGCAGACTTATAACACATCTCACTTCTATTATTTCTTTTATATATATATAATCTAATCTGTTTACTTAATTCAATTTCATATAACTCCTATAATCTTCTCATATAACTTCATAAATTTCTATCATACAACCCATGTGTTATAGTTTTATTTAAACATATGAATCTTGCCCATCTAGCTTATCTTATATGTTCATCTTATCATTTATGTTCAAATCTCCTAGTTAGTGTACTATTCTCACTTCATCCTATAGATCAATATTATCCAGCTTATTTCACTTATCATATAATAATAATTATATTTTACTATGATCACATAGTTTATATCTCATATAATTCATAACCTTTCTTATGTAATTACTTATACTTTCTCACCTAACACATAAAAGAACAGATCAATCCATATAATCAAGCATACATACATGCATATTCAATTCATGCCTTTAATCATGCATTCATGTGTAACACTTCAGGAAATAGACTCATCGCAAGTCTTATTCCCATCGCACATCATATACTATTGAATATGCACTCACTTGGGCCTCGTTGTTTGAATCAATCCTAATCCTTAGTTTGTTCCGGAACAAGCTTTCATTCTATATCTACATAATAATACATTAATACTTATCAGTATACTGATTGATATATTCGAAACTATCACTCCTTAGTCTCAAAGAAAAGCCAATTTCATCTTTTAATGAAGGTATGCATCGATGCACTACACCATGCATCGATGCATAAATCCTATTCGATGTTTGTATTTAATGGGGGTGCATCGATGCACTCCTTATGCATCGATGCATAAATCCTATTCGATGTTTTCTATTTAAATTCATGCATCGATGCACTGCATGTGCATCGATGCACTGCATGTGCATCGATGCACCTTAAACAATTTCTGGTATTTATCATCGATGCATCGGTGCACAATGAATGTGCATCGATGCACATTGCCCAGAACTGACATTTTAGCACGTAAATCATCAACTCTTCCCTTAATTCTTCTATTTTAAGCCCCTATTTTGACATTAAACTCAACTACTATAACTTGAACCAACTTATATCCATGTAAATCATCTTTAACCTCAAAATCCTATCTTCTTTATGAGATTCAAGAATCATACCAAATTTTTATATGTTCTAAATCCAATTCTAACACTTAATACTTCTTAATTAAGCTGATGACAAGTCAAATCCAACTTTAGAACTTCAAAAACCTTTCTATAACAAAAGTTCATTTATAAACCCTTAATAGAAATTCCTTTCTAATTATATCTCTTTGGTGTTTTAAGCTTATATAAGTTTTCCTTAAGCTTATATAACCCTCAAAGACTCAAATCCAACTTAAAACTTTCAAGAAATCATAAGCTAAATCAAACTTACCTTTGCTCTTGGCTTCCACGTGAAGAAGAAGAAGAAAGGAGAAGAGAATTCTGGAGAATTCTCTCCCTCTCCACGTGTATATAATTCCCTTTTTTTTTCTTAAATGATCAAATGACCATTTTACCCTTTATTTCCTTTAATAATTACTGAATAACCTTCATCATATTTCCAAGAAGTCATTGAACTATTCAATTATCCTACTTTAGTCACCAAATTCTGAAACTTTACAATTTGGTCACTAACCCGGTAATGCAGATGTTACAAGACTTGGTTAAACAATCGACTACTACCCAGATCTCATCGTGTTTTCTTTATGTCATTGATAATTCAATCACAAAATCCATGTTCACTTTATCCCATTTCCACTAAGGAATCTGGATAGGTTGAAGTAACCCTGATAGAACTTGATGTTCCGCTTTAACTTGCTGACAAGCCAAATACCTAGACATAAAATCAGTTATTTACTTCTTCATACCTAGCCACCAATATAATTGGAGAAGGTCTTGATACATCTTGTTCCCTCTAGGATGGCCGAAAACGGGATACAATGCGCCTCACCAAGGATCTTGGCACGCAACTCACTGATCGAAGGAACACACAACCATCCTTAGAAGTATAACATATTATCATCTTTTAGCGTAAAATCGAACATTTCACTATGATGGGTTTGTACAATCTTAGCCAGCAAGCGGGTGTCGGTCTTTTAAATCTTATTTACCTCATTCACTAACTTGTGTTCAACTTGTAACTCTGTTAGTAATCCACTATCATCAGTCAAGCTCAAAAGTACAAGAAAATCTCAGAGGTCGGACATTATATTTCAATTCAAGGTATCAACCAGCATATTTGCCTTACTGGATGATAGTCAATCACACTGTCATAATCCTTAAATAGATCCATCCAACAGTGATACCTCGGGTTCAACTCTTTTTGAGTTAAAAAAATAATTCAAACTCTTCTCTTCTGTAAAGATGTGACACTTCTCTCTAAAGAGGTAGTACCTCCAGATCTTTAAGGAAAAAACCATTGCAGCAAGCTCCAAATCATGAGTAAGGTAGTTGTGTTCATACGGTTTAAGCTTTCGGGTTAGCAACTACTTTACCTTTTTACATCAACACGTAACCCAAACCATTCAGTGAAGCATCACTAAACAAGGTGTAGTCTTTATCCGACTCCAACTGAGTCAAAATTGGTGTTTGAGTCAGAATCTCCTTTACTCTCTCAAAGATCTGTTGATTCTTGTCATCTCATACAAACGATACTCCTTTTTGTAATAGTTTTATCATCGAAACGGTAATCATAGAGAACCTTTTAACAAAACGACGGTCTAGAAAATACTCACCTCGGACACATTTCATGGTGGCCCCACTTGAAAATGGCTCGAATATTTTAGACCCATCTCGGATACTCTCGGCAGACACTACATGACCCAATAACGATATCTCTGATAGTTAAAACTCACACTTACTAAACTTGGCATAAAGTTGACGCTCCCTCAAGGTCTATAGTACGATACGGAGGCGACGATCATATTCCTCTTCTAAACGCGAGTACACCAAGATGTCATCAATGAACACTACTGCGAATTGACCTAAATACTGGTGAAAGATCATGTTCATCAGATCCATGAATACCGCTAGGGCATAGACCGAATGACATCACTAAAATCTCATAGTGTTCATATCATGTTCTAAACGCTGTAGTTGCTATGTTGGCCTCTTTAACTTTCAGTTGGTAGTAACCCAACCTTAAATCAATCTTAGAGAGCACTCTAGCTCCTTAAGCTAGTCAAACAAGTCATCAATTCTTGAAAGTGAGTATCAATTCTTCACAGTCACTTGTTCAATTAAAGATAGTCAATGCACAACCTCATCGACCTATCTTTCTTCTTTACAAACAACATTAGTGCTCCCCACAGTGAGATGCTTGATCGAATAAATCCTCGCTCTAGAGGTTCTTAGATTTGAGCTTTAAACTCCTTCAACTCTATCAGTGTAATGCGGTAAGGAGCAATGAACACTGGAGCTGAACAAGGCATAACCTCGATTCTAAACTCTAGTTTCCTATCGGGTGGTAAACATGTCAACTCCTCTGAAAACACTTGGGGTAGTCCCTTACTGAGCGAATCTCCCCTAGCTCTAGACTAGGAACACGAGTGTTTACTACATGAGCTAAGAATGTCTCAAAACCTGTGCTTACCAACTTGTTGATCTCAAAGGCTAAAACGGTCATCGAGGTATAATTGAGCTCATCGATATCCATCATGACCTTAATTCTATCAGGCTTACAAAGTTTGTTTACCTAGCTCTACACCTCAAACCTACATCATACTCAAATAGAAAATCCATTCCTAGGATCACGTTGAATTCCCAAAATGGTAACTTCATCAGGTCGGCTAGGAAGGTCTGGTCTTCGATTTCTACTGGGAACATACAGTGGACCTTGTCTACTAATACATCTAAACCTAGAGGACTTGAAAATCAAGTCTTTTACCTCTAAGTTTTCATATGGTATATCTATTCTTCAGATAAGATTACAACAGAAATATGAGTAGGTCAACTCATGGTCCACTAAAGTAGTAACATTTATACTAAAAACTATAAAGATACATGATAGCATTTGTGAATTGAGCTCATCGATATCCATCATGACCTTAATTCTATCAGGCTTACAAAGTTTGTTTACCTAGCTCTACACCTCAAACCCTACATCATACTCAAATAGAAAATCCATTCCTAGGATCACGTTGAATTCCCAAAATGGTAACTTCATCAGGTCGGCTAGGAAGGTCTGGTCTTCGATTTCTACTGGGAACATACAGTGGACCTTGTCTACTAATACATCTAAACCTAGAGGACTTGAAAATCAAGTCTTTTACCTCTAAGTTTTCATATGGTATATCTATTCTTCAGATAAGATTACAACAGAAATATGAGTAGGTCAACTCATGGTCCACTAAAGTAGTAACATTTATACTAAAAACTATAAAGATACATGATATAGCATTTGTGGCCTCACACTCCTCCTAGGCTCATACTGCGTACTGACGGGATGTAATCCTAGCCTCAAGACCGACTACAGATCTGGCCATACCTCTATTATACTAATTAGAAGTTCAATTAACTTATCTCTAGAAGGATCCCCGACCCCTCTGAACAGTGTATACCAATCTCTAGACAGTCGGCGGTGCCACACTCCCAGGCCTGAGGTAATCTCTGATAAGGTATTCTATCGACCAACATCCATAACACTCTCTAAAAGCTCTATGTCACTCTCCTTAGTACCTCCTACAACATTGTCTGTAGGTCGGGGCTGCATGGTTCCGGTCTGTGCTCACCACTGATGCTAAAACTAGCGGCCTTTTATGGCCTCCTAATCTTTGTCCATGGTTCGGACCCTATCTTGATCTCTAAGACTGAGAGAATGAAGGTCTCTATGACCCTTGAGAATCTCTGGACCTTTTGGTCGAAGTATGAGATGAACCAGTGGTGTTTAGGGCTAAGTGAGTCAGGATGTCGAAATAGAGGCCCTCCCTAAACCTCCTATAGAGGTGTTCCTCAATCAACGTCAACTCCAAGTACATAACGGATAAAGCATAAGAACTCACTCTCTTACTCATATACGGAGCGGTCACCCTGAGTCAGTTGTCAAAACTGATCTCTCAGGTCGTCAATATGGGTCTCGCCTATGTACTTCGCTTAGAACTCTAACAGGAAGAGCTCTCAAGTTAGATGTTCATTCTCTAGTGCCAACTCTATGGTTTTCCACAAATATATTATATCACCCTTTAACAGGGTGGTGATGCACTCTAGGTTACCCTTGGGGGGTAAGATGAAGCTGACGTAAGGTGCGGAAGGTCTTACGAAGCCATTGTTCAGCGGCTACAAGATCGTCATTGATCGAATCATAGCTTGAACACAAAAAGTCAGTGGTCCTATAACGATGGAGTCTCTTAACCAGGGACTCTCTTGAGAGGCTGCAGGGGTGCAACTGGTGGTACGGGTTTGGTAGAATCTCTAGAGATAGCCCTAATTATATATCTCATCGTCTACATGAGGTTTTTGAAAAATATAGCCTCATCTATTCCGACCTTCTCTGGAACGTCTACGTTCTTGGATTTAGGGATAAAGTCACCACTAGAGTCTCCGATTAGAGAGACACGACTCTCTACTTGACCCTCCTGACTATGGACGGGGTCATCAGCCATAACCTATGATTCTCCAGGAAAGAAAAAGAGTCAATATCGTCATTTCCAAACATTTAAGTACGCTTGACACTCTAGAGGCATGTACTTCACTGTCACCTAATGACTATAACCCGCGGGTCCTAAGAACGATTAAAACTGACACTATGATATCACTAAATGTATCACTCTAATATGAAATCCTCCATTTGTTCAAGCTTTGTAGAAACCTTTATCAGGGATAGTGTTGAGATATCGATCTAAAATGAAACTCTAAGTTCTCCTGTGAAGTTAACTATAACAGGTGTTCCTCAACTCCCTTTTGTTCATCTTTATTGAAACTACTTATTTATTAAATTTAATTTGCCTTTGTTCAACTGGCTGAAGGAATATATCCATAAATCCAGGGCTTTTAACCAATTGCTTTAGAGTAATAGCTCAGCTTTATTGTATATATACACATATATTTTAATTATATTTACCTTTATTTGGCTAGCTGGAGGAATCTATCCATAAAGCCAGAACTTTATAACCAATTGCTTTAAAGGAATATCTCAATTTTATTGTATATATATAATTATATTAACTTCCTTGGTATACAGATTCAATTTCTTAGGCTCATCGAGAAGAACCTGTTATATATGTGTGTCATTATAGGTCATAAAATTTCATCCTTAGAGTTCGCTTCCCAAGCAACTGACCTAAACTAAGTTCATCTATTTCACCTTTCTATTTGTAAAGATTAGAATCATCATTGAACGTCTTCAATAAAAGCAGAAAGCAATAAGCTTTGCAATATCATATGTTAGGGATGTCTTATTTTGTCCACTAGTATACATACCTGAATGCCAAGCCCTTTGATTGCCTCTTCATAAGAGGAGAAAAATATCTTGGTGTATGATTTTCAGGAGTTTCTTCTAGAGTAAGATCAAGTGTCTTTCTTTTACAAGGGTTTAATCTTGTCACTTGTCAAGAGGCCATAACCTTGATGCTCAAAAGAGTTTTTAATTAAAATGATATTTACAAAACTAAAATATTAAAATTTGTTTAGTGCTCATACCCTTAGAATGTAGCATTTTATTTGACATGTTTGAATGTCAAGTGAGTTACAAACCTTTAAAAAAATAAGGATAAAAAAACAAGTTCAAACAAGATGAAGTGCTTTTTAATACAATTGCAACAAAGCTTCTTGGTGGATATAGTAACTCTTGTTGATTCGCATCAAAATGACCCATTATTAATTGAATGTGCATGCCCTCTGAATTAATCAAATTCTAGACCTTACGCTTTAATGCCTCACAGTTCTCAACAATATGCGAACAAGGATTACATGATTATAATCACTTCCACAGAGTCCTCCATGAATTGATCACATGTTTTCATGATTAATGCATGCAAAAATACTACAATGCAAAATACGAAGATGCAAATATGCAAATGCAAATGGTGTTGATCCCAACGATTAATATCATAAAATAATTTTCATTACAGATAAAAGTCTTCACACTATAAGATAGTCTATTTTACATACATACTTTCGCTTGGACGTTGGGTCTAAAGTTGGTTGATATTTCATCTCGAAGATTCGTCCTAAAAAACTATGCCCCTCAAGTGCTCTATGACATATCTTGGTTGATGCCCCTGTAATGTTGGATTCGTGTGTCACGCCTTAAGATTAGAGGTGGAATAGTTGTAGGTGAAAATTTGTGGTTGCACCATTACTCTCGTCAAGGGATCATCTATCGAATTTTGTATTTTATTCTACCAATCAGCTTAATGTATGATCTTTAAGCAAGCTTCATCTTCATTCTTTGAACTTTCATTAGCCATCAGTGTATATCTGTGTATGCAACTACTTGATTGAATTTTTTTCTCCCCTTATGAAAATGTTCTCTCTTAGATAGTCAATTGTGCATCAACATGTTTACATTATGTCATGATGATGCAATGCAAAAAGGTGAAAATGATAAACACAAAATGAGAAGTTCGTATAGGTACAATAATTGATAAAGATAAAAATGCTATTCATAAATGAATATAACACCTACACGTTCGTGGTATCTACCCAACATGTTTTTATTAAATAGTAATCCTACCTGGACATGTCTTCTACTCGACATGCTCTAATTTCAAGAAATTGATTCTAACTACATGATATCTAGTTCACATGCTTTTATTCAAAAAGAAATTTATTCTATGAATTAAAAGAAAAGGGCAAAAGTTTAGAGACGTTCCTCCTTTGTGTACATTTATTTCGGAACCTATTGATGAGTAGAGGTTCGACATGACTTCACCTAGTGTGGCTAGTCTATGGTTCACTATATGCATGGTTTCGACTCTAGGGGAAAGAATACTCGAATTGTCCTTGATGTTGGTGCCCCTTTGGGCTGCCAAACCACTCGATCCTCACCTATTACGGGCTTCAAATGAAATGAGTTCAATTCAAGAGGATCCATTTTCCTATACCAATACAAGGAAATAAATTTTCACGGAGGTATAAGGCGTGTATACCAAATGTTAATTGCTACAACTCATACGGGGAATAAATTCACCATGAAAGCAAAGCGTTCACCCCTAATTACTTGGGATGGATCTTGTGTATAAAGCCTATGTCATGTAAATACATATGATGTGTGTAAAGAGAAATATATAAACCTTTGACCCCAACAAAACGATAAATACACAAACATTTTTTAACAATATTTGATAAAATTGCAACCATGAAGTCAAACATTAGTACAATTATTTACATAAAGAATGAATAATAAATTAACCAATGTTCAATGAAAAGGATCATAAGCTAATTATGGACTTGAATTCATAATTTCAACCGCTACGAAAACATATAAACGATTAATGTTAGTAATTATTTACATAAAGAATGAATAATAAATTAACCAATGTTCAATGAAAAGGATCATAAGCTAATTATGGACTTGAATTCATAATTTCAACCGCTACGAAAACATATAAACGATTAATGGCCTAACTCTCTAACCAGTCCCCAATGGAGTCGCCAAGTTGTCATAACCATTTTTTTGAAAAATTAAATTTTAAAACAAGTATGACTTTATTTTGGGGGAAATTGGGATTTTTGTTCAATTTGAAATTTGGAGTCGCCATCGACCTTTGGGTAGGTCGAATACCTAAAAGCGTCTTTTAAAATAATTTAAAAAAATCATTTTAAAGACAAAAATTGGTTTACGTTTACCAAATATTTAAATTAAAGGGTTAGCGAGTCGATTACGCAGGGGAAGGGTAAACTCCCCAACAAAGTCCAAAATTAGTAGCTAATCGCTTATAGGCAGACCCGTATTTGAGCATGGGCAAGAGGGGCACTTGCCTAGGGCTCCCTCTTGCCCAGGGCCCAAAATTGTGAAATTATTTTTACATTTATAATTGATGATCCTAAGTTTTTCAATCTCACCTTGTACCTTTATAATTAAGCTCATCCTTTTTTCAATCTCACTTTTTACCTTTATAATTGAGGCCCTTAATTTTTTCAATCCCATATTTTACTCATATAATTTAGGCCCCTAATTTTTTTCAATATCAATTTTTACCTTTAAAATTGATGCCTCTATTTTTTTAATATCATTTTTTACCTTTATAATTAGGGTCCTTAATTTTTTTCAACCATACTTTTTACTTTTTTAATTTAAGCCCCTAATTTAATCATTTTATATGATTTATTAACATAATATTAAATTAATTATTCAAATCATTAGAATATACTTTTATTTTATAAGTGTATATCTTTTAGTTTCGCTCAGCTTAGGGTCTTGAAAATGTCTGAGATAGTTATGTATTTATTAAATAGTTTATTAAACGTACTAAAAAATAATTTACAAACAAATTTATTTATTTTTTGCTCTTACAATTTAATTTTTTTTCAATACTTATTATTGGAGACCTACTTTTGATATTTATCTCGAGCCACTAAAATCTCATAAAGGGGATTGTCAATAGCTTGCCCTTGCACTTTGGCTTTCAACATAAACACGAGAAAGCAAGAACAAAGGATTTTTTTTGGTGTATCGGTTCTATCAAGAGAGGAATCGGCTAAGTGGCATTTGGTAAATTCAAGAAATTTTAAATAAGCCAGGAGCATTTTATTCTCTTGAACTTCTTCTATCTAACTTTCATTGGTACAATTGAAAAGCAGAAAAAATAACTAGGTGTTGATTGGTTTTAGTAAATATAGGTTGTTTTTATTTTCATATTTTTAGAAAATATAAACGTGATTGGTTGTAAAATTAGAAAATGTTTTTTAGAAAATAAAAATAAAAACAATTGTAAATATGAAAACATAAAAAAACATGTTTTTAGTATTTTCATTAAAAAAATTGTTTTAAAAATTTAAAAAAATTATAAAACATGGATCTTAGTTTTTAATTAAACTTATATGGATTCAAATTCTTTTAACAATAATTTTTTGATTTAAGGGTCCTTGAAATTTCCAAACTTTTGCAACAAAAAAAGGTAATATTATCCCTGAACTTTTTTATACTCAATGTGATTTTTAAACTAATTTTTTTAAAATAATTTAATTTTTAAAAGTTTTAATATTTAATGTATTAAATATCTTAATTTTTTTAAATTAAATAACTCTTCAAACTTTCTACAAATTACAAAAATTAATTAGACCTATAACTTGACCAAAAATCAATTAAGATCATCTATCATATCATTATCCACTGTAAACTATCACATCAATATTACATATTACTATGTAAGCTTTGTAAATTGTCATGTAAACTTCAATATTTGATTTTGTTGGTCAAAAGATTATATTAGTTTCTTTTCTCATATTAAGAATCACATATAGTGTAAAAAAATTCAAGGACTACACTAGTTCCCCTAAAGTTTGAGGCTTTTAATGGTACTAAATATATATATTTTTATTTTAACAATATTTTTATATGCTCTGCTTACAATAATACTTTTTATGTATTTTTTAATTTAATTGATACCCCACTATACAATAACATTATATTCTTATTAAAGTTTAAATAATTTTTGTGTTATAAAAAATTCTCATAAATTTTATTATTTTAAATTTACATAACTCACATGTCTAATTTATGTAATACATTTTTTAATAATTATATTTTAATTTAATTAATTAATATCTATTTATTCATCTTTATTTTAAAAAATAGATACACCGTATATTTTTATTTCTAAATTCTAGATTTTATTATATTAACCAAATATGTTTTTTAATTTTCAATGAAAACTATTTTCTGAAATAAAAATAAAAATAATAACAGAAAATATATTTTATAGAATCAAATAGACTCTAAATGACTTATAGTTAAACCGGCATCATTAACAACTTCATCCTATTATATATAGTATGACATTCAAACTTCAAAATACAAATGCTGAATGGTGCACTGATGAGTTCTCCGTACAACCAAAAACGTAATATAGCAATGGCTTCCAAACAAGCAATTTATAAATGAAGCACATACATATGCTAAGGGCGAATCAGTTATTCTCGCTGTATGGTTCAGAAACTGATTAAACAACAGTGTCCCGATAAGCAATAGCCGAGTGGTTTTCCCTCACAAAAACAGGGTCTTACTATGCACAGAACTGTCCTAGTAAACATGCTGAACTAATACATTAATTCCGAGTCTCCTCTTTAATAGCTCAAAAATGTTAACTTGCAAGAACTAAAGAAAGAGATGATTAACGAAAATACAACTCAAATAAAGCACATTCTATCATGTTAACCTTCGAGAAAAGGGAACAGGTGTTTAAGGAAATGAACTTAACAAGGGCAGTCATCACTTCAGTTAGTCTACGGCCTTGTTAATAGCAACTAATCACTCAAGTAGCAAGGGGCAAGAACTCAATGAGTGGTCTCAGTTCGCAAAGGGTGTCATGTTTCCCTCATCGACCTGGATTCAAGTAACATTGTTTGCAAGTCATGTGTGAGTTTATCGAAGCAGCAAAAAAGGAAGATACTATAATGGGATCACAACAGAGAATGTTTGAAAAAACATGATGGGGGACAAAATGATCAACCGATTATTCTAGTTCATTCCTGCATTATATATAGCCTCAAGCCGTTCAACATACAGAATGATGTTGAAAGACTGATGACCAATTTATTCTAGTTCATTTTTTGTAATAGTTTGGCATACAAAATACAGTATATCTAAATATAACCATAGCAAAACTAGAACAAGTAAAGAGCAACAGAGTACGGGGTAAAAAGGGCTCATATTCTCAATCCTCACTCACATTAAGCTCCGCCAGCTCCTGCACCAGCCCACAACTGTTGTCGACCAAAACATGAGGATCGTTATAATGCCTTACAGCCTCTACGATGGCGCGAACACGATTATACGGATCCGAGCAATTATCGAACACTTCGGACCCCAAGAAAATACCATCACACCCCAACTGCATCATCAATGCAGCATCGGCCGGAGTCACGATTCCACCAGTGGCAAAATGCACCACTGGCAGTCTCCCCATTTGCTTAGTTTGAGCAACCAAATCATAAGGGGCGGCAATTTTCTTCGAGAATGCAAAAACTTCATCTTCATCCATGTTATTTAAAATCCTGATTTCACTCATCACAGACCTGACGTTTTTAACAGTTTCAGCAATGTTACCAGTGCTAACAAGTCCCCTTGCGTTATAATCATTGCAGCTCCTTCCCTAACTCTCCTTAACGCTTCGCCGGGATTCTTGCAGCCGCAAACAAAAGAGCACCTGAAATTATGCTTGTTGATGAAATTATCTTCATCAGCTAAGGCTAAAACCTCGCTTTCGTCGATATATTCGACCTCGACTCGTTCAAGTATCTGGGCTTCAACGAAATGGCCGACGCGGGAGCGAGCCATGATGGGGATCGAAACGACGCGTTTTATCTGTTTGATGAGAGCGGGATCCGGCATGCGTGAAATGCCTCGGGGGTTGGGTTCAGTGATGACTAAACAACAGGCGCCTGCTTCTTCGGCGATTTTGGCTTGGTTTTGGGATGAGACTTTGAGAATGGCTCCGCCGCTGAGCATTTGTGCTAAGCCCACTTTGATCGAGAATGGGTTTTGCTTGGGGTCGGTTATAACTGTGCTGTTGTAGAGTGTTAAAGCTCCTCCGTCTTCTTCCATGGCTGCCAGATGCTTGTGGATTTGCTTCAATGGAAGAAAATTACGGTTTCGTTAGTTCGAGGCTCTGAGAAAGAAGGATTGAAGGGTGGGAGACTGTGAGGGAATTATAAAAGGCTGGTTGGAGGTGTCTGATGACTTCGAGAAGTGTGGTGAAGCATTCAAAGGTATGGGGTCTCATTCTAGCAAACGATGGCCTGAATTTCATTAATAAGAGGGAATCAAAATTATAAAGTATTAAATTAAAAAAAATTGAGATAATAATTATTAAAATACTTATACAAAAATAAAATATTGAACATAATTTTTTATTAAGAATGACGATCAAATCAAAACTAAATAATCTTTACAAAATCACTTTGTCTCTATCGAATAAGACGTTTTATGAAGCGAAAAAGGAGTGGAGAGATAACTAAACAATCTAAATGATCACAAATGTATGCAAAAAACGTACCAAAAACCATAAGTATTATACCATAAGGGTGTGTTTGGTTCACGGAATGTAAGATTACCAGTGGGAATAAAAGATTACCAGGGAATAGGATTACTGGGAATGTTGTATTTTGTGTTTGGTTGGTTTAGCAGGAATTAATTACCGTGTTGGTCAAAGGAATAAAAGATTATTGGAATGTATTTGACCAAATTGTCCTTATTATATTTGTATAAATTTACAAATTAAAATATTTATATATTTTCTTTAAAAAATTAAATTCATAATATTTATATAATTTTTTACAAAATTAAAAAATATAAAAATGTTTAATGAAAGGGTAAAAAAAATTTAACCCCTAAACTTCATATAAAATTTTAATTATAGACTTTTTTTGTAAATCTAAAATAATTTAAGGATAAATTTGTAATTTAACATTCGTAGAATTTTTATTATTCAATGACAGAAGAAGGATATTTTTGAAAAAAAATAAAAATTTAAGGGCATTTTAGTCCAAAACGCCGGTAATGTTACAATACCTAAGGGAAGGGAGGTAATGACATTCCCGGTAATACCCAAAAAATCTACTATTGGTAATAAACATTACCGGGAATGAGATTCCCGGCCAACCAAACATGGGAATGGGATCCCATCCCATGGGAATCCCACATTCCTTGAACCAAACCCCCCTAAGAAATATTAAGATTAATGTCTCTATCGACTTAATAAAAATAAAAAAGAAAGAAGAAGAAGACACAAAAATATTAAAAGAAAATTAAGATGAAAAAAAAGAAGAGGTTAGAAAATTTTAAGTTAAACAAAACAAATCTACTATCTATTAATTTTAGGATAAAAGTATACAAACACTCCTAGATTATAAGATATTATTTTTGTTAAATTCTTCAATTATTAATAAAATTGTCTCTTAACTATACATTGTTGTTTTATTGAGCCTCCAATTATCAAAAGTCACAAAATAGTCACTTGACTATTCATATATTCTAAAGTTATCTTTTTTCGTTAAAGAATTAGCGACCATTTAAATTGGATATTAACTTGCTGATTGAAATATGATAAAAATTATATTTTAACGATATCTAGTGATATCATTATTGCTTTTAAGCATTAGCTCAACGATATAATGTTACAAACACTGACTTGACAGTATATTGTAAATAAAGAGTCGATCCACAAAATATAACTCAAATGATTTTGTGATCATATTTTATCATATCATAAACTAAATGTTAACATCCATCTCATCCGATTGCTAATTTTGAAAAAAATGAATTTAAAACATTATAAATAGTTTGATGATTACCTTATAATTTTTAATAGTCAGAAGATTTAACAAAACAATGTCATAAAATAGAAAGATCTTTTATAACTTCTAATGATCAAGAAGTTTAACAAAATAGTGTGTTATAGTCAAAACTATTTGTGTCTTTATCCTTAAAGTTTTTAAATTATCTTTTGAGTCGTTACCCTTAGTTTTAAATACTAAATAAATGCAACTAGAGTTTTGGGTCTGACTTTAAGAACGTAATTAATTTTGTTTGGGCTAATAGATTCAATTATGTGATGCTCTGACCCATTACATTAACTGATTTTTATAACCCAATGCTAACAGTCCAAGAATCTCTGAACCAACCCAAACAGATTAACAACAAGGTTTAACTAAGAGTACGTTTGTTTTACGTAAAACGTTTTTCGGAAAATATTTTTTTCATTTTTTCAATATTTGGTTGGAGGAAAACTGGCTGGTCAACGTAAAACATTTTCTTGGTCAATAGAATTTCTTTTGTGTTTTCTGAAAATGACTTACGATTTGATTTTCCGTAAGTTATTTTCCGAACTTTTCACTTCAAGGAATAAATACTCAAAATAATTTTATTTTATGAATTAATATTATAAAATATTTTAATATCATTTAATCAAAATATTAATTATTAAAATATATTATAATATTTCTAATAAATAATATAATTTTTAATATATAATAAAATAATCAATTATATTATTTATATTTTAATAATATATAATAAATTATTAATAAAATTTATTATTTATAATTTCATAGAAATAATATTATTAAATTATTAATAATAAATAATATTATTTATATATTTAATATATAATTAATATAGTAATATTTTAATAAAGATTTAAAAAAATTAATATTTAAAAATATAATAAACACTATTACATTAATAAATAATAAATATAATTTATAATATTTTATTGCAATAAATATATCAATATTAATTTTTATTAATAAATTAAAAAATATATTTTATAATAAATAAATTATTTTAATATTTAAAAATAAAATATAAGTTTTTATAAATAATATTATTTATTGTATTTAATATTTGTAATAAATAATTTTAAAAAAATCACCAACTAGTGAAAAAATGAGTTTAAACAACATCTTCAAAACATCGTAAAACATTTTCCAAAAACATTTTTCAAAAAATGTAATTCGTTTTACGAAAAATATTTTTCGAAAAACGTTTTCAGTGAAACAAACAGAACTAATTTCGCTTGTTAAAACTAACAATTTAACAACTTAACGTTGTGCTTTTTTATCTAAAAATAATAATAACTAAACGAACCCTAATTCTAATATTTGGTCCTCAAATTTGTCAACTGTTATCGTTTGGTATTTAATTTTTTTAGAGAAAATAACCTCAGTGACAAAAAATCCTAAATAATATACGATTTTGACCAATTTTTTTTGGATTTGCGAAAATACCAACAAAATCGCAATGCGATCTCTAATTCGCATTGCGATCTCCACTATCGTAAATTCGCGTTGCATTTTGCGTTGCGATAGTTGAAAATCGCGTTGCGATTTTCTATTTCGCGTTGCAATTTTCCATTTCACGTTGCGATAGTTGAAAATCGCGTTGCGATTTTCCATTTCGTGTTGCGATTTTTCATTTCGCGTTGCGATAGCCTACATTTCGCGTTGCGATAGTCTACATTTCGCGTTGCGATAGTCTACAGTTGTCGTTGCGATTTTCCAAATTCGTTGTGATAGTTAAAAAAAAGATTTTGTTTCTCTAAAAAGATAGTATCCGCGCGGACTTGTCGAGGACACGTATTACCACGACCACGACCATGACCACGAGAAGGACGGCGATGGCGGCGCGCGAGAGTCCCCCTTGTCCTCTATCACTCAACAAGGAAGTGAGAAAGCCAAGCCTTAAATACCATTCCCAATAGTATTTCCAATACTATGTGGGATTGAGCATTACCAACATTTGTTTCCAATACAATGTGATTATTCAAGAAACAATTAACAATCATGCACCTTAAAACAACTGAATCAACAACCAATTGCATTAGTATTATACGATTAAATATGTCATAATTAAAAGTCAATCTACAATCAATCACGATTATTGCAATTTTAATCAAAACATTCAAAATAATATCACTATTTAAGGCTCAATCCCACATAGTATTGGGAACAAGTGTTGGTAATGATCAAATCCCACATAGTATTGGAAACACTATTGGTAATGGTATTTAAGGCTTGGCTTTCCCACTTTCTTATTGAGTGATAGAGAACAAGGGGACTCTCACGCGCCGCCGCCGCCGCCGTCTCGTCTCGTGGTCGTGGTCATACGTGTCTTCGACACGTCCGCGCGGATACTATCTTTTTAGAGAAAATTCTTAAGAAACAAAATCTTTTTTTTTTAACTATCACAACTAATTTTCGCAACGAATTTGGAAAATCGTAACGACAACTGTAGACTATCGCAACAACAAATGTAGACTATCGCAACGAATTTGGAAAATCGCAACGAATTTAGAAAATCGCAACGACAACTGTAGACTATCGCAACGCGAAATGGAAAATCGCAACGCGATTTTCAACTATCGCAACGCGAATTTGCGATAGTGGAGATCGCAATGCAAATTAGAGATCGCATTACGATTTTGTTGGTCATTTTCGTAAATCCAAAAAAAAATTAGTCAAAATCGTATATTATCTGAGATTTTTGGTCACTGAAGTTATTTTCTCTTTTTTTTATTGTCACATCGGTACATGTAGATGAAATACGTATTTAACCCTTCGTCTTATATTTAACACGATCTATCATATAGATTTGATTTTATCTAAAACATAATTTCTCAAGAATTGGATTCAAGTTTCATATATCGTTTGACTTTTATAAACATAATAAAATCCTATCAGAATAATTATAATTTAATTTCCTAAAACGTAATTAAAATATTATATTTTGAACAAAAGTGAGCGTCATTCCAGGCAGACTTTCATCTTTTAAAAATTTAAAATTATTATATATTTTAATTTTTATATTTTTTTAATGAAAATTTATTTTTGTCCTTTAGAATTTTGAAAATTTAAGTTTATCATCTGAAATTTTATAAGTTTAAATTCGTCATTTCTAACATAAAATTCTATGTTCATATTTGGATATGTTGTTTTATCAAATTTTAAAATATGAATATAATGATGATTTTAAATGAGTTGGGATTTAAATTTATGCATGGCAATGAACACTTAATCACTCTTGTAGTCGTTAGTGTTTGAATTTTACCTCTAAGAATAACAATGATTTATTGTATAAGAATTGTGTTTCCTATGAAGATACATGTTCATTTAATAATTAATTACAACCCTAGGTGATGAATAAGTAAGGTTTAGTTCGGCTAGCCTTTTATAAGCCTTATGACTTTTTTGGTCGAATGATTAACATGGTTCGGCCTCTTGGAATGCTTGAATAAGTGTGTTCTTTGCTTGACCGAATAGGCTTGTTGCTCTTCATCCTTGGTACTAAAATGTTTGGTTTAGAAGGCTTGGACAAATGGTTACAACTCCTTTGAGAAATGGCGCCTAGTTTGAATTCAAAGAAAGGAACATGCATTTTTAATGAATGCACATGTCTCTTTGCTTGATGTGCTCTTCCATGCCTTGCTTATGGTGTTCCCTCGGCCATATGCTTATCACATGGTATGTGTATGCTAGATAATGACATAGGTAGCTAGCTAGGTACATAGTGTCACTTCAGCTGCCTCCACTTACCTTAAGTCCTCAGCTCAGCAATTGTAGTCCTCAACAACTCTCCAGCTAATGTCAGCTACTCTCCAACTAATATCAGCTACTCTCCCAGCTAATGTTAGCTATCCTTAAGCTAGGATCCTTATGTTTGTGCTCCATTTAGCTGCTTGTCATCACTTTGAGCTATCCATGAGCTGTCATGCTTGTTGTTTAGCTTTGCCAAGCTGCCATAAGGTGCCTTACCAATGTATATACCTATGGAAACAAAGAAAACAAACAAATGAGACATGTGTGAGCTAGAGTCAATCCAAATGCTTGTTGTCGCCTATGTTAACCATGCAAATGAGCTAAAGATGAATGCATGAGCTATCATAAACATAGCATAAGCTAAAGAATGATGCAAACTCATAATAATAACATAGATTAAGCTAGGAATGAAGGTTATTAATAACACATGGATAGTATAAAACTAAGTATAGGAATGTGGGGCTACTATCATGCTTTATATTCAATAGTCATGCATTGTATGAAGATGTTCCTACATAGTTAATGAACATAGAATGCATAACATATGTTAATAAGGCATAACAATAAATGATGATATGGACATAATATATCAAATTAATGCCAAGTATAAAATGTAAAGAGGAAAAGAACGAAAAGATTGAGAGAACTCCCTTAGTCTTCAACCATGAATAAGATGTTGTTAAGAAGAGGAGTAGGTGCAAGAATGGGATTGTATAAATAAATATTTACAATTAAATTTAAACATAAATTTCAACCATTCGATTTGAAATTCATAAATTGAACTCAATTTTTAAAAATAAAACTATTATTATAAAATATGACTCATCAACTCGATTAACTTAAAAATTCTTAATTCGATTTGATTTGGTTAAATATTCATCCTTATTTACAATTTCATCCTTGACACCAGCACATGATTTGGCATCCTTCTAGATGTGAGTTATAAAGTGATTCCCTTCCTTGTGTAGCAGCTCTTTGCATTATAAAGTGATTCCCTTCGTCTTATATTTTACACGATCTATCATATAGATTTGCTTTTATCTAAAACATAATTTCTCAAGAATTGGATTCAAGTTTCATATATCTTTTGACTTTTATAAACATAATAAAAATCCTATGTGTATAATTATAATTTAATTTCCTAAAACGTAATTAAAATATTATATTTTGAACAAAAGTTATATACTGGTGAGATGTTAAAAGGATTGTTGACTAGTTAAATAGAATTAGGTTCTATAATCCATCATTCATCTCATTACCTAACGAATAAAGAATCCAAAATAACTTTATCAAAACAACGCCGAAGTATCTTTGTTTATATATATATATAAAGTAAAGTTTATCAGTTTCATTAGAAAAATAATTTTAACGTACCAGGAGAACTTGAGAATACCTAAAATGTCAGAGTGGGTAAAAGCTTACGGTAACATTTTTATCAAATTTATGAAATTGATAAAATTTATCGAAATAGTGAGCGTCATTCCGGACTTTCATCTTTTAAAAATTTAAAATTATTATATATTTTAATTTTTATACATTTTAATGAAAATTTATTTTTGTCCTTTAGAATTTTGAAAATTTAAGTTTATCATCTGAAATTTTATAAGTTTAAATTCGTCATTTCTAACATAAAATTCTATGTTCATCTCTGGATCTATTGGTTTATCAAATTTTAAAATATGATTATAATGATCATTTTAAATTAGTTGGTATTTAAATTTATACATGGCAATGAACGCTTAATCACTCTTGTAGTCGTTAGTGCTTGAATTTGTTACCTCTAAGAATAACAATGATTCTTTTAACTACTGAGGTAAATTGATTTGTGCAATCTTAAGTAATGATTTTTATTTTATTTTATTTGAATATTGTATAAATATGAAATACAATTAACACTCTTAAAATGTGTTTTTTATAATCTTAAGCAATGTCATGATTTAAACTAGATAAGAACATTGTCATTGTTACCTCTCTGTCTTCTTCAACATTGGCTCTAATCATGGCTATCTACATTTCCTTGAAGTAGTCAACAGTTCTGCTCCCTTGTTTAAGATTATGGAGTTTGTGGAATAGGTCTATGTTGGAATTGATGAAGCTTAATTGAACAACCGAATAATTGTCAAGAGGGGATGAAATGGCTAATTGAAAAATTTTGGGTATGGAGGAGAAAGGATAGGAGAATTTGCACAATGATTTATAGTGATTCGACTTTTAAACCAAATCTACATCCACTACCTTAGCTCCACACTAAGAATTTTCTAACAAATTCACTAATTTGTTCTTTCTTTTTCCAGGACAAAGTGATAACCTTTACAAAACCCTTAGTTTTTCAATGGCTAAACTAAAACCACTTCCTTTTACATAGGTTGAAAGATGTAAACAATAAAAACTCAGCAATATAGGTGTTTACAAGAATTAAGCTCACAAGAAAACAATAGAAAGATTTACAATGAGCTCAAAAATACTTATGTACAGGAGAAAAAGAAAAATAAGAGTGAAAGAACTTTCTCTTGATCTCAATTGCTTGGATAGGTGTTGTAACCTTCTTCAAGTGTCCTCAACTTGTTTTTATATGTTGGAATGAGTTTTTGACTGTTTCTAGCCGTTGGGGATGTTTTGGAACCGTTTGGGATTAATTTTCTGCAAAATAAAAATGCCCAGTATTGATACTCCTTTTATGAGTCTCGGTACTACCTTTATAATTTTTTTATATAAACTAGTTGTTGAAGACTGTTGGGCTTGACCAATATCGATACTATGCTTCATGGTATCGATACCACTGTGTAAATTAATATCAGCACCCCTTGAGTATCGGTACCTATTTTTCATTCTGGAATTTGAGCAATTAGGAAAACAACCGGCAGTGTCGATACTACCTATAGAGTATCGATACTTCTCTTATCTTTGGAATCGATACCATATGAACAATATCAGTATTATTCATGTAGAATCGATACAGTAAGAACAGTATCGGTACTACATACCCAGAAAAATGTTTTGTGCTCAAATTCTAGTTTAATGGACTTTGAATTATTTTCAAAAAACTTTGAACAAATTCAATCAAGTCTAAAAACATTTTTCCTTAATTTGTTATATCAAAATATTATAAAACATGGTTTAACAATCTCTCCCTTTTTTATATAACAAAACATTTGAAAAATTGTTTTAGCAAAACTCCCCCTTAATAAAATATTTCATGAAAAAGAGAAATATTTGGAAAATATTAAAGCTCCCCCTTTTTCATTGAGAAATTGAATTTTTCAAACCTATACTTCTTCCCCTTTTTGTTATATAAAATATAATTCAAATTTAAAGTTCAAGAATAACAATGGAGAGTAAGTAAAAAGTTTAGCATAAAATCATTCGAAAAATCAAAACTCCCCTTCAATAAAAGTATTCCAAGAAAACTTTTGACAAAAAAGTTTAACACATAAAAGAATATTGAATTTCAATTAAAAGAAAACACATTAGTAGTACATAAAATTCAATAAATCAAAGTCTAATATACTTTATGCAATACCATTTTTTTTGTATTTAAGTGCATGTGCGTAAAGCTATCAAAAACTGTTATGCATTTGAAAAATTGATATCAATTGTTAGAGAGATATCATTTGCAACAAATCACATGCATAAACATTTAAATTAAGGTCAAAAATTAAATTTTGTAAAAACAAAGCATTAAAACCAATTTTGACCAAAATTCATTATGATAAACAAACATTTATGAAAAAACATTAAAACTTTAGAAAATGTTCATCACAACACTTTTTAACATACATGAGATAGAAACATAAAATTATTTAAAATCAAAACTCGTGCATGATTAAACTAAACTCGTCCATTCCATATCAAGTGTGGCTAGAGCATTTGAATATCTTCACTTTCATCACCATTGCTCCTACACACCTACAAGAGACATTTATGTGGATTTTGGTATCCAAATTGCTTTGGATCCTTGAACGTTAGTTTCAATGCCCCTTGTTCCCTTAGGAAACCATACTTGTTTAATTTTAAAATGTTTTCCTTTCTTTAAAGGACAAGTATGTTCTTTGTGACCATGATAATGACAATGTAAGCATTTTGTCATTATGAAATTAGATGAATTATTTAAAATGATTTCCTTTTCTTTTGTTAAACACTCAAGCTTAACCTTTAAATCAAAACTTTCTTTTTCAAATTTTCAATTTTCATTTTTGAAAGCTCTAAATTCTTTTTCAAAATTTCATTTTGTTTTTCAAAATCAACTTTTTCTTTCAAAAGAAAATCATTTTTAGCTTTAAGTTTTAAAATCATTTCCTTGTATTTAGAATTCATGGTCTCAAACTCCAAAAATAATTCAACATATGCATCTTGTAACTCATTAAAAGAACATGAATAAGATTTATTAGAGTTAGAAGATACCTTGGGCTCTTCAAGAGCCATTAAGCACACCACCTTTGTTGGTTCTTCTTTCTTGTTTCCATGGAACTTTTCGAGCCTACTCCAAAGATCCTTGGCATTTGAACGAGAAGAAAATCCTTCATAGACATCGAAACCAAATGAACAAAACAATATGTGCATGACGTTAGCATTTTGTTAAGTTTTCTTCTGTTCTTGGGTACTCCACTCATTCGTCTTCTTCTTTGGAGAAGAGTAGCCATTCTTGATTATCTCCCACGCATCAAGATCATTGTATTGGATGAATAGATTCATTAATTTCTTCCAATAATGGTAGTTGGATCCATTGAAGTATGGACACTTGTCGATCGGTTAGGAGTCTTCCATGTGGAACGAGTAGTAGGTAGAAGTCTTCTTCTCGGTTGTGTCGAAAATAGATAGAGCTTCTTCAATGATCATCTTAAGGTTGTTAGACCTTATAATGAGCCAAGCTCTAATACCAATTATTGGGATTGATTAAGCTCAATTGAACAAATGAATAATTGCCAATAGGGGTGAAATGGCCTATTGAAAAATTTTGGGTATGGAGGAGAAATGATAGGAGCATTTGCACAATGATTTATAGTGGCTAGACTTCTAAACCAAGTCTACATCCACTACCTTAGCTCTACACTAAGGATTTTATAACAAATTCATTAATTTGTTCTTTCTTTTTCTATGACAAAGAGATAACATTTACAAAACCCTTAGTTTTTCAATGGCTAAACTAAAATAACTCCCTTTTACAAAGGTTAAAAGATGTAAACAATAAAACCTCACAAAAGTAGGTTTTTACAAGAATTAAGCTCACAAGAAAATAATAGAAAGATTTACAATGAGCTCAAAAATACTTATGTACAAGAGAAAAGGAAAAAAAAAGTAAAATAACTTTTCTCTTTATCTCAATTGCTTAGATGTGTGTTGTAACCTTCTTCAAGTGTTATCAACTTATTTTTATATGTTCAAATGAGTTGGGAGTCTTCCATGTGGAACGAGCTGGAGGTAGAAGTCATCTTCTCGGTTGTGTCGAAAATGGATAGAGCTTCTTCAAGGATCGTCTCAGGATTGTTAAACCTTCTAATGAGTCAAGCTCTGATACCAATTGTTAGGATTCAAATGAAGCTCAATTGAACAACTGAGTCTACATCTACTACCTTAGCTCCTCACTTAGGATTTTCTAACAAATCCACTAATTTTTCTTTCTTTTTCCAGGAAAAAGAGATAACATTTACAACTCCCTAGCTTTTCAAAGGCTAAGCTATAACCAATCCCCTTTACAAAGGTTAAAAGATCTAAACAAAAAACACCTCTCAAAAGGAAGGTGTTTACAAAAATTAAACTCACAAGAAAACTATTAAAAGATTTTCAATGAGCTCAAACACATATGTACAATAGAAAATGAAAGATAAAGAGTGAAATAGTTTTTCTCTTGATCTTTATTGCTTAGATAGGTGTTGTAACCTTCTTCAAGTGTCCTCAACTTATTTTTATATGTTGGAATGAGTTTGTGTTCGTTTCTATCCGTTGGAGATGTTTTGGAGCCATTGGGGATCAATTTTCTACAAAATAAAACTACCTAGAATAGGGAGTATCAGTACTCCTTTCATGAGTATCGGTACTATCTTTATAATTTTTTAAATAAACTAGCCGTTGAAGACCGTTGGGATTGACCAGTATCGATACTATGCGTCATGGTATCGATACCATTGTGTAAAGTAGTATCGATACCCCTTGAGTATGAGTACCTATTTTTCATTCTGGAATTTGAGCAATTTGGAAAACAATTGGTAGTATCAATACTACCTATAGAGTATCAATACTTCTCTTACCTTTGGTATCGGTACCACATGAACAATATCGATATTGTTCATGTAGTATCGATACTATAAGAACAATATCGGTACTATATACCTAAAAAACTATTTTGTGCTAAAATTCTAGTTTAATGGACTTTGAATTATTTTTTGAAAAACTTTGAACAAATTCAATCAAGTCTAAAAACATTTTTCCTTAATTTGTTATATCAAAATATTATAAAACATGGTTCAACAATCTCTATGATAATGGACTAGTATACACCTTCTCATGATGGTCTCTCTATATATTGATGGGGCTCACCATTTCTTCTTCTAGTACTCACCAATTGATCCCACCAAACAAGAGCATAATCAATTAACTCTATGACTTCCATTCGAACCTTCTTTTGTTCTGAATAATTATGACATTCAAATACATGTTCCACTTTGGTTTCCCAATCAAGATAAGCTTCTGGATCCATATTTCCTTGGATTGCAGAGATGTTTGCTCTAATTTTGTTTAGGTTGTCATCAAAGGAATAATGAGCTCCTTGTTCTCTCGGATGATTCCTCCTTGATCCTAATGAAACTTGGTTAACTTCAGCGTTGTCCACATTTTCAATTTATTCATCTTGTCTTTGTTAAGGTTGCCTCCTTATAACACCAAAAGATGCCTCCATTTGATCTATCCATTCATGAATAGGTTTGATCTCCAATATGATTAATTTTTCCATCCAACATGATTGCTTGTGCTTATAAGTTTGGTACTTCTCCACTAGGTAACTAACTTAATTCTCGAGACATGGTTAGTGAAATAATAAAGAATTGTGTATAAGGACCTTACTGAAAGTACTCTCACAAAAAGCCTCACAAGAACACTCCAAAGAAATTGAAATACCACTCAATTCACTAGTGTTTGCACTCTAGGACTAAATGGCTTTTACACATCATCTTCTGATCTCACACACTCAAGCATTTCTCAACTTGATCTCTTCCCTCCAAGGTTCTTTGTAGACTTACTCAAAACTTCTCAAGTAGTATTTACTTGTTGTATGTCAGCTACAAAAGGGTTTGTAGGAATGAAAAACAAATATAATGTATAGGGTGACTTAGAAATAGAAAAAAGAAAGAAAATTGTAACACCCCGACCCGGATCCGAGTTCGAGGTGTCACATTGACTTTTCAAAAATGGTTTTCATTACAAATTGGCTAAAATTTAAATTCACATTTCAAGAAATTGAATATTTTGCATTAATTAAAATCAATTGGTTTATAAAACATATCAGAGCATAAACAACTTAAATCTCTTAGTACATGCCAACTATATTTAATATAACAAAATACACATGATTCATAAATCTTTTCTGATCTAAACTTCGAAAATGAGAGTCTGACTTGTCTTGCTTCTCTTTGCTCCTTAATCTTCTCGAAACCTACGTGTGAAACATTCACACGCTAAGTAGACGACTTAGTGAGGCATAATAAACACATATAATGCTATTTATATATCCTAACAATGCATGTATATTTTATACTGTCATATCATACAACTCATATACTTTTTTATTTAACAAATATATACATATATCATTTATGTTTTTATCATGCTCATATATTATTATTATCATTCATATCTCTTAGTCATATGTTCTTGTACCTAACATTTTTAACCATACAACACACACATCATCATATCATTCTTGTAACACCATTCATATCACAAAAGCATATACATCACATATATTGTATTTGTGGTCATATGTTTATTAGTCGTAGCCCATGTACACATGTGAGAACTAAAGATATGTGAGTACATAGAGGTTGTGTACATATGCTGTCACTATAGCTCGTATAATTCCCAGTTAGTGGCATATGAAATTTGTCCTGAATGACCACATAGATGTCCCGAAGGACTACATATCACATATATGTCCCGAATGACCACTCCTTAAGGACCACATACATATTCCAATGGACCAAATAGGTGTACCGAAGTACAGCATATATGTTCCAAAGGATTACATATATTTCCCGAAGGACCAAGTAGAACCCTCGACTCTTGGCATAACAACTATATCTCTTGCTCTCATGACACATAACATGGGCATTATCATTTATATTATTTCACATATTCATAGGCACGTGATTCGATTCACTTACGTGTAAAACATTTTCATATGATTCACATTCACATATACTTTTCCTCATATATCTCATATAATGTCTCAAGTCTTGTGATCATGTAAACACATCACTTATTTTCATATAGCTCATATAATTCATATCATATGGCTTATATCTTATTCTTATATCATCACATATATCATCTATACTCATTCACATATATACTAACATATACTAACATATATCATGTAACATATACAATAACCAATAACATATACACTCATATCAAACACATACTTATATTTATGAATTCATGCATTCTAATATAGGAAATAGACTCGTCACAAGTCTTATTTCCATCAACTATCATATATCAACTAGTATGCACTCACCTGGCCTCACTAGTCAATACCGATCTCTTATCTCTTCTCGATGACTATTACTTGCAAAGATTCTTATTGTTGCAAGCTAATCAAAGCACTAATTTCTAAATTCTAGCTCAAGTAATATCGGTACTACAAGCACAGTACCGATACCTCTATGCTTGTAATATCGATACCCTTCCACGGTATCATACCCAATTTCGATTATGTTATCCTTATTTCAAAATGGTACTGATACTTTCTAGATGATATCGATACCCCCAGTATCGATACTCTTTGAACAATTTATAAATTTTAGCCTTATGGTTTCGATACTCATTCAACAAGTATCGATACCCATACCCCAATTAACACTCATTTCCTCTTTAAAGTATCGGCACTGAATGAACATTATTTATACCCCTGGCCCAGAATTCACTCCTTTAACCCGAAAATCAACCATTACCTAACTAAATTCCTTATTTTACTCTTTTTCATGCCTTTAAACTTAACCACACTTATACAAATTAACTTATTTCACTTTAATTCATCATAACATCCCATATATAACTATTATACTTGAATTCAATAATCATGCCAAATAATCAACATGTTCCAAATTCAGTTCTAACACTTTGAATTTCTTATTTCTATTCATGAAAAGTCAAATTTAATCTCAAAACTCATTTACTAACTTCTTTCCATAATTTCACTTAACCACCCCTTATATTAAATCTTCTATAACTTCCTTATCTTTTATTTTCTATCTCCTTTTAAGTTCCCATTGTCTTTCCTAATGCTCCATTAATCAAAACCATTCTTTTAATTGCAAGAAAACCATGTGAATATTAAACTCACCTTATATATAAAGACACGGAAGAGAAGAAGATAACCAGGTTCTAGACTTCTCTTTTCCTTTTTATCCCATTCCACGTGTTTAATATCCCTTATAAAGGGAACATAAAAATCATTCCTATGAAAAGACAAATTTACCATTTACTTCATTCAATATTTACTAAACCATCCTTCACAAAATATTCCCAATTAAGTCCTTGAACTATTCAATTTTTTAAAATCAAACCTTGAAGTTTCAAAACTTACATTTTAGTCACTAGTCCTGATTTTGGAATGTTACAAATCTCCCCTCCTTTTTAAGAAAATTCATTCTCGAATTTTCACTGCACACATCGATAAGAACAAATTTTCTAGTGTTCTCTTGTTGCTTCCTCTACTTTAATCTTTCGTGATTACTGCTAATAAATTTGCCATTTTACTTCTTCAACTCTTCACCTACAGTCGACCTTAATCATCTATATAATATCACTCATCATATAGACAGGAATTTCAAAATTTTACCACTTAAGATCATGAGTCAATTGTTTCTTTTCGTCATTCTCTAAATACTTTGTCTCATTAACCAAACCTTTACTCTTATAAAATCCTTGTCTAAATTACGATACACGTAATCTTTTCATGTAACTTTACGTATTTATCCAATGAATATTCACCTTTTATCCTCAAGGTTGCTAACTTACTCCATTTCCTCATACAAATCTCTATTTAGTCTCTAAAGAAATTCTGATACATACTTTATAACAACTCTTTCTCATTCCACTAAGAAGGTAAAATTTTCCTACCTTAATATCAAACTTATAATTTACACCTCCATATACCCCTTGTCATATTTGATCCTTTAAATTCCATCTTCCATTTCCTGATCTATTTATTACTCCACAAATCAAGATCTCTTTGTAAAACAGATCATATCTTTTCCTTCAAGCTCTCATTCTCTTTTCATATCACTTATAATTATCCCTGATCACCAACTTTTATCACATTTTCATAACTTTAATAGTTAATACTACTTACACAAACTTTATTCTTTGTAGAATCTTTATTCGAATCACAATACACATATCCCCTTTTATCATCTTAAACTTTTCTATCAATCCTTAACTTCTTTCAAACATATGAATCCTTATCTCCTTCACTATATCACATTTACATGATCAAAATACATAACCATATCCAAATCCACGCCATACTTAGATAGTTTAACCTGACATAATCTTCTAATCCTTTAACTCTAATATACTTACTATCACATAACTTTGTTGGTCAGCACCAGTTCTTTCAATCTAGAGTGTAAACCTTCATCAAACCTTTCATATACATTATTTCTAGTCAAAATTTACTCATCACTAATTTACTTAACTTATCAAACCTGCATTCTTACTCATACACAATGCAATCTCCTTTGTTCAAACTCAAATATTCCAACTTCCTTTGTCTTATAAATTGATCACCGACGTACCCATTCTTAAACTCTTCCGAAACAAGATCTACATCACTTGATCATTTAATATTCTCATGATATCATCTATCCCCTCTACTCTATCTTATCAGCGTAGCAAAGTAACTACTCTACTTCAAAATGATGGAGATCCTCAAACACTATTCAGAGGCATTTTCAATCTCTTAAAAATAATCCTTAATATGATAAAAACAATTTCTGAGGTGTTCGCTCTTCATTCTGCCTGGTCGGGCAGGTGAATTGCTACCACCATTAGATCTATCACTTCTTACTTTCTTCAAAAATTCTCATAATCAGATTACTACTATATCATACTAATCTTATTCTATTAGCAAGACAACATACTCCTTACACTATCAGATCATAAATTTTTCACCTTGTGTTGGAATGTACACATTTTAAAACTCATTTGACTTCGGTTTAAGCCTAGAATCGACTAAACCTTAGCTATAATACCATTAATTATAACACCTCAACCCATATCCGACCTGGATCCGAGTCCGAGGTGTCACATTGACTTTTCAAAACGTTTTTCTTTACAAATTGGCTAAATTTTAAATTCACATATCAAGAAATTGAATATTTTGCATTAATTAAATCAATTGGTTTTACAAAATATATCAGAGCATAATCAACTTAAATATCTTAGTACATGCCAACTATATTTAATATAACAAAATACACATGACTCATAACTCTTTTTTGATCTGAACTTCGGAAATGAGAGTCTGATCTGTCTTGCTCCTCTTTGCTCCTTAATATTCTCGAAACCTACGTGTGAAACATTTACACGCTAAGTCGATGACTTAGTGAGGCATAATAAACACATATAATGCAGTTTATATCTCCTAACAATGCATGCATATTTTATACTATCATATCATACAACTCATATACTTTTCATATAACAAATACATACATATCATCATTTATGTTTTTATCATGCACATATATTATTATCATTCATATCTCTTAGTCATATGTTCTTGTACCTAACATTCTTAACCATACAACACACACATCATCATATCATTCTTGTAACACCTTTTATATCACAAAAGCATATACATCACATATATTGTATTTGTTGCCATCTCTTTATTAGCCGTAGCCCATGTACACATGTGAGAACTAAAGATATGTGAGTACATAGAGGTTGTGCACATATGCTGTCACCACAGCTCGCATAATTCCCACTTAGTGGCATATGAAATTTGTCCCGAATGACCATATAGATGTCCCGAAGGACCACATATCACATATATATCCCGAATGACCACTCCTTAAGGACCACATACATTTCAATGGACCAAATAGGTGTACCGAAGTACCATATACATGTAAAACATTTTCATATAATTCACATTCACATATCAATCACATATACTTTTCCTCATATATCTCATATCATGTCTCAAGTCTTGTGATCATGTAAACAATCATATAACTCATATCATATGGGTTATATCTTATTCTTATATCATCACATATATTATCTATGCTCATTCACATATACACTAACATATACTAACATATATCATGTAACATATACAATAACCAACAACACATACACTCATATCAAACACATGCTTATATTTATGAATACATGCATTCTAATATAGAAAATAGACTCGTCACAAGTCTTATTTCCATCAACTATCATATATCAACTAGTATGCATTCACCTGGCCTTACTAGTCAATATCGATCTATTATCTCTTCTCGATGACTATTACTTGGTTGACTTGTCCAGAATTTGCTCTCGATCGTTATCTACACGAATACAAAATCCAATAAATATCGGAATTCGAATTACTTGCAAAGATTCTTACTATTGCAAGTTAATCAAAGCACTAATTTCTAAATTCCAGCTCAAATAGTATCAGTACTACAAGCACAATATCGATATCTTTATGCTTGTAGTATCGATACCCTTCCACGGTATCGATACCCAATTTCGATTCTGCTATCCTTACTTCAAAATGTTACCGATACTTGCTAGATGGTATCGATACCCCCAGTATCGATACTACTCATTTGGTATCGATACTCATTCAACAAGTATTGATACCCATACCCCAATTAACATTCATTTCATCTTTGAAGTATCGGTACTGAATGAACAATACCGATACCCCAGGCCCATAATTTACTCCTTTAACCCGGAAATCAACCATTACCCAGCTAAATTCCTTATTTTACTCTTCTTTCATGCCTTTAAACTTAACCACACTTATACAAATTAACTTTTTCACTTTAACTCATCATAACATCCCATATATAACTATTATACTTGAATTCAATAATCATGCCAAATAATCAACATGTTCCAAATTCAGTTATAACACTTTGAATTTCTTATTTCTATTCATGACAAGTCAAATTTAATCTCAAAACTCATTTACTAACTTCTTTCCATAATTTCACTTAACCACCCCTTATATTAAATCTTCCATAACTTCCTTATATTTTATTTTCTATCTCCTTTTAAGTTCCCATAGTCTTTCCTAATACTCCATTAATCAAAACCATTCTTTTAATTGCAAGAAAACCAGTTGAAAATCAAACTCACCTTATATATGAAGACACGGGAAGAGAAGAAGATAACCAGGTTCCAGACTTCTCTTTTCCTTTTTATCCCATTCCACGTGTTTAATATCCCTTTATTTCATTTAATATTTACTAAACCATCATTCACAAAATATTCTCAATTAAATCCTTGAACTTTTTAATTTTTTGAAATCAAACCTCGAAGTTTCAAAACTTATATTTTACTCACTAGTCCTAATTTTGGGATGTTACAAAAATGTTACATACAAAACAAGTTACTTACAACCTCACTATTACCACAATCAAGTCTTCAAATGATGCTTACTTTGCTTGATAAGTGAAGTTGATGTTGCTTGTGCCTTTTGAACCATTCTTCGTTGTTGTGTTTTATTTTTGAAGTCTTTTTATTTTCTTTGAAACTTTGAACTCCTTTTGTTATTTTGGAGCCTTCTTGCTTTGAACTTCACTTGCACTTCTTTTTGTTCTTTTTCTTCTTTTTGATGGTAGAGCTTCACTTCTTTTTGTTGTTGTTGCAGTTTGCTTCTTCCACCAATGCTCTAAATACTACTTGATGTAAGGTAGACTACCTCCTGATTGTGGATCTAGGAAGGAAGCAAACAACCTGCAAAGTAAGCGAATAGATGCTAATCAGAGTGGCTTGGATAGTTGATGAAGGGTGATGTAGGTGGGCTTGAAATGATGAAGTAAAGGGCTAGTTTTGATGTTATGGCCGTAGGGAATGGTTAAGAAGAAAAGGAAAGGTGATGGTGAAGTTGTATCTTGAAGAAATGCTCAAAGAATAACCTATACTAAAAAGTATATACCCAACCTTTATAAGCTCTCTTAAGATGTAGTAAATAAGGACTTTGACCTATTAGATATATGATCCAAGAGCCTCAAGTATCTATGGAAATGAAAAAGGGGTGATACCACAAGTATCGCTACTTGATAAGTCGATAAATTCACAAAGGACTAAGGAATGAAGAGTTAAACTCTCAATTGTATTAAAGCTCAAAGATGGGTACCTTACAAAGCCAAGGCATTGGCTATTTATTCAAAATGAAGAGACTAGATCGAATGGTTATGTATGGATTCGACAAAGGTGTTTCCTATGAAGATAGATGTTCATTTAATGATTAATTACAACCCCTAGTAATGAATAAGTGAGGTGTTGATTCGGCTAGCCTTTCATAAGCCTTATGACTTCTTTTGGTCGAATGATTAATATGGTTCGGTCTCTTGGAATGCTTGAATAAGTGTGTGCTTTGCTTGGTCGAATAGGTTTGTTGCTCTTTATCCTTGGCGCCTAAAATGTGTGGTTGAAAAGGCTTGGACAAATGGTTACAACTCCATTGAGAAATGGCACCTAGTTTGAATTCAAAGAAAGGCACATGTATTTTTAATGAATGCACATGTCTCCTTGCTTAATGTGCTCTTCCATGCTTTGCTTATGGCGTTCCCTCGGCCATATGTTTTTCACATGTTATGTGTATGCTATGTAATGACATAAGTAGCTAGCTCGATACCTAGTGTCACTCCAGCTGCCTCCAGTTACCTCATGTACTCAGCTCAGTTATTGTAGTCCTCAACTACTCTCCAGCTAATGCCAGCTACTCTCCAGCTAATGTTAGATAACCTTGAGCTAGGATCCTTATGTTTGAGCTCCATTCAGCTGCTTGTCATCACTTCGAGCTATCCATGAGTTGTCATGCTTGTTGTTTAGCTTTTCCAAGCTTCCATATGGTGCCTTACCAATGTGTATACCTATGGAAACAAAGAAAACAAACAAATGAGACATGTGTGAGCTATAATCAATCCAAATGCTTGCTTCCACCTATGTTAACCATGCAAATGAGCTAAGGATGAATGCATGAGCTATCATAAACATAGCATAAGCTAAGGAATGATGCAAACTCATAATAATAACATATATTAAGCTAGGAATGAAAGTAATTAATAACACATGCATAGTATAAAACTAAGTATAGGAATGTGGGGCTACTATCATGCTTTATATTCAATAGTCATGCATAGTATGAAGATGTTCGTACATAATTAACAACCTGAACATAGAATGCATAACATATGTTAATAAGGCATAACAATAAATGATGATATGGACATAATATATCAAATTAATGCTAAGTATAAAATGTAAAGAGAAAAAGAACGAAAAGATTGAGAGAACTCCCTTAGTCTTCAACCATGAATAAGATGTTAAGAAGAGGAGTAGGTGCAAGAATGGGATTGTATAAATAAATATTTACAATTAAATTTAAACATAAACTCCAACAACTCGACTTGAAATTCATAAATTCAACTCAATTTTTTAAATAAAACTATTATTATAAAATATGACTAATCAACTCAATTAACTCAAAATTTCTTAATTCAATTCGATTCGATTAAACATTCACCCCTATTTACAATTTCATCCTCGACACCAACACATGATTTGACATCCTTCTAGATGTGAGTTAGAAAGTGATTCCCATCCTTGTGTAGCATCTCTTTGCATTATAAAATTACACGGAGATATCGATTGTAAAATTCTATTCACAACCAACAAAGATTAATCAAACTTCAGAATCCACTATCCCATGTCCATTCCCCCTTATATAAAGCAGCCAAACAAAGCTAGCGGAGTCATCACATGCACATCGACAAACCAGCAAAAAAAAATCAAAGAAAGTGATGGGCTCCATAGCAACTCGTAGGAGAGAACTAAGTGGCGAGAGCAATTGGGAGGATCTATTGCATCCTCTGGACAGTGATCTCCGCCGCTATATAATTCACTACGGTGAAAGGGTTGGATCTGTCGGAGATCTCTACGACGATGATACCGGCAAACCGGACGCTTCAAAAGAAAACTTCTTCGAAGTGGCTTGTCTTATAAAAGGAAACAAGTTCAAGTATGTTGTGACTCACTTCCTTTATGCCGACTCCGAGTCTGAATGGTTTGGGTATGTGGCGGTGACCCCAGATGATGGCAAGGCTGTTGTGGGCAGGAGGGATATTTTGGTTGCTTGGAGAGGGACTAAAACTGACACAGAGTGGATCCACAACGCCAACTGTACTCCCAAACGAGCTACGGAATTGTTCGGGCCATCCACTGAAGCTATGGTGCAGACTGGCTTCCTCTCTCTTTATACTAGTGCCAGAACGCAGGTATTTCTCATATATTGTTTGTTTCTGATATCAATTCAGTCGAGAGATTGAAATTAATTAGAAAACTAAAATATTTTATGGTGATTAATAACTGCTATACTTCCTCGAAATCTCTTCCGTAAATTGTATCTATATCTTCTTTTTTATGTTAACTGAAACTTTTGGAAGAACTCCTCTAATGAAATCCTTTGAAGACTTCTCCCCTAATCAAAGCTTCAGAGGTTAATATCGTTAGATTAATAATAGCATTTGATATGATTTCTAATAAATCCACTTCAAATTTATTGTCAGACAAAAATATACGAAGAGACATCGGGTGAATCCAACCATCCTAAAACTTTCAAATTCACAAAATCACATTCTGACAAACTATTTTAATTTAGAGATTTTATAGTTATCTTCAATGTCGGGGTTATGATAGATATTTGTACATTGATAGACCAAATATATATATTGTATCCTTTATCTATTGATATAAAATTTTGCGTCTATCTCTATTATTAAATGATTAAATATCAGTTGATGAATATCTAGTATAACCCCAATACTAAATATCATTGTAATATCTTTAGGTTAAAATTGAAGAAAAAATTCTACTTCTTTTTACTCCCTTCATATCTAAAGATAAAAGGATATAATTCGTGGTTCAAAAATTGACTTTTTATTAATACGATTCTTTATCCAAATAAAGATGATAATATTCTAGCCCAAATGTTAGTATCAACAATAATATTTCTTTGTTTTATTTATTCAGGTCGTGAATGCAATAAGCGACCTAGTGAACAAGTACAAGAGTGAGGAAACAAGCATTACCGTAACAGGCTATAGCTTGGGCGCAGCACTCGCGACTCTAACTGCAATGGACATAGTGGCCAACAAAAAATTAAGTCGTCCATGGTCACGGCCTTCGTATACGGCGGTCCGCGTGTCGGAACCACCAGTCTGAAGAACAGATTCACGCAACTCGGCAACGGTGGTTCTCTTCATCTTCTGCGCATTCAGAATTCCTCGGACCCCGTTCCGAAACTCCCAAACAACTCGGTCTACGACTACACCCATGTGGGAGAAGAGCTGATGGTCGACACCAGCAAGTCGGACTACATGAAATGCAAAGACTCCTGTACTGCTCACGATCTGAACGTGTATCTGCATGGAGTTGCGGGTGTACAAGAACAAGGGTTTCGGCTGGCGGTTGATCTTGATATTGCACTTATGGACAAATATTTGGACTGTTTGAATGACACTAAAATTCCTCCAAAATGGTGGGACGTGGACGAGAATCGCAGAAAAATGGTTCAAAAGGATGGCGGCCACTGGGAGAAGAAATAGGTCTTCTCGTTGCTTGGTTAAATAACATTTTACTAATATAATGCATATTGTAATATGAATAAGGTTCCTTAATAAATTAGCAGTGGGTTTCGTGTTTGTCCGCAAAGTTCATGCTTCCTAGGTGGAAGTTTGTGCATCGAAGATTTCCTATTTGTCCTAGTCCATATGTACATAAATAAAAGGCGTGGAGTTATTTGTGTACGAGCTATATGTTTTTTATTTTATTTTAGGGTAAATTACTCTAATTATCAATGAACTTTACTCTCCCTTCTATTTCATTTACTATACTTTAAATTCGTTCAATTTTCGTATTAAACTTACTACATTTTGGTTTTTTGTCATTCCGCCATTAAATAGTTAATATCGTTAAAACGATATCGTTTTAGAAAAACTAAATTTTCACCAAAATGATGTCATTTTGCATCTATATAACAACTAATTTATAACGTAGTTAGTGAGAAAACGACAGAGTGACTAAAAAAATCAAATGTATTAAGTTCGCTGAGAAAATTGAACGGATTTTAAAGTATAGGGAGTAAAATAGGAGAGAGAGAGAGAGTAAGTTTAGTGATAGTTGGTGTAATTTACCCTTTATTTTATATATGTAATATATGTAAGAAGAGAAGAAGATTTCATGAAAGGTATGTGAGGTTTTAGGGAAAACTACACAAATGATCACTAACGTTTGAGTACTTTTTTTTATTAAAATTTCAAAATTTATATATTAGTCACTAGCGTTATTCATTTGCAATGTCACAAGTTTTATACTCATTGGGAGCATTATCCTTTTTTCCCTCTAGAGTTCTTTCCCCCCCTATAGATAAGATTAAGATTAGATTTAGAAATTGTCAAAAAAAATCGATAATCAAAATTATAATTTAAATATAGTTTAGTGACCTTCGATTTACTTACCCAAAAAATTCAAAAAAAATCAGCCGCGCAACAGATTAAGGTTTTTTTGGCCCAATACCCCAAACAGATTAATTATTTGGGTATTGGGCCAACATGGACTTTATTTTTGAAACTACAACACTCTCTACAGTGAATACCGAACTCGTCACCTCAAAGTGATAAGTTCCTGAATATATTATTTTTAAATTGTCCATGTGAAGTGGGCTTCACGTGGGATATTATTTTTTTATTATTAAAATGACTCGTCACCTCGGCGTGACAAGTTCGTTTAAAAATATTTTTTATAATTAAAAAATAAAATAAAAAGTATAAATTTAAAAAATTAAGTGAAACTGGTCACGTCGAGGTGACGAGATTCTTTAAATTCAAAAAAGTAACCATTGGTAAATGACTATTGGGCAACGGTCATTGCCAACAGTCACTTGGAATTCATCACCTTGAGGTAACGAGTTCGACCGGATAAAATCTAAAAAAAATGAAAATTAAAAAAATGCAAAGTAATAAAATAATTAGAAAAAAATAAATATTTACAAAGAAAATTTATTATATTTCCTAAGTTCTAGACGATGTCGTGGAGTGGTCGAATGATAATGTCGCGGGGCTCGTCAAGTATGCCGAGGTCGTAGGCTTTGACTACCGTCGTCGTTGTCTTGCCGAGGAGGTGTGCTTAACACACTCTAGGACCCACATTCGAAATGCAGTGATGGATTTATGACATTTGAAGCTATCATTGCCATAACTGGTTCGACTTGGCTTCTACTTTGTTGAACATATGGGATATGCTCCCACTCACCTGCAACCGAATATTCTGTCGAAGATGCTTGAGTGTATTGCGATGCATCCTATGAACCTCCAACTTAACTCAGTTGAGTCTCGGCTGAAGTATGAAACGGAGGATAGAAACAGAAACTAGCATGAGATGCATAATAGTACTCTTCAATTGTAGATGCTGAAGCGAAAGAAGACGACGAAGATGCTTTCTTCTTGGACTTGGACTTGGCGCATGTGTCCTAATGATATTTCCATTCTCCCATCTCTTCAGATGTCGTGAGATATGGTTTCTCATTTGCTTCGTGATTTTGGGGATAGGGAGAATAGTCAAAATCTAGGTCCAGCAATGTAATGTCGAGACGCGGGGGAACGATTGTTCAAGTTGATTTCACGCGTCGAGGTATATAGCGTGTTTCACCGGTCAATTTTGATATGTTTCCCACGCGTATCAATTATATGGACTGCGTCCATATCAACCATCTACGTAGAAATCTACTGATGCGACGCAAACTATCGTATCACTCTATCAGTAACGTGCCACCCAACAATCGCATAATGCAATAACGACATCACGACACACCATAAATGAAACCCCTCAAAAAAATCCCCTTAGCAATAACTGGTTGATCTCCACATCAACATATGGAAGCCAAGAGAACTGTAAATATTCAATATCAAAATTAGTATATATAAAGTTAAAAATATTAAAAAAAATCGTATCTCATACCGCATATCGACCGACAATGTCCATCCTCATTCGTATATCTCGTCCAGTGGCACCCGCCAACTTCGTCTCGAATATTTTATGACGCCATCTAATTTTTTTTAAATAAAAAATATTATAAACAAATAAAAAAATTAAATTTATTTAAAATTATCATAAAAAATAATTATCTTGCAGCCAGAGGAAACTCGATAGGGGTTGTTGTAATTGGCGTCATAAACATGAATCGATTCCAAGCCCACGATTGTAGCAGTATCGGACAGTCAGTGACATCGACTTTCGACTTGGTTGGACAATTGTAGCCTTGCAAAGCTCTCAGTACAGAAAGGCATCGCCGAGCCCCAACTGGTATTACTGCACACAACAAAGTCTTCCAAATATCGCATATACTGAGTATGCACCAAATTATCGGATTTATCCGATAATAATACCCCTCTGATCAGTTGGAGAAGATATGCTCGAGACGCAAAAATAACCTCCTCCTTAGTAGACTTGTCCGCACTTGGAATTTCGATTCCAACCATGTTATCCGTACCTGAAAGTTGTCGATGACTTCGAATGGTGGCCATTTTCCCAAAACTTGGTAGACCTACGATGCGGGGTCATACATGTTCTGACTCACCACGGGGGCTCCATTCACATAAACATCAAATTGTTAAGCGAAGTCTTCCAAATTACTCGCCACTTCACCACTCAGGAAGTGGAACGTGTGTGTCTCAGGTCACAAACGTTCAACCAAAGCCTCAATCAAAGCCGGTTACAACTTGAAGGCACGCACAAATATGGGTCGGAAATAGACTGGATTGCTGCAGATATATCAAGGTCCACTAATGCGACTCTTCGTATGTCATCCAACGCTTACGAATATTCCATTCATCATCTGGTCGGCGTACGATCGACGAAACATGAACGTTATCCAAGTGCAACATATATTCTCGGGTTGCCATTTTTTGAGATTTTTAGAGAATATATGTTTTCTTGTATTTTTTTGGATTTAGGGTTTGATGAAAAACCAAAACTCTAAACTTCTATTTATAGTCTTACATCCAACGATTATAAACGACTAGTTGGGAAAAATACCCGGCCTTTCTCATCACCTCGAGGTGACGAGTTCTAAGTGACTGTTGGCCATGACCGTTGGCCATATAGTCGTGACCAGTGACTACTTTTTTGAATGTGAAAAAACTCGTCACCTCGACATGATGAGTTTCACTTATTTTTTTTTAATTTATACTTTTTATTTTATTTTTGTAATTTAAAAAATTATTTTTTAAACGAACTCATCATACCGAGGTGATAAGTTATTTTAATAATAATAAAATAATAGTCCACATAAGACCAACATCACGGGGATAATTTAAAAATAATATATTCAGTAATTTATTACCTCGAGATGACGAATTCGATATTTACTAGAGTGTCATGGTTTCCAAAATAAAATCAAAATTAAGCCAATACCCTAAATAATTAACTCCATGATAGAATTGGAAAAAAAACCACGGATTAATCTCTCCAGGGCCCCACCATGTGGGACGGTGATTGCTGATTGGCCTATTCTTTTTTTTTAAATCCATTTTACCCAAACCCTTTACGGCCCACTGGATCCACCACTATACCAATACGTTGCCGTTTTAAACCTTCCCCATCCTTTCACCCCCCCCTCTCCATATCACTGACAGACATAGTCATCTTCATTTTCACTCCTTTGAATCTTGTCTGTAACCGAAAGCTGAAGGCAAAATAAGCTTCTTTGTTTTAGGCAACAACCTGATTAAGATCCGTTTTAGTATAAATCGGGTGATCGGGGTGCATTTTTCTCTTAGTTAATTCCATTTTTAAGAAGGAACTTAGAAATAGAAGCTTTGGATCAAAGCATCCAAGTTTTCTGTTTTTCAAATAAAAAATTCCACTGTGGGTATAAATAATTGAGGACGGGAAGAGAGTTGTGATGAACGGAATGGGCAGACAGGGGAGGATATCTGGTGCGTCAGGGTTGCAAGTGCACCATCAGAGACAATACTCTGATAACTTCTTGGAAACGACGTCGAATGGAAGATGGCTTCAGTCTGCCGGCCTTCAGCATCTTCATTCTTCTAACAACTCTATTCCTCCTCTTCAGGTCCTCACGCTTTTTTTTATAGATTTTTTTTTTCATGTTTTTGTTCCGGATATTGTGCAGATAACACAAAATGAAAATTTGTATCCACTTACACGTACTTCTTTTGGTATAAACGGAAAGTGTGGAATTTTTTAGATCTATAATTACGTGATTTTTGGTCTTAATGATAAGAGAAAATTGCGATACAAAAGTCCCCTTTTTTGGCACTAAAATAATTTATTTGTTTTTTAGATTCCATTTGGTTGGAACATAAATGGGGTTTTATTCTTTTTATGGATAATTTCCTTTTTGTATATCTATAATCAGTTTCCAAGGGGAAATAATGAAAAGAGCTAGAAGTAAAAGAGAAATTTTGTGTTTATCTGTTTAAATTGTTATGCTCGATTGACGTTCTACTTCGAAGATTACAAAGTAATGCTGGGAGGTTTTGATTAGAGGATTGACTTCTGGATCTTTATGCATCCATGTTCAATACAATTTGGTTATTATATCGAACTTTGAATGATTGATTGTGTTATTTTGCTGCTCGACTTGAGAGCAGGATGATGCATTTTATGGCGGTAGAGATGGAGGAGGACAAGGATCTAGAATTTATAGGAACGTGCAAAGGGGTTTCAATATGGGGAATGAATTTTTCACTGAACCTATGAGTCCTCCGGTTAGTTCACGGCCGTCGAGCCAGAGGAAGAACGGTGAAGAATCACCCAATGAGTTCAGTCCTGGTCTCTTAGATTTGCATTCTTTTGATACAGAGCTTTTACCTCAGGTTGGTCATTCACCATTTCTTTAACTTCAGTGGGTTTATTTTTCACGTCTACTATTGATGGACTAAATATCAGTAATATAAATTATTGTTTGGTGATAGAAGTAAGCTATTTGAGTGAATTCAATTTTCCCTTGTAGCAATTTTGGTTGATTCCTACGGTATGTTAACAACTTATTTTGATTTCTGTCACATGCACTTCGTTCAACCCATAGTTACATAAATCGCTCAATAGCTCACGATCTACATACTGTACGCTGCGATCCAAAACGCGGTACGAACGCATTCCAGGTCGTTCCAAAATCGCCGGAGACGAAAAAAGTTGAAGCTTTCTTCATAGATCTACGTTGATAGACCCATTTTTAGGCGAAACTAACCTTAGATCTGAAACAAGGGTGAGGAAACGCTTTGGGTGACATCTCTCTTTTATTTCTGACGTCGGCGTACGGTGTCGGCCGTTGATGACGCGGCGGAAAACCATCGGAATCTGGGCGCCGGTTGTATCTCCCTCTCTCTCTATCTCTCAAAAATGAGAAATGAAACAAAATGAAAATAAGCCGTTTGGCTTATATATATATATATATATATATATATATATTAAGCAAAACACAATCGTTTTGGCTTTTCCCCATTTCTGTGTTTCTGGTTAAGAGTAAATATTATTTAAATCCTTGTTTTTTTTGTGTTATTTCAGTTATTAAGGGACTTTTAATTTCTTTTATTTTATTCTTACTATTTATAGTTACTTATAAAATTTGATGTAGAAAAATAGCAACCTAAGAAACTGGTACATCGTACCGGAGTGATCCGAAATGAGTCTACCCCTCGTACCGAATTTTAGGGACCTAGCGAATTGCAATCATGTTCCCGTACCGGAGCGTACTGCGATCCATGTGACTATGGTTCAACCCATACACCTCTTTGCAGTTTGCCCATAAATTCAAAGTTGCAGTGAAATTGAAAGATACTTGTACTTTTGTTTTCTCTAGAAGTATGCAATGTAGAATTTTGAGATTCAACTGGATGAGTATTTGAACTGATGCTGGATGTGTAAAAATGTAATTGACGTATTTTTTTCTGTTGCCAAGGCATTGGAAAATAAAAAAATTATTCAGGAGTAATTCAATTTTTATACTTGTTTATGGTAATGATTTTTTTTTATTGGTGACAGATGCCTGTTCCCAACCTGTATAATGGTCATTCTCTCTATAATCCAGTTCGAGGCAGAAGCTTTGACGACTCTGAACCCTATATTTCAAATAACAAACAAACAAGTAGGGCTGGTGGTGTGCTAGAGAATGGCCTACTCAAAAGCTTCACGGCAGACAAAGAGAAGGTCAATTCAGTTGCAAAGATCAAAGTTGTGGTATGTCTTTGTTCTGCTGATTACCTTTGACTATCTCATCATAATTTGCTCTCTTTTCAACCTAAAGGAATTGCAACAGCAACACAAGCAGTAGATGCTGGTTACTAGCTTGTGATTCATGCCTGTTATCATCTATATATCTTACATCAAGCTACTTCCACCACTAAGAGTTTCTATGGGTTTCTGATTGCAGGTGCGCAAGAGACCTCTCAATAAAAAGGAGTTGGCAAAGAATGAGGAAGATATCATAGAGACCCTTTCCAATTCCCTAGTAGTGCATGAGACTAAACTTAAGGTAACAAGGTCACGAAGAAGCATAGGGATCCAAAATGAAACCAGAAAATCTCAATGTGTATTCCCCAATTTTATGCCTGAAGTAACAAAGGAAAATGCAAATGGAACCAATGACATGCAGTTTTCATATTAATTATTTTAAGCAGGAGTTTTGTACACCAATAAGAAATCTCAAAGGAACCTTGTTACTTCTATTTTAAGTGTCAAATGATTATTTCGGTCCCCGGAGGAAGTATCATATGCTCTTTATGCCATGACATAGCACATTGAAAAACCTATAGTATTTTCTCGTGTTCATTTATTAATTGTTTTTTTAGACATTCCAACCATTCATCTAATCTAGTAGCATAGGAGTATCAGTCTATCCTCATACTACATATATTGGCATGTTTAATTCTTGAAATTTTGTAGGTTGACCTTACGGAATACTTGGAGAAGCATGAATTTGTTTTTGATGCAGTGCTGAATGAGGAGGTATCAAATGATGAGGTGAGTAGATGATCTGAACTTATTAGTGGATAAGGTTAGAATATATTACAGGATATGAATTTCCTAGAATGGTTGTTTCCTCACTCTGTTTTGGCTTCATTTTTCTTTCTGTAGGTCTATCGTGAGACGGTGGAGCCCATAGTTCCTATAATTTTTCAACGCACTAAAGCCACGTGTTTTGCATATGGCCAAACAGGTGAGTAACTGTCACCAATGTTAGATGGATACTTTGTTGAAGTTTGTTGCATGACCCAAAATTTGGATTTAGTCATTTAGTGTAACATTTCTCTAGTTTTAAATTGTTCTGAATGTGTTATTCTCAGAAATTTTATTAGCATAATTTTGTAGTTATTTATGAGGATGTGTTTTCTAAAGCGTTGGTCATTATTTTTTCCCCATCATCGGTGAAGCTGGAGGAGGTTTCTTTTTTGCTGTGAATTTTTCTTGTTTGAGACGAAATTATAATCTGCCTTCTGCATCAATTCTTCTCTTATTTCTGAATTACATATTTAAGCCATCTTGCACTTACAGGTCTTTCTCTTGTTCAGGCAGTGGAAAAACCTATACTATGAAGCCGCTTCCTCTTAGAGCCGCTAGGGATATTTTGAGGTTGATGCACCATACCTACAGGAACCAAGGGTTTCAGTTGTTTGTAAGCTTCTTCGAGATATATGGAGGAAAATTGTATGATCTTCTCGGTGATAATAGGAAGTAAGCTGTTAATTGTTACACGCATTCATCTTTTCTGGTCGGTGGTATTGTTTCTAATTCTCTGAAACCCAACCTTTCTTTCTGCAGAAAACTTTGCATGCGAGAGGATGGGAAGCAGCAAGTTTGTATTGTGGGTCTGCAAGAGTACGTAGTATCCGATGTAGAGACTATTAAGGAGCTTATCGAGAAAGGAAATGCCACAAGAAGTACTGGTACCACAGGCGCAAATGAGGAATCATCCCGATCTCATGCCATACTTCAGCTTGCCATCAAGAGTTCTGTTGATGGCAATGGGTCAAAGCCTCCCCGTCTTGTTGGCAAGATCTCCTTTATAGATCTGGCTGGAAGTGAACGGGGTGCAGATACTACAGATAATGATAAACAGACAAGGTACTGCTCATCTTTTAAATTGCAAAATGACCATGGATATGGGGCAGATTAAATAACGGAGCTTGATATAAAGAATAAATGACAATATTTTGGAGATAGTTATGCCAAATAGTATGTTTCTGGTTCATCTCGAAATTTAATGTCATGCAGTTGTCTTAGTTGTTTGGCCTCTATATTAATTTTAGTCAATAATTAATATCAAATCCAAACATTTCAAAGTAAAAGTGTGTTTAAGTAGTCTAAATACACCCCTACTCCTTGTTTTTGCATTTAAAGTTTGGTTCGAGTTCATGGTTTCAGATCTTGCATACCAAATATTTTTCCTTGTGGACAAACATCGGATAGGTACAAATTTAGTTTTGCTGAATGTGCTTGTTTAATTAACCTTTTTTAATGCAGAATGGAAGGTGCAGAGATCAACAAGAGCTTGCTTGCCTTGAAGGAGTGCATAAGAGCTCTAGACAACGATCAGGGCCACATTCCTTTCAGAGGCAGCAAACTGACAGAGGTTCTAAGAGACTCATTTATGGAAATTCTCGCACGGTTATGATATCTTGCATTTCACCAAGTTCAGGATCGTGTGAACACACTCTGAACACCTTAAGATATGCAGATAGGTAAATTAGCTTGCCTAATTATAAAAAATGTTTAGGCATCTGTTTTTAAAGTTATTCCGCTTTCGGTTTTAATTGTCTTCTTTCATGCATTTGACTTATAGTCGTAAAAATTTCATCTAGGGTGAAGAGCCTTTCAAAAGGGGGAAACCCGAAGAAAGATGTTTTATCTTCGACCTTAAATCTGAAAGAATCAACTGCTCAGCCCTTGTCTTCGGTTTTATCAACTGCATCATCATTTTTGGAGGATGATATTAATGATACATGGCCTGACGAAAACGAAAGAGATGATTTTGATGCATCAGAAGACACCTATGAGCAGCAGGAGAAACCGATGTGGAAGCAAAATAGGAAGCGAGATCAATACAGTTTCTCTACATTGGAGAACAAGATACCGAAATCTAACGGTCAGACGAAGTGGAAAGAACCAGTAAGATCCAATTTCAAGCATTCAAATTCAGATGATGATTTGAATGCTCTCCTACAGGTAATTTTTATGAGAGAATTATTATCATTAAGAGACATACAAAGTAACTTGTTTGAATGTTAAAAGCCAAAGTGATGCTTTTACAGGAAGAAGAGGATCTTGTAAATGCTCACAGGAAACAGGTAGAGGAAACTATGAATATTGTCAAAGAGGTAAACCTGAGTTCTTAACACATTCTTTGCCTTCTTGAGCTGCTTTCATGATTTCATTAAAGTTTAATGTAACATTTCCAGGAGATGAACCTGCTGGTTGAAGCAGATCGACCCGGAAACCAGCTGGACGATTATATATTGAAATTGGCTGCTCTTCTCTCGCAGAAGGCTTCTGGCATCACCCAGTTACAAACCCGGTTGGCGCATTTCCAGAAGCGCTTAAAGGAGTATAACGTGTTAGTATCTTCATCAGGCTATTGATCAAGTAGTTGAAGATAGAAGTCAAATTATTCATTTGATCTCTTCCTAAATACATTGCTGGATTGGTTTGGTATTGCTAGATTCTATTGAAATATTTTAAAATAATAAATTGATAATATATGATGATTTTTCGATCTGCAGCGTATCGAATATGAAATCTCGACATAAAAGTTCAATGGTTTATTGGTAACTAGAATAGAAACAAGAACTAAATGCTAAAGCAGCATAAAAATGCAGGCAAGAACACTACTCAGAATAGTCTGGGATGAGAAAAACATGAACATGATTTCTACATCCTAAATGATCCAAATCCTTGCTTGGAACCATCAATGCTGGTGGAGGCCATTGGAACGGAGAATTCGGAGTACATTTCTATGAGGAACTTGTCGACAATCGAAAGGTCCACGGGACGTTTAAGCCTGGAATAATAATGGATTGCCTCTTCTACATCCAGTACATGTTCCATGTCACCAACATCCATCATCTCCAATTCCTTCATCTTTTTCACCAATAATGCATGGCTTCCCACCTTTGTTTCATCCAATTTCCCTTCATTTTGCATTTCGATCGTCGCCGGACTCGTATCTACAAAGCTCATCAAGCTCCATCTACTTTCATCTTCTACCCTAGGTATCTCTTTCAATGTCATGACATCGTTCTTTCTCATCATTGCCTCTTCTACGCCTTCCCGGTCAGTAAAATAGTTGGCAGAGGATCGATGTTCCGGGAGCTAAATTCTCTGCTGCACCTGGTGGAAGTTAAGGGATTTGGATAGCTTTTGGTATCATATGAAGAAAGATTTAAGGCTCTCGACTGCTACGTGGAACAAGTAGTAATGTAAAGTGAGGGATAGGTTTGGTGTCTCTATGTGCAAGTGTTCAACTAAAGAGAAAAGCTAAATGGACCCCGAACCTGCAATTTCCTTTTCTACAGTTGCCTACTCTTTGTCCCTTTGCTTCCTATTTTTTCCTTTGCCACTCGATTTTTTCTGAATTATGATTTGCAAAGAAGGAAAATGATGGCATTGGAGACTCAAAGAGTGCTTGAATAATGCAAATTAAAGAAATAGAGGTCGAGTCAAACAACAGGGACGTAGTAGGAGTTCAATTTTTTAGGGAAATTTTATAAGGACTATATAAAAGTTATACCATTTTAAAGACGAATGCGTGGTTGTTCCAACGAAGTTAGTTTCGCGCTGGTTCCAACCGTATTAGCCGGTGTGCGTCACTTTAGTAGTAAATGGGCATTAAATTATGAATAATTTTTTATGATAAGGTTGAATATGATGCATGAATTTTTTTTGAATAAAATATACAAATGGGTCACTAAAACTAGGATTATGTAATCTGTTTTATCATTGAAGTTCTGAAAGTTACTAAATGGTCATTAAACTTATCAAATTGTTACAAAATGGTCACTACTCATTATAAAATAGTGATAAATTTTAATAAATTTAAAGATCATTTTGTAAAAAAAATGCTGAAATTTAACAACTATTTTATTATTATTTGAAAATTTTAACAATTATTTTGTAATTTTCAAAAACTTCAATGACCAAAAAAATATTTCAATCTAAAGATTGGATCCGTCTAAACTTGCAACAACCGGAGAGATTTGCAAAGATACCGGAAGGCTGGGACATTTTATTTGGATCTATTCTATGGTCATTATGGCTAAACCGAAACACACGCATTTTCAACCCCGGACGTACACAAATGGAATCAGTATTGGAGCATAGCAGAAGGCTTCAAAACGAGAGTTACGCAGCAAATAAGATAATCTGGAGTGGTATACGTGGGAAGAAGAACGTGAACGGAGAGCAAGTAAAATGGACGCCACCACCGCCGGGGTGGGTCAAGTTGAATACCGATGGTGCAAGAACCTTGAATGAAGGATTAACGTCATATGGAGTACTCCGAGGAAGCTCGGGTGATTGGATAATAGGTTTTTCAACATGCATAGCTATATGCACTATTGTGTAAGCTGAATTATGGGGGCGTTTAGGTGAAAGAAAAATCACACTTGAAACAGACAACCTAGAAGTAGTCCAGCTATTACAGGCTAGAGAAATTCAAAGTCAAATCTTTAACTCTAATGCATGCAATCAAGGAACTTTTGGAGAAGGATTGGACGGTGGAAATCAAGCACATTCCAAGGATAGGAAACCTGATCGCAGACCGCCTGGCCAAAAGCGCAAAGTTTGATTCAATGGATTGTTCCGTATACCTGGACCCTCCGATAGAGGTTAAACAGCTAATCCAGCTCGAGCGTAATACTCCAGATCAAGAATAATGCTTAGAGGAGTTTAATTACATTAGTTTACCAAAAAAATTATTATACTCTTACATTTGTGAAATTTATGGATGATATCATACAAGTAATTAGTATTTTGTATTAGACAGTCATTCAATATTTTTATAAACTTTTTAAAAATATTACATATTTTCATAAATATTGAAAATTGTAAAATGATACGTTAAAATAAACCTATTACCAACTTCAATTTCGTGTCCTGGATTGAGGTCTTGTGAATCTATAATCTGAATATTTTATTGCATCCCTTTAGAAAAGAAAGCATTCATAAAGGGTGTGAATGGTCCTTACCTGTAGTGAGGGATGATATTTAAGGGTTCCAAAGTCCTTGCACCAGCCCAGAACAGGTTGCAAAGTAACTAAGAAAATTCCATTCAGAGCAGCAAAACACCTTCACTCTTCCCTCATAAATATGCTTTCGCATTCGAACCTCTGATCGGCTTCTACTTACTGCCTTTGTTCTTGTTGAATCTGAAGAACTGATGCAGCAGCTTGTGAACTTCACCATAATTGTTAGTTGCGGAAACGAGACTATCTTTTATCCACTGCGGGAGCTTGCTGCTCGGATGAGAAAAGCTTCTTTTCGAAGAATCAGATGCATAACGGATGTCCACCAATAAAATTGCAGCATAGTCATTTACATGCCGAATCGCTCTGCCTAAGATCAATCAAATAAGGGTTACAAACATAAAGACGCAGTTCAGGGTAGAAATCAAGATTGACATAAGCAAGACATAACAGAAATATGTAGTTACACTTATAGGCACCATTCAAACAGAAATCCTACAGCTATAAATCTTGGTCGGTCTTAGAGAAATCAGGCCAATAGTTTTCTGCCAACGTGAACACAGACCTATGAGCCTAGGGAATCCGGTTTCAACTCCAAAACTATTTAGCGAGTATAATAACTATACTAGAAACCATATCCTTAGAGTGCTTTGGACTTACCAATTGATTGATTTACAGCTTTCATGCAGAGATTTTCATAATATTCTCTTCCCCTGTGCCTACAACTCCTTAGAATGCTGAAACCAGACTGAACGTCTCCCCCGTAAAATTCTTCATTAGTTGAAAGTTTTAGGCTTTTCGTAAAACTTGCATCACCCAAACCTTCAATATGCTTCACCCTTTCCAACAATTCAATGTCAGAAGGGCTAGGATATGGAAGTCCAACCATGACTATGCATCGCCCCATCCCATCACTGAAGTTGATGCCTTCCGATATCTTGCCACCAACCACGGCTAGGAGTATTGCACCACTTTTAGGGGCAGGAGTATCAATTGCTTCCTTGTATTCATTAAGAATGGCCTCTATCTCTGTACTTTTTCTAGGTTCTCTGAAGACATGCTTTCTCTTCATGATTCTTTCAAGTATTCCTGAGGTTTTCCATGCATCGTAGACCTGTCCTTCGTACTCAAATGAAGAAAAGAACACAACAATTCCTTCGGGGACAACTGTTGCCAAATTGCAAAGCAAGAGCCCTAGTTCCTCTATCTGTATAATCAAGACCAACAATAGAAAATAGTAATGAAGTCAATTAAGTGGAGTTTGATCATAATCAAATTGAGAAAAGAAAAAGATTCAATAAAGAGTTGGTTACAAAATTCATTGCAACTACATATTATGAGTGCAATACACTCACCATAGTTGATGAACCTCTCAAACCATAGCTAAAATCAAAAGATCTGCCTGATGGTCCACGAGATACTGCAAGTGGCAATATACTCTCTGGAGGAACAATATGGCTACATGAAAAGAAATGGAGTTGATCTGCTGGTAACCATGGAAAAAGTCGCTCTCTTGTTTCTTCTATTGGTTGCAGAGTTCCCCCTGCCAGTACAACAGCATGTGCTTCATGCACAACCTGCAGACAGTTGCGATATAGGATTATCATGATGATGTCGAGTATCCAAAATACAGACTTTAACACCATGTATTGATCTCAAACAAAGGAAATATGGGGAATAAATACAATCACTGAGATTATTGAACTCTTGGAATAACCTGAGAAAAAATCTTTTCACCGGTGAGCATAACATATTTCAGGTAAGCTCCTTGTCCTGAAGATGTTGGTCTCTTCCTTGATATTATTATCCTTCCATCACCATCATTATTTGTCAGCGAAAGTAACATAGTTGCCAATGCCCGAAAGCCAGATAGAATGCTACCAGAATCACAAGTTTCCCCATTTTCCTTGACCACTGAACCTTTCTGCAAGGTAGTCGTTTTATCTCCATACCCGCTAACCTGGAGCCATAATATTGTGAGATGTGACCATAAAATTGGGAGAAGTAAAAGAGAAAAGGTGCTGAGCTCATAATTTTACAATATAAGAAAAAAATATTGTATGGACACAAATCTACCTTGTGCATGATGTTGCTTTCCTTTATATACTGAAGCAGCTTGATTAAATTAATGTTGTCAATATTGAGGGAGAATAAAAAATCATTTATAGCCATGGAAGAATCAAATTTTTTGTTTCCTCCAACACCTCTTTCGGCATCTGGGCAAGAGTTTAAACAATTCCCATTCTTATCATTGAGTAGAACTCGGAGGAAAGCTCGGGTAAGAACCAAAAGTGTTTGAATATATCTTCGATTTCCAGGTCCCAAGAGACTGCAGAATCTTCCAAAATACTTCTCTATGTGGCTATGTACATTCTCCAACTGAAAAGAAACATAGAATTACTCGATTTTAGTTTTAGATGAACTAGAATCGACAAACATCAAAAGCTAGTATAACTGAGTAAAACAATATGTTACAGAAGATTCAAATTCCTTCTAAAATGAAAAGGTATCTAATTTGTAACTGGTTTCTCCAAGTTTTCATCATGCAGGTTCCAAACTGTAAATGGAATATTTGAGAAACAAAGAAATCGAAATATCAAGATCAAACATTATTTTTCAAGTACCAATGACAATACCAGGGAAAATTATATACCTGTGACAAAGTAATTTTCGCATCATACATGCTAATGAGAGAATCAGCCAGATTGTGAGCTTCATCTATTATAACAACATTATTCTTCAGATTCAACCCCAAAATTTCACGTGATGCTTTTGAAAGAAGTGATTGATATGGAAGAACTACTAGATCAGCTGAGGGGATCATACTTCGGGAGCCATAATATGGACATGTTCCTATATTTCTACCAAGTTGAACAAGATCTTCAATGTCCAATGCTCCTTGTTGAGAAACTTCATTCCTAAATTGTTTTTGAAGTTTATGTTTTCTAAGCATTGGGCATCCAGAGGAAGCCTTGGTTTGCCTTATCTTTCCCTCTGTGCCTAATTTCTGCAAAATTAAAAAGCATACTATAATTAGTCGAGAAAACCCTCTTTTCCAAGCAACACATATCTCATTTGTTAGTCTTGGATTAGGATGTGAGCTAACTTAAAAGCAAGACTAAACGTCTCCAAAGTAAATGGACCTTGGTACACAATGTCTTAATTTCGTTAATGACATAATTAAACATTGATAAGTAACAAGTTATGGGGCTGCAACTGCTAACAGACTTAAGATACTATCCTTGATAAAGTGCATTACAGCTAAACTGTGGAGTTAGAACTGGGATATTCAAGTACCTTCATTTTAGATGTTTCCTCCTTTTTCTTATTCTTTTGAAGCTCCAAGCATCGCTCATTAATTTGAGTAGATATTCCTAGTCTCAAAACCTCTGAAATGTAAACCTTCACACGGTCAGGAAAATATGAAAATAGAAGTAAATAAAATAATGCTAAATTACAAAATTTTATATACCTTCATTGATGCAAAAGTTCTTCCTTGATCCCAATGAGACAACATTCATTTCATCGGCAAAAACAGTCTTTCTTAGCTCTTTAACAAACTGTGAAAGTTGTGAATGCGTACGACTACAAAAATAAACCTTCAATTTCACTTCCTCCTCCTCCTCAGACTCGTCCTCCTCCTCATCACTTGAAGAATTAACAGGAAACTTGTCGCTTTTCCTCTTCGAATTCGAACTTCCAATACCACCTTCCTCTTCACTTTCATATTCTTCCAGCAGAAACTCTTCATCAACCAAATCCCCCGCATCAATTTTCTTTACAGATCTTTTGCCGTCTTCAAAATCACGTGAGAACAAATCCCTGTGACTATCTTTATTCATTACTTTTCCAGGTTTTGCTAATGCAAAACTATTTTTCTTTTTCTTGCTCTTCTTCTCATCAAGTTGGTTGTCTTTGTCCACGGCAAAGTTTTTGAGCCAATCAGGTTCATCATCTGAACCGATTTGACCATTATGTTCCTGCTTTTCATCAGAATTAACCCTTTCTTCAGACTTCTGTTTTTGTCTCTGATCAATCACCCATTGCAAACCACTGCAGATGATGCTCAGTGTTTTGCCGGTTCCTAATTTTACAAGAAATTTTCAAATTAATTTGTTGTTTTGTTCTGTCATAAAGTAGGAATCAGGGCACGTACAAAAACTAAATCAATTATTCAAAGTTTACATAAACAGGGGAAACTCGATTTAAGTTAAATACAAAATATTTTTAGCTTTTCTATTTTTCCAACTTCAATATTCCAATATTCTCTCCTCTCCATTTTCTCAGCAACCAAACATCAAGAAAACAGTCGAGTTAGAGAGAGAAAGAGAAAGTACCGGTAGGGCTTTCGAGCATGGAGACGCGCCTTTATCTAAAGAGTGATAAAGTGCATTCATGAAATCCATCTGGATTGAATATGGCTTGTACGGGAATGCTGGAAATTTTTCTCTCCTTCGTTTTCCATTTCTCTCTTTCTCGACTGAAACTTGGGCGCCTTCGCCTCTTCCTTTACCCAGGAGGATTTTATGTTTTTGCTCTCTATATGACTTTCCCGCCAAATTATACAGAAAAAAGAAATAGGTTTTCCCGTTCAAAAGACCTTTCCGGGCCTCTCAATTTCAAAACTGAGTAAATCGATTCCTCTCAAATAGGAAGACAATTTAAGTCGACAATTTTAAAAGTAAGTAACTCAAAAAATAATCACGATTTTAGTATTTTTCGTCAATTTTAATCATCAATATTTAAGGATTATTTCAATTTATGCTTGATTATATAAAATTCAACATATAATTTATACATTTTATAAATATTGAGAGTTAAATTTATTAAATTTCTATATTTAAAATCAAAATGACAAACAATAAAAGCATTATAAGGATTGAAGAATAAATTTATTATTGCATTAATCAAAATTATATAAAATTGAAAGAAAATATTAATGTCGTGATTAATTGTCCACTTTCAAAATTGACAAATCGAATGCTCTTTGATTTGATAAGGATCAATTTGTCTAATTTCAAAACAATAAAGGTATTTAAGTGGTCTTTTTATCTTTGTTTTAAAAAAATAATTTATATTTTCTCAACCATGTTGAATGCTCAGACCTAAGTCCATTTTGAATGAACAAATTAGGTCATTCTCTGGTGTTAGCCCAAAAGCGTAAAAAGAACCCAGAGATAGGCCCATCCGGGAAATCAATCTTCAACTCAATCCTGAAAAACCCTTTTGTGCCATAATTCTTTCTTCCTCCGCCGCTCTCTTTCTTGTTCAGAGCCCGAAGAAGAACGTCTTAGGGTTCTACCGCATCAACTCCAATGGTATTACAGAAAAAATGCAGCACTCTCTTCTTTTCCCTTTTTATTTGTTCTTCTTCCTTTGATCCGATTGAATGTTCACAAATGAAATGAATATTGTAATTTGCAGGGAAAAGGAACCGGTAGTTTCGGTAAACGAAGGAACAAGACCCACACTCTTTGCGTGAGATGCGGCCGCCGTAGCTTTCATCTCCAGAAGAGCCGTTGTGGTGCTTGTGCTTTCCCTGCTGCCCGTAAGAGGAAATGTAAGTGCCCCTCTGTTCCGTTCATTTCTAGATCTTTATTGTTTTCTTTTTTCTTTTTGGTTACTTGCTTCATGGTATTAGTTCTGCTTTCAAATCTGGAATTCTTTGTGTTATCTGATTTATTTTCTGGGTTTTGTTTTTTCATCTACTCAGTGTATTAAAGTTAAATCACTTTGATAATATTATGAATCGTGGATTGTAGTTTTCTAGTTTGCTTTTCCACTTGAATGAATCTCTTCTAATTAGAATTCATTACCCTTAATCAAAGTATGAACTTGTATACTTCTAAACTTTTTACTTGCATAATACTGCCGGCTGTCATATATAATGGTTAGATTATTTGGGAGTTGTAATGTTTCAAGAAATGTGCTTATATTCTTAACCGTAAATCGCAGTAATAAGGGTGCAGTCTCAGGTCTTGCCTGTTTATTATGTTTTAATGTTAAGTATGTCTGTAAATGGACTGTAATTAGGTACATCAATTAATGTTAAACCTAAGGGGAACTTGTTTATTGTGGGAAACAGATAACTGGAGTGTTAAGGCAATCCGAAGAAAGACCAGTGGGACTGGTAGGATGAGGTATCTTCGCCATGTTCCTCGCAGGTTCAAGACGGGTTTCAGAGAGGGTATGTGAATGCAAATTTCATTATTTGAACATATTCTGTTCTAGTTTAAAGTTAATTTCCCCTAGCAACATTTTGTTCATAATTTTTCATTTGTGCTGGATCATGATCTAGGTACTGAAGCAGCACCGAGGAAGAAGGTTGCAGCTGCTTCTTCAGCTTAAATTCCAATGAGTTTATTTAGAATAATCCATCTTTTTAAGAAGTTTTGTTGGGAACATTACTTGAGAAAGTGTCGTTTTATTATATTGGATGCGTATTGTTTTTAGTTTCTATTTTTATGGTGTTACGGCATGGATTCAAATTATAAAATCCCATTTTCAGCTATTAAATAATAGTCAAGTACTTGAAATTCTGTAATCGATAATAGTGGTTGGTGGATTCAAAACCTGTTGCTTGGACACAGGTTCATGAGTTAATTGTCAACGTTGGATTATAGTTTAGAAGAATTTGGTATGATTCTTGAACAGTTCTTCTCAATAGATTTTGATGGCATGTAAAGCAAAAATAGTTTTCTTTGTTTATTTGATGGTAGATTAATGCACCTTGGTGATAATAGTATTCGTTTTTATGTCTGAGAATGAAAAAGATTTATGAAGTAAATGATTTAAAGTTCAACCAAACAACACAAATAAATAATATATAAAACAAAATATCACTTAACGACGGAAAAGATGAACATTAATGCTAACATAAAAATAAATATAACAATGATAATTTGTTGAGAAAGTGATATTATCGTAACATAAATATATCTACAATAATTGCTGACTTTTATTTTGTTAATTAAGTAACAATTTAATGAACCTAGTGATTGCACATGTTTAAGGGAATAAAGATAGCGAGAAAAAAGGAAAATGAACCACAGCAAGAAGCTTTCAATTATAATATATTCACTGTTCTCAAGGTTTACTTACAATTTTCCTCCAAGAGTGATGAATCATTTTTTTCTCAAGGAAAAGAGAGACTAATTACAGAACTTAAACCTGTGTATGAAGTGGAAGATATTGGCACTGTAAAATATGGATGAAGTAAAATATCTTCTCAACGCAATGAATCAAAGGCCAATGCCAAACATGAGTCTCAACCATCTACTTGAGGTGAAATACAAGGCCAAACCTCTCTATTATTCGAACTCCACATTCTAAACCTCAACTAGTTTGCTTTATATTCACCAAACTTGTGTTTTTCTTCATGCAACTGCTTGAATACATAATCCATCTCTGGAATTGCAGACAACAGCAATAGCTCGATAACATCATACACCAGCAGCTTCAAACAGACACTAGACTGCAACAAGAGTGAACAGACGCATAACTAGATGCATCGATCATGTTCTACCCAACTCGATGTTAATTATTAAACTGTTTTTTTTTCTAAAAACAAGACCCAGTTCCGCATTAAAAGAAAAAAAAAAGTATATAGATGTCCTAAATTACCTGAATAAAGAAATAGAGATCTCTGGCGCATTGTTCATACTCCTTGTGACCAAAAAGACCCACTATAGCAGCAGGGGCTTTGTCTGTATCAGGAAAATTGAGTTAATTGACTTTCTTTAAACTTTCAGTCCAGTGACATTAGATAAGGTGCAATGCAGATTATAGTAAGAAACATTAGTGATAAACAAACTACCAATCATTAGCTCATAAACGAATTTTGCACGACGTTCTGCTTCCAGTCGCTGCTCATCACTCGTTATAGGTGAAGAAGTTTCAGGAGATTGTGTATGTGTTGAAGCTTGGGATGGGCTACTGGGTGGTGGCGGACGTTGTCGCCTTGGATGTTTGGTTATGAATATTCCATCAGGCCAAAGTATCTGCTTGGAAATTGCAGTCATTCTGTATTAGGAGTACATAGAAGCACAAGAAAATACAGAGAATCTCCAACATGGCAAAAACATATGAGACAAAGGATGTAAATATAAATTTCAAGTCAGAAAAGACATTGAACAAAATCCCAATTGATCTTGCTCTTAAAACCATATTTTGGACAGATCTAGACTAGCTGTGATGAAACTCCACTCCAAAGGCTGAGCAAATAACATTGGGGTTGGGCTTCCCCTTCCATCCTCTTGCAAACTTGGTCAAGAGGAGATATCTTTTAGGTCTCTAATGCCACTAAACAAATTTACGGATAAATTTGCTACACTTTTAAAGGGGGGAAAATCAAAGATCAAATGACTACCTGCTCAACCCGCTTGATTCCTGAAGCAACAACTGACCCCTTGCGCAGCAGCCGGATCTTTTCTATCAGCCAGTCATCAAAAGCATCACCCATTCCAAGTTGTAGAATTTGCTTGGCCACCCAAAAAGCCTTACGCCTGAAATACACAAGCAAAGTACGTAAATATTGTGCATCTAGTTAGAACTAGATGTGACAATGTTACGCTTACATTAGGGTGGATGAATTCCCATTTTAAGGAGGCAAAATCAAAATATAATGCTAACGTAAGTGAATAGTCCTATAGCCATTTATGTACCTGACCCATCCACCATCCTGGACATGGAAAATGACATCCACCAAATCTAATATAGGAGCAGTTAAATTTGGTGGCACCCACCGCACAGAAGGCTACGTCTGTTAAAATCCATTGAGGACCATAGAAGCATTTCAAATCAACTTGCAAATAAGTATGAAACATGAAAGTTTTACATTTGATTAAGAATGGTTATGGCAGCCAAGTTAATTCTGGAGACAGTTATAGACGAAAGAAAACACTTGACATTAAATTGATTACCTCGGTAGGAAGGGTTGGGTACGTGGCAGAATCAAGAAGCAACTCAGAAGCATCTTCCACTATTTTGTTCTCTCTTGCTTGAACATTTTCCTTTGAGTTCCTTATCAACAAAGTATTTCCCACTCTAGCATCCGAATCACTGCCAGTATCTTCAGAGGACTTGCACCATGCTTCAGTGGGAAGTTTTGATGGATAAGTCAACACATTTTTTGCATTTCTTAATCCATCAGTGCAAAATTAGGTTTTATTTGCAATGAAGGTTCGTTGCTTTCAGTGTCCAACTGTTGTCTCCTGGAAGTTAAGGGACCCATCAGAGGCCCCATAACATTTGAAGCCTTTTTGCCCTTTTCAGATGGATTATCATCAAGGCCAAGTAGAAAGATCCCAAGTAACACAAAATATAATGATCTGATGACAGTTTGAGGAAAAAGCAAACTTTGCAAACAACTTATAAATTATGTTTGAATTACCTGATAATGTTTCGACAATAGAAAAAGAACTCGAGAATACATATATCTGCATTGCAAAAATATATATAATAAGAGATTGTGCTTAACTGGGAAAATCTGCGACTCCCCCACCACCACCCCCAAAAAAAAAACAATTTCTCTTCCCAGAAAAGAAAGGAAAAAGAACAGTTTTTTCCCTAGAGGAAAAGGAAAATAGCTCACCTGGGAATTGTCACAACCGTATTCCGGTTAGGCCCGAGATTAGGCTTCGACTTAAAAAATGTAGATTGGGAGTCGTCACCGATCATTTACTTTACGAAAAGTGGATTGATCGGATACCTTATTTCTTACTTGATCTGCGTCTTACCAGTGATATGTCGGATCCGAGAGTCGGTTACGGTCAATGAAGGATTAGCACCCTTGAACCGCCCTTTCAGTACTATGTAATTCCAGTTGTCTTTAATTAAGAAAGTTGAAAGTTTAAATTGAAAGGTAAAATAACGATCCAAAACTTACATTTGATGATTGAAAATGTACCCTTAAGAAAGTAAAAACCATGTTAGATAAAATGGTAAGAAATAATAATTAAATTAAAATGAAAAGAACAAATTAAGTAAAATGATAAATGAAGAAAGCAAATATAAAATAATAAGTAAAAAACAATAAAAAAAATAATAAAAAAAAAAAAAAAATAAATAAAACAAATAAACAAACAATAATAACAAAGTACGAATAATATATATATATAAATAAAAATTAAATTATATAAATTAATAATTAAATGACGAAAAGAATATACACATATAATGGTAAAAAAAATAAAGATAACAATATATATATATAGTAACAATAATAATAAATAAATGAAAATAAATACATATAATATTAACTAAAAAAATAGTAATCATATAAATATAAATAAAAAAGTAAGTATATATATAACGTTAGGAAAATATAGTAAAAAACATAGTAAATAAGTAAACATATAAAAAATAATATATATATATATATATAATAGAAAAATATAATATAACGCAAAGAAAATGAAAAAAAAATATATAAAATAAATAAATAATATATATATATATACATATAAATAATAAGAGTTAAATTAAATGAAAAATGAATTAGAGGTCAAATTAAAAGTCAATCGAAGAAAAAAAACGACAAAAACCGGATTCACACGACCCGTTATAAAATCCGATAGTTTTTCAAAAACAAGCCTCGGGACTAGATCTACAAAAATAGATCTCGAAAACGCCCTCGTTCATCGGTCAAAAACACTTCTCTCAGTTTTCTTTCGAATCAAAACACAGCAAGGGTAAGGAAAAATAACATGCGAAGGTATGAACTTTACCTTTCAAAATATAAATGCTTCGAAAAATGGCTACGAGTTGCTTGTAATTTTTGCTTGGTATTTCGTATATCCTCTTCCGAATGTTACAATAGTGAATTACATGACTATTTAAGCTTGTGGTCCTATCTTTAGGAGTTTAAATAATAGTAACTCTATCATATTTTTAGGAGTTTGAATCCTAGCAAAATTCTATCCTATTTTTAGGAGTTTGAATCCTAGTAGGACGAAAAGGTGTGTTGACAGTTGCCCCTCTTTGCCTATAGTCGTGTAACAGGGATAGGACAAAGATTAAAAGACACACTTTTCATTCAGTGGAGTTGAAAATTGACTCTGATGTTTCAGTAACTCCCTGTCGAATTGAGTTACGGATGACTCATCCATCGTGAAGTCGAGTTCATCTTGAAATGATATGAAATTGAAGCTGTAGTTCGGAATTTGAATCAACATGTGGCTTCCCGTTGCCCTTCGGTCTTCTTCTCGGTTTAAAGACCTTGGATTGGAATTGAACTCAAAAATATTCATTGACAGATAGCTTTTCTTACTTAAGCTATGCTGCTTGAAAATGGTTGCTTGTCACTCAGGCACGGCTAACACAGGTCCTCTTCTCGACTTGAAAACCTCGACTGCAGCCGGAAAGTAGTGCGATTGATGTGTCATCGAGCTTAATGGAATCGAACTCGACAATTTTGATGGCAGATAACCCTTCTAGCCTTGAGTTATGTTGTAAATGATGTGCCTTGGAGCTGAGCGTAGTCGAACTCGAAGGTCTTTGTTGACAGATAATCCTTCTTTGAGTTGAATATCCCTCGTCGTGAAGTTGAAATCCAATCTAAAGATGGATGATGCTTGTTTGCACGATTCCCTTCGTCGTGAAGTTGAAACCGCGGGTGGCCCCTTCGTCGTGAAGTTGAGCCTGGAATTGGATATCATTCGTCGTGAAGTTGAAATCCAAGTAAATAGCATTGTTCCGAGTCCAATATCATCCGTCATGAAGTTGAAATTGGCTCTGGAATCGGGAAATTGTTTGTTGACAACCAGTCGTCCCTTCGTTGTGAAGTTGAACTTGTGTTGTCTCGAGTCCAATATCCTTTGTTGTGAAGTTGAAATTGGCTCCGAAATTGAAAAATTATTTGTTGACAACCAGCGGTCCCTTCGTCGTGAAGTTGAACTTGCGTTGTCTCGAGTCCAATATCCTTCGCTGTGAAGTTGAAATTGGCTCTGAAATTCTCTTCGTCGTGAAGTTGAACTTGCGTTGTCTGGAGTCCAATATCCTTCGCTGTGAAGTTGAAATTGGCTCCGAAATTGGGAAATTGTTTGTTGACAACCAGCGGTCCCTTCGTTGTGAAGTTGAACTTGCGTTGTCTGGAGTCCAATATCTTTCGCTGTGAAGTTGAAATTGGCTTCGAAATTGGGAAATTATTTGTTGAAAACCAGCGGTCCCTTTGTCGTGAATTTGAACTTGCGTTGTCTCAAGTCCAATATCCTTTGCTGTGAAGTTGAAATTGGCTCTGAAATTGGGTATTTGTTTGTTGACAACCAGCGGTCCCTTCGTCGTGAAGTTGAACTTGCGTTGTCTGGAGTCCAATATCCTTCATTGTGAAGTTGAAATTGGCTCTGAAATTGAGAAGTTGTTTGTTGACAACCAGCGGTCCTTTCGTCGTGAAGTTGAACTTGCATTGTCTGGAGACCAATATCCTTCGCTGTGAAGTTGAAATTGGCTCTGAAATTGGGAAGTTGTTTATTGACAACTAGCGGTCCCTTCGTCATGAAGTTGAACTTGCGTTGTCTTGAGTCCAATATCCTTCGCTGTGAAGTTGAAATTGGCTCTGAAATTGGGAAATTGTTTATTGACAACCAGCGGTCCCTTCGTCGTGAAGTTGAACTTGCGTTGTCTGGAGCAATATCCTTCGCTGTGAAGTTGAAATTGGCTCTGAAATTGGGAGTTGTTTATTGACAACTAGCGGTCCCTTCGTCATGAAGTTGAACTTGCGTTGTCTTGAGTCCAATATCCTTCGCTGTGAAGTTGAAATTGGCTCTGAAATTGGGAAATTGTTTATTGACAACCAGCGGTCCCTTCGTCGTGAAGTTGAACTTGCGTTGTCTGGAGTCCAATATCCTTCGTTGTGAAGTTGAAATTGGCTCTGAAATTGAGAAGTTGTTTGTTGACAACTAGCGGTCCCTTCGTCTTGAAGTTGAACTTGTGTTGTCTGGAGTCCAATATCCTTCGCTGTGAAGTTGAAATTGGCTCTGAATTTGGGAAGTTGTTTGTTGACAACCAGCCGTCCCTTCGTTGTGAAGTTGAACTTGTGTTGTCTCGAGTGGTACGATATCCTCCGTCGTGGAGTTGAAATCACGGATAGCCACTTCGTTGTGAAGTTGAGCCTTGACTTGAATATCCTTCGTCGTGAAGTTGAAATCCAAGTATTGTATGTTGCGGGTGGACACAATTCCCTTCGCCGTGAAGTTGAAACCGTAGAGACCCCTTTATTGTGAAGTTTGGCTTCGAGCTAGATATCCTTCGTCGTGAAGTTGAAATCCACTCTCGAGCAAATTATGTTGTTTCGAGAGAAACTTTCAATCTGTTGAGTTGGTCGAAGTATAGCTTCTTGCTGCTGAGTTAAGCAACCAACATGAATCTTTAAAGGTTCTTTTGAATCGAGTATCATTCGTCTTAAAGTTGAAACTTGACTCTAAAAGCTGCAAAAAATTATGTATGTGGAAAATGATAAATATGATGCTCTAAAATGTATGCATAAGATGCATATAACATGAATTGGTTATATTTTATCTCCTGAAAAAGGTTTGATAATTTGCATTAGGATGTTGAATCCCCAAATTATGCCCCAATATCCAAAAATGCCCCAATATTTGATGTTGAATCTTCAAATATGCCTCAAATGTTCCTCATTTTTTGCTTCAGCATTGATTCTGAGCATGAGTTTTGTGTTTAAGAGTCACATGTCATTTACCAAGATCCACTCTAGAGAGACTGTCTTGTTTGAAAAAAAATGTTTCTCTTTCTCTTTTATTTTCAAAGTTATGAAAATATCAATAAAGAGTTTCAAAAAATGTTTAATCAAAAGTTTTGAAAATATTGTCTCTTTCACGGTTTTACAATTGAGATGAATCGTAAAACTAGAGTTCATTGGATATCAAATGTTTAATTACAATGTTAATCCTTCAATAAATTATAGCTATTTGACACGTGCCAAAATCAAAGCTATCTTTGGGAAATGGTTAAGTAAGGAAAAGATAAAAAGGTCTCAGGTTATTGTGTTTGGTCAAAGGTTTGGCATTTGATGCTCAAAGGTTTGATGGGGTGATTGCATGCTCCTCTACTGGAAGTGTTCTCTGACTCCCAGCTTTCATAGTCACATTTGGATTATGCGATGCCTTATCAAGGAATTTGTGTGATCGCCTCAGTTGCAAAATTTTTATATTCGAGCCACCTTTTCAGGTTTTCAACTCGAATCCTCCTTTGGTTTCAAGACGTTATTCAGGATTTACGTCTTGAACCCCCCTTTGTTATTTTTCTCTACCATGCATTAATTACATTGTTTTTTTGCAAACAAAGATTAATCCTGATGGGCGGGATGAAATCTGAAGATATTCTCTTCTGTTTAGAAATCCATGTATGATTAGAATGGACTTTCAAGGCACGTAATGTAGGCCAGGGTTCATGGTTATGAAAGAAAATGATAAATAGGCCCAAACAAGTGTTTCAGGGTGTTGAACCAAGGATCAATTCATTCTGATGCCTTCAATCATGTCTTGCTCAAAATGTTTCTCTCTTGATGCTCTATGATCTTCTAGTGAAGTGATTCGGGAATGTTTGTGCTTGATCAATCTCATAATTTGAAGCTTGATGTGCCATTTGTCTTTAGAGAATCTTTGCATGTGCTTTTTGTCCCTTTTCTTTTTGATTTTTGCTTCTTTTCTTTTTTGTTCTTGATTCTCTTTTTTATTTGTTTTTTGCTTCTTTGCTTTTTTGTTCTTGATTGGATCTTCGCACTTGCCACTTGGTCCACCTTTTGGTATCTCCTTTGGATTGATACCTTCACTCAAGTGAGCAAATTTCTTCCACCTTTCGCCCAAGTGTGGAGGGTGATCCTTGGTTAGGGTTGAATCAGAAGAAAAATACTATAGGCTCAAAAGGGGACACAAGCGATATATATTTTCTCCTGTTGTAAAGGGATAAAGAAATAAAGCCGTTCATCATTTCATACATGTAAGTCTTCACAGAAGAGGTATCCCCAGGGGGATAGATTTTCAGGATTAATTCTATTCGCATGAAAATAATGTAGTTAATGCATGATAGAATTATTTTGAATGATTTTTTTTGCTCCCCAGATGTCTCAATGTTCAGGCTATATGCGAAATGCTCCAAGTTAGAAGAATGCTCATGTTCAAATGAACAACTCAATGCCTTGGGTTTTAATGGTATTAAAATGTCAATTTTGAGTCTAAAAAGACAATGGTGTGACTTTATTTGACTCAAAGAGATGTATGGGTGTATCAAAAAGATAAAGGCAATGTTTAAGAATTTCAAAGGGAGGTAATGTCAAATTTTGGCTTTTTTGGTAATGACCATGAGTTATTTTGGGTAAAGAATCGAGGTATTTTATCTTGGGGTTTGAGACAGGATAAGAAAGGTCTAATCTTGCCATATGTCAAAAATCCATAATTCTTGAAGAATTAAAAGGATCCTTAATTCATTTAATATTCGAATAACTAAATATTAAGATTTGTTCAATTGCTCCACCATAAAAAGTAGCATAAATTCAATCCTTTTAAAAGACTAAGCAAACATGAAAGATCAAAGACGTGTTCAAACAAAACAATCCTCTAAGTGCAAATGATACATGCCATGCCCCCTTCTTCGGAAAGCGCCTTTCAGAGGAATATTTGGGGCTTCTTATGTGGTAACAACTAACACCTTTAACATCGTAGCCCTTAGGATATGGGGATTCTTTTATTAGATCATCCTAACAGGCTTTGTCTTATAATCAGCTGATCAGGCTCCCACTGTATTATTTTCATTTTTTTATGTTACAATATTTCTTACATGTGGTTAAAACCACTTCATCGAATCCTCCATGAAGAAATTTCATGTTTATGAAAATGCTTAAAAATGAAATGTAGATGCACAACGCAAAATGAAAAAAAATGCATGAAATGTTCGAGGCATTGTTCCAGAAAAATGTCCATTATTATAAATAATCCTTATTTTGACAAAAATGTTTTATCTTGTAAGAGATATAAAAACAATCAAAGGTACATTCGGACTAAATCCTCTAGACCCCGAACAGCTTCCAACAGGTTGACAAGTCTTCTGTTTTCATCTGTCACTGGTTGTATGCCTTGTTGGCCCACTCCAGCTTCCCTTGCCAGGCCGTGTAGATGGCGAGCTGCCTTCTGTACTTGATCCAGGAAGTCTCGGATGACTGCGTCTCTGGCCTTCACCCTTTGTTTTGCTTGCTCCCAACGGCAACGCCACTGTAAACATCCGTCGAATGACACTATCTGAAGCTTGCTTGCTTGCTTCTTGAACCCATCTACAATAGCTTCTAACTCAGCTATTGTTTTGCCATCTCTCTCATGTTGTTTCTCCAGATCAGCCATCCAGATTCTCAAGCATTAGTTTTGATGTTGATTGCCTGCTAAGTGCCTCTGGGCAGTCTTCATTTGTTCCTTCCAAGCTCTCTCATTCCAGTATTTAGAAGCCACTTTCAACTTGGAGTTATTCTTGACTTTATCTTGATACCCCTTTCTCAAGTCTTCGAGCTCTAAACGGACTCTTTTTTGTTCTCTTTCTAGTTTGTCTGCTCAATCTTTCTGAGAGTCGGCATCTAGATTCCACTGATAGTGCTCAGCCTTAAGTTCCTTTATCCTCTTCCCCAGCTCATTGTTCATAGCTTCAAACTCTGTTTTGGCTATCTCAAGTCCAGAAGGGACGGGCCTGAGATGTTCCTCAATGGTCTGGGTGTCCTCACAGTCTGGCACCGGAATATTGTCATTTTTCCTCAATCTTCGCCACTCCACATAGTCCGGAGCAAGCATGTTTCTGGAAGCTACCACATCCATCCAGAATACTTTCTTCCATGAATCGACTACTTCCTTGATCATCTTCTTATAGTTGTCACCGTGATACTCAAACTCTGATTTAGCTAGTCCGCATGTTGCTGGGACAAACTGACGTGCCCCATAATGTCTAAGTGCTAACAATGGAGCATACCCAACTGCATCCCAAAGTTCAGGTAAGGTCATAGTGTCAGAGTCCCTACATTGGAAAAGAACGTTACTGAGGAACAACCAGGGGGCTCTCCAAGTAATATCTCGGTCTTGATAGATGAGTGAAGACTTTCATCCACTTCTCTTTTGAAGTTCCTTCATGCCATTTCATGGTGATGAACTCTCTCAAAGGTGATGAACTCTCTCAAAGGTGAATACGTAGTGCTAAATCGGCGGTAGACAACCCAATTAGTCTTCCAGAAGTGGCTGTGAATCCAGACTTGAAAGAGCTGAACACATCCAATGAATCTACCTCCGCTAGCTCTTCGGCAATGGTTGAGAGATCGAAAGGTCTCGACTAAGATGATTGGTGCTGGGTTGACTCGTTTCGGTAGTTGCTCAAACAGTTCCACCACGTCAATACATCCCAAAATCTTCGGAAAGATGATCAAGCCATACAGACCTAGTGCAAAAAAAGGTCTATAGTCTTCCATTCATCAGGGTGGTCATTCATTAGTTTCCTTATGTGGGTCCACTGAATTCCTTGCTCGTTACCTTTGTTTCGGAGTCGGTCAGTCACCCACTTTTCATCAACTCCTGCAATCTTAGCCAGTCTGTTCTTGAAAGGCTAACTCTTGATGTGTTTGATGTAGGCTCGCTCCAGTTTAATGTTTTCACAGTGCAATAGTGTAGTATACTCCTCGATGGTAGGTACCATGTCCTCTTGGTTAAAAGTGAAGCAACTGTATCCCGGGTTCCAGAATTGAACCAAGGCTCTGATTAAAGGCTCACCGGTCTTAACATGAAGCAAAAGTGCAATGTCACCATACTGTTGACTGAACTTCTGTTTTCGATCATTCTTCCAACTGTCCCAGATGTCTCGAAGTTCTTGCACATTGTTCTGTTTTAGGCTGATAGAGGCATAGCTAACAAGCCTGTCCCAGAGTCTCGAAGTTCTTGCACATTGTTCGGTTTAGGCTGATAGAGGCATAGCTAACAAGCTCTGACACATAACTTCCTTGAAGACTGTCTCCCTTTTGTTTCTGAGTCTTCTCGGACCGTAGTCGTACCTCGGGGTTTTTAATCTCCTGTATTACAACACCTTTGTCCATTAATGCAGATTATTTATAGTTAACTAACACGTTTTTTGGTGGATCAACACCTCTTTTAAATGATGCAGATGATGGAAATAAATAAAGAGAGGAAAAAAAAAAAGAGTTAGTAAGGTAAAGATAATAATCAAAGCAATCATGAAAATAAAAGTACCCCACATGCTTATTTCCTACCCGGACATGATCGCTATCCCGCAAGTTGATTTTGAACAAGTCCTAACCGCATAAATTTCTAGTTCACATGTTTTGAACAGAAAGTAAAGAAGAAAATAATTTCAGCATCCTAGGGTTTAAAGCGAGGTTTTGGGGTGGGCCCTAACTCCTTGTAGTCTCCGAGTTTATGTTCTAAAAAAAGGTACTCGAGTTCTCCTTGCCGGTGCCCCCTTGGGCTTACCAGACCCTTAGTCCTAAACCCATCACAGGCTTGTGTGGACTAAGTTAAACTTGAGAGGAAACATTCCCTTATTCCCATACGGAGAATAAATTCACACGAAGGCATAAGGTATATGAATCCCGAAGGTTACTTGCTAGGCCCATACGATGAATAAATTCACACGAAGGCGTCGCTTTCACCCCCATTTAAAACGGGTTCGGAGCTCAGGTATAGAGCCTTTGGATGAAAAATCTTTAAGGGCTGAAATCATTAAAAAAATGGTCAGTACAACTATTTACTAGAAAATATAATCAAAAGTAAGTAATAAGGATCGAAATGTTACCTTAAAATTTAAACTTACCCTTTTCATTAAAAAGACAACTGGAAATTACCTTAGCCTGACTCACTTATATGTGTCCCCAGCGGAGTCGCCAAGCTGTCGCAACCGTATTTTGGTTGGGCCCCGGGATTGGGCTTCGACTTGAAAAATGTGGATTGGGAGTCGCCACCGATCATTTACTTTACGAAAAGTGGGTTGATCGAATACCTTATTTCTTACCAGATCTGCGTCTTACCAGTGATATGTCGGATCCGGGAGTCGGTTACGGTCAATGAAGGATTAGCACCCTTGAACCGCCCTTTCGGTACTATGTAATTTCCAGTTGTCTTTAATTAAGAAAGTTGAAAGTTTGAATTGAAAGGTAAAATAACGATCCAAAACTTACATTGATTGATTGAAAATGTACCCTTAAGAAAGTAAAAAAGCCTGTTAATAAAATGGTAGAAATTAATTAATTAAATTAAAAAAGAAAAGAAAAAAATTAAGTAAAATGATAAAATGAAGAAAGCAAAGATAAATAGTAAGTAAAAAAAAACAAATATAAAATATATATAAAAAAGAAAAGAAAATAAATAAAACAAATAAAAAATGATAATAACAAAGTACGAATAATATATATATAAAATAAATAAAAAAGTAAATATATAAATTACTAAATTAAATGACGAAAAGAACATATCACATATAATGGTAAAAAAATAAATAAAGATAATTACAATATATATATAGTAACAATAATAATAAATAAATGAAAAATAAATATACATATAATATTAACTAAAAAAATAGTAATCATAGAAATATAAAATAAAATAAAGTAAGAATATATATATATAACGTTAGGAAAATATAGTAAAAAAATATAATAAATAAGTAAACATAGATAAAAAATAATAATATAATATATATATATATATAATAAAAAAAATAATATAATATAACGCAAAGAAAAATGAAAAAAAATTATAATAAATAAATAAATAAAATATAATTAAATATATATATATACATATAAATAATAAGGGTTAAATTAAAATGAAAAATGAATTAGGGGTCAAAATTAAAAGTCAATCGAAGAAAAAAAACGACAAAACACGCGGATTCACACGACCCATTTATAAAAATCCGAATAGTTTTTCAAAAACACAAGCCTCGGGGACTAGATCTACAAAAATAGATCTCGAAAATGCCCCCGTTCATCGGCTAAAAACACTTCTCTCAGTTTTCTTTCGAATCAAAACACAGCAAAGGTAAGGAAAAATAACATGTGAATGTATGAACTTTACCTTTCAAAATATAAATGCTTCGAAAAATGGTACGAGTTGCTTGTAATTTTTTACTTGGTATTTCGTATATCCTCTTCCGAATGTGTTACAATAGTGAATTACAATGACTATTTATAATGTTTGTGGATCCTATCTTTAGGAGTTTAAATAATAGTAGAACTCTATCCTATTTTTAGGAGTTTGAATCCTAACAAAATTTTATCATATTTTTAGGAGTTTAAATCCTAATAGGACGAAAATGTGTGTCGATAGAAATCAACACTTAGGAAGTCCCAAACTTCAATTGATCCTGAAATAGAAGGAAGCCGCAAGAGCTTCTGAAGACGAAAAAAATATTAATAAGTCCTCTAAAAACATAAAAATATGCAAATCTAGTGTATAAAGCATATGCTATGTCTATTTCTCATATATAAATTAAATGACAATTTGTGCAGATGGAAGTACTAGCAATCAAACAGCCCAACAAATATATTTTATGAAGAAACCTCAGTATAGAAATAAAATATCAATTTAAATAACTTAGAACAGATATCCCCTCATGCATGAAGAAAATTGGTTGAGTGAGTTCAAGCATTTAACCTTTAAATATTCATCTAACAATTTACACCGTCCTCGTATTACAGGGATGTCTAAACCCGTTGAGAGAAAATGCTTTGGTGGCAAATCAAGTTTATACCCGGGAAATGATTTAAGACGCTGATGCAGCTCTTCAAAATGGCGTGAAAACTATTAAAAAGACTAGAAACTCTAACAGAGGTGAAGATAAATGTAACTAGCTTGACATTTTAGAAAAATCCAACCGAGATGCCTCTGCAATGAAGAATGAATGCTATAGGATGCAAAAAGGGACGAAGACCAGAAAGTATATAGCACACTGTACACACATTCTCTTGATAGACCAACTGCTATTGTTATTTATTACATCTGTTACAGATATGGAGTAAACAGCAAATGTTCTAGAACCACTCTTCACAATATCTGCACCTAAAACCTGCAAAAGGAAAATATTGCAATAATATAATAAGAAATTATAGCAAACTGAGAAGCGCATATTTGTCATTATGAAGTACCTCACATCTCAATTTAAAAAAAGAACCTCCAACCAATGAATTTTGCAAGGAATTAGCTTCCAAACTACGACTTTCAGCAATAGAGAGAGAAGCAGCAGATGAAGAAGCAGTTACTCCACTGTGAAGTCTACCAAAGGATTCAGTCTCAGAATCATCACTGGAATATTCAGCTTTTCCATGTCCATTCAGTGAATTTAGTATGTCTTGTCCATCCCCTGATAAGAAGCTTATCCTCTCAACCTCTTGCCAGTCAGGCAACTTCTGACGGGTCGATCTAGATCTTTTCCTGCTGGATGGAGTTTTAGTTAATATTCGATATTGGACATGCCTTCCACCAGCCTTCTTTACAATATGGCCCTCGGGATTTTCAAGTGGACGATGAATATGAGAAACAGTCAGGTTTCTGTTACTCTTAGCATCCCAAACTTTAGTTCCAGTAGAATCGAGACCCATTACATTTCCTGTTTCTTCCTCTCCAGAAGTAAATGAATCACTGCTTTCTGATTCAACCTCCTCCAAATCAACAAGATCGTGATCATCCTCCTGAGAAGATACAACTGAAGAGCAGTATGATACATTCCGAACTTCATGTGGGAATGATTTTTCTATTTTGCTTTGATCAATTAATGAAGGTTGAGCAACATGACTCTCAGATGAGTTAAGCTTGGCTGGATACTTCTCTCTGGTCTTAGATATTGCTTTAGCATGATCCACAGCAGCAGGGTTCCCAGCAGAGTAATGATGTGGAAATTGCTCGATTAATCGTTTTTCTCCGTCTTTTTTGTAGTTTCTCCCCTTTGTCCACATGTTCTCAAAATTTTCTGGAGCAAGGGCCTCAGTCTTTCTACGTGAAATGAGATGTAACATGTCACCCCATTCTCAAAATTTTGTGATGAGCTGGAGTTGGGAAGCTGCTGGATAGGGGACCTGTTGTTGCTGGGACGTGGACGGTGCTTGGGAGGCCTCGGATAAAGCTGCCGGAAGCTTCCGAAACGTGGAGGGACAGCTGGTGAGTTGATGGAAGCTATTGGATCGTGGACGTGGAGGGACAGCTGTTCCGGGCTTGCTGTTGTAGAGGCTGCTGTGGTGGAATTGAAACGTGCAGGGACAGCTAGTGTTCTCTAGAATTTGCTGGAACCATCAACTGGAGCTGAGACGTGGAGAGACATTAAAGTAAAAATGGTGATTACATACATGATTATTGATTGTCGGAGGAGGTGACGTGAGGTGAGGTGAGATGAGGGTGGATGGATCTTCGTTGATGATAAATGATGGTTTTTGACATAAATTTAAAAGTTGAAAGGAGAGTTTTTAAGTTTTGGGGTTAATTTGATTTTTCATTTTTTTAAGTATGATTTTAATTTTAAATATATTTTAAAATTATTATAATATGACAGGTGCCTTTTAATGTTAGATTTTAACAGTAATTAAGACTTTGAACATTTAAAATGACAATGTTTATAATGACAGTCATTTAAATTATTCGAAAAATAGTTTGTGTACTTATTTAGAAAAAACAATATAATTTGAACATTTATTTTATAATCAAAGTTATAAAATAATTAACATAAATTATTTATAATTCTAAAATTAATTAATATTAAATTAATATAATCATATAAAATAAAATATGTTTATAATATTTATTTAAAATTTTATAAAATATATTTTTATAATAATAAAATTAATTTAATAAATAAATAAATTATAATGTGCATTTATTTTATTGAAAATGTAATTTTAAAAAGTATAATTGATTTTTTTTAAATATATTCAATAAAATAAATAAATCCCGAATTCAACATAAAAACGGGGGTAGTTTTGGAATGTTAATATTGTTATCAAACAGTCTTGCCGTTTGCTGAAGAAACTATCAATTTGGTATTCTTACAAAACAAAATAAATTAAATTAACAGCCACAAAACTCTTTTTCTTTTTCTATTTTTTCTTTTATAATCTCTTTGTACTCTGACCAAAGATCTACAAAAATATATAAAATCTCATAATTTCCCTGCAATTACTTAAAAAAAATCTGATATCTGATTCAATGGCTTCTCGTCGGCGTATGCTTTTAAAGGTTATAATTCTCGGCGACAGCGGGTAAGCTTTATAATCGTCTTAATTTTTTTGAAGTTTACTTTGTTTCTGCATATTTGAATTCGAAGATTTTGTTAATTCTGCTACATTTCCAATTTAATTACAATTATTTTTCTGTTCTTTAATTGTAATGTCTGATTTTCTTTTTGATTTTTTGTCTTCTCTTATTTTTAGGGTTGGGAAGACATCTCTCATGAATCAGTAAGCTTTGAAACTGAAATCCTTAGATTTTCTTTTTCCTTTATCTAACTCTTGAATTTTGCACGTTCGATTGCTGGTTCTTATGTATTGGTTAATTGTTAATTTTATTGGAATTAGGTATGTTAACCGTAAGTTCAGTAATCAGTACAAAGCGACGATTGGAGCCGATTTTTTGACAAAAGAGTTTCAGTTCGAAGATAGACTGTTTACATTGCAGGTAAAAAACAGTCAACTTGAAGATATATCTTAGTTGCTATGGATTGTGGTTTCTGTTGTGCCTAATGATGATAATGCAAAGCGGATTTTAGCATTTGTTTAAGTTAATATATTGTTTGATTTTAGCTATTGTCAACTGTATAAACTAAGCCTGTCTTTTCTGTACTCTCCAAAGATATTCAATTTGGCTGAGAAATAGAGATATAAACTTTATTTACATTTCATAGCGTCATGCTCGTTTTTCTGATTTTGTGCATAGATATGGGATACTGCGGGTCAGGAAAGATTTCAAAGTTTAGGTGTGGCTTTCTATCGGGGTGCTGATTGCTGTGTACTTGTGCATGATGTTAATGTCATGAAGTCCTTCGATAATCTTAACAACTGGCGAGAAGAGTTTCTGATTCAGGTAATATTCTCTCCAATGGTGTATAGAATATTTTAATTGGAAAAATGACTAATGTTGTTATTTTTTTGATCGAGTGCTCAGGCGAGTCCATCTGACCCTGAAAACTTTCCGTTTGTTGTGCTGGGAAACAAGGTTGATGTTGATGGTGGCAACAGTCGAGTGGTAAAATGTCTCCCACCCTCGACTTTCCTTTTTGCCTACAGATTTCTTCATGTTTTACTATATCATGTGCGAATGTGAATGTGTTTTCGTATGGTGTATGAATGAGGTTATTTCTCTCTGGTTTAGGTTTCTGAAAAGAAAGCGAAGGCATGGTGTGCATCAAAGGGAAACATACCATATTTTGAGACCTCTGCAAAAGAAGGATTCAATGTTGAAGCTGCATTTGAGTGCATAGCCAAAAATGCTCTCAAGAATGAACCTGAAGAAGAAATGTAAGTATTTGCATATGTCAGAGCTTCCTTAACAGAAAGATAATGCCTAACAAAATGTTTATGCAACAAAATGTATGTCTTCAAAGAAATAAAATAAAAAATTGAAGTAGCAAGCAACAAAGAGGGTAAATTGACACTAGGAGAATCTGACCTTTCTATGATAGACAAGCTTCTTCAATTGCAATTCAATGATATTTGGATTAAGACATTTCCTAGGAAATTGTTTTGAGGGTTCATTTTGAGTGATCACCTATCTACACACCATTATCGGCCATAACTTAAGTGTCTCTTTAGTGCACTGGAGGTGAGCAGTGAATAAACTAATCGAGCCTTATATAGATGAAAAGCTAATCAGCAGGAAATGGGAGTTTTTCTAAAAGACATTTCCTCATAAAAGTTGTTTCATCCCTTATGTTTGTCTGTCTGTCTAACGAATTATTCTGAGTCAGGTTAAATATAATTTCCATATATATGTGCGTGCATATGATTCCATTTGAAAGCCTTATGAATAATACAAAAAGGGTTGCATTACCAGAGTCCTTGCTAATTGTTTTTATTTCAATACTTGTTTTTTTTTTCATGATGAAAGCTACCTTCCTGAAACCATTGATGTTGCTGGCGGAGGACGGCCACAGAGATCTACAGGCTGCGAATGTTAAATGAGTCATCATCAGATGGGGCTTCATATATCAAAACGCGAAAACAGCTGCAGTAGATTTCTCATTCCTATATGTTAAATTTGCAGGTTCTGACGATTAGTATTAAACTAGGGATGAGAGTTGTCATATAAAGATTGGATTTTGTGTATCATAAGTTGGTTAGTGATCCTCCTCTTGTCTATTTCTTTCAATTTACCAAAAGAAATAATTGTTGGTTAGTCGATAGTCATGTTAAAAAAGTAATTGTACCATGCCTCCAACGTCCTATGTTTATGCCACCTATAATTCTGTAGTAAATGTGGAACTTCTGTTGAATTCCTTCTCTTGTTTCTCATTATGTGTCGTGTGGACTTTTGGTAGATAACCTAATGGGCAAATTGCATGCACTTTTATGGCTAAAAATAGTCGAATTTGTTTCAACCTTTCAATCCATTTGTGAGCACTTCTATGTTATGATAAATTATTTTAAATAATAATAATTAATTTCTTTTCATTTATATTAATACTTGTTGACCAAACGAGGTATCTACTATCTAGTGCATAAATATGTCCAACTGATTTTTTTTTGGTTCACAAGTTAAAAATTTATAATCATTTGAATCGAACCGAACACTATCAGAGAAAATGATTTACCTCCACGGAGTTACAAGATAAGTCCTCCACGCCTCGGAAAATGATTTACCTCCACGGGGTTACACGACAAGTTCCTCCATGCCTCGAAGACGCCCGTCTCATTGATTGCGCTCTTCCGCCGGACTCCATACATGAGGCATTTCTCAAAGCCGCCTCTACCTTCGAGTCACCCTCAGATACCTTCTACGTGTGATTTATTTTTTAAAGCTAATTTGGTTTTCTATTACGAATGTCACTATAATGTTACTCGTTATGAACTTATGATATGGTATTGCGATCGTGATTTAATATTATGAGTGTTATCTATAGTCGCGATGACATTTAATTCCACAACATGATCTCGTCTTAAAATTCGTGTACATGAAACAAGAATAGAATAAAATGATTAATAACATAAAAAATTTATTCTATTAAATATTAAAAAAGAATATAAAATAGAAATAAATACATGATTGGGAAAGAAACAAGTTAAAGCCTGCAACTATATAGTTTCTTTAAGATAGATTTTTAGTCACTCTATGGTGTTCAAGATATTTGATCGTCTGTCTCCCATAATACAACAACGAGATTATTATTAAACAGTAACACAACTGTCGAGATCACGAACTATTTATTTCTTCATCTATCATAAAAAAAACTAGAGAAAAAGAAAAACTAGTAGGTTCCCGAGGTATTTATAAGAGTTTCACATTGTGAACGATTGAGAAATTTTGACTTAAAGCATTAATGAAAATCAAGTAATCAAGCAATTTCTAAAATTAATGTTACCCATATCGTGCACGTCTGCACATGTACGAACTAACAATTGATTCTACATTTTTCTCAACAATGTTTGAATCAATTTCTCATTCAAATCTCTAAAATTATCGATTTTTTATGGGCTAAAATCAAACAAGTCTATGCAAACGATGTCTTTATTCTTGCTCTGTTCTCTTGGAAATCTCCCCTACGTTGAATATCCCTAAGCAAAACCAACCACGAAGAACCTCTTATGTCGTCTATACTCTGTTCTCTTGGAAATCTCCCCTACGTTGAACATCCCTAAGCAAAACCAACCACGAAGAACCTCTTATGTCGTCTATACATTTATTTATTTTTCATTCAAAAGAAGCTCAAAAGACTAAGCAAAACAACAAACATTTACACCCTTCACAGAAGATACAAAGAAAAGGGAACCCGGGGGGGGGGGGCGAAACAGAACACATTCTCGACGAACGATCGTGGAGATTTAATAGCAGAGTGGCAAAGAGACGACAAAGGCTTTCACTCGTACGAACATTCGTCTTTCTTGAACTTAATGAGCTTGGTTTTCACGGAATCAATGACCAGAGGGCAAGAAATTTGTTTCCGGTGCCTCGTTTTCACGAGTTTCCCGACGACATTCCCTCTCGACCGGACTTCAAACTTGAGCATCAACGGAACTTCGGCAGCACCATTTTGTGTGAACGTTAAGCTGGATCCAGCTCCATAAAGTGGCACCTTTTCCCCTTCCAACACAATTGATACAGTCCTACGGCTCTTCCTTGGCTGATAATATTTCAACTGCAATTGATTCGATAAAGACCTTAACTTCATTGCATTACAAGGTTACATTCAAACATGCTCGTGGTTTCTATGAAATTCAGTAATGCGAAATTCTACTTTACAAAATTTTAATTGGCAGAAGCAGATTGATGAATCATACCTGACCGGCAGCGACATTGATCTCCGAGTACGCGAGATAGACAGGGTCGGAACTAACATGAATGCCGAAAATCGTAGCTGGGTTGTATACAGTCATCTTCAAGGTGCCATTGATGGTCAGCATTCTTGTTGGTACCCCTGAGAAATCTGAGCCTTCCCCAACAAAAACGTTGTGCACTGCAAAGCTCTGCAACACATTAGGATTTTAACAATCATGGTCAATCCTATCAGTTAAAATAAAGATCAAAATTATTCGGTTTCAAATCTAAGTTCGATTTTTCTAAAAGAATACATATATTTAGAAGATCATATATTCATATTCTTTTTTTGAGAAATCATATATTCATATTCATATTCATTATCGAATAAAATGGACATACCCTGACGACGATTTCAGCTTTGTAAGGCCTACTGGCACCCCAAATAATCAAACAGAACACCGTGAACAAAACCACAAACGTGAAAAGAGCAATCAAGGCCTGGAAACGCCTAGTGAAGGCTTTATCCTCAAACTCATCATACGACCCTTCTTCCATTATCACCCCACACTCAGGCCACCCTTTATCATTCCTCTTCCGGCTACCTTTCCTCCCGGACGACGACCGGAATATCCCCGAGAATCTGCTCGCCGACGAGTTCCTCGAATGGCGTCCGACGGAGGAAGGGTGTGAAGGTGACTCCATGGGACTCGGTTGCGTCGTCGACGACTTGTCGCCGTCGTGAGAGTCTCGGGATGGACTCTGGACATAGTATACCGGACGTTTTGGAGACCTCGAAGGCGACGATGGAGCTAGGCTTGTGATATCGGATTCGGACTTTGTCGACAACATTTTTTGTTTCTTTTTTTGTTGTTGAATTCTTTCTCAGAATTTGAGTTTTTCACTTGTAAAAATGGAATCTGAGATAGAGATGAAGATAAGGAAGGAGGAGGAGGTTATTGAATGATGAAAGAAGCAACAATTCAGTTCACTAAAACTCTCTGTTTCTGTCTGTTTCTCCCTTTGTCTGCGTCTTTTATGGTTGCAAACAAACAGTAAAGTAACCCAAGAGAAAGACAACCTTTTCTGTTCTTTTTCAATATTACACATTTATTTAAATATAACGTAAAGTACACCATTAGTCACTTCATTATTAGATTTTTCTATTTTGGTTTTAGAACTTCTTTTTTCTGTGAATTTGATAATCACTTTAGGTTTTTTATTTTGATCATTGATTAGTAAAAAATAGTGACATCCTCTTGTATAATAATAATTATAGTCTCTAAAAAATCATATACTCCATTAGTTTACTCTTAATTTAAAATAATTCATTAAATATTTAAACATAGTGAAAAAACATTGAAAAAACATAAGGAAAACACTTAAAGATGTGTGTTTCTCGTTCCTTTTATATCTTTAACTATACGATGTAAGTCCAAAATAACACCAATATAATGGCACGTATGATCCTCAATTTTATTTCCGAACATTTTTTTAGCTTATCCACTCTCTCGCCTTTGCTTGCTCCTCTTCTTCTTTCACTATTAACATCGTTGTCACCTCTTATTACTCGAATGCTCATCATCCTTCAATTCTTCTCAATCCCTTCAGCATTGCATATTTCAACAACAATCTCTATCTCTATTGTCCTCCTACTGTGACACCGATTTATTATTATACTAAGTCAAGTCAACACATCGTTAACGAATAAAATTAACAATAAATAACTAAAATAGAAAATTGTAACGTTTGTTACTAAATTTGTAAAGAGAAAAACAGCTTGGTGACTAAAATAGAAAACAATAACAGTTGAGTGACTATTTGTATAATTTAACCTTAATTTATTAAGTTTTCATAATTTTGTTATATTTAAATAATTTTTAATATGAGCTTGTTTAAAAGATTAAATAGTTGAAAATTGGGTGGTGTTTGTTTTAATATTTTAGTTTCCTTGCTCTTCCTTTGGTGTTCAATAAAACAAATGAAATAAAACGTTACAATATTTTGAAATAAAAGTAGGTTTGATGATTTTTATATTATGTATGTAATATAAATTGTTGAATATATTACAATATATTTTGTTGGGTTCATTATGTTATCTTTACATGTATAAAAAATTATTAGGTTATATATATAAAATTAGAGGAAGGTAAGGGATGATGATGTAATTCAAGAAGAGAGAGGTTCGGGAGCCTAGCTGGCACTTCGCTCTGAGTGGTAGGTTCGGGAATAAGTGTCGGCAGCAATTTGTTTTTTGTATTTTGAGGCTAGTACATTTTAATAAATAATTGACAAACTACCTAATTTGGATTAGATTCCTTCCATTAACTACTTTTATTTTGAACCAAACTATGTTAATTAATTAATTTTCTGGAATAACTGCTTTATTATTAGTTGGTTTTAAGACTCTTAGTATGTTGTAGGGATGGGCATGGGACCAAACCTAACTCAATCCATGTCCATTCCTAATTCTCGAGTAGAAGATTCTTTATTTTTGAATAAAGTTAAATGGACAAAAATTTAATCTAACTCGACTCATGTCCATCATAAGATGGTGTCTAATCTATATCTGATATCAATCTTATTTTATTTTATAATATAATATTTTTATGTTTTTACTTTTATTTATATCTAAAATAGATATTTCAGGTAAGAGGTTTATGATGCTAAGAGATTGTTTATTTATTTCAGAATAATTAAGCGTTGAATGATTCAAATGTTGAATGATTCAGAGGTTTTGTATGAATTAACTCTGAATGTGACATGTTGTTTGATAATGACTCTGAATCATTCAGAATGTACTTCTGTGCTGAATCATTCAACATTATTTTACTGAATCAGTCATCACTGAATCATTCAGAAATACGAAACAACATTCAATGTTAAATGATTCTAGAGCCAAATAAACATCCTTAAATTTTTGCGCTCACCCGATTTATGATCTTGTCAGTTGTCATATCATCCAATAATGCAATCCATGTCCCACTCGGTGGGTCTTCGCTTGCTGTCAAATTATTTCATTTATTTTTCTTACACGTCTCCCGCTTATTATCCAATAATTCATTTTTTTAAATCTCTCTCTTTAATTATGATTTTCAAATATACAAAATGATCGATTTTATTGAATACGATATTGTTTCAGTGAAAGATTGTAAATCTCAAATACTCGATGAAGATTTCAACAACGAATGTAAATCTCTGCACACATATAAAATGTATGTTTTGATGGTTCAAGGCACACTTATATAAATAAATATATTAGATAATTCGTGGATAATTCATGAAAGTATACAAGCCTGAATCAACATGCTAAATGTTAATGTTCGACAAAATATAATAATCCTCTCCGTTCCTGCCCCTTTTTACACAACAATCGAATGCCCAATGCATATTTGACTTTGATTTATAACTGTAAGTATATATGAAAGTTGTTGTAAATATAAGATAACTATTGAGAACATCTTTAAAATGTCTTACAAACTAACCGAAAACACATGAAATCAAGAATAAAATGATCAATAATATATTTTATGATCTTACAAATTATGTCAATTAATAAAAGATCACCCTAACTTGACTTACTGGCCATGAAAAAAGAAAATTTAACAAAATGATTTTTTATAAACAAGTAAACAGAGACATATGTATTCTTTGATCGTAGTACAAAATAAATATTTTATTAGTTTAAATTAATTACAAATAATCATATTTATTTTAAAAAATTCTTCATCGATTAATATGAAACATTCAAATATCTTATTATCTTTAAAGATAATAATTGTTCCTTTAGCTCATATCAATGTAAATTTTTAGATTTGGCCAAACAGTGAAAATTTTAGTGACTAAAATACAATTTTTAAAAATTATATGACCAAAATAGAAAGTCAAACCCAAATAATCATATGTATCTTATTCTCTCCGGCGTACGTTAGCAGGACTAATGGATTCTCTTGCTTGCTTCATCGGTGTTGATTTCTTCTCTTTCTTTCGTTATTTTGATTGTTTTCGTTCGGATTTGAGGTTCTATAGACTCTCCGATCTTGTGTTTGGACTAGAGGAAGTTGTTTGGAGGAGCTGAGAAGTAATCCCTAAATTTCTTTCCTCTTAAGGTTTCGAATGGGATTTCCATGGTTAAACCTCCTTCTGCAGTGATCGATGAGGGGATAGCATAATAGAACCATTCGTTGGTGGGCCAATTCATTGAAGTAGCCCCTAATTTTGGTTATATGCAAAAAAATTGCTGAAGCTCTCTAGGGGAAAACTTCGACTGTCAAGGTTAGTATGGCTGGTTCTAATCTCTTTGTTCTCTTTTTCGAATATGGAAATTAGAGACTGGATCCTTGAGAATGGTCCCTGGCATGTGCAAAACAAGTCGTTTGTGCTTCGGAAGTGGGAGCCAAGTTTGCAGAAGCTTGACTTTGATCTAAAACATATACCAGTCTGGGTACAGTTGTATAATGTGCCCCTTGAGCTCTACACTAGGACATGCTTAAGCTATATTGCTAGTGCTGTGGGGCATCCTCTTTATATGGATGTCATCACTGCTTCTAAGGAGAGGCTCGAGTATGCCGAGGTTTACGTTGAGATTGGGGCTGGTACTGTTATTCCTGAACTGGTTAATGTACTGCTGAGTGACAGCTCTATTGTGCGGATCAGGGTTTTTATGCCTTGGTTACCCAAATTTTATCAGTATTGTAAAACCTTTGGACTCTATACTAGCGTGTGTGCTGAGTCAATTCCTGCTCCTATGAAGAGTAAGGAAACTTAATTTTGGAGGAAGAAAACTGTCCCTGCCCCTGCTGAGTCTAATGGAACTGAGAGGTTGGATGATAAGAAGGATGCCGACTTCTCTATTGCAATTCAACCTGATGTTAGGGATGAAAGTATAAGCACAACTAAGCTGCAGGTGGGGGATGTTATGGAGTTAACTGTACAGGCCCTCCAAGAGATCAATGTTGATTCTTCTGTGACTAAAGTTAAACAGGCTAATTCGGATCTGGTTGATGAGGGGATGAAATAGCCTGCTAGTGTTAAAGTAGTTGAACAAAGTGGTAAGCAGAATGTTCTTCTTGCTAGGAGTGAATTTCCATCTTTGCAAGACTCTATGATGCCTAAGAAGAAGGTTAAGGGAAGGAAAAAAGAAAATGATGGATCTTCTAGTAAGTTGGAAATGTTAGTCGGTGGTGGAGGCTATGATCGAAAGCCTCGAGCTGCTGCTTTGGGAGTTGCAGTTCTTCTTAATGAGATTAAGGCAAAGAAAAATGATATGGTTGATAAGGTTAAAGGGAATGACTGTAATGTTGGGGTTGGTAATGGGGGCCCTCATCTCCACTCTTAAATGTTGATATGTTTTTGGAATGTGAGGGGTATTAACAATACCCTCAAGCAAGGTAAAGTTTTCAAAAGATTAGAGAGTCTTGGGGTGGATGTGGTTTGCCTCATGGAGACTAGAATTAGAAGTATTAACTTTTCCAAGTAGGTTGCCATCTTGTCTGATGAGTGGAATTATCTGGCCAATTATGATTTTGTTGATGGTGGTAGAATTTGGGTCCTATGGAAGAAGAGACTTTCAATTTCTGTTGTTGGAGGATCTGATCAAGCCCTTTCTATTTTAGGTGATGCTGCTGGTCATAGTGTTATGATTACTGCAGTTTATGGCAGTAACAACAATCTAGCTAGGAGGGGTCTATGGGAGTACTTAAGAAACTTGGAGAGTGTTGTAGGTAATTATCCTTGGGTTATTGGTGGGGACTTCAACGTTGTAGCTGAGGTCCATGAGAGTTATGATTATCCCTCAATGGGATCACATTTATTTGATATGGAAGAGTTTCAGGGTTGCATAGAAGACTTAGAGCTTCAAGACCACCCCTTTGTAGGGCCTCTCTTTACTTGGTCTAACAAGCAAGAAGATTCCTACTTGGTTAGAAAGCTGGATAGGATTCTTATCAATCCACATTGGATGCATGTGTTTCCAATTTCCTTTGCTGAGTAAAAGCTCCTGGAGTGTCTGATCACTAACTGGGGTTAATTTGGACTCAGAAAGAGGCCCAGATCCACAAGCCGAAACCATTTAAATTTTTCAACTGTTGGGCTGCTAATGATAATTTTCTTAGCTGTGTTAAGGCTTCTTGGGTGGAATGTAGTGATGGTAATGCTATGCATGTACTGTTTAATAAACTGAAGAGACTGAAGCCTATTTTGAAGGAGTTGAATAGAACTCACTTCTCTAACATTTCTGCTAGAGTGAAAGCCAAAAGAGCTAAGCTGGAGCAAATTCAGCTTTCTAATCTTTCTATAACATCCCCCATACCTTAGTGATTAAATTGTGAAATTTTAAAATTTAGTGATCAAATTTAATAAATTGAAAGTTGAAGGAATTGGTTGAAATATTTGGTGTAGGATCAATTAGCAAAGCATGGGGAACTAAAGGGGCAAATGAGTCTTTTGACAAAGAAATAATTAAATGTTTCTTAAAGATATTTAATAAACCAAGTGGAAAGCTAATGAGAAAAACAAGGTTCTGGATATTTCTTTCTTCTTCCTTCTCCTTCTCTGCCGTGAAGCCAAGCTAAAGGTGAGTTTTCTTGTGTTCAAATTCTTGATGAATTTAAGGCTGCTTATTGATCCTTAGTTGATAACTAAGCTTAAGGAAAACTTAGATTATCTTAAAACCATAGAATGAGGAGAATATGAAGAATCAAAGAAATGAAGTAGAAAAGTGAAATCTTGGATTAGAGTTCCTAATAAGAATTAGAAGTGGGATTTGACTTGTCATAAAGCTAACTAAGAGGTATGAAGTGTTAGAATTCAAATTAGAACATGTTGGAATTTGGGTTAGATTCTTAAACTCTACATGGAGAATTGGATTTTTAAGTTTTAAAAGTATGGAATGGATAATAATTAGTTTAAGTAAGAGTATGCAAGCTAAGGATATAAAAAGAGGGGAAATATAAAGTGTTAAGTAGACTAAGAAGAGATTTTTGTGCTAAAATGACAATTCTAGGCAATGTGCATCGATGCACATTCATTGTGCACTGATGCATCAATGATAAATCCCAAAAATTGTTTAAGGTGCATCGATGCACATGAAGTGCATGGATGCATTAATTTAAAACAAAAACATAGAATGCCATCGATGCATCGATGCTTAAGGAGTGCATCGATGCACCCCATTAAATACAAACATCGAATAGGATTTATGCATCGATGCATGGTGTAGTGCATTGATGCATACCTCCATTAAAAGATGAAAATGGCTTTTCTTTTAGCCTAATAAATGATAGTTTAGAATATATTAATTAGTATACTGATAAGTATCAATGAAATACTATGTAGATATCGAGCTTAAACGAGTTATGGAATAATCAACAAGTAGGATTGATCGAGGGAAAGACAAAGAAATCTAGGTGAGTGCATATGCATAGTATGAATATGTATTCTATTCAGTTCTAGACCTGTGATAAGTCTAGATTCAATATTTTGATACATGATCGCATTTCATATTATGATACATGACATGAATTCATACCATATGCATTATGTGACATGAATATGCAAGAAAAAGTTATATGTCTATGTGATAAAGGTATGAAAATAATATGTCTACGTGATACAAATTATGTGAATGGTGAAAGGCCCATGTTATATAGATGAGAACTATATGTATAGTTGGCATGCCAAGGGTAGAGGGTCTACGCGGTCCTTCGGGATATATATATATTCTTTGGAACATGTGTGAAGTCTTGTGAGACACATATTTGATCCCTAATATATGTATATAATTCTTAAGGAATGATATGTGGTCCTTATGGACATTATTATATGGCAAATACGGTGTAATTCTACGCGACACTCCGGTGCAATTCTACGTGGCACTTCGGTGCAATTATACGAGCTGTGGTGACAGCATAGTGCACAACCTCACAATACTCATATACCTTAGGTTCTCAGTATGGTACCATGGGCTAATGAACTTAATAAGGTGAACTTATGAATGTGAATTTGATAAGTATATGTGTAAGAAACATGGTTCTGGTTATTGCATTGTTTACATACATCTTATCATTGCAACCCATCTCATTTTGGCAATTCCTTTATATTTATTGATATTATTATATTGCCTCACTAAGTCGATGACTTAGCGTGTAAGTGTTTCACACGTAGGATCCGATAAAGTAGACGATCGAGGTTAAGCAGCTGGACAACATTACTCTTGCAACTATCAGATCAGAAGCAACTGAATCAGTAGGTCATTTTGTTATGTAAATAGATGTTGGCATGTAACTAAAGGGTTAAGTTGTGTATGCTCTGAGTATTTTGATAAACTTGTATTAATATATGTATATTATTGTATTTTTAATAAAATAAGTTCAAATGTTTTATCGGTTTTTTTAAGTATTGTTTTGTTTAGTCAATGTGACATCATTGACTCGTATCCGGGTCGGATATGAGTTGAGGATGTTACACTTGCTGCTGTAAATCATGCTGGGATGGAGGTGGAGAAAAGAGCTCAGTCTGAGTTAGTTGACCTGGAAATAGCAGAGTTGGACTTCTACAGGCAGAGAGCTAAGGTTCATTGGCTGCAGGAAGGGGATTTAAGCACTAAATTTTTTCATCAGAAGGTTGAGTCCCAAAAGAAGAAGAATACCATCAGAATTCTCAAGAATGACAATGGTGATTTGTTGGAGACTTTTGATGGCATGGCTGCGGAGTTGGTTGATTTTTACAACAAGCTTATAGGTGCTACTGACCCTTTGGTTAAGTGTTGTCATCCTGAATGGTTGAAGGGCGTTTTGAACTATTCCTTACCTGATGGTGCTGAGAGAGTTCTGGCAGGAGAGGTCTCTGATAAGGAGATTAAATATGCTTTGTTCAGGCAAGGAAGGGATAAGAGTTCAGGCCCAGATGGTTACACTTCCTGGTTTTTCAAGGTGGCTTGGGATATTGTGAATAGGGACTTTCTCAATATAGTGAGGTACTTCTTTCAGACTACTTACCTTCTTCCTGCATTTAATGCTACTACTATAGTTCTAGTGCCTAAGACTCTGAATGCAAGCATGGCTAAAGATTTTAGGCCTATCTATTGTTGTTCTATCATATACAAAACAATTACTAGAATCCTTGTCACTAGGCTAGCTCAGTTTTCCCTGGTATGATTTCTGCTAGCCAATCTGCTTTTGTTAAAGGTAGAAGTATCTCTGATAACACATTGTTAGCACAAGAGATAGTCAGAGGTTATTCAAGAAAGAATCTCTCCCCTAGGTGTGCAATCAAAGTTGACTTGCAGAAAGCATTTGAATCTATCAGCTGGGAGTTCCTGTTGAATGTCCTTGATGCTATGGGTCTTTCTCAAAGGTTTTGTAACTGGATTAGGGTCTGTGTGACAACTCCTAGGTATTCAATTGCTCTGAATGACAACTTAGTGGGTTATTTTAGGGGTGCAAGTGGTGTTAGGCAAGGGGACCCTTTATCCCCTTACCTATTTGTAATAGTCATGAATTTTCTTTCAAGCCTTCTTGATGCTGCTGTCAGGAATGGTATTTTCAGATTTCATCCAAGGTGTAAGAGGATCTCCCTTACACACTTGTGCTTTGCTGATGATTTGTTATTGTTTTGCCATGGTTCTTTAGACTCAGTGTTGGGGGTTCTTAGCATTCTGGATAAATTTGATGACCTGTCTGGTCTTAAGTTGAATGCTATGAAAACTGAGATTTTTACTTGTGGAATCCCTGGGGGTGAACTGGAGCAGATTAAAATAGCTACGGGCTTTAGAGTTGGTCAACTACCTGTAAGGTACCTAGGGGTACCTTTAGTGACTAGGAAATTATGTGGGACAGACTGTAGAGCTTTGTTGGATAAGATAAAAGGCAAGCTGAGGCAGTGGTCCAGTAGGAAATTGAGTTATGGGGGGAGGCTGCAATTAATTAAAGTGGTATTGTTTAGCATTTTTAGCTATTGGAGTAGGCAGCTTATTTTGCCTAAGGGTCTCATCCAAGACATTGAAAGGGTGTGCATGAGATTCTTTTGGAAAGGCAATGACTCTCCTGCTCATGGTACTAGAGTCAGTTGGAGTCAGATCTGCTCTCCCAAATCAGAGGGTGGCTTGGGGCTTAGAAGTTTGGTTGGTTGGAACCAGGCTTGTTGTTTGATGCTTATTAAAAATCTATTGGCTGATGAAGGCTCATTGTGGATTGCCTGGGTCAAGGCTTAATGCTTTAAGCATGAAGACTACTGGAATGTTGAAAGTAAGCCTCATTTTAGCTGGACTCTCAGGAAATTGGTTAAGATGCGTGCGCAGGCTGGAAATTTGTTTCATGCTTCTGTTAACTGGTCATAGGATAGAGGAGGATGGATATGGGACAAAATTAGAGAGAGGAATGATAAGGTTGAGTGGCATCGACTCATCTGGTTCCCTTCGCATATCCCTAAGTTCTCTCTGATTTCATGGATGGTCATTCTTGACAGGTTGCCAACAAAGGAAGAGATTAGCTCGGTTTGCTGTAGTGTCTGATGCTCGCTGTGGTTTCTGTGATGATGATTTGGAATCGAGAAGCCATCTCTTCTCGGATTGTCCTTACTCGAGGGAGGTTTGGGCTTCCATCCCGCATTTGTATGGATTACAGCAGCAATACATGAGTTGGATCGAGTGGCTGTGTTGGCTGATTAGAAACTTGAAAGGCAACTCCCTGCTAGTTCATACTCTGAAACTAGCTTGGACGGGGTACGTTTATTACATCTGGGAGGAGCGCAATCGTAGGTTCTTTAGAGGATTGTCGCGTCCGGTTGATGTCATTGTAAAAACAGTCAAAGAGGCAGTTAGTATCAAATTGTATAGGTATAACATTAATAGATCGGATACTGTAAATAATCAACTTTGTGCTGATTGGGGATTGATTTAGGAGGTTACTTGTTATTTGTAGCAGCAATTGCTGCTTTCTTTGAATGAAATATATTTGATTGATTATCCAAAAAAATATTTTAATGGAAGATATTTCAATGACATTTGGTAATTATCATGATTCATTAATGTTAAGTTTTGAATTTTTAATTCAATTATATTATTATAAAGACAAGTGTCTTATGAAATGATGATAGAATAATCAAGAGAAAGGAAAAATGTGAGAATTTTGTTTTTATTTTTTAAGTTTCTATAGTTGATTTTTAGATTAAACTATTAGATAGAAAATTAACCTACATGAAATTCTCTATAATTTGGTATAAATATTACATGGTAATCATGCTTGTTTCATGGGATTTTGTGTTAGGGTTTATGGATTTTGAAGATTTAGTGATTTTTTTTATGTTTTTGATGTTGGAGATTAATTCTAAGATATGTGTGATAATTAAAATGATGTGTAAATTTTTGTAGTTAATTTGGCCATGTTAAGATTTTAAGGAAATATTGGATTTCAATGCAAAAATTTTGTTATGATTAGAATAGCATGAATTTGATGTAAGGAAGTTGATTTATGTTCGTTTTTGTTCGTTTATGTTCATTTATTGTGTTCGTTTACGTGTGTTCATTTAGGTTCATTTATTGTGTTCTTTTATGTTAATTTACATCAGTTTATTTATGTTCGTTCATTTGTGTTCGTTTATCATTTAAATGAATGAACGAACACGAACAAGCTACATTCCTAACGAACAAACATGAACAAGATTTTTTTTCATTTATGTTCGTGTTCCTTCATTTGTTCGGTTAAAGTTAAACGAACGAATATAAACATATCTCCCTTTGTGTTCGTTCGATTCATTTACATGCCTATTGATTGTATATATATATATATATATATATATATATATGTATGAGTTGAATGTGATCTACATTATTAAGATATTATATTAAAAATAAATAAATGAAATTGATATAAATATTTAAAATAATTTCTTTTCAAATCAATCAATGTATTAACCTAATATTGTAACTAGTCAAACTTATGATATAATATAAGTGTTACCTATCATAACATGATTGATTATTAAAATATCATATTATATATTGATTTATTTCTTTTGAAACTCAAACATTGAATTATTAAAAAAAATAAATACTAAATTATAACAAATTACTAATCATATTATTTTTCAGATTAGTATGAAATAGTAACTCATTTGTTTCTTTTACTTTTTTTGTTGTTGCATGCATGTAAGATGAAATGATTGTAGCAGCGAAAAACATTTCCCATGCTAAATAACAGCTAGTCCACGTATTTTCATATTATAATGATAATTAAATTATATACATTTATATAAATTAATATATGATTAATCAACTATATTATATAAAATTTTCATTATATCCGATAGTCTTTTTTATATAAGTATAAAAATCAAATGAAATACTTACCAATTGTACAGCACCAACTTCGTTAGGAGCTTCACCATTTCAAATCACGTCCGCAGTGGCTGCCTTTGAGATTATGGATGCGAACATTTCTCTCCATTGATTCTGTACTCGTAAACACAGATCAAAACCCTTTAATTTTCATAATTTTCTTTACTAAATGAGCTAGTCGACGCTGCACCCGAAGGGTATTTCCCTATAACTGTTCTCAATTTCTTCACCTGCAAAAAAAAAAACACAGAATAGTCGCAGCTATTACGATATATACGAACATTATATATGATAAAGGTTTCTGGATTATAGACCTCGGCTTTGAGTTTCGCATTCTCGATACGTAGTTGTTGTTCTTCGGTCGTTTTTTCTACGCCACAGTTGGGGCAAGAAGCCTCGTATACAGCGGCTCTCATGGCCTTGTTTTCTTCCCGGGGTTTCTCCAGTTCTTCCTTCAAGAAGAGTTCTCATGGCGCTCTTGTATGGCCTGCCAATCGCCCACCACTTGAATGATCATCGGACACAGATGAAACGACAAACGACACAACCGTGGGATTATACTTTACCTTGATTTGTGTTCGACGATTCTGAAACCAGAACTTGCCTTGCCTTGGAGCAAGACCTAATTGTTTACTAAGTTGCTGCCTCTGCTTTTCGTCTGGATGAGGTGATTCCTTAAACACTCTAATAACATTTCATGCAGATTAATTTATTACAAACATGCAGAAGAATAAATCTAAATGTAATGTTTATGAATAAATTCAAATCCTAGAAATATGACTTATTATGGTGACCATAAAATTTTGTGTCCATGTTCTTTAAGGTACCTTTTCTATCTTGTTTTCTTTTGTAAGCAAGCAATATGTCACTGTTTTAGTATGATTTTAAAACTTACAGTAATTTAACAAAGTTAATTATTTGTGTACGTATATATAGCAAAAGAGGAAATATGAGATTTACGCTTCCATTTCTCTAATCTGATCCGCAGTGTGACGATGATACTTATTTCTCTTGATCTCTTCTTCTTTCTGGTTTCGTCGTCTTCGTCTGGTAAACCATCTTCCGTTCTTGATCTTGCCGGACCCGAATTCTCGCTACTGATTTCGACGGTATCTTCTCTTTTATCACCCGATCCTCCACTTCCTTCATCTCCTCCTTCCACCGTCACACTCACGGTTGCGATATCTGCCGGACCACCTGCATCCCGGAATACCCGGCCTTTCAATAACCAAAAAAGGAATAAGATTATAAGAAAGAAGAAACAGAGATGATATATATATATATATAGAGAGAGGGAGAAGCAAAGAAGTCTTTGATGGGAGGGTTATAGTTAGACATGGAGTCATGGAGACGACGCCCGTGGCAGAGAAACAAAGGAATTTATTATTGGGGTCTTGTTGATTTAAGGATATAAAAACAAAAATTAACTCATCATCCTATAGAATTTTTCTCTCATTTTCCCCATCTTTTTATTATAATAATTTGATTTTTTTTCAAATCCTTTTTTAATAAATAAATAAATAATCAGATGGCGATGACGTTTGAGTTTAATAAGAATAAAAAACTGAAGCTATCGGAGGAGTTGACTGTTAGATATCGTGAGTGGAAATATGAAGACTCTCCCAACTAACTTGATGCGCTGAATGGTGAAATTGCATTTTAGCACTCGATATTATTTCAATTTAATTTTGCTAAAGATTATAAAATTGTAAGACGCAATAATTATAAAATTAAGGGAAATTACTTCGGGGTTTAGATACTATTAAATTTTGAATACTAACTCGTTTGTATTGTCAATCTTTTAGCTTTACCAGTTTTAACAGTAACATTTATTTTTACGTTCAATTACGTCATTATGTTGTTAATGACTTAACGAGAAGATGACGCGTTAATTGCAAGCCATGACGTAACTAACTATTGTTGATATGATTATCTCATTAAAACAATATCATTTTAATATAATTATTTTAATACTCAAAAGACCTAAAATGATGTTGTTTTACTTAATAAATTTTGTTATAAATATTGTGTTTGAAAGATTTCCAAGTCTTTTTTAAAAAAGGTTAAAGCTTAACCATTGAACTGAGCCAACTTGAACTTTTGTATATTCTTATAAAAATATTAAACATACCATATATTTGAGAACGCACTATTTCACTCTATGCCTTTCTCATGTTCTTATTTCTTCTTTAGCCCATTACTTCATTCCTGGCAACTGCATCATTTCTAACATTACCAACTAAACAGAAGAATAAAGAAGAAATAAGAAGGTGACAAAGGCTTAGAGTGACCTTTGTCTCATCGTTAGTAATAAAAATGTTTGTAAAATTAACGGTTAAACACATTTAAGTTTACCATGTTTTAAGATGTTACAACTGATAATTTATAGACTCAAAAGGAACTCCATCTTTCACAGTCCATTCTATGAGATCATTAGGCTTTCTTTTGTTAGTAATGCTCAATCTCATATTGAGTGAGTAAATACATTGAGATTGGATATTTAAGGTTTACATTTTCCACTCTCTTGTTGAGTGATAGAGAACAAGGGCTGCTTCTCGTGCACTGATGCTGCCGTCCATTTCGGCTCAGCTCGTGGCAATACGTGTCACATAATGAATCTGCATTTTCTGAGGATCATGTTCATGCTGTTATTTCAGCAGTTTCATATGATTAATATCAGTAGTACAAAGGTTTAAATTTTTGGAATTAAATTAGAATTCTAATTCTTGGACGTTTTTACCCTGGACGCATCTTATAAATAGAGAGCTCATTTCACTCTCAACTCATCCACAGTTCACTCAAACATTTCTCAACTATCTTAAAGCTTTTTATGCTTCTGAATTTTTTCGACGATCAGAGGAGCAGTACCACCAGCAGTCCACTTCGGTTCCAGGTGTACAGAATTTGGAGCGACCGTGCTAACCTCGAGGGACAATACACCTATTAGAACAGTTACACACATGGGGGTGAATTTTTTTCTAAGACAATGATTTTTACCACGACACGATTTTGGTTGATTCGAATTATTTATTTATTTATTTATTTTCCAATCTGTGCTAACAGTGTGATTCTGTAGTCAATATTACCAACAATTTAGAAATGAGTTCATATACTGCAAATATGACATCACTTTCGAGCTAATTCCCATTCTTTCTAAGCTCGACGCACTCGATGGAAAGAATTACCGGAGGTGGTCCCAACGGATACTGATATTCTTTGAGCAGCTTGACCTAGATTACATTTTGCTCAATCCACCACCTATCATTCTGCCGACCACCTCAGTTACCAGAGACAATGTCGATGTTATCCAATTTGATGCCGCCTTAGCTGCTGCTGCTACAACTGTAGCTATTACTGAGAAATACGAGAAGGTCAATAAGACAGTGCGAGGACATCTTCTCAACCACATGTCTAACAAATTGATTGGCATGTTCCTTAGAGAAAGAAGTGACAAAGCGATCTAGGACACTCTAAAGAAGAAGTACGGTGCTGACGATGCGAGCATAAAGAAATACGTTGTTGGAGAATGGCTCAAATTTCAAATGACGAACGATAAACCCATAATTGATCAAGTCCATGACTATGAGAATCTGGTGGCTGACAACGTTGCTGAAGGAATGCAATTGTGTGAAGTACTCCAAGCCAATGTCCTCATCGAAAAGTTGACCAAGTCATGGTCCGACTACCGCAATTCTCTCAAGCATAAGAAGAGAGATATTTCACTTGAGGAACTGGTGGGCCACATGAAAATCGAGGAAGCCAGTCGTCTAAAGGATAAGGTTACGAGTTTCTTTAGTCATATGTCTTTTAAATCTAACTTGGTTGAATTTAGTGGTGCCTCTAGGTCTAAGTTCAAAAAGACTATCAAATAAGGGAATCTGAACAAAAAGTTGAAACCTCCGAAGGGCACAAATTTTAAGAAACTAGGAAAGGCCAAAGCTGATGGAAAGACGCTCAAGTGATATGTTTACGGTCTGGCCAGTCACAAAGCCTATCAATGCCAACACTGCTCAGACCACTAGAATGACAACAAGCCACAGATGCATGTTGCGAAGAATGATGATGACGTCATTGCTGCAGTGGTTTTCGAAGTCAACCTGGTGGAGAATAGTTCTGAGTGGCTGGTTGATACTGGCACTTTCAAACACTTCTGCGTAAGGAAGGATCTTTTAACCGAGTTTGAGGATGAGAACAAAGGTGAATGAGTGTACATGGGGGAACTCCAACAATTTTGAAGTGTTGGGCAAAGGCAAGGTTTTACTCAAGCTGACTTCAGGTAAAACTTTGGCCTTAAGTTATGTTCTGTATGTACCTATGTTGCATAGAAATATAATAAGTGGTGAGCTTATAAATAAGGCAGACATTAAGTTAGTTTTTGAGGTAGATAAACTTATACTTTCCTGAAATCGTGATTATGCAGGGAAGAGTTTTTTAAATTATGGTTTATTTGTCATAGAATCTCAACTTAATGAGAATAAAGCTACTACTTCTTCTTATATTATTGAATCTGTTGATATATGGCATGCTAGATTAGGACACGTTAAAGAAATTGATGAAAATGAATGTTCTGCCTAAACTAGACATAACTAGCTTTAACAAACGTGAAATTTGTATAAAAGCCAAGCATGTTAAATCTCACTTTAAGATTGTTACTAAAAGAAAGATTTAATTGTTAGAACTCATTTATATTGATCTAGCTGACTTTAGAAACATTGAAAGTAAAGGAGGAAAACGCTACTGTATAACATTTTTAGATGATTACTTGAGATAGACAAAGGTTTATCTCCTTAGAACTAAAGACGAGGCTGAAAACTTCTTTCTTATTTATAAGGCAGAAGTTGAGAATCAATTAGATAGGAGAATCAATTAGATATGAGAATCAAATGACTTAGATCTGATAGAGGTGGTGAATACAAATCAGATTTCTTAAAAGAGGTGTCTGAGAAGAATGACATAATTCACGAAACTTTAGCCCCTTATTTTCCTCAGCAAAATAGTATAGTCGAAAGGAAAAATAAAACTTTAAAAGAGATGATGAAATCATTGTTGATAAATTCTAGGTTATCTGATAACATGTAGGGGGACATCACTCTATCGACAAATCATATCTTGAACCGAGTATCTCATAAGAATTTTGATTCTACTCTATACGAGTTGTGGAAATGATACACTTTAAATCTATAATACCTAAAAGTGTGGGGGTGTCCAGCTAAAATGGGATTGTCGGACTTTAAAAAGTCCGTCATTGGACCTAAAATCATTGATGCAGTGTTCATAGGGTATGCTACAAACAACGCCCATACAGATTCATGCTTATACAAAACTATTTTATTTGTGAGTCGAGAGATGTCGTTTTCTTCGAAAAATATTTTCCCTTAAAGAAACCTAAATTGAATGAAGAAACACAAATAGAAAACATTTCATCCACTTCTTCTAGTGTATCTGCTAAGTCTACTCAATAAATGGAATTCGAACCTATAAGAAGTAAAAGAAAAAGAACTGAAATCTCTTTTGGACCAGATTTCATAACTTCCTTTATTTTTGAGATAAATGATTTAGACTCTCTTTCTGATCCTATAACTCAAATATTTCTATTAGATAAGGATCCTAAGACTTATGAGGAAGCTATACGATCAATCGATGCTAGTTTATGGAAAAACGCTATTAATGGTGAACTAGAATCGATAATGTCTAATCACACTTGGAAATTGATTGACTTGCCTATGTCTAATCATACTTGGAAATTGGTTGACTTGCCTAGGGGATTTAGAACTATCAACAACAAATGGTTCTTCCGAAAGAAACTGAGGCAAATGATTCTATTCAAAGGTACAAGAAAATGCTAGTTGTCAAAGGGTTCACTCAAAAATTTGGTATAGACTTCTTAGATACCTACTCTCCCATAATGAAAATCTCAACGATCTGGACATTATTTGCTTTAGACTCTATTCAAATGTTGCAAGTACATCAAATGGATGTAAAGACTGCATTTCTGAACAGGGACTTAAATGAAGAGATCTATATGTAGCAACATCTTGGTTTTGAGGCGCTTGACATGGAAAGCAAAGTATAAAAACTTAAAAAGTCGCTTTATGGCCTCAAGCAAGCTCCTAAACAGTGGTATGAGAAATTTCACAGAACTATTCTTAGTTTTGGTTTTGTTGTGAATGGTTCAGATGCACGCGTGTATTCAAGGATGTTTGGTGCTGATTGCATCATCATAAGTTTATATGTTGATGACATGTTGATTTTTAGTAACAACATTGAATCCATTAACAAAACAAAAGATTTCTTGTCCACTAAGTTTGAGATGACGAATTTGGGAGAAGTTGATGTAATCTTAGTAGTCAAAGTTACCAAAATCAAAAAGAGATTTTCTTTGAGTCAAGCACATTATATTGAGAAAGTGTTGAAGAAATTTGACACTTTTGACGTCGTCCCTGTTTGAAGGGACCCCTTATGACCATAACATACATCTCTTTAAGAATAAAATAAATAGTGTTTCCCAAACTGAATATACTAAAGTGATCGGGAACCTAATGTTCTTAATGAACTATACTCGGCCTGATATTGCCCCTGCTATGAGAAAACTTAGTAGATATACCCATAATTTAAGTGATGAGCATTGGTTTGCTCTTAGACGTTTACTCAAGTATCTTAAGGGTACAATAGATTGGAAACTTGAGTTTGTTGGCTATCTTGCGGTACTAGAAGGATATTGTGACACCAACTGGTTTTTTAATAATGATGAGGTAAGCTCTACGAGCAGGTACGTTTTCACTTTGGGCGGAGCAACAATCTTGTGGAAATCTACAAAGCAGACTTATATTGCTCATTCTACCATGGAGTCAAAGTTTATAACTCTTAATCTAGCAAGGTAAGAAGCTGAGTGGCTCAGAAATTTGTTAGCAGAAATTCCATTGTGGAGAAGACTGGATCTTCTTGTTTCCTTACTATGTGATTCACAAGCTGCAGTATGTGTGGCAAATAACCAAGCTTACAATGGTAAGAAAAGGCATATTTTCATTACGCATGAATCTGTTTGACACTTGATTAGGAATGGAGTACTCTCCTTAGAGTATGTGAAGTCGGAAAGGAAACTAGCATATTCGCTTACCAAAGGTTAAGTCGGAAGCTAGTCCTTGATTCGTCGAGGGGGATGGGTTTAAAGCCCATTGGTTGAGGAATTTGTGATATATACCCAACGTAGTTATCTAAGATCAAAGTGGTCAAACAAAACCATTAAAAGACTTATAGTGTACATTTCTCATGCCTATCCCTATGACAAATAATGTATATGACCAGATTGAGCTTAATTGCTCTTAATAAATTCATAGCCCATGTTTTGGGTTGTCTTAGTGAGAAAGACTTGATGAATTTACCGATTTTAGCTGAACATATATTCTTAATAAGTTCATAATCCAGAGTTGAGTGGATAATCCTAATTGAGAAGGACAAGATGAGCTTACCGCTAGAAGGTTGAATTTTATGAAAAACTCTTAATGAATTCAAATCCAAAGTTTGGATGGTCCTAGTAAGAAGGACATATTGAATTCACCAACTAAAGAGGTTGAATATTTATTCTTAATAACTTCTTAACTCAGAGTTTAGGTGGTTCATTTATAATGAACTTGAAGAAAGTCACCATACCCTCTGTAAGGGTAAGCTGTTGTATAAGCTCTTAATTATTTCACAACCCTCTTAAGGGTGGTTTATATTGAGATAAACCTGATGAAATAACCTACGTAAGTGAGAAGAGTTAGCCACCTTATATAAAAAACGTTGGGTTATCTTTCTAGTACACTTACTAGAATCCTGACGTAAGATGGCCAAATATATACTTTTGTATATATATTTATCTTACACATCGAGGACTAAGGTGGATGAAGGGATTAGTTGTGTTATAAGTTTACCCCTATCTTAGAAAGTTCAGGACTAGTTTCACTTATCTAAGAGAATGATTGCTCATCATCACTATGTACTAGTTCATGATACATTCACTAGTGCTTAAGCAACTAATCTCGCTATTGCTTTTCTGGAAAGATTGTTTTTGAGTTTTAGAAGAATTCTTTCGCATTAGTGGGGGAATGTTAGTAATGCTCAATCACACATTGAGTGAGTAAATACATTGGGATTGGATATTTAAGGTTTACATTCTCCACTCCCTTGTTGAGTAATAGAGAATAAGGGGGCTTCTCGTGCACCGCCACCGCCATCTGTCCGTCTCGTCTCAGTTCGTGCTCGTGGTCGAGGTCGAGGCTCGTGGCAATATGTGTCTTCGACACATCCGTGCGAATTCTATCGTTTTAGAGAAAATTTGTTAGGAATTTTCACATAACAAAAGAAGAATTGTGAAGGAACATTTCTTCTCATATTTATAGGGTGCCCAAGAGGTCTGTTTGAATTTTATAATATCAGAGGGTAACAGCTGATTAAATGACTGTATGAAATGATTTCTAAAATAATAATTCAAACGGTCAGTTTTTAATATTAATCAGAGAAACGTTTGGATGAACCTAGACTATTTCACAACCTTATTCAAGATAAGAACAAGCTGTTAATAGGTCGGTTACAAGAGTTACAGAAATTTATTTCTGGAGTTACAAATGAGCTGGATTTTACAGAATGAATCTGGATTTTATAATTTCTTGGACGTTTTTACCCTGGACGCATCCTATAAATAGAGAGCTCATTTCACTCTCAACTCATCCACAATTCACTCAAACATTTCTCAACTCTCTCAAAGCTTTCTAAGCTTCTGAGTCTTTTCGACGATTAGAGGAGCAGTACCACCAGCAGTCCACTCCGGCTTCGGGTGTACAGAATTTGGAGCGATCATGCTAACCTCAGGGGACGATACACCTATTGGAGCAGTTACACACATCGGGGCGAATTCGTTTCTAAGGCATTGGTTTTTTCCATGACACAGTTTTGGTTGATTCAAATTATTTATTTATTTTCCAGTCAGTGCTAACGGTGTAATTTTGTAGTCAATATTACCAACATCTTTTACGTACTTCTCACTGTTAAACGAGCCGGTACATAAGCAAAGATTTCGTGCTAAACTAAACTCATAATTTTGGAGTATGGTCACCTTGCAAGAAGACTATTTAATGGAGAACCTTAGACTCCATGAGTCATGCATAAGATGCTTGCAATGAAACAAATTCAATATCTTTCTTCATCCGATCATGGCCGCTAAAGATCGAAAAACGACTTCTTCGCTAGGAACCGTAGGCCGAAGGCGTGGCAGAACCCGGACTCCTCTTCAGCTCTTTGAAGCAAGTTTTGGGACTCAGGGTGAGCCAACCATGACATAGGGATTATGTATCTGCTCCTGTTTTCTCCGACATAGACAAACAAAGTGGCCTTTAGCTAGGTACATTATCGTAAGCATGTTTCTTTTGGTACTCTCATTCTCATCTCTGATGCATACAAACACATACATTGAACTTAACTAAGCCCACGATAATTTTTCTATATATATATATATAATTTTTTTTAAATAGCATAAACCCTTGAGCTTTCAAAAAAATCAATTTGGTCTTTGAACTCGACAAAAAAAAAAAAACTAATTTAGCCCATCAACCAAGTCATTAGCCACCGTGGACCACCACATCAACACCGTTGATCGCCATGTTATCATCATGAACTGTCACATCAATATCGTAACGGTCAAAGACGAAAATCGTTGGTCAAAGGACCACATTACTTTTTTAAAAAAAAAGTTTGAGGTCCTTACATACCATTAAGCCTAAACATAAACTCTAAAGTGAGAAGAAAAGCATAGTTTGAGGGCCAAAGTGTTGATTAGCCAAGCATAAATGTGAGAGCAATTGAGCTACCCATCAGAACCGTTGAACAAAAAAACAAAAGAAACTTCAAAGAAACGTCCCAGCGGAAGAGGAAAGAATATGAGCCGTAAATCATACTGAATTACTGATCAAACATAGTGACGTTTTTGTTAAAAATATTAGTTCGATAATTAAAATATAAAGGATAATAGATTCATGAGAAATGATGTAATTGATCAAAATTTTGTTTTTCGCTTCCTGACCACAGGAATTTATTTATTTTAAAAAAAGCCTCTCGTTCTCTGTTTCTCGTTTAGCTGCAACTGAGGTAGAAAGTAGAAACCTTGAACTCAGTTTCTCTTTGTTATTTTTCATGGTAAATCTTTTGGATTTTTCGGAATTTAATTTTTTATCCTTTCCTCTCCATTTTGTCAGTTAAATTCATGGCTTCCCTTACCGCGAGTCTGCTTCCGCCATTGCTTTTACAGGATAGAAAGACCATTTACAGGACTTCTCAGAAACCCCTAGTTTCTTATGCCGGAGGTGTGTTATTCACTGGGTTTATCCTAAAGCAACTGTCTTTCTTTTAGAGTTTACGGTAAACTTAAATGTTATGGCTAAATTTTCACTTGGGTGGTTTTTGGTTGAATTTGAGCCTCTATTTTCATTGCTTTTTTACCTTTTTAAATGTTAGTAATAGATTTTTATGAGATAGCTTTTAGTTGCATATAAACGTACCCAGAAATATCAATCTCTTGATGTTCGACAGTCGAGATTAAAAATGAGGTTTTGGGGAAATTAATGCGGGACTTCTGCTAAAACAGTGGTAATATTGTATGTATTATGTATATGTATATACATACACACATACGTGGAAGTGAACAATTATCATGGAAATCATTGGTGTTGAGAAAATTTAAGTTAGGGCAAGGCATAAATTCGTAGTTAATGATCTTCGGTTTCGTTGGTTTCAGTCGATTATCATTCATGCTGCGACTCCAGGAATGGGATTCAACTCTGTTAATCGTTTGGCAGTTGTGTTGTAGGTGCACAACAATTACTTGAAACTGAAATTAGGTGTTTTAGACATTCGTGGGGGATTATTGAGTTATTGTTTTTAGTTTTCTCTGATGTCGAGGGGAAACTTGATTCAGAACTGAAAATGTTTGGCAATTAGGTTTTATATTAGTTGCAATGTTCCATGCTTGCCTATTTTCCTTGCATTGCAGGGAGGCAAAACTATGCTGTTATTGTGAAGGCTTCCGGTGATAGCTCGGAGTCTTCAACTGCGCTTAGTATCGTCAAGTCTGTGCAAAATGTTGTAAGTCTCTCTCTCACAGACACTTGCATATCTTTTTAAAGAGTGCTCACATACCATAAATCAAGAATCAAGTATATTGTTCTGAATGTCATTAGATATGATGTTGGGACAAACCGAATCAAACAACAAATAACTATCAGATCTAAGAGCCCAACTAGCTAACTTGTGAGCAAGATGATTACAAGAACGATTAGCATATGTAATATAAAGTCGAGGATTTGACTGAAAAATGGCACGAACTTCCTGAACGAAGATACCAAGCGTTGAAATATCATCAGTATGTCTGGATATCTTGTGAACAAGCGTCATAGAGTCAGTTTCATATTGAACATCCTCCTAACTCTTATTACATGCCAACCGCAACCCAGCAAGCAACACATGGAGCTTTGTAAAACCAGCTTCAGAGCAACCAAATAAGGTTGGGCTAGGCCACCAAGAACCTGACCATGCCAGTCACAAGCCACAACGCCAACAGCCGCCAGTCTTCGATCTCCATCAAAGACTCCATCGGTATTAACCTTGATCACCCTTGCAACTGGAACCATCCACTGAACACAATCCTCATCCGTTCCCACCCTTCTAGCCTCTTTTTCGTTTGAACGCTTAGCCACCTTTCCTTTTGCAATCGCTCTCAAGTACTCTTGATGGAGAATCTTTGCATTCGTAACCAAGATCCAAGGCGGTTGCAACCTGTCATTATGAACAAGAGAATTTCAATTATTTCAAACATTCCACAGAATAACCAAAAAAGCAGCAAATGAATCATGTCCAAGGAAGGACAAAGCCTCCTCCATCCACGTCAAGGGATCATCCGTGATACTAAGATAGGCACAAGCAAGTATTGCAGCAAGGCGAAGGGCTTCTATTGTCTTGGGCAACTACGGACAACATGGAGCGTAGTTTCCTCAGCAGATGAACACATCGGACAAACCAACAGTGTTGAGACGACTCCCTACAGGTAAAGCATTTTGAGCTACCAGCCAAGCAAAGATTCTGATCTTTGGAAGTAACTGAATCTTGGCAATGATTGACCACACCTTGGACTTGCGCTCATTATCATGGACTATTCGCTGCAACCACCAATATCTAGAACGTATTGAGTACAGACCATAATCGTGATTGCCCCAAACAATCACATCCTCATCACATGGTGTAATGGAAACACTAAGAACCTGCATGGCATCCTCATCACTGAACATCCTGCAAATCAAAGGTTCATTCCACAAATTAGTACCAGACAACATAAACTCATGACAATAAATAGGATTAACATCTGAAACAATATAACTCTCTGTGAATGAAACAACTTTAGTGCCACCCCACTTATCACATTGAATTCACGTACAACTATCAATTCCAATTCTCCAAAATAGACCTCCATTTAACGCTTGCAAACTATGATGCAGTCCGTTCCAAGCAAAGGAACTTTTATCCTTCAAAGAAGCATTGAAAATATCGTCATTTGGAAAGAGTATTTCGCACGAAAGACACGTGCAACCAAATTATCATGATTGCACACTTTATGTGCTCGGAACATAGTAAGTACTTTGTTCAAGAAATAACAGATTTTCTATGCTTGAATTTCCGTAAAGCAAGAGAAAGTCTTCATCTTCGATTCCTGCCTTAGGTGGCACGGTATTCATGAAAACATAATTTTCCCCCTTTTTCTGATTTTGCTTTATTTTTTTGGAACAGTGGGATAAATCTGATGAAGATAAGGTAGGCCTCATTGGTCTGGGATTTGCAGCTATTGTGGCGTTGTGGACATCAACGAATGTGATTTCGGTAATCTATCGCTTTGGAGTCATTAACCATATTTGTGAGTTTTAACTATTAGAATAATTACTTTGAGCTCAAACATAACTTCAAGCCTCTTCCTTTGATACGTACAGGCTGCTGACAAATTGCCAATTATCCCAGTTGTGCTTGAAATTATTGGAATTTTGTTTTCTACAGTAAGTTCCCGAGCACTAGCTTTCAACCATGCTTAACATGATGCTGGTACATATTTATGTTTCCCCATCTCTGCGGAGGCTTCATTTACTAACTCATGATTTCCCTTTCCAGTGGTTTGTTTACCGGTATCTCTTGTTCAAACCAGATCGGTAAGTAGAATTCCTCGACTTTAGAGATTGCTTGATGGTGAAACTCAAAGTTGTTACTTGTACACTTGATACCTTGAAGAAGAGAGCACCACCATGGTCATTTGGGAGTGTCTAACGGCCTAACTCTTAGCCGCCTGGTTTTGCAGGGAGGAACTGCACCAAATCATCAACAAGACAATTTCGCAAATATTTGGACTGTGAATTCTGGTGCTAAAGATGTAATAGAGGTTTGACCGTGCAATTCGAATGTGGTTTATTGTAGTGGTGTCCAAAAATGGCAGCTTTTTTTAGTATTACTGTGAAATGTGATGGCTATTAACTTCGAATCACAACCCAATTATAAATTACTTGAAGGTTGAGCCTTTCCAGTTTTCAGTATTCTCAGTCATAGTAAAAACTGAAGTATATATCTGTCAAAGTTATGGGGCTTGCATACTAACAAATGCCATACTTGTTGAAACAATTTAAATTGAATTTTGTGGTTCATATTTATTAGGTTCATCATTTTTAGAATTCTAAGAAAAATCTGAGACGCCACCATCTTCAGACATGAACTTCGGTGCATAAAATAGGATGCAAAGTTGGAGAAATGCTATGGTTTCATGTCTCAACTTATTTAGTAGTCCTTACAGTTTACCCTTCATTGAGGCTGCCATTATCAGTAGCACTGATGAATGTGCCAACGTTTTCCTATGCCATGAGCTTTAGGATGCTCACTGCTACCACCAACTCAGCATCGTGTAAAGCTAAACTTCAGTTCTTGTCGTCTGCATCGGGAGGGAATGCTCTAGCATCACCAGCCTGATGAGAACTTATTTTTATCCCGGAAGCACGAAGAAGATAACAAAAGAGGAACAGAAGAGCATCATCTACCTGTGAAATCAAAAGATTTAGGCGAAAAAATGTTTTATAAGCACAATAACTAAAAAAATATCTGCATTCACCTTATATTTTCTAGTTTGTCAGGATGGAGAAGATAGTCACTCAAAGTTCATATCGATTTGTTGTGAGCTTAGTTTTGTTACTGTTCTAATGTCATAATTATCTTCTAATCTATCTTCCTTATGTTGTTATTTCCTTGGCAGTTCTATTATCCATGTTTCCATAACTCTTCCAAATGATGAAGAGTAAAATGGTTTAGCAGTACTTTAAAATGCGCGCAAGCATGCTTCATAGACAATCATTTTCGGAGAATATATTTGTTCAATTCAAGATATGATTACATGCTCACATAATTTTTGGTATCTATTAGATTGATAGATGAGGCGAGGCATGAGAATCTTACTTTCATGTTTTGTGAAATGATGAGTTTCTCAAGAAAGTCGAGGAAACTTGACAAAACAGACCTTTCCTCCTCTGCATAGGCATTCTTGAGATTATGGTTCAGAATCTGGTGTCTTGAAGAATGTTCCTCAAACGGTTTAAGTTTTTCATTACAGATTAATCTCAGTATTCCCGGGGGTAAAGCCTGTCCTTCTTGCACATCGGTGGAAGCAAAACCAATATTAAGGTCATCAGTAGCCCTTTTCTGAACTTGATCTGCTCCCCCACGGTAGTCATCCTCCTTGGCTTCAAGAATATCACGATTATTGTTTTCTTGTGCATCTTTCACTTCTGGTTCAGAGCATTTTAAGAACACAGTTTATGTGAATTTATGTCATATATATATATTTCTGCAATATGATCTCAAGTCTCAACATCAGTATACACAATAATAATAATAATAATAATAATAATTGAAAACCATAGGTAAGTGGGAGGCAAACTACAGTTAGAATATAATGCTTTGGCCGTAGCTGCAGTATACCTGCAAAAGGATTGGCAGCCTGAGCTAACGCTGCGGCTTCTGCTAAAATTGCCAACCCTGAGCAGACTTTTCTAGTCTTAAGTAGATGATAAACATTAGCTAGCTTCAATCTTGCACCATAATCAGATTTCAGCAGTTAGTTTCTTTTTTTCTTTCTAAAAACTGAATACAAAACATTCGTTGAGTAAATAAATAATCGCTCGGGATAATATATACCTACCTGTATGGATCCCTAAAAGATCCCGCCATAGCAGAATTAATGATATGACAAGTAGGCTCAACTGACAAGGTAGAGGAGAGACAACAACTTTGATTGATCACCTGCCAAACGAATAAGAAAAACTGTGACATAGTCGAATTGAAAGTCGGCCTCTGCACGTTTCAAGTGTAGGAATCTTGTAAAGAGCAGTTTGGTATAGGTATATATATATATACCTTTTGTATATCAGGGAAGCTTTGGCTTGGTGAACTTTTCTCATTTGGATGAAACTCCTGAAGTTTCCTCTTCCTGTATTCCTGTGACATGTGCTGGCCTGATAAACCGGATGCATCTGATGTTGCAGAAGTAATAACCCTCTGCATGTAGATTTTTGAATCAGTACAATCCTCACCGGTGATTGTCATGATCCCCTCAGATCCTTTAAAGCTCTTGTAAAATTTCTTGTTAGTATTATCCTCGGAGTTTCTACAGATTATGGTCTTACTGTCTTCCTCGCTAGGAGCAGATATCAACTCCTTGCAAACCTCAAAATTCTTGCAATCCACACATTTGCAGTTCTGAGAGCAGAAGACGTTAGCTTGGAAACACTCACAGTACCTCTTGAGGCATTCAGATTTCTTGCAGTGGCATCCCCTCTCGTGTCTCCCCACTTGTGGAACATCCATTTTATCACCCTACTTGCAAAATAAAAATAGCAAGAAAAATAACTTGAAGAGATAATAAAAGCAGAATATAACCTGAAAATTATTTGCATTTTTAAATCAATTGTACATGTTTAATCTGAACTAAACCTGAAAGCCCTAATGCCGAACGAAAGAGATGCAGAAATGTACAGATGACTTCAACAAATTTCACTATTCTCAACCACTCAATTAAGGTGCAATGAACTAACGATATTATTGCATCCTATTTTGAAGAAGGGTTATTATAAATTTATAATTGTTAAGCTACCAACTTAAACAACAATTAGTAATAGTTAGAGATGTTTAAATTAAATATAAGATCACACTCAACAGGTGATTTAAGATTTAACCGATGTGAGTTTAACAAGCTACGCAGAGGAACAAGAGCCAACATGCGACGAACCCAGAAGGGATAACAGGAATGAGTAATATGCAAAGCAAACAAAATAGAACTTGGGCTTTGATACGATATAACCATCTACCCTAAAATCAATTAACAATAAGTAAAGAGGTCCAACTTATCATAAAGTCCACACGGAATCCAAGATTTATGAGAAGACAACACCTATCCAATAATTATTTCCCATTAAGTCTTGAACTAGATTGCTTACTATAAAACATGAAGAAGAACTCTATGTACCAGAAGAAGCGGAAACAACCTGATGAACCTGAAATTTGATATTCATGGAGAGTGACAAGAAAATCTCAGCAGATAAACTAAGATAAGCTACTGATCAGCAATTGCTGCACGCTAACATTCTGTATGGGAGCTGGTAACAAACGTCTCCTTGCGTAAAAAATATTAATTTAAATGCAAACTTGCAATGAGTTTATCGACAAGCAAACCCCCCCCCCAAAAAAAAAGGCATCTGGGAAAACTTCAATGAAATTTGAAAGATTTAGTCGCATACCACCACATATTGAGGACTACATGGACTGCTTGAAATCTTTGGCTTGAAAGCATGTGGATTACGCTCTAAAATGATTTCAGAAGCTGCTTTCCGTAGATCCTCATTCTCAACATTGTTGCAACAATCAGCGCAAATACACCCATTACAATACTCACCGGAAGCAAAGCAATCGCAATACCTATCCATTTGTCCATGGGAATTTTTGAGAGACTAAATCTTTGAAAAGAAAATGCATTGCAATATTCCAAACAAAAGGCAGAATATAGCATCCAATCAACCAAATCCTAGCAGAGTTATACGTTTGGATAAAAAATTCGTAAAACAATAACAAATATCATAAAAAACTTGCCAAGACCAATGCTTTGGATACAGAGGAAAAGAGAAGGATAAACAGATGGAAATATAGTTGCAGTTATATTAGTTTATTCTTGGTAGAACAGATCAGATACAGTACTGTTAACATGGAGCTCTATGTATTTTGGAATTGCACTTGCAGCCAAGCAAGAAAGAAGCCAATGCATGATGAAGACAACTCAAACTTTGGTATATATTACTCACAATTTTAAGCATTTAGATTGCTTGCAGCCGCATTGTTTTGGACCTTTCGGAGTACCATTTTTTGCTTTAACATTAACCCATGGTATTGGAGAATCTGGTGACTTGGAGCTTGAAAATAAAAACAAAAAATGGAATCAGATTTTACAATGTCAAGGAACCTTGATTTTAAGAAACATCAAATTGCAAGAAGAAGCCTATCGTGAATTTGAAGTTTGAACCTTTATCTCTGATCTCCTTCATCTATCCCTCTGATATATTCTCGGCAACCAAACAGAAAATAAAGTTGATTTTAAATTTCTCTTCTTTTTCCTTTTCTAATTTTTGAACTCCAATCAAACAAAAAGAGGGAAAAGCAAGAAGAATTCAAAAAAGGAAACAAAAACCAATACTCACTTTGAGGAAAAAGGACTCCGAGGAGACAAACGCATTTCGGAGCTTAGCTTCTCCACAGGAAACGGCAGTGAAGTTGCGATAACGGGAGATAGGCCGAACTCTGTGAAGACAAGCTGCCTAGTCAGCTTCTTTTTTGGCGGGAAATGTGATGACGATCTCCCGGTAACTGTAATCTTAACAGAATCCGACGTCTTTTCAACTGTTTTTATCCCTTTTGGCTGGACATAAGGAGTAGATGGAAATAACTCGATCCTTTTTGGCGGGAAATCTCCATTCTCAATCTCGAGTTGCTTCATTTGCTTTTTGTGGTTTTCGGATTCACTATGTAAACAGAGGTGAAGTAAGTCGATAAATCAAATTCGAAAAAATCAAAATTAGAGATACTATGCGTTGCTTGATCGGTGGGAAAATGTAAGAAAAGGAAACTGTTGCATTCGGGGATTAATTTTGTTCGTTTCGAAGCATGTGTGTGTTTAAACTTTTTGGTGTTTTGAAGCCGAATCAACGAGGTTGAAGATTTTCCTCTCGTTTCTTTCGTCTTGCTTGATTTTCCTATCAACCAAACAATAAATGCAGCTCCTATTCTACGTACCTGGATATCGGAGAGAGAGATAGGAGGAATTTTTGGAGCCAAAATTTGAGTATTTGGGAGCGAAGTAGAGTGGTTAGTTACATTGAAGCAGTCGTTAGATTTAGTTAAAAAGATCGTTAATCTGTTATATATAATATACAAGGATACATCTCAAAACTATTTATAAACTTTGTTAGAGGATAATATAATGCATAAATTTTAATTTTATATAATAATATACATAATTCAATTATTATAAATTATTATCATAATTCAACATAATACCATTTTACGAATATAAATTACAAATACAAATAATTATATCAATTAAATATAAAATGTATATATATTTTTTATCATAAAGTAAAGGAGTCCATGGAATCAAAATATGATAAATATATTTTATCATAAAAGCAATAATAAATTGTTATATTACATAACAAAAGTAATATAATATTTATGAAGAAAAATAAACAATTTAAGAAAAAAATAGTAAATTAATAATTTTTTAGTATAGAAAGTTATACTTATTAAATTATTTTTATTAAGATATACAATATAGGGTAAACTATACCATTGACCACTCAACTATTTAGTCCTTTTACTTTTTCCATCAATCTTTCAATTTTATCAATCATACCACTTAACTATCTAATTGTTGTCAATCAAGCCATTTGCCGTTACCGGTCAACAGAATTGATGATGTGGCAGTTAAAGAAATTGACATAATTATACATTTAGTCATCGATACTTATGCATTATATCAATTTGATTCTAATTTTAATTTAATTTAATAAATTTAATAATCTATTCATATTGCTACACGTGTCACAACATGAATGAAAGACATTTTTTTAATTTAATTATTTTATTTTCCATCCAATCATACGGTGCCACGTGTTTGAGGATTCAAACCTGGGCAAGGTTAGATGGACAACTAACACCCAAACCACCAAGCTAGGAGCACAACTTGGTTTCAAAAAATAACATAAAAGAAATAAGATATAAGATACTGTAATAAATGAGAGACAAAAAAAGAGTTGTTACCTAAAAAATAATTATATATATATATATATAAATTATTGTTAAATTTATCAAATAATTTAAATTTTTAAATAATTTTGAGTTAAAATATATATATGAAATTATTAATAAAACTTTTAAAATTGTTATAAGTTAAAAAAATTAATTTGATGATTATATATATAAATTATTGTTAACTCTATCAAATAATTTACTTTTTAAAATAATTTTATATATTTGTTAACAAAAATAAATTGAATTATATATATATATATATATATGAGATTGTTACTTTTTTTTTAACTTTTTTTCTCTCATTTATTACAGTATCTTATATCTTATATGCTACATTTTGAAGTTAAGTAGTGCTCCTAGCCCTTGCTCCGATTCAATTCCCTCAAACTCCTTCTATATAAATATTGAGGATTAAATATATAATTATGTCAATTTTTAACTGTCACGTTATTTGGTTTAATATAATATTTGACGCTAATGACATATTTGAATAATATTTTAATTAAGTAATAAGCTTTTACAGAAAAGTGACCTATTTGTAACTGAATTAATAATTGAGTTACCTAGTGTGTGTTTTACCCTAGAAAATAAGCAGAAAGAAGCAAAAGGTTGATCGACCCCATTTCTTTCCTCGATCTACCGATTTGATCTTTCATCTGAATCTCGCGCGTTTTCTATCTCACTATTGCTTACTTTTTCCCCAATCATTTGAATTTTGCGTTATCGTTGGAATATATATAATTACTTTTTTTTTTATCTCGAATCGATTTAAATGCGTGTTCTCCTTAGGAGCTGTTTGGTTCGAGAAATATAGGATTCCCATGGAAATGAAATCTACATTCCTCCGTTTGGTTGATCAGTAATCTCATTTCCAGTAATGTAAGATTACTAACAGTAGATTTTTTGGGTATATTACCGAGAATGCCATTACCTCCATTTCTTTATATATTATTTGATTACCGACATTTTGGACTAAAATGCCTTTAAATTTTTTTCCTTTAAAAATATCATTCTTCTGTCATTGAATAATAAAAATTCTACGAAGATTAAATTACAAATTTATCCTTAAACTATTTTAGATTTATAAAAAAATCTATAATTAAAATTTTATATGAAGTTCAAAGATTAAAATAAAATTTTATCATTTTATTAAACCTTTTAATACTTTTAATTTTATAAAAAAATTATATAAATTTTATGATTTTAAATTTGTTAAAGAAAATATATAAATATCTTATAATAATATTATAGTAATTCAATTTATTAAAAAAATAAATATATAATAAATATAATTTGATCAAATATACATTCTAATAATTTTTTATTCTTTTAACCAAACACAATAATCTTATTATCTAGTACACCAATCAAACACAAAATACAATATTTCAATAATCTTATTCTCTTGTAATCTTTTATCCCGTTTATAATCTTAAATTCCGTCAACAAAATGCACCTGTCTATTTCCCTTTCTCTGATTTCACTTATGAGTTATGGTAATGAATCTAACTAATCACGTCAGTGATTTTTCCTAGTTTTTTTTTCATATTTTCCCTTTTCTTTTTAACGTCCAGTTTCTCAATTCTCAGCGTTTTTATTCTTTTGAATGCATCGTTAATTCGTAATTCTTTCCCGGTATGCAAGTTTGGATTTGAATCTTGTTGGGTTATGATTTGAACAAGTTGGGTCAAGGTATTTTCTTTTTCTTCTAATCAATTTATTTGCGGCATGTCAATGTAGGGTTTATGGCGTGCTTGAATCGGTGGATTTGAGTTTTCAGATCAAGTTGTTTTAGGAATATATAGTTAAAAAAGAACGGCTTGGTTCAGCGGGAAAGTGTCCCTAGGGGGCTTTCCTGATCTTGCTGGGGCTGTCAATAAACTCCAAGAGAGTGTGAAGAATATCGAGAAAAATTTTGATAGAGCTTTCGGGTTCGAGGAGAAATCAGAATCAAGCAACAATGAAGGTATCTTTTTTCTTGGTTTACATTGTTTACATTGTTAGTATTTTGTGTAATATTCTAGCCTTTGGATGCAAATGTCTAGTATAAACCTGTGTTAGGGTTTGCATTAAGATATTAGGTTCATTTTGGTAAATAGCAATGGTTGTTCTCATTTTCATTGTAGGTTGAACTATTAGATTACTAAACTAGAGTTGCTAAGTTTGTTAGGCAAGTGGCATGTTGCAAGTAATGCACACTGCTTCAGTTCCATGTTATAGGATGTCAATTAGGAAGCCTGAGTTGTAGATTGCCTCTATTGCCCATTGGAGTGCTAATCTTGTAGTTGAAGGTACAAATGTGAAATATGAAAAAAATAAAATAAAAAATAAAATGAATTGTTTCTATTTACCATTCCTGTATAAGCCTGTGAAGGTTAACTTTTCTACTATTTTTATTTTAGTTTGAAATAATAAAAATAAAGCCTGTTTGTTAACTATGTCTGCTTTATTTCACACTCCGTGGAATCCAATGAACCTTAACACAGTTTACTTCTTTGCTTCCTTTGAAATGAAGTTATCTCCATATTACCGTATTTTGTCACATTCCTTGCATAAATAGGTCAATGCTGATCTCATGCTTAAAGAAACACTACATGCTGGTGACTTGTTTTTGAACCTTTTTTTTTGCAAAGTCCCAAAAAGGATGATGGTTCTAGTGGCTTATCATTTCTATTATTTTCAAAGTTGAACCAATGTTGACTATGAGTTGATGGAAATTATAATGCGGGTTTGAATCAGTCATACTTATGTCTTCCTGTCTGTATTCTCTCCAGCTTCAGGATTGTGGTCTTCAGAGATTCCACCTAAAGTTGAGGAAGAAGAGATTGAAAACGACTGGTCAGCTCATTCTCATGTAAAAACCACTTTTGAAGAAGATAAAGAAGCTCTCATGGTAGAAAAAAATAGCAAGAGATCAGATACTGTGACTTTGGACTCTGGTAAAGCTGAATCTGAATCAGAAAAAGTTTCTGCTGAGCCTTCTGAATCTGCCTTTAAGAATGTTAAGTCAGAATCTACAGAAAATGGACAACAGAAAGAAATTTCAGATGTAGTACCCTCTGCAGGTTCTGACTCCAAGGAAGCCAAACAAGAAACTGCAGAGGTAAACACAGTTGAAGTTACTGAGCCTGTGCCGGCAGAGTTGAGGGATGCTGTAGACATGCATGAAACTAATGATGAACGAAAGACAAAAACAGAATAGATTTTGGAGAAAGGTTCTCCAGTTAAATCTGAGGAATCAAGTGATACCGAGCTGATGCTGGAAATGGCCCTGATGAGCCAATGTCCTCAAGTTTTCATTCTGTTATCGTTGAGGAGAATAACAATGCTCAGGTGCTTTTGCTTCCTACCGAATTGGTTCTTGAAAATGCTAAAAGAGTTGAAGTGGACCGGAGGTTAATGATGGTGAAGCTGATGCTAAAGAAGAGATACACTTGAGTTCTGCATCTGCATTGTCTAACTTGGCAGATTCTATCCATGAATTGGAGAAGGTGAAGATGGAAATGAAAATGATGGAATCTGCATTGCAAGGTTCTGCAAGACAAGCTCAGGTACTTGATGTCTTCCATTGTTTTGTGATTCTGTTTTTATTATAAGTTCACTAATGTTCTTCCAAGTTTTTCTGACATGAGCAGATTTCCTTCTCTTGTCCATTTTTTCCCCTTCATATGCTCATCACTTCCCCAATATGGAAAAATAACATAACGTAGGTTAGACCCTTTGTAATGCACTATAACACCAGAAGGCTTATTTTAATGTTCTTTAAATTTTATTTTAAGATTGGGGGGGGGGTGTCAAGTGGTTTGTATGTCATTCTCTGCAACGCAGAAATTCTTGATTAGAAATTAGGCTCCTCGCTTTGCGTCCTAGGAGAATATGCTTTTACTACCTTTGACTTAATTGATTATGAACTTTACTTTGTCTTCCATGTGTTCATCTTTGAGATGATATCTTCTGCTACATCTGTCCAAGAGAAAGGGGGAAAAGGGAAGAAATCATTTTATATTGTATGTTCTTTTGAAGTTTTACAGTTCTTGAATCTCCAATTTCTATTTGTTTCATTTTCAGGCAAAAGCTGATGAAATCGCTAAGCTGATAAATGAGAACGAGCACCTTAAAGCTGTAATGAGGATTTGAAGGCATGTGCAGGCATTTTTTTCGCCATAGATGGTTTAACATGGTTTGGTTTGTCTCTATGCTAGTAGTGATACCGTAATATGTTTTCTTCTTGTCTGTTGACTTGTGCTTTCTTGAATAAAAATGCATGAATTCCTTGTTATCAATTAGAAGATTCAGCTCAAATACTCAGCTGTTAATATAATGATATTAGCAGTGTCGCATGGCTGATGTATGATAAAAAATGATGGATAAATAGCTTTTTGGTCTCCTTTTTCCATTTGATATACCCCTATGTTTCATTGTCTTTGGTCAAGCTTTTTCTTGTTTTGCACGTGGTTTTACTTTCATGTGTAAAAGCTAATATAAACCTTTACATGCCTTAGAATCATCAATTTATATAAATGTACATTTAAATTAGATATTTTA